>NC_090450.1:164402485-165027485 GCF_031143425.1 Pleurodeles waltl | reverse complement strand
ATCTTTGCCTCCATTTTGTAACATTATGTTAAGGAATTGTGTAGAGTGCACATCTCACTCAAAAGGGTATCCAGGTGCTAAAAAAAGAAGTGTACAGAGCAGGCCGAGTCTGAACTCTAGGTAAGAAGTGATGTCTTCAGTTTCTTGCTGAACTCAAGTACTGAGGAAGCGGTTCTGATGTGCAGGAGGAACTTATTCTAGGCTTTCGGTGCGGGGTATGAGAATGAGCAAGCACTGGCTCAGACTTTGTGTATACGGAGGATTTCAGTGAACAGAAGATCGTCCCATCATAGGTTTCTAGTCAGGGTATGAAAGTTGACACAGCTGTTAAGGTAATCAGGTCATAGGTTGTGCAGGGCTTTATATGTGTATAAATAAAGGTTTTTGAAGTGCAGGATGATGTGTGCCGGTTGAGCATTGGGGTCAAGGTGGTGCAAATAGGGTCAAGACATTTGGTGATCCTAAATTGTGAGCAGGGATGTGATGGAGGTACAGAGTGAATGGATCACTGTGGTTTCTGCTATGGCAGTGATGGGCCAGGAGTTCATGACAGTGACGAGGAGTTCATCGCATCAGGCAGAAATTCTGCAATCGTGGATGGGTCTGGCTAGGGAAAGAAATTCTTGTAGATGTTGAAATGGTGAGAGAGCTCGGTGTAGAGGTCCTGAGATGGGGTGATTGCTTGGAGCTGAAAATGTGCAAACTGAAACCTTTTACAATGGTAACGATTTCTTAGTCATTGTTTGTGCTGTTTTCGATAAGTATGGTCAGTTCTGGCAGCTTGGTGGATCTGATATGCTTCTCGTAGAATCTGAGGGCATGCCTTAGCATTGTGCAGTCACTTTCTTGGCTTCTTTAAAGGAGCTTGTGACCTGTATTTCACTGTACCTCTCGTAATACAAAGAGTATTCTTACTACCTCATTAATGTACCTCATTATTTATTGTTAGAGGGAGGCATCAAATGTGGCCTGATACTCTCTCAGCGGACCCACATGGTAGCAGGAATATTACAGGACCTAGGTGTTGCCTTTTGAACTCAAAGTCCCCTGGGAATATGTGTTTCGAATTTCAGCACCTAGATTTTAGATGACTGAAACATGTCAATGTATAGTTTTTGGAAGAGGTTGTCTAGGATCACAGGTCTGTAAAAATACCATCAAAAAAGACAAATAGTCCCATATAGGTTGGTGTGCTAAAGAAAATGAGTGACCATCCATATACAGTTATTGAAAACCTTTCAAATCAGATTGATAGCTGTAGTGTTGTCTATACTTTTCTGTAGGCCTGGGTGTAGAACTCCACTCTGGTGGTTGAGTTTGTGGAATTTGAGCACTTTGCCATATGTAGAATAACACAGAGTTCCCAAACTCTGCAATCCAGACCAGAGTTTGCTTGTGTGCATAAGATTTAGTTTTGGCACTTGCTTGTGCGTGCCACGATACTCTCGGGCCTCTAGAGAGCATGCACAAGAATTTGCATTTACTCGCACTGATTACGGCCAAAACGGCAACCTAAACAGTCCCACTCACGAGTGTAAATGCAACTGGAGTAGATTTGCTTTTGAGTGGGTTTTCTTCTCCAATGGACCCTTCAAGTTGTTATTTAGGGTGAGAGCCTTTTTTCTTTTTTTTTTTTCAATCAGGAAGAAAGTGCCCCAGAGACTCCAACTTCCTGTACCTGTTCAGCAGGCTTCTCCCAGTGCTTTGTCCATCTCCTGTCATTTTTTACTTGGATTTTGAGGTGGAAGGGTCACTCTCTTTGACTCCTGGATAGAACTATGGATGTAAAGACTTTGTTTAGGTGAAATCACATACGTTAAAAACTGATTGTGTAGGGGTGTTGTTTGTTTGCTTGGGCATGCACCAGTATTTCTTTGTGCTTTAATTTGATTTTAAAATGTTATAGTGATGGGTGGCCTGCACTTTAAGTATGGGCCTAGTTATTGTTAATTTTGCATTTCATATATTTTTCATCTTTTTTAAAAGAAAAGTGTTGCACAACTCAGTACCATTTCTACACGTTTGTAACATTTTTCTATGTGGCCAAGATTTTCAAAGGGCCATCTAGCCAGTAGGCTCAGTACCAGTAGTCATCAGTGCATGAATTAAAGGTTTCAGTGCTGTATGTTTTTAAAACTTCACTTAGGGCAGGGATGGCACTAGATTAAATTAAAAATGTTGGCTATTGATTGCAGTTCATTTTTAGGCAAAAGCTATGTATTTTGTGAGGTAATATTTGAAGGCATAGGAGGATGTCTGTTGTTGTGACATTTTTTTTAGCTCAGTTAATATTCCTGTTTTGCTTTGCTGAATGAATGTTAGTGTTTTCTTCAGTGTTACCACCATGCCTCCTTGTGGCCTCTGTGTGTGTGATTGTCATTGTCCACCATTTGTCTTTGTTCTCCATGCTTTGTGGCAAGGGGCCATTATGTGTAGACTATGTCCATAGGCTTCCATGTGTTATTTGTTCTCCATGTTTCCTTGTTTGCAGTTGTTGTTTGACCATGTGGCTGGGGGCCATTTTGTGCATCCAGCAAGTGTGCCGTTGCCATAGGCTTGCATGTATTATTTGTTCTCCTTGCTTCTTGTTCTTGTTGTTTGACCATGTAGTTGGCAGCCATTTTGTGCATCCAGTCAGTGTGCCTTTTCCATAGGCTTCAATTAAGTATTTGCTCCCCTTGCCCCCTTGCTCCCTGTTGTTGATAGTTGACCCTGTGCCTGGTGGCCATTTTGTACATCCAGCCATTGTTGCTTTGCCAAAGGCTTGCATGCGTCCCCAAGCCTCCTTCCTCCTTGTTGTTGTTGTTTGACCATGTGGCTAATGGCCATTTTGTGCATCCATCCAGTGTCTCTTTGTCATAGGTTTGCATGCATTCTTTGTCCCCCATACCTCCTTGCTCCTGGTTGTTGTTTGATCATGTGGCTGACAGCCATTTTGTGCATTCAACTAGTGTCCCTTTGCCATAGACTTGAATGAGTGACTTATTTGCCATGCCTCCTTGCTGTTGTTTGACCATGTGGCTGGCAGCCATTTTGTGCATCCAGCCAGTGTGTCCTCATCATAGAATTGCATGTGTTCTTTGTCTCCGATGCATTCCTGCTCCTTGTGTTTGACCATGTGGCTGGTGGCCATTTTGCACTTCCAGCCAGTGCCTTTTTGCCATAGGCTTGCATGTGTTCTTGTACCCCATATCTCCTTGCTTCTTGTTGTTGTATGATCATGTGGCTGGCAGCCATTTTATATACCCAGCCAGTATTCCTTTGCCATAGGCTTGCATGTGTTCTTTGTTTGTCATTCCTCCTTGCTCATTGTGATTGTTGTTTGACCATGTGGCTGGCACTCATTTTGTGCATCCAGCTAGTGAGCCTTTGCCATTGAGTAGCATGCGTTCTTTGTTCCACATGCCTCCTTGTTGTTGTAGTGTGACCATGTGGCTGGCATCCATTTTGTGCATCTAACCAGTGTCCCTTTGGCCTAGGCTTGCATGTGTTCTTTGTTTGCCAAGCCTCCTTGTTCCTAGTAGTTTGTTAACTATGTGGCTAGCAGACATTTTGTGCATGCAGGCAGTGTACCTTTGCCATAGACTTGCATACAAACTTCGGCAATTATTGATCATTTGTTTATTTTAAGATTATATTTTAATTTTGACTTTCATTTTCTATTTTAATGTTTATTTGTGTTTTTTACGTTATTTTATTTTTTATTTATTTATGTTTTTTATTGCTTTTTTGATTTTTGATTGTAATTTGAATTTATTTTTTCGATTTTTTTTTTTTAAAGTTTTTAATTCTTTCTTTCATTTTGTTTAATTCTGCATTTTGCCTTGCTCCATCAATCCATTCATTTCTTAATCCATTCATCCATCCATTCATCCATCCATCAGCCAAAGGAGGTGCACATTTACACTACATCAGTCATTTTCCCTAGGTGTCTAATATTTCCATTTATTCCTGGACACCATGGACGCAATGCACTGCAGTCACATCACCAGTATAAATCAGTTCTTTATGATTATTCTTTTAAGGATTATTCAATTTTCCCATGCACCTCTCTCTGACTGCCACAGGTGTCTCCTTTACAACAGATGGAGCTAAAGTAAAGAGATATATCTGCATGTTGTGCTGCCTGATTTGAAATTCAATTTTATGGTGTAGCAGTGTGGTTTGACTTTACAATGTTTGATTAAATTGGTATTTGTTACGTAAGTAACCAAACACACTAATATTGCATTTGTCTGTACTATTTCAACCTGCAAAAATGACAGATTTCACTAACTACAAGTTTTTCTTGCTTGGTTGCTTGTAGGTGCACAGGATAAGAGATGCCATGTCACCTGCAGTACTGCCAAAGAGAAGGCCTGTTCAGTTATTACAGTCCTTCAATCTCTTCTGCTTGTGAAGCTTAATTCCACTGTCAACTGAGAGCACAAAGATGGCCCCAAAGACTGTTGCTCCCAAGAAAGTAGTCAGTGAGAATAAGCAGCTTTCAACCAGAGGTGTGAAGACTGTAACCTTTTTCGGGAGACGTGTGCCTGCCACACTGGCTTCTGAGCAGGTTGCCACATCCAACCTGCTCCGAGGGATGTGGCACAGGTAGTACCACCAGCTCCTATATTTGTAAGGCCCCAGCAGAGACCTGCACCAACCCATACCTCAGAAGAAGTATGCACTGCAGAAAGGCAATCAAAACACCCATCTACTGCCAGTTCTTCATGCATTGGCAGTGGGCCAGTAAGAAAGTAGTCCTCCTCAGTTTGAATCTTTTTTATGGATTAGCAAACAGGAGGAGAACATTGCATAATGTGCCATTTGCCAAGCAAGTGTTTGTCAAGGTAAGCCTGCATCACATTATGGTACTGGAGGCCAGACAACTCATATGAAAAAACATCACGCAATCCGATGGGAGGAGCACCTGAAAAACATTCCTGAACTTGGTTGCAGTGGTGAAGGTGAGGAGAGCCGGGAGACATTAACTACACCTGGTCAAATCACAGTGGAAGATGAGGAAGAAGAGGGTGACATCCTCATGCAATGCAGCCCTGTCTCTATAAATGCACCACAATCACATGCCTCAGCGACCTCACAATGGCACAGGAAGACTCAGAGTCAGATGGGACACCATGGCATAGAGTGACTGAACCATGATGCACATTGAGTCTCCCACCACCTACATCTCAAAAGTTGCCTGCATCAGAGGCCCCCAAAAGAAGAAAGTCCAGGCTACTACTATGGGCATGTTTAGGCAGGAGGGGCCCTATGGAGGCAACCACCTAATGGCATGTTTGTACATTGGGAAACTGGCACTCATGTTAGTGATGGATCTCCTCTCTTTTTCTTTTGTGGAAGGAGTGGGATTCTTAGAGTTTGTAGCAGCCATCTGCACAGAATGCAAGGTTCCAAGTCGGCTTTATTTTGCTAGAGTTGCTATTCCAGCACTGCATCACTATGTGTTGCAATTGGTTGGACAAGCTTAGCAGCAAAGTGTCGTCACACTATCCACCTGATCACAGACGTGTGGACCAGTTGTCAGGCTACTGATTACATGTGCATCACTGTGCACTGTTAATTGCTAGGTGGTCTCCAAACTGGATTTGTTGCCATGGACAATGGCAGTAACATAGTCAACACCATGGCACACAGTTGGTATTTCTGGGTCTTGCGTCTGCTGCCAGCCCTGGTTGTGCAAGACTTTCTAAAAAAATAAGTCAATGTCAGCAACATACCAATCACCTGCAGAAAGTCTGACACAGATGCTGCTCCCTTTTGAGGTTTTAACATGGGATGGTAGCATTGAGGACAGTACGATGGGCCAGGCTATCCCATTGTTGAATCTGCTAAAGGGGCAGCTAAAGAAGATACCTGAAAGTTTTTCACTCAGAGGTGTGAACATGCCTTGGTTGAGAGTCTAAGCTATCACTTGACTTGTAATGCAAGACTGCTAAATTAAATTAACTCATCCAAAGAGTACATCTGTGCCACCCTACTTGATCCATGCTACAAACAAATTCTTCCCACTTTCATTCCTTTTTTCTGAATGGATGTTTAAAAATACAAGAGGTGGATTTTTGAGAAAGCCGGATAACTGGAAGAAGAATATAGCAATATAAGAAGGCAATAAAGCATCTGGCTTGTCCTATAGCCAGCATGTCTGCTGAACATGTAATCAGTGCAGCTGGAACAGTTGTTACAGACATAAGGACCATTGTTTCACCTCAAAATATGGAGAGATTACCCATGATCAAAATGAACCAGCATTTTATGCAACCTGATTATGCTCTTCACAAAACACCATAGGATGAGGAAGAGGATGATTGTTAAGAATCAAGTGTGTTTGCTGACCAACCTCTTGGTTAAACACCTGAGTTTGAGGACAAACTCTGCTTCCTGGACATAGTAGGCCAGTGCCACCACATAACTTTTTAATTATTTCTGGTTGAACTTCTTTTTCTCTTTGACAAAAAATAAATAGCTAGTGAAACATATTTTGTGTTGAATGTATCCTGCCGTACAATTTTGTAGTCACATATATGGCCGGATTGCAGTTGGACTTTTGTGCAATGAAGAAGCCCCCACATTCCCTTCAGGACATTGAAGACACTGCCTGCCTTCCTCACATACCATTATCTATCCTTTTTTTAACATCATCTAACAGAGCTGTCCCAGAAGATAATTGATTGAAAGACTGCCAATGTCAAGTTCCAATGTGTTGCTACTTGCTACCAATGGAGGAGATAATATTTTGTTCAACCACATGCAAGGACTGGAAGAGGTAACTACTAACTATTGCACTAATGAGTGGTGATATATTGAGTGATTGTGTGTGTATGTGGTGGCTGACAGTAAGAGAAGAAGTTCAACACATTTTTAAACGTGATTTTGATGATTTACAATGTTTGGGTGCTGATAGATGATCATTTTCTCCTGAAAGTGATTGGCCTGTAAACTTAAAGAAATTTACCTACAGGGTCCACTCCTTTTTTGTGGTTCCTCTACATAAAATACCATAATACTGTTTTTCCATTTGTTCTTCAACATCAGTGCACTACACAGGTCTACCTAGCCCAGTTTGCGACTGGGAAGGAGTTACTCAGAATCAGGAGAAGGAAGAGAAGGATGGAAGGACTCAGGGCGGGACTACCTCAACAGCTAGAAGGAGAAAGTTGCTAACTTCAAAGAGAAATCATGATGATGGCGAAGTCTCTGAGGAGTAGTACCCACTCAGCTCTGTGGACTGGAGAGAGGTGCGTTGATTTGGGAAATGCTGCTAAGTGAATTCACCGCACTGCTGGCTCAAACATGAAACGCCTCTTTATGTTCTTGCTCTGTGTCTGAATCTTCTTGATATACTCCTGGCTCTCCATGAAGCTTACCTTTCTTTCTTATGTGCTTCTCCTTTACTTTGTAACACAGTCACTGTTTTTCAATACACAGACAGTTTCCTAGTCCTCTCCTGCACAAATAAAACTTGGTTAAAGCTCACCACTCCAGCTTACCTACCAGAGGGGTTCAGTCAGGAGCATAAGAGTGGTGGACATTTCAAGAAGAATGGAGATACACTGCCCAATTTGGGAATACAGTATAATTTTCCTTTCAACCATCATAATTTTTATAACTGAGTGGGTTAACGTCAATCCTCCATAATTGTAATTTTTCAAACCTAGAAGACATAACATTTAGAAATATACTATTGTTGAGTAGGCTCTCATTATTCTAATGAGACTACTGGATTTTGAGTGGCAGAATCGCCTGCGGTGTGGGAGACTGAGTCGGACCGTCTACAGGTGACAACTGCCACCCCAATCCGGGTTTTTCTTCGGCTAACGAGCAGTGCCTCATCGCTTTCCAAGGGCAGGGATGATTGGGCAGCCGAGCACATGACATAATTGATTTCTCAGGGAAACCGTGGTCACTCAGGTCTCATCCGTTTCTCTCAGCTACATTAGTCTCACAAACACAATGACAAACAGAGGCAGTATATGTTTCAATATGATTTTAATGAAGCAACTGCATCTTAGATAGCAAAGCATGTGCTGCAATAACCAGGACAATACAGCATGACAAGATTAAAATAGTGACAAGGAGAGTAAAGCATAGAAATAACACTACCATATTGTCACCAGAGTCAATAGACTAATTCCTACCTAGGCTATGATAGAACACAGCGTGTTAAGCTCTAATTCTGCCCGTCAGGTTCCCCTGGGAAGACATCATCCCCCATACTTGAGCAAAGGCCTGAAGTCTGCATAAGCAGTTGTAGCAAAGCGTTCAGAAATCAACAGACACTTGTGGTTCCCTGGTTGGAATCTCCCTCTAACGTATAAAGTACAGGAAATGTTTTTGCAATAAAACAGCTGATGTTCTAAGGAAATGTCCCTACATAAGGATGTGTGTTTTTCTATGAATGTCAGAGACGAAACATGTACCACATTAACCGGGAACCTATCTTAGGGCAGCCCTGAAAGAAGCACAGAGGCCTATATTTATACTTTTTGACGCAAAACTGCGATAACGCAGTTTTGCGCCAAAAAAAATAGCGCCGGCTAACGCCATTCTGAAGCGCCATGCGGGCGCCGTATTTATTGAATGGCGTTAGCCGGCGTTAGCCGACCGGCGCTGCCAGGTGTGCGTGAAAAAAAAAAACGACGTACACCAGGCAGCGCCGGCGTAGGGAAAAATGGCGTTTGGGCGTCCCAAAATGGGGCAAGTCAGGCTGAGGCAAAAAAATCGTCTTAACCCGATTTGCGCCATTTTTTTTGGGCGCCCAGACGCCATTAACATGACTCCTGTCTTAGCAAAGAGAGGAGTCATGCCCCCTTGCCCAATGGCCATGCCCAGGTGACTTCTGTCCCCTGGGCATGGTCATTGGGCATAGTGGCATGTAGGGGGGCACAAATCAGGCCCCCCTATGCCACAAAAAATAAAATAAAAAAATACTTACCACAACTTACCTTTTCTTCCCTGGGATGGGTCCCTCCATCCTTTGGTGTCCTCCTGGGGTGGGCAAGGGTGGCAGGGGGTGTCCCTGGGGGCAGGGGAGGGCACCTCTGGGCTCATTCTGAGCCCACAGGTCCCTTAACGCCTGCCCTGACCCAGGCGTTAAAAAGAGGCACAAATGCGGGGTATTTTGCCCCGCCCACTCCCGGGCGTGATTTTTGCCTGGGAGTATAAATACCACGCACATGCCTGGGAGTCATTTTTTAAGACGGGAACGCCTACCTTGCATCTCATTAACGCAAGGAAGGTGTTCACGCCAAAAAATGACGCTAACTCCATGAACTTTGGCGCTAGACGCGTCTAACGCCAAAGTATAAATATGGAGTTAGTTTTGCGTCGAATTTGCGTCGAAAAAAACGACGCAAATTCGGCGCAAACGGAGTATAAATATGCCCCAGAGTGTGCAAGAATGTCTTGTTTGAGAATGTAGTGCTGGCCTAGGCAAATACAGCTAGATAGAGAGAAATAAAACAAGACAGCAAAAGTGGCTTTTGTAAGAAGAATAAAACAAAGCTGAATACAATATATCTAGGGTAAAGTGCACAGCGGCAGGCCTAGTATGCTAAAATAACGTGCCTGGAGCTATAACTAAAATGCTTACACAACACCTTCCTCTTGTCGGTTGAAGCTGGTTCAAACCCTAAGTATACATAAAAGCTACTATAACTCAACCTATACATGTAAAAAATTGAAATATTGACAAGTTAAAAGGACACATGAGCTTATATAAAAGGACAATTTAAAATGTTAACCTGTGGCTTAAAAGGGACTGAATTTCAAGGGTCAGAGTCATTTTTAAAATTGCCAATTGAATCTGGGGCAATGGAGGGCAGGAAATCTTCCACTTCGGCAGGTGTTAAAGGTGGGAAGGCATCGCCGAGAAGGACCAAGGAGCAGTTGTGTTCCATAGCCTGGGCTTCAGCCAAGGCAGCAGCATTCTGTGGTGTGCCCGATAATGAGTGAAGAGCTGCATCCTCCAGGAAGGGCAATTCATAAGTACCTTCCCATAGCAAACGTACCCTCAATGCGCATCTCCGGTAATGAACCCTCAGCGAGAAGATCAACAGATCAGCGTCCAATGAAAGCAAGCACTGCGTAGAAAGACAAACTTCCAGTACATGTTTGAAAGAGCACCAAAGGCACCAAAACACGGGCAGCACACAATGCAAAACCGGTCTGAATGACAGAGACCAGTCACACTCCAATTCCTGCAGGAGTGTTGTTCCAAAGTACTGCATCATGCGTTCACGACACAGCTGCGTGTGTGGGAGCGCTTTCATTCCTCCTTGTTGTGGTGGGACAGCCATTGTGCATGAAAAGTAGCAACAGCAAAATGCCAACTATTATAGCCAAAGTTATTGGAAATCCCCCGAACATACTGGAGAATATCGAGTGGATGGCTGATAGTATTAAACCGAATATGGAGGAGAAGGAGTGAACAAAACTAGAAACAACAACCTTAAAGAAATTTGCAATTCAAGGAGTACAGGACACATTAAATATTCATCGCACAAGTTCACAAAAGGGTCTCAGAAAGTTAGTACTTAAAAGGGACTGTATCTCTGCTGACGACCTTGCCACCTGAAGTGCGTAGGTCTCGTGTGCAGATGTGAGAGCCACATGTATTTTAAACAATAAGGCCTTGAGTCTGCTCAACTTGTCAAAATTCACATTAGAAATAGCAACATGGGGCCAAATGTCAGCTAACTTTTTTATTCTAGTGGGAGGAAAAAGTATGTTCCCTCAGCATGTAAGAATCTTAGACACTGAAACAACATAAAATATTCCAGCTCGCATCCCACAACAGTCTTCACCATTGAGTAGAACATAGCTGCCATTTGAAAGCACCTGGAACGTAACTCTAATCAAGGGGACTGGAACTCCCTTCAGATAACAAGCCAAATTTTCTGCAGACACGTTACACGCCCCATGCAAGGACAGCTGTTTACAATCCATCGACAGAAGTCTCGCACTCACTTCCACTAAGAAAGACCTCTTTCATGCCAATGGGAAATTTATACGAGAAGGGCAGCTTCCCCACCTCATAGATGTTACTATCTCCCAGCATTTGATATCTGCCTACCGGAATGCGTTTTAAACAGGACGTGAATTGTAGTGTGGAAATAGGCAGATTAATCACACTGTGTATTAACCACTCAGTAGATTGTATTTCAGCTACAGTAAAAGGTAACTTTTCTAACTTTTCGATGTTTAGCATGACATAGGTAATTTCTTTCTTAGCCATTAGGTGTTGTTGTCGCGTTAAATGAAATGTAGAAAATATGTCCCTTGTGCTAACGTGTTGCCAGGGAACGTGACCTGCCTTCAGTGTTTGAAATGTCCAACCCAACTACATAATGGACCTTAGTTGACTCTGTCCATGGTGTAAGGAAGACATATCTGTTTGTATGACGTCTATAGCAGAAGAGACAATGTTATTTAAGGTGTATAACTGGTCGGATATCGTATTAATCCCATTATCTACAACAGCTAATGCCTTCTAAAAGTTTTATTGGTCTATTTGCCTTAACCGAGCAGCAGCTTCTTTTTGGGAAAGCTTTCAAATTTCATTATACACTTCATATAAGAAGCGCTTTCTGCGTTGTTTGCTGGGGCCTAGCAGAAAGTCCTGCACGTCGGTGGTATTAGACAGGAGACTGAAGTGTTCTCTTACCGCATCTAGTGAGGAACTCTTTAACCATTGCTGGCATAGTTTCCCTACACTGTATGTTGTTACTATACCTGCATGTTCGGATGATATATAGCCAGGGTCCGGCCTACTAGTTCTAAACCCCCCCCAGAGTTTATAAAACGTTTATGACACCCATTGGTATCTATTGGCCACAATAACCACCCACCAGGACATGACAGTGAAGCAATAAACGTGCCATTCTGGACCCATTCATCGAGTTGATCTTCAGTTGCATTTATATTTTTTTGCCATTTATTAGATTTTTCAGGGGCAGGAATACTGGGTGTGTTCAATTCCTTAATCTGTGCTAAGCCTAAACAACTTGTTTGTTTTACAGTTTCATTTAAAAAACTAATTTGAACAGGAATCAGGCATGCTCTAAATAAAGCTTCTTTCCCCCGTATTTGCCAATGTCTAGTTCCTCACACACTTTTTAAGTCAATCAACTTCAGCCAATATTCATAGCATTCTATAGTCAACCTGGAAACAAAGGAATGTGAATAAATACATTTTGTATTTGTCAATAATATGCATATATTTTCTGTAGGTGGCAATTTAAAACAATATGACTCAGCATTTTTAACATCATGCCCAGAAAAATATGTAAACTTTTCAGAGTATGTTTTAGAACTCCCTTGAGGTAGAGTTGGACAATGTTCCCATTGTGTGTAATTAAAACAGTCTTTGGGTTGCTTGCTCTGTGGATTAAATGGTGCCCATAATTATTATAGCAAAACATATCACCATAATTCTCTTTAGATTGATCAACATCTTCATTTTCAAATACTATATAATACTGCAATTCAGTCATCATAGAATCAACTGTTTTTAAATCCCAATCATCAAAAACTACTCCGGGTATTATTACATCGTTCATTGAAAGTTTAAACACATATGGTATTTGAATGACCTCCGTGGGGCCGTATGTATCATATGTTACTTTATCCCAAACAATCCCATCAGGAATTGGTATGGCAGAAATGTTCACAAAAGACAAGTCTATGCGGACCTTATGAAAAGAAAAATGTGGTTTTAGGACCTCATCCACCAGTTCAATGGTTGATTTTTCAGGAAGAAAATGACCATGTTTTAACAAAAAGAATGTTATAACAAACCCAATCCAAAGCAGGAAAGTCAGTACAGTCAAGGAAAGCCACAGATAGTTCCATCGAAGAATAAAGTACGTTGTTTTAAGCCAATTTATCATCTTACGTGTTTTTGACAGTTCAGGTGTTGAAGAGTCCGAAACATTGACGTTGATGTCGACAAATTATCCAGAAGCAGTTTGTGCAAAAACTGGAGATGTGTTTGTAGGTGGAGTAGGTGTTTCCCACAGTGGCTCAGAAAAATTGACACCATCCGTCTGTTTTGAAGTTGTGTCAAATTGATCAGTTATTTTTCTAGTGTTTGATGTCAGTGGAACCAATGCAAGATCATTTTCCACCCTCCCCAAGCTCGGAGAGGTGCCAGTGTTGCTGCTTACAACTTGTAAAGGAACTTCTTGACCCGTAGTGAGAGGGATTTGGGAACTACTGGCTGTTCCTTTTAGTTGGCTGTGCAGGATTGGCCACATGGTTTAACTTGACATTGTCAATAGATACAATACGGTTTTCTTTGGCACCTGCCAATGGTGGTAGAATGACAGTTCTGGTACCGTGTATTCCCAAGACTGGGACTGGTGCACAATAAGAAGGACAGAATTCCTTTTTCACAGCAACCTTTTCACGTACTAGATCCCCAACTTTAGGAATCCAGTCTGTAGGCGTTACAGGTACATCCTTACTTCTTGTGGAGGCAGCACTTGAAGAAGCGTTGTCGTCACGGAACCATTGTAATTCCTGTAAGACAGTGACACATTCATTTATGTCAAAGGGTATTTCTGTCGCGCCCACACCAGGACCATCAAGATCTGGAACATACATTTGAGCTCCGAACAGGCACTCATAGGAAGTACGACCTCCCAGGGAACTTCTAGGCAGATTGTTAAGTGATCTCTGGACTCCAGTCTGGGGGATTAAGCCAACTACGACCCGTACCTAAGACTCTGGCTGTTAAGGATTGCTTTAAATCATGGTTTAATTGCTCCACAACACTATTTCCCTGGGGATGAAATGGAGACGAGTACTGGAGTTGGACCCCCAATGAAGCCATTGTGTCCCTGTATGCCCTTAAGGTGAAATACGGGCCCTGGTCTGAAAGGAAAGCCGAAACTGCATATGTACTGTTTAAGACTCGCAAATCTTTAATAATAGTCTGAGTGTCAGCCGAGCGTTGTGGCCACACCCATAGAAATCTCGAGCAGGAGTCAACAGCGACTAAGATGAATTTGTATGCACTGTCCGGTGTTAGGGGACCACAATAGTCTAAGAACACACATTGTAAACGTTTGTTGGAAATTAGGAGGGGTGTCTGTGGTGGGCGCTTAGCAGTGGAAACTTTAATTTGTTGGCAGGTGTCACAACAAAGGACATACTTCTTGGCCTCTTTGTATAGACCTGGCCACCAATAACAGGCTTGTAACAATGATATTGTAGCCGCCACACCAGCATGGGCAGATGCTAGCCACTCATGCGCTGCTTTAATCAACTCTGGCTTATATCTTTTTTGGGAATGTCTCAAACCCCTACACGAGGTTTCTAAACCTCAGCATTCAGGCAGCCGCCCATTCAGTAGGAATATTTGTCAGGAAATGCTTTTGGATAGGCCGTGCCATCAGCCGTAGCTTTCACGGCAGCCCAATTGTCTTCATTCGGTTTTGCACCTAAGCGGGTTACTGCAGCAACAGTGGCAGTAGTGACTGCAGACTTTGCGGCTTCATCAGCCAGTGTATTCCCAGCAACGTGTATTCCAACACGCTGGTGTTTAAGTGTATGTACAACATGGACATTTGGTAGTGTTTTCTTCAGATCCGCTACTTACCCCACAGAAGTCTGTGTTTACTGGTGTTGCCTTTAGAATCTCTGAACCCATTTTGGTGCCAGTAATGCAGGTATTCATTAAAGGACTGGACACAATAATACGAATCACAATCAATCACTGTTAACTGTGCAGGATCTGTGTGTTCCAGTGCCATCACCAGAGCCTTTAGCTCTGCTAATTGTGCTGTGCAATCCCCTAGAGTTTGCGTAAACATATGTTGGGGACAAAATGTATTATCTTCCATGTAGCCACTTACGACTGCACAAGCAGCAGAGTGTTGATGCTTTGTGCCAATTGCAGGTTGCGCTGAGCCATCGGTGTACATGACTCTTTAAAACTGATCAATAGACAGTGTGTTTGCTGGAACTGGGTATTCAAGTTCATATTGAAAAAATTCTTGAGTTTGTAATTTTAGGTCAAAAATGTAGTCTACATCAGTGGCTGTCAAAATCGTGGCCCATTGTATCCAACGTGGGTGTAATGCTTTAGCGTTCGGAACGCTAGCTTTAGTGACATCCTCAAGGGCTGAAATTGGAGAGATGACAATAATGCATTTTCCCTGGGCTAAAGGTCTTTCTTTAATGACACCCATCTGTACAGCAGTGAGAATTTTCTCAGTGGGAGTGAAGCATTGTTCTGCTGCTGAGTACAAATGTGATTTGTATGCAATCGGGACGGTCTCACCCTCATTAAACGTTACGTAGGTGAAACCAATGGCACCAGCAATTACTCTGATGGCCAAATGTGTTTTGTTGTGCCTTGTGTGTAAGTGTTGTGCTGCAAGAATGTCTGGTTGCAGGTCTCTGAGAATGCGTGAATGTTCGACTGTCCAAAATATACTTTAAAAAGTCAGGACGTATTAAGTCATAGAGAGGTTTTGTGCATGTTGCATAGTCTGGAATGTAAGTTCTGCCAAAATTTAGGAAACCCAATAGAGATTGGAGTTTTTTAATGGTATTTGGAGATTGTAATTGTGCGCATTTTTCCAAGAATTGTGGTGGTAGGCTATTTCCTTCACTTGATAGCTCATTTCCCAAAAACAGGACACTAAGGAAGGCTATTTTTGTTTTTTTTAAATTGAATTTGTAGCCAAATTCAGCAAATCCCAAAACTATGCCGGCTACCCGTCTTAAATGTTGTAGCAATTCATCATCCGTGAGATAGATATCATCTACATAGGACAATGCTTCAGGGTCAATGTCGGGCAATATTGAAGTCACACGAGCTGCCAAAAGTCCTGGACTGTTCTTGTACCCCTGGGGTAAACAACAGAATTGTTTAAGGGAGCCTAGTGCGCTGAAACTTGTTAGGTCTCTACTCTCAGGTGCTATATTTTGGCAGAAGAAAGCATTGGAAATGTACAGTGTTTTTTTGTCTTTTTTACGCACTGTGTTGTTCATCAGTCAATCAATCAATCAATCACTGCATTTGTAAAGCGCGCTACATACCCGCGGGGGTCTCAAGGCGCTGGGGAGGGGGGGTGCTACTGGTCGAAGAGCCAGGTCTTGAGGAGTCTTCTGAAGGCCAGCAGGTCCTGGGTCTGTCGTAGGATGGTGGGGAGAGTGTTCCAGGTCTTGTCGGCGAGGTAGGAGAAGGATCTGCCGCCGCCGGTGGTTTTTCGGATGCAGGGGATTGTGGCGAGGGCTAGGTTGGCTGAGCGGAGGCTTCGGGTGGGGGTGTGGAAGCTGAGTCGGTTGTTGAGGTAGGTGGGTCCGGTGTTGTGCAGTGCTTTGTGTGCGTGGATCAAGAGCTTGAAGGTGATCCTTTTGTTGACGGGGAGCCAGTGCAGGCCTCTCAGGTGGAGTGTGATGTGGCTGCGGCGGGGGACATCGAGCATGAGTCGGGCCGAGGCGTTCTGGATGCGTTGGAGTCATCTCAGGAGCTTGTTTGTAATTCCTGAGAAGAGGGCGTTCCCGTAGTCGAGTCTGTTGGTGATGAGGGCCTGGGTAATGGTTTTTCTTGTGTCGAGGGGGATCCATTTGAAGATCCTGCAGAGCATACGTAGGGTGTTGAAGCAGGACGCGGAGACGGCGTTGACTTGCCTGGTCATGGAGAGAGTGGAGTCGAGGATGACCCCCAGGTTGCATGCGTGGTCCGTGGGTTCCGGGGCTGTGCCTAGTGACGTGGGCCACCAAGAGTCGTCCCAGGCTGATGGGGTGGGTCTGAGAATGAGGACCTCCGTCTTGTCTGAGTTCAGCTTCAGTCTGCTGTCCTTCATCCAGTCGGCTACGGCCTTCATTCCTCGGTGGAGGTTAGCTTTGGCGGTGTGGGGATCTGCGGTGAGGGATATGATCAGCTGGGTGTCGTCGGCGTAGGAGATGATGTTGAGGTTGTGTTGTCGTGCGACGTGGGCGAGGGGGGCCATGTAGATATTGAACAGTGTCGGGCTGAGGGAGGATCCCTATGGGATGCCGCAGATGATCTCGGTGGTTTTGGAGCGGAAGGGTGGGAGGCGGACACTCTGGGTTCTGCCGGAGAGGAAGGATGTGGTCCAGGCCAGGGCCTTCTCTTGGATACCAGCGTCATGGAGGCGTGCTGATAGGGTGAGGTGGCAGACCGTGTCAAAGGCTGCTGATAGCTCCAGGAGGATGAGGGCAGCTGTTCCTCCTTTGTCCATCAGGGACCGGATGTCGTCAGTGGCGGCGATGAGGGCGGTCTCGGTGCTGTGGTTACTGCGAAAACTGGATTGGGAAGGGTCCAGGATGTTGTTGACTTCGAGGTAGCGGGTCAGCTGTCTTCTCGGTCACTTTTGCCGGGAAAGGGAGCAGGGAGATGGGCCGGAAGTTCTTGAGGTCCCTGGGGTCCGCCTTGGGCTTCTTCAGAAGGGCATTGATCTTGGCGTGCTTCCAGCTTTCTGGGAAGGTTGCTGTCTCGAAGGAACAGTTGATTGTTTTCCAGAGGTGGGGCGCGATGGCTCCGCTGGCTTTGTTGAAGACGTGGTGGTGGTCCCCGATGGGGATCCAGAGTGGATGGAGTTCATGGTTTTGATGGTGTCTTCGTCGCTGACGCTGGACCAGACGGTCAGGCGACTGGTGCGAGTGGTAGTCGCAGGGGTGGTGGACTCGGTGGTGGGTCGGGGTTGAAGCTGTCGTGGATGTCGGTGATCTTGCGGTGGAAGAAGGTGGCCAGGGAGTCGCACAGGTCTTGAGATGACGGGATGTCATGGTGATGGATGTCATGGTGATGGAGCTGGGGTTGGAGAGTTCTTTCACGATGCTGAAGAGCTCTTTGGTGTTGTGTGCGTTGTTGTCTAGGCGGTCCTTGAAGGCGGTCTTCTTGGCAGTCCTGGTGAGTTGGTGATGTCTGCGGGTGGCACTCTTGAGAGCTGTGTGGTTGTCTGGTGTTCGTCGTGGAGCCATTTCTTCTCCAGCTTCCGACAGGTGTGCTTGGAGATCCGGAGGTCCTCGGTGAACCAGGCGGCTTTCTTGTTGGTGTGGTTGGTTGTAAAGGTCTTGAGAGGGGCGAGGGTGTTGGCGCAGTCGTTGATCCACTGTGTGAGGTTGGTCGCGGCGGTGTCTGAGTCGGTGGGGTCGGTGGGTGGTCTCAGGGTGAGGGCGCTAGTCAGTTGGTCCTTGGTGACCTTGCCCCAGCCGCGGCGTGGTAGCTGTTGGGTGCTGTGGTGTGTGGTGGGTTTTCTGAAGGTGAAGTGGACGCATCTGTGGTCGGTCCAGTGTGGTTCGGTGGTGTGGTTGAAGGAGACGTGGGGGCTTGCGGAGAAGATGGGGTCGAGCGTGTGTCCAGCGGCGTGAGTGGGTGTCGTTACGAGCTGTTTGAGTCCGAGGTTGTCGATCAGGGCGGTGGAGTTGGCGTTGTTGTTGTTCTCGAGGTGGAAGTTCAGGTCCCCAAGGAGGATGTAGTCCGTGGAAGCGAGGGCGTGGGTGCTGATGAGGTCGGCGATGGTGTCACTAAACTGTGGGCGGGGTCCGGGAGGTCTGTAGATCAGAGTTCCTCTGAGGGTGGTGTTGGGGTTGGTGTGGATCTGGAAGTGCATGTGCTCGGCGGTGGTGAGGGTGTCATCAGTGTTTGTTGAGATTTTGATGGAGTCTTTGTGGATGATGGCGATTCCTCCTCCCACTCCGTTGGTGCGGTCTTTGCAGGAGATCTTGTAGCCCTGTGGGATGGCTATGGTGATGTCTGGTGCTGAGGTGGCGTTCAGCCAGGTCTCCGTCAGGAAGGCGACGTCGGGGGCGGTGGAGTCTAGGAGGTCCCAAAGTTCGATGGCCTGCTTGCGAGCGGAGCGGGTGTTGAGGAGGATGCAGCGGAGGTGGTTGGGGTCTCTGGCTGGTGGTGTGGAGGGTTGGATGCTGGTGAATCTGCAGTTCCGGCAGGTGAAAGGCCCCTGGGTGCGTTTCGGGGTGGCCCGGTAGCAGGGGTTGTCTCGTCTGGTGTTGAGTGCGTGGAGGGTGCTTGCGTCGTAGTGCAGTCTGGCGTTGCGGGGGGTGCGGGTTCAAGGGGTTCTGGTGCTGGATGCGGTCCAAGCGCGAACGGGCGCAGACGGGCTTGCCTTAGGCGCGCCTTTGGCGCGCCCGCTTCGCGCCTCCATATGGGGGCAGATGGAGGGAGGAGCAGCTGGGAGGTGGGAGCGGGGCGGCCAATGGGAGTGAAGGGGGCGGGGCAGCAGGGGCTCAGCAGCAAGGGAAAAACCCGGGGAAAAACCCAGGGGAAAACCCGGGGAAAAAACGGCGGGAAAGGGACAACAGAGCACAGGGGTACAGAAAGCAAAACACAGGGGCACAGAATGAAAAAACAAAGTGGCACAGAAGCCAAGTGCAGGGGTACAGAAAAAAGGGAGCGAGTAGTCAGGCGGCAAAAGCGGCAATGGAGGTTCAACCCACAGGGGGCTGCGTGGCAGATGGGGGGAGCGACCTGCCTGGTGCTGTGCTATGTGAGCTTTGTATAGCATATGTGCGTGTATGACTTTTTAAATGTCTGTAGTCTAAGACTATTCTATAAGAATGGTCCAGTTTAGCTACTGGGAATAAAGGATTATTCATTGGGGAGAGGCAGGATTCAATTACGCCCTGGTAGTCCAGTTGTGTGAGAATTTCTCTCATGGGTGCTTTAGCATCATGTTTTTTTGGATATTGGGGTTGAGGTTGGGGTTGATTTTTAATAGGAATTACATGGTAGGGGGAATCCTTGTCCCATCCTACGTGGTTGCGATATAACGCGGGTGCCTGCGCCAATGCCCAATCGATGGCATAGGATTCTGCGAGCTCTTCGGGAACAAGAGCCAAGAAAGAAGGTTTGATATCATCTTCCCCGTGTGGGCAGGTACGCACAAATTCAGGTGGCCAGTCTTGTTCAGCCAACAAAATATCATATATATTTACTACGTGATCCCAAAAGATTCTATTGTGCGTTTAATGTCTCCTTCTAACTGTAGCGTTACTTTGTATACGCTGTCAGGCATGGAGACATACATGTCCGCAGTTTCTACTCATAGAAAGTCATCAGTTGCTTTCACCACCAGATGCTCTAGAAGACTCTGGCGAACTATTGTGACCTCTGCCGCGCTGTCTAATAATGCTAGTGCCCACTTCTTGTTCTTCAATAGAGCCCTCTTCTTGAGTGGCATATCGAACTGCAACTGCTGCCGCCTGTTTCTTTTTTAAATTGGAGTTTTTGCTGGGGAGGTTTCTGTTCCTTTTTAACAGAAACCTCTGTTGAACATTGTGATTTCTGTTGTGGTTTCACGTACTGTGTTCTTCGCTCTGATCACCCACCTCTCTCACTGCGTTTTTCCGATGAGTCACGAAAGGGACAAGATTGGCGTGTATCAGTATATTGATATCTGTCAGAAGTTTTTATATTATCTCTATTTCTGAGATCATATCTATTCTGCAGGGTCTCAGTACGTGGAGATTCTCCCCTCTCTTTTTTAGGAGTTTTTGTTTTTAATCCCAGCACTTCTTATTACCCTCAATAGTTTGTTTGGTAAAATCTTTATTACATTTACCCTGAAGTTGTGGTTTTGTTAGTCTGGCTCCCAGACTATCTCGACCAATACTAGAGTAGGTCTCTGCGATAACCTTTGGCAGCTCACATTCTTGATTCTGTTGAGGAACATCCTGGAACCGCATGCGCACTGCTAGTGCGACCACTTCCCCTTTAAGGTTAAGGTTACTTAAAATAATTGAGGATACTGTGGCAAAATTGCCCATTAATCGCATCCTCAAATCTAGGGCTGGGGCAGCCGCGTATTCATCTTGAATCTGTTTCAACACTTCCGGTAAGTTGGCAAGTGTTGGTTTACTATCAGCAGTAGTATACAGCGCAGCAAATACCGTGCCCCATGTATTACAGTTATCTATTGTGGGAACCATTCTAAATGGCAAGCACATTGTTAGTATTCTGTGTTTATCCTGATGTCCAGTATGGGGAACTAGTGCTTCCAGTGCATTTATTTTTTTAACTAACCAGAACTTAATTTCTTCTTGTTTGGAGGGCAATTTACCCATGGTCGGATGTACAGTCGCAGGATTAATACCTGGCGTCACTGCATGTGGTTGCACTGGAGCAGCACGTACTGGGTTTGTATTTAATGTTTGCATTACAAACTGTACTGAACGTCTTTATATTACTGTCAGATCAGTATGTAAACAACTGACTCCAGCTACCGTTAGGTTCGCTGCAGCAGGGTAAAGTGTAAAAGTGGCCAATAGAGGCCAGGTAGGACAATCATTACTTAGAGGACCTAACCTAACAGGTAAAATCATGTGTGGTAGGGTGTCATCAAGCCAATTATTATGTTCTTGATAAGATAAAGGTATTTCTAAAAATGCATATGCTCTGTATTGTCCAGGTATGTTTGCCGGTGTATCTGATGAAATGTGTTTGTGTTCCCATCAATTGCTGGAAATGTGACCCAAGAATAGAAGAGTTCTGTTCTATAAGCTTCATGTGCGTCCACCACAAATGTGACTGGAACCCCCTGGGCCGTTAGGCCATTTGCCAATTAATGTGCAGTCAGGGGTTGTCTCACATTGGCTGCAATTGTTACCTACTGCGGATTCACCATATTAGATGGTAAATTTGTTTAGCGATAAGCACACCAAATAGGGATTTTTCCTTTTAGGGTTCAAGCTTGAACAACCTCTAGCATCTGATAGGTGCTCCCTACTTAGCTGAGGAGGAAATCCTCAATACCACAGACGTCTCCGTATATAGTACTGAGGTGTCTGTATATAGAGAGACAGAGATACTCAGGAGAACCCGAAAATTAGAGCCTGACCAAACGTTGGTGACGCCATGTCACATAGGCTCTCATTATTCTAATGAGACTACTGGATTTTGAGTGGCAGAATCACCTGTGGTGTGGGAGACTGAGTCCGACCCACTGCAGGTGACACCTGTCGCCCCAATCCGGATTTTGCCTTGGCTAACTAGCAGTGCCTCATCTCTACCCAAGGGTAGGGACGATTGGGCAGCCGAGCACATGACATAATTGATTTCTCAGGGAAACCGTGGTCATTCAGGTCTCATCTGTTTCTCTCAGTTACATTAGTCTCACATACACAATGACAAACAGAGGCAGTATCTGTTTCAATAATATTTTAATGACGCAACTGCATCTAAGATAGCAAACCATGTGCTGCAATAACCAGGACAATACAGCATGACAAGATTAAAATGGCAACAAGAAGAGTAAAGCATATAAATAACACTACAATATTGTCACTAGAATCAAAAGACTAATTCCTGCCTTGGCTATAATAGAGCACAGCATGTTAAGCTCTAATTCTGCCCATCAGGTTCCCCTGGGAAGACATCATCCTTCAAGCCTCAGCAAAGGCCTAAAGTCTGCATAAGTAGCTTTAGCAAAGCGTTCAGCAATCAGCATACGATCGTGGTTCCCTGGCTGGAATCTCACTCTAACGTGTAAAGGACAGGGACGTGTTTTTATAATAAAACAGCTGATGTTATAAGAAAATGTCCCTACGTAAGCATGTGTATTTTTCTATGAATGTCACAGACAACACTTGTACCACGTTCACCGACAACCTAGCTTACTGCAGCCCTGAAAGAAGCACAGAGTGAGCAGGAATGTCTTGTTTGAGAACATAGTGCTGGCCAAGGCAAAAACAGCTAGATAGAGAGAAATAAAACAAGACTGCAAAAGTGGCTATTGTAAGATAATAAAATGAAGCTGAATAAAATATATCTAGGTTAAAGTGCACAGAGGCAGGCCTAGTATGCTAAAATAACGTGCATGGAGCTATAACTAAAATGGCTACACAACACTATCTTGGGGATCTCAGGGGCAGAAGGACTGTTTGCAATGCGTTTAACTGAACTGTGTCATACTTAGCCCTTAATTCTTCGCTTCCACAACAGATTAATGATAATGTACTGCTCAGCACCTCAATGAATATTGTTGTGGTTTCTTTTGTGTAGTGCTTGTCTTTGTTACTCTTTTCCTCCAATCCCCTTTCCCATCCATTCATTGTGCCCCTAACCTTCTTCCCCCAAGCTGTGTGATTTATTGAGGTGTGACTTAGTTTTACACTATAAATTGATCTCACACATGCTGGGGGCGGATGTTGTGAAAGTGACACCAACTCACTGCATAACCTTCTATTACCTGAACAATATTCCACACCAGCCCCATCAACATCATCATTAAGGCCTGTGTTGTGTGTTACCTAAAGGCTTAACCTTGTCCAACTGCTCCTGACTCTGAGCTCACTATTCCTGACACAAGAACTTCATTTCCAAAGTTTAGTTTTTAAATCCTAGCTTCCCTTTGCTCAGAAGAAGTTGATAATGCTAGTTTTTATTATCATATCAGGTTTTGTTTTGTGTCAAATACTGTCATTGTGGTAGTCTGGTCTCCATTTTACTAAATGTATGATATAATATATGACCCACTAATTTTCTGTTTTCTTTCAATCTAGTTGACAGTGATGGATAACCCTTTGCTTAATCCTGCAGTTGGAGTTTGTGTAGGTGGCAGTGGCACCTTGTGTCTTTCCTGTTAGAGCACTAGACTACTAATACTACTACCTAACACCCCCTTAAGGTGCCACCTTGGGAAAAACCCTGCAGTAAGAACACTGAGGTATCAGCCCTCCCTTAATCTATTCAGGTAGTAGAAGAACTATGGATTGAAGTGAACTTGTTTAGTCAGTAATTAACTTATACTGAAGAAGATGTTGCATGTGTGTAGCTAGGTTTTTGTGGGGAAAATAAACAATACAATAATCTCCAAGTGGTCTATAGTTACAGAGGGCAGTAGAACAAGGGTATAAGCAAATGACATGTGCTTTTTTAGCAGATATAAAACATAGGCTACACCAGTGGTTCCCAGTCTTTTGACTTCTGTGGACCCTCACATTATCATTACTGGAACCCCACGGCCCCACTGAACACTTATTGGAATCCGGGGACCCCCAAATTAATCATTTTTTCAATCTGGGAAGCCGGGGGCCGAGACCTAAACATTATTGATGATTTGAAACATAATACACAAAAATACAGAAGCAAGTTTTCCATCAAGCAAATACAGATTTTATTTAATTTGCAAACAAATATAAATAAATAAAATAATTTCAATAGGAAGGTCGGAGCTTTTTAAAATGTGATTGAAGCCACACATTGTCCAAACTATATTCTGTTTGATGCACCTGCACTGCTCCCGTGAATCAGTCTGAGGATACTTAATTAATTTTTAACCCCCAAATTCAAATTCCTTGACATTTACAGCATTTTTTAAAATTTTCAATTGTACATTTAGCCCCTTTATATGTATACACTTCATTAATCTATTAATATTATTTAATTTTCTAAGCAGTTGCGAACCCCCAGACGAGGGTTTGCGGCCTCCAAGTGGTACCCGGACCACAGGTTGGGAACCACTGAGCTAGATTTAACCCCTTCGCTGCCAGGCCTTTTCCCCCTCAGGTGCCAAGCCTTTTTTTGGCTATTTGGGGCAGTTCGCGCTTAGGCCCTCATAACTTTTTGTCCACATAAGCTACCCACGCCAAATTTGCGTCCTTTTTTCCAACATCCTAGGGATTCTAAAGGTACCCAGACTTTGTGGGATCCCCAGAAGGAGGCCAAGAAATTAGCCAAAATACAGTGAAAATATCATTTTTTTTTTTTTAAATGGGGAAAAGGGGCTGCAGAAGAAGGCTTGTGGTTTTTTCCCTGAAAAGGGCATCAACAAAGGGTTTGCGGTGCTAAAATCCCCAGCTTCCCAGCTTTCAGGAAAAGGCAGACTTGAATCAGAGAACCCAATTTTTCAACACAATTTTGGCATTTTACTGGGACATACCCCATTTTTACGATTTTTTGTGCTTTCAGCCTCCTTCCAGTCAGTGACAGAAATGGGCATGAAACCAATACTGGATCCCAGACACCGCAACATTTCTGAAAAGTAGAGAAAACTCTGAATTCAGCAAGGTGTAATTTGTGTAGATCCTACAAGGGTTTCCTACAGAAAATAACAACTGAAAAAGAAAAATATTGAAATTGAGGTGAAAAAAACATCAATTTTTCTCGACATTTTACTCTGTAACTTTTTCCTGCAATGTGAGATTTTCGACAGCAATGTACCGTTACGTCTGCTGGACTCTTCTGGTTGCAGGGATATATAGGGCTTGTAGGTTCATCAAGAACTCTAGGTACCCAGCGCCAATAAATGACCTGCACCCTGCAGTGGGTTTTCATTCTATACTGGGTAAACAGCAATTTGTTTGCTGAAATATAAAGAGTAAAAAATAGCTATCAAGAAAACCTTTGTATTTACAAAATGGGCACAAGATAAGGTGTTGAGAAGCAGTGGTTATTTGCACATCTCTGAATTCCGGGGTGCCCATACTAGCATGTGAATTACAGGGCATTTCTCAAATAGACGTCTTTTTTACACACTGTCTTACATTTGGAAGGGAAAAATGTAGAGAAAGAAAAGGGGCAATAACACTTGTTTTGCCATTCTATGTTCCCCCAAGTCTCCCGATAAAAATGATACCTCACTTGTGTGGGCAGACCTTGCGCCTGCGACAGGATATGCCCCAAAACACAACGTGGACACATCACAGACAACAGAGCAGTTTTTTGCAAAGTGCCTACCTGTAGATTATGACCTCTAGCTCAGCTGGCACCTAGGGAAACCTACCAAACCTGTGCATTTCTGAAAACTAGAGACCTAGGGGAATCAAAGATGGGGTGACCTGTGGGGCTCTGACCAGGTTCTGTTACCCAGAATCCTTTGCAAACCTCAAAATTTGGCTAAAAAAACACATTTTCCTCACATTTCGGTGACAGAAAGTTCTAGAATCTGAGAGGAGCCACAAATTGCCTTCCACCCAGCGTTTCCCCAAGTCTCCCGATACAAATGGTACCTCACTTGTGTGGGTAGGCCTAGCGCCCGCGACAGGATATGCCCCAAAACACAACGTGGACACATCACAGAAAACAGAGCCGTTTTTTGCAAAGTGCCTACCTGTAGATTTTGGCCTCTAGCTCAGCCGGCACCTAGGGAAACATATCAAACCTGTGCATTTTTATAAACTAGAGACCTAGGGGAATCCAAGATGGGGTGACTTGTGGGGCTCTGACCAGGTTCTGTTACCCAGAATCCTTTGCAAACCTCAAAATTTGGCTAAAAAAACACATTTTCCTCACATTTCGGTGACAGAAAGTTCTGGAATCTGAGAGGAGCCACAAATTTCCTTCCACCCAGCGTTCCCCAAAGTCTCCCGATAAAAATGGTACCTCACTTGTGTGGGTAGGCCTAGCGCCCGCGACAGGATATGCCCAAAAACACAACGTGGACACATCACAGAAAACAGAGCTGTTTTTTGCAAAGTGCCTACCTGTAGATTTTGGCCTCTAGCTCAGCCGGCACCTAGGGAAACCTACCAAACCTGTGCATTTTTTTAAACTAGAGACCTATGGGAATCCAAGATGGGGTGACTTGTGGGGCTCTGACCAGGTTCTGTTACCCAGAATCCTTTGCAAACCTCAAAATTTGGCTAAAAAAACACATGTTCCTCACATTTCGGTGACAGAAAGTTCTGGAATCTGAGAGGAGCCACAAATTTCCTTCCACCCAGCGTTCCCCCAAGTCTCCCGATAAAAATGATACCTCACTTGTGTGGGTAGTCCTAGCACCCGCGACAGAAAATGTCCCAAAACACAAAGTGGGCACATACCATTTTTTGACAGAAAACAGAGCTGTTTTTTGCAAAGTGCCTACCTGTAGATTTTGGCCCCTAGCTCAGCCGGCACCTAGGGAAACCTCCTTTAGCCTGTGCAATTTTGAAAACTAGAGACCTAGGGGAATCCAAGATGGGGTGACTTGTGGGGCTCTGACCAGGTTCTGTTACCCAGAATCCTTTGCAAACCTCAAAATTTGCCTAAAAAAACATATTTTCCTCACATTTCGGTGACAGAAAGTTCTTGAATCTAAGAGGAGCCACAACTTTCCTTCCACCCAGCGTTCCCCCAAGTCTCCCGATAAAAATGATACCTCACTTGTGTGGGTAGTCCTAGCGCCCGCGACAGGAAATGTCCCAAAACACAAAGTTGGCACATCCCATTTTTTGACAGAAAACAGAGCTGTTTTTTGCAAAGTGCCTACCTGTAGATTTTGGCCTATAGCTCAGACGGTACCTAGGGAAACCTACCAAACCTGTGCATTTTTGAAAACTAGAGACCTAGGCGAATCCAAGATGGGGTGACTTGTGGGCCTCTGACCAGGTTCTGTTACCCAGAATCCTTTGCAAACCTCAAAATTTGGCTAAAAAAAACATATTTTCCTCACATTTCGGTGACAGAAAGTTCTGGAATCTAAGAGGAGCAACAAATTGCCTTCCACCCAGCGTTCCTCCAAGTCTCCCGATAAAAATGGTACCTCACTTGTGTGGGTAGGCCTAGCGCCCGTGACAGGATATGCCCCAAAACACAACGTGGACACATCACAGAAAACAGAGCCGTTTTTTGCAAAGTGCCTACCTGTAGATTTTGGCCTCTAGCTCAGCTGGCACCTAGGGAAACATACCAAACCTGTGTATTTTTATAAACTAGAGACCTAGGGGAATCCAAGATGGGGTGACTTATGGGGCTCTGACCAGGTTCTGTTACCCAGAATCCTTTGCAAACCTCAAAATTTGGCTAAAAAACACATTTTTCTCACATTTCGGTGACAGAAAGTCCTGAATCTGAGAGGAACCACAAATGTCCTTCCACCCAGCGTTCCCCCAAGTCTCCCGATAAAAATGATACCTCACTTGTGTGGGTAGTCCTAGCGCCCGCGACAGGAAATGTCCCAAAACACAAAGTTGGCACATCCCATTTTTTGACAGAAAACAGAGCTGTTTTTTGCAAAGTGCCTACCTGTAGATTTTGGCCTATAGCTCAGACGGTACCTAGGGAAACCTACCAAACCTGTGCATTTTTGAAAACTAGAGACCTAGGCGAATCCAAGATGGGGTGACTTGTGGGCCTCTGACCAGGTTCTGTTACCCAGAATCCTTTGCAAACCTCAAAATTTGGCTAAAAAAACATATTTTCCTCACATTTCGGTGACAGAAAGTTCTGGAATCTAAGAGGAGCAACAAATTGCCTTCCACCCAGCGTTCCTCCAAGTCTCCCGATAAAAATGGTACCTCACTTGTGTGGGTAGGCCTAGCGCCCGCGACAGGATATGCCCCAAAACACAACGTGGACACATCCCAGAAAACAGAGCCGTTTTTTGCAAAGTGCCTACCTGTAGATTTTGGCCTCTAGCTCAGCCGGCACCTAGGGAAACCTACCAAACCTGTGCATTTTTGAAAACTAGAGACCTAGGGGAATCCAAGATGGTGTGACTTGTGGGGCTCTGACCAGGTTCTGTTACCCAGAATCCTTTGCAAACCTCAAAATTTGGCTAAAAAAACACATTTTCCTCACATTTCTGTGACAGAAAGTTCTGGAATCTGAGAGGAGCCACAAATTTCATTCCACCCAGCGTTCCCGCAAGTCTCCCGATAAAAATGATACCTCACTTGTGTGGGTAGGCCTAGCGCCCGCGACAGGAAATGCCCCAAAACGCAACATGGACACATCCCTTTTTTTGAAAGAAAACAAAGCTGTTTTTTGCAAAGTGCCTACCTGTAGATTTTGGTCTCTAGCTCAGCCGGCACCTAGGGAAACCTACCAAACCTGTGCATTTTTGAAAACTAGAGACCTAGGGGAATCCAAGATGGGGTGACTTGTGGGGCTCTGACCAGGTTCTGTTACCCAGAATTCTTTGCAAACCTCAAAACTTGGCTAAAAAAACAAATGTTCCTCACATTTCTGTGACAGAAAGTTCTGGAATCTGAGAGGAGGCACAAATTTCCTTCCACCCAGCGTTTCCCCAAGTCTCCCGATAAAAATGATACCTCACTTGTGTGGGTAGGCCTAGCACCCGCGACAGGAAATGCCCCAAAACGCAACTTGGACACATCACTTTTTTTTAAAGAAAACAGAGCTGTTTTTTGCAAAGTGCCTCCCTGTAGATTTTGGCCTCTAGCTCAGCCGGCACCTAGGGAAACCTACCAAACCTGTGCATTTTTGAAAACTAGAGACCTAGGGAAATCCAAGATGGGGTGACTTGTGGGGCTCTGACCAGGTTCTGCTACCCAGAATCCTTTGCAAACCTCAAATTTTGGCTAAAAAAACTCATGTTCCTCACATTTCTGTGACAGAAAGTTCTGGACTCTGAGAGGAGGCACAAATTTCCTTCCAATCAGCGTTCCCCCAAGTCTCCCGATAAAAATGATACCTCACTTGTGTGGGTAGGCCTAGCGCCCACGACAGGAAATGGCCCAAAACTCAACGTGGACACATCACACTTTTTGAAAGAAAACAGTGCCTACTGTGGATTTTGGCCTCTAGCTCAGCCGGCACCTGGGGAAACCTAGCAAACCAGCGCATTTTTGAAAACTAGAAACCCAGGGGAATCCATGATGGGGTGAAATGTGGGTCTCTGACCAGGTTCTGTTACCCAGAATCCTTTGCAAACCTCAAAATCTGGCTAAAAAAACACATTTTCCTCACATTTCGGTGACAGAAAGTTCTGGAATCTGAGAGGAGCCACAAATTTCCTTTCACCTAGCGTTCCCCCAAGTCTCCCAATAAAAATGATACCTCACTTGTGTGAGTAGGCCTAGCGCCCGCAACAGGAAATGGCCCAAAACACAACGTGGACACATCAAATTTTTTCATAGAAAACAGTCCCTACCTGTGGATTTTGGCCTCTAGCTCATCCGGCACCAGGGGGGGCAGAAATGGCCTAAAATAAATGTGTCCCCCACCCCCCAACCCCCTAACCCCCTGCCCCCCCCGGGAGCGACCCTTGCCTATGGGGTCGCTCCCCCTGCGTGACATTGGCGCCAAAAAAAAATCCCCGATGCCTAGTGGTTTCTGCCCCCTTGAGGGCAGATTGACCTACAAAACCCCACAAAAAAACTATTTGCCCTGGCGCATAGAGGTTTCTGCCACCCCTGGGGGCAGATCGGCCTAATACCAATAGGCCGATCTGCCCCCAGGGGGGGCAGAAATGCCCTAAAATAAATTTGTCCCCCCCACCCCCCCCCGGGGAGCGACCCTTGCCTACAAGGTCGCTCCCCTTGCGTGACGGCGCAAAAAAAAGCTCCATGATGCCTAGTGGTTTCTGCCCCCATTGGGGGCAGATTGACCTACAATCGGCCAATCTGCCCCCAAGGGGGGCAGAAATGGTCTAAATACAATTTGCCCCCCAGGGGAGCGACCCTTGCCTAATGGGTCGCTCCCCATCTCTAAAAAAACAAACAAACAAAAAAAAAACACAAAAAAACTATTTGCCCTGGCGCCTACAGGTTTCTGCCCCCCCTGGGGGCAGATCGGCCTAATACCAATAGGCCGATCTGCCCCCAGGGGGGGCAGAAATGACCTTAAATATATTTACCCCCCACCCCGGGGAGCGACCCTTGCCTACAAGGTTGCTCCCCTTGCGTGACGGCGCAAAAAAGGATCCCTGGTGCCTAGTGGTTTCTGCCCCCCTTGGGGGCAGATTGACCTAAAATCGGCCGATCTGCCCCCAAAGTGGGAAGAAATGGCCTAAATATAATTTGCCCCTCCAGGGGAGCGACCCTTGCCTAAGGGGACGCTCCCCATCTGTAAAACACAACAACAACAAAAATCCCTGGTGCCTATTGGTTTCTGCCCCCCGTCTCTCAAGTCTTTTCAGTGGGTGGTTTGCCCACTGCTTTATCCTGGGGAGTGCAAAGCCACAGTCTCTCAAGTGGATAACAGTCTCCACTGGTTCTAGAGGGGGTTTTGTGCCCTGAGTGCTTCATCCTGCCAAGGACTGAGGTAGTGGATGCCTTTCTCCACTGGTACTGGAGGGGGCTTTGTGCCCAGAGTGCTTCATCCTGCCAAGGACTAAGGTAGTGGATGACAGTCTCCACTGGTTCTGGAGGGGGCATGGTGCCCAGAGTGCTTCATCCTGCCAAGGACAGAGGTATTGGATGAGATAATCCACTGGTTCTGAAGGGGGCTTTGTGCCCAGAGTGCTTCATCCTGCCAAGGACTGAGGTAGTGGATGAGATAATCCACTGGTTCTGGAGGAGGCTTTGTGCCCAGAGTGCTCCACGTGCATTGTGGCCGGAACAATACACTCGCCTGGGTGTGTGTGCCACAAGATTGCTGAGGTACAGGTAGGATGATACGCAACGGAGGCAGAGACATACCCCACACTGCTGCGGCTTTGCATTCCATATGCAGGTGACAACTGTGATGACAGTGATGCTTCATAGAAGCTGCCCAGGGTCCTGAAACTCACCACCAGCCTCGGACGACTGACCACTGGGGATGGTAGCCATGTCTGAGGTGGTGCCACTGGCTGAGGATGTCGCGGGGCCGCTGGTGGTGCTTGCGGCGGTGTCAGTCGCGGCAGAGCTGGCTGCAGGGTCTGTGGCAGTGGTGCTGGCGGCAGTGTCAGTCACTGCGGTGCTGGCTGCGGGGTCTGAGGTGGCGGTGCTGGCTGCGGGGTCTGTTGCGGCAGTGCTGGCTGCGGGTCTGTGGCGGCGGTGCTGGTGGCGGGGTCTGTGGCGGCGGTGCTGGCTGCGGGGTCTGTGGTGGCGGTGCTGGCGGCAGGGTCTGTGGCGGTGCAGGTGGCGGTGTTCTCCACCGTACAGGTTGGTGTCGACGTGGACAGAAGGTGTGACACTGGTCCCTCAGTCGATGCCACCATGCCCTCTCCTGCCCTTCAGTTTTTGGACCTTCCCCACCTTTGATTGTGGCGCAGCTGTCTTGCCACTATCCCCTTGCATTTTCCCTGACCCCTTGGTGGCAGGTGTTTTCAGCTTCTGGGATGTGGGCACCTTTTTCACCTTGGCAGGTGGCACAATGTCCTTGCCCTCGCTACGTGGCACACTGGCGCCCTGATGGTTGGCGCACTCCATGACCCCCAGTCGCTGGCACCACTGGGCTTGGGGATTTGGTGGCTGAGGTGCTGGGCTGGGACCTGGAAAGCCTGGCCATAGGGGAAGGACAGGGGGGAGGAATAGAGAAGCGGTCAATATTAGCCAGGAAAAGTTTTTTAGATACACTGGGACGGGTAGATGGAGGGGGTTTGGGAGTGGAGGTAGAGGTAGTGGTTGTAGGAGGTGTAGCTCTGCTGAATTTGGGTGAAGGTGCATGGGCTGGAGGCTGTTGTGAGGTGGATGGCTGTTGGGTGGGTATGTGCCTGAGTTTGTGTACTTTGGGAGGAGGGCTCACATACACACTGGGAAAGGACACTGGGGATGTGTGAATGGTAGTGGGGTTGGTGAGTGCACGTGAGCGGTGTGTGGTGATGGGCGTGCTGGTGATGGAGGTAGTGGCTGAGGATGTAGTGCATGCAGGTGTGAGTGGAGACGAGAAAGGAAGGGAGGAGGGAGACGTGGAGAAGGGGACACAGTGGAGGCAGTGGATGTTGGTATGTGTGCATGGATATGATTCTTGTGTGAGTGCCTGTGGGATGTGTGGGGCTTATGTTTGCCTGAGCCACCCTTGTGTGTTGATGTGTGTGCATGCTGGTCTGATGGTGTGCTTGGGATAGGCTGAGGTACAGGGCATTGGGTCTGGGTGGAGGAAGTTGGAGGGGGGAGGCTGGACACAGGGGCAATGGCTGCCATCAGTGCTGAGGCTAGAGCCTGACATGCTCTCTGTTGGGCTGCCTCCCCAGAATTAATGCCCTCCAGGTATGCATTTGTTTGTTGCAAATGCCTCTCAACACCCTGGATGGCATTCAGAATGGTAGACTGCCCAACAGTGAGGGATCTTAGGAGGTCAATAGCCTCCTCACTGAGGGCAGCAGGGCTGACTGGGGCAGGGCCTGAGGTGCCTGGGGCGAAGGAGATGCCCAAACTCCTGGGTGTGCGGGCACGAGACACACGCTGAGGGGCTCCTGGGAGGGCGGTGCTGGTAGGGGGGTAGCGGCTGTACCTGTTGATGTGCCTGCCACCACAAGGGAGCTCCCATTAGAGGAGGAGTCGCTGTCACTGCTGTCTGCTCCTGTCCCTGCCGTGGAGCTCCCCTCGCCCTCCGTCCCACTGGTGGCTTCAGACTCCGTTGTTTCACCCTCCAAGGCCAAGTGGGATGCAGCTCCCTCCTGCTCCGGTGCCAATGCTCCTCTGCCTGATGATGCTATTGCACACAAGAACAGGGAGACCATGAAAAGGGGGGGAAAGACAGAAGAAAGACATGTTCAGTGCATGCAACACCACTACCGTTGGCGGACACTACAGACACAGCAGCGGTCTGCACTACGCCATGCACTGATAGTTCCTAGATTAATCACATGGCCATGGGGTACAAGGCCTAAGCCCGATTGCTGCACACATGGAAGTCACAGGAGCCTGACTAGGTGTAGATGGCACTAACTACTAGTGGGGTTGGGGTGCCACTGAGCCTACCTCACAAGGGACCTTCCCTACCAAGATCGCCCTGGCCTAGGGGAACCCACTGCCCACCTCCCCCAATCAGACACCTCGTAATGCACGCAGAGTCAGCTGAATGAGAGCCATTGTCGCTTCCAGACTGAGGTCACAGCAGCACTTACAGTGTAGGTCCTCTCCTGTTGAAGGTCAGGTATCAAGTGAGTGAACAGACAGAAAATGGCAGTCACGTCTGCGGCGGTGCGTAACGTCACTGCCGGCGTACATCGTCATTGGCTCCTCGGACCCATAGGGTCCAATGTTAACCAATGCAGGATTGTGCTGCGGTCTTTGACCGCCTACCGCGACGATGTACAACGCCAGCGCAGTTACCTCATATCCCCTTGTCCCACCTTACAGGTCAGGCAGCCGCCATTTCAGGGGGCCACATGGGATTAATTTTAACTGCGCCACACCAATGTAGGCCTTGAATACACACAGTAACAGGCACATTGCGGATTAATAAATGTGTGCAAATGACATTTTGTGATACCTCAGTGTTGGCTTACCCTCTGCTCGCTGTTCTTGTCGATAGGGCACGTTTTCTGGGGCAGGTGATGAGATGGCGGCATCCTCCGGTGTACAGACCACTGGTGGACCTGTCGACAATGGAAGAGAGACACGTAATAGTCACCTACAGACTTGATCGTGCAACAATCCATTAACTGTGTGCCCAGTTGGAGCCAGACCTGATGCCAGCTATCAGCCATCCCACAGGAAACCCCCCTCTAGTGCAGGCCCTGTCAGTACTCCATTTCCTGGCAAGTGGTTCCTTTCAAACAACAGTGGCCGTTGTATCAGGGATGTCCCAGCCAATGTTCTCCAACGTCTTGTCCAGAGTGTTGTCTGCCTTGCTGAAACCCATGCGCAGCTACATCGTGTTCCCTCAGGTGGAGGATTTTCCCACAGTGAAAGGTGACTTCTATGCCCTGGGACATATCCCCAACATCATAGGTGTCATTGATGGGATACATGTGGCCTTGGTACCCCCCCCGCAGGAGTGAACAGGTGTACAGAAACCGGAAGAGCTACCATTCTATGAATGTGCAGATGGTGTGTTTGGCCGACCAGTACATCTCCCATGTGAATGCCAAATTTCCTGGCTCAGTGCATGACGCTTACATTCTGAGGAATAGCAGCATCCCTTATGTGATGGGGCAACTCCAGAGGCACTGTGTGTGGCTAATAGGTGAGGACAAGGACCTTATAAAGTGTGAATAGTTGTGTGGGTATGGGGTTGTCCCTACGGGTTAGTGTGTGTCTAACAGTTGTCCCTCGACATTTGCAGGTGACTCTGGTTACCCCAACCTGTCATGGCTACTCACCCCAGTGAGAAATCCCAGGACAAGGGCAGAGGAACGCTACAATGAGGCACATGGGTGAACTAGGAGGGTGATTGAACGCACCCTCGGCCTCCTGAAGGCCAGGTTCCGGTGCCTCAATATGACAGGTGGTTCTCTCTACTACTCACCAAAGAAGGTGTGCCAGATCATTTTGGCTTGCTGTATGCTGCACAACCTGGCTTTACGACGGCAGGTGCCTTTTCTGCAGGAGGATGGCCCAGCTGGTGGTCTTGTGGCAGCTGTGGAGCCTGTGGACAGTGAAGAAGAGGAAGCAGAAGAAGAGGATATCGACAAGAGAAACAACATAATCATGCAATACTTCCAGTGAGACACAGGTAAGAAGATGTCACTGCCTCCCACATCTCATCCTATTGTTGGAGCTAGCATTAGTCTGTCATTTTCACTCAGTGTATGGACCCTGACTTGTCACTTTTCCTTTCCATTTCACAGATGTGGGTCCCACTTTGTCCCCTCTGCTATATTTCCTCCAGCCCTACAGCTGTGTTAATTCGGTATGTGAACAATTAAATTGACATTGCTATATTCCATGGTTATTGCAATTACACATTTGTGAAAGCACAGACTGACTCCAGATTGTTTTGTGATTGAAGTGTGTTTATTTCTGTGCAAATAAGTGGAGGGGGTTCTAAAATGGGCAGGGGTGATGGTGGAGGAATGTCCATGGCAGAGTCCATTCTATTTGTTTCACAGGTACATTGTCCAAAGGTGCATAGGAAGTGGAGCAATGGCAGTTGAAGGATGTACAGGGTGACAAAGTGGGACAGAAGGGTGGCATTCAGGGGGGTTTCATTTCCTGGCGGGGGTCTTGGCAATGTTCTCTGTCTTGTTCCTGGAGCTCAGGGACCGTTTGTGGGGTGGTTCTGCATCTGCAGGGGGTGGGGTGCTGGTGTCATGTTCATGTGGCGGTGCCTCCTGTCCACTAGCGCCGGCAGAGGTGGAGGGCTGTTCATCGTCCAGGCTAGTGTCAGGGGCCCCTTGTTGTGCCATAGTGTCCCTCCTGGTGTTAACAACGTCTTGCAGCCCCCCTGCAATGGTGACGAGGGTTTAGTTATTGGACTTCAGGTCCTTCCTGATCCCCAGATAGTGTTCCTCCTGCAGCCGCTGGGTCTCCTGAAACTTGGCCAGTACCGTTGCCGCCGTCTCCTGGGAATGATGGTAAGCTCCCATGATGTTGGAGAGGGCCTCGTGAAGAGTGGGTTCCCTGGGCCTGTCCTCCCGCTGTCGCACAGCAGTCATCCCAGTTTCCCTGTTTTCCTGAGCCTCTGTCCCCTGAACCCTGTGCCCACTGCCACTGCCCCCAGGTGCCTGATTTTCTTGGGTTGGTGCTTTTGCTGTGTTCCCTGTAGTGGTGGACACACTGCTGATTGACGTGTTCTGGGGACAGTGGGATGGGCCCGCTGGGTGGGTGCTCTGCTGGTGTTTCCTGAGGGGGGAGGGTCTGTGGTGGCTTGTGCCAGTGTCAGGGGAACCGACTTTCCCGAGGTCCCAGATGGGCCAGGCTGGTCATCTTGATCCAGTTGTGCAGAGCTGCTGTCATCACTGTGGGTCTTTTCTGTGGGGGGACTGGATATATCTGGTACCTCCTGTCCGGTGACGTTGGGTTGGGGTCCTGCAGGGGTGTAAAGGCATGATTATTGCATCTGTGTGTGCCATTGTTTGCAATGGTTGAGTGACCCTGTACTCCAGTGCTTGCATTCTTGTCTTGGTCCTTGAGTGATATTTGGTTTGGGGTCTGTGTGGGTATCTGTAGTGGACATGCTTTGGTGATGGGTGTCCATGCTTTGGTGTTGAATGCAGGGCTTGGTGTTGGGATGGGTGGGTTGTGATAGTGGGGCATATGTGAGGTGTTGGAGTGATGGGGGTAAGGGTGAGGGTGGGAGTATGTGATGGCATACAGGTAGGGTGGGGGACATGATAGTAAAGCTTTGACTTACCAGAGTCCAGTCCTCCTGCTACTCCTGCGAGGCCCTCAGGATGCAGTATTGCCAAGACCTGCTCCTCCTATGTTGTTAGTTGTGGGGGAGGAGGTGGGGGTCCCCCGCCAGTCCTCTTTACAGCAATCTGGTGTCTGGAGACCACGGAACGCATCTCCCCCGTATGTCCTTCCTGATGTCATCCCATGTTCTGGGGTGCTGTCCCACTGCCTTGACCCTGTTGACGATTCTGCGCCATAGCTCCATCTTCCTTGCAATGGAGGTGTGCTGCACCTGTGATCCGAATAGCTGTGTCTCTACACAGATGATTTCCTCCACCATGACCCTGAGCTCCTCCTCAGAGAACCTGGGGTGTCGTTGAGGTGCCATGATGTGGTGTGGGTGATGTGTGAGGCGGTGTGTGTTGTGATGTGTGAGGGGATGTGTTGTTCTGTGTTGTTTGAGGTGCGTGGATGTTGTGAAAGTCATGGTGTTGTGTGTCTGTGGATGTTTGTGTTGTTTATGGCGGTGTCTCTCTCTGGCGTGGTATCAGAATGCTGGTAGTAAGGGTTTGTGGGTGATGTGGGTGTGTGTTTTATATTGGATTGGGTGTGTGGGTGTGCTGTGTGTATGTGTGTCAGGTGTGTGTATTTCGATTTGTCCAATGTGGTTGTGGTTTGTAAATGTGTGTGTATTTTGAGCGTGGCGGTGTGTACCACCAATGGAATACTGCGGTTGAAAGACCGCCACGTGGATTCGTGGGTCGTGATAGTGTGGGCGTATTCCTGTTGGCGTGACGGTGGAGGTTTTGGTATCGCCAGTATATCACTGACCTTTGGTGTGGAGGACTTGTGTGGGTGTTTGTATTATGGCGGATTCCAAGCTGTGGGTCGTAATATCTGTAGCAGAATTCCGCGGCCGCAGTAGTATGTTGGCGGACTTCTGTACGGCGGTAAGTGGCATTTACTGCCAGGGTTGTAATGAGGGCCTATGTCACATGCTTCATTTGTAAAATGTGGATATTATTATTGTGTAAGGCTGAAGTAGACAGTGGGGAAAATGATGCACTGCACTACAGGGAAAAGAATGGGCTGCAAAGATTGTATTTGGCACATTCATCACAAAGTATCCCTCACGCCAAACTTGAAATCAAATCAGGTGCTTAGTTCCATTTTAATCACTGGCCTCACCTACTACCAGAAATGATTTCCAACAAATTCATTTGCTGGGAAGTAAGGAAAGGAAACTTTACATACTCTACTGCAGGGTAAGGTACAGGGATTAGGTGGATAGGTTGAGCTTTTGCTATATAATAGAGGGCTGTCACTGATCATCGATTTGTCATGTGCCTCAGCTTTGGCTTATTAAGCCACTGTAATAGAAAAAAGTCTAAAGGGTAAAATATGAATAGGTGTAAAATAAATCTGTAATGGTGAACCATAAAATATAGTTTGGATTCACTTCCCATGGTCATCAAATGTGGCACATGCCAAGAATGAATTTGTCGTTTTTTTGGTAGGCTGGGATGGAAAGAATAAAGGAGCAAAGTATGAAGAGTTGACTGAATAGGCGAAGGGAAGCACATCTTGTGTGTTTGGTTTGCAATGCATTAAAAACTTTATAAATGCTGCATAAACTGAACCAGATGCACATTGCACAGCCAACACTGCAGTCACAAATTGAACCAGGCTGCTCTTCAGTCATGGGTTGTGAAATGCCATGGGCAGGGAAGGGGTTGATAAATAATGGTGGGTAGGATAATCTGCCTAGCTCAGAAAATAAAGTGAGTTGAGGAATTAGACCAAAAATTGAAAAGCCCGACTTTGAACCACAGCTTTGATAACCATAAAGAAGTAAGCAAAGTATGTACACCGTATTCCCCTCTCCAGAAGAGCTCCCGTATTTATTCATTCAAGCAATTATTCAAACATCCTTTCATTATTCCTAAGTATACTTACCCACAGCTTTACTTTCTCTGGTCTTTCACCAAAATTACCTATCCATTATCCATCCATTCAGTATCCACCCTTTCTTTCAATCATCCTTCTTTCACCCATCTACTCTTTTCTTTCACTCATTTCACCCATCCTTTCTTTTAACCTTCCGTTCTCTCCTGTTTCCATCAAGCCATCATTTTGAGCATACATTATATGAGCTTTTGCTAAGTTGCCGATAGAAGAGGCCATAACTCATTGCTGTAGCTGGTAAAGCGGAGGTTCATGATCATGAGTCACAATGACGCCCTTGTAGCTAGTCAGCATAATAGTAAATTATTCAGTCATCCTTTCATTCTTCCTAATATATTCACCCATAGCCACCATGTTCTAAGCTTTACTTTCTTTCATCCAATCTTCCCCAAAATGCCTAATCCATTATCCATCCATTCAGTATCCATCCTTTCTTTCAATCATTCTTTCACTCATCCATCCATTTACCCAATACTCACTTGTGCATCCTTTCCCACACCCATGCATCCTTTCCATTTGCTCATTTAACCCATCCTTTCTTTTAACCTTCTGTTCTTTCCAGTTTCCATCAGCCAACATTATTAGTGTACATTATGGGGGTCATTCTGACCCTGGCAGTCAGAGACCGCCAGGGCTATAATGACGGAAGCACCGCCAACAGGCTGGCGGTGCTTCCTTCCCTATTCCGACCGCGGCGCCGGGGCCGGCGGTTTCCCGCCGTTTATGCCCCAGCGGTGATAATCCGCCAGGGCAGCGCGGGATTATGACCCCCCTACCGCCAGCCTGTTTCTGGTGGTTTGCACTGCCAGGAAGAGGCTGGCGGTAAGGGGTGTCCTGGGGCCCCTGGGGGCCCCTGCACTGCCCATGCCACTGGCATGGGCAGTGCAGGGTCCCCCTAACAGGGCCCCGGCCAGCTTTTCACTGTCTGCATAGCAGACAGTGAAAAGCGCGACGGGTGCAACTGCACCCGTCGCACGGCCGCAACACCGCCGGCTCCATTAGGAGCCGGCTCCTATGTTGCGGCCTCATTCCTGCTGGGCTGCCGCATGGGGGGCGGCGGTAGCCGCCCGCCAAGGTCGGAATGACCACCTATGTGTTTTTTTGCTGAGTTTCAAATTGAAGACGACATAAGTAACCCAACCACTGCTGTAGCTGTAATGCGGGGGTTCACAATCACAACAATGTCCTTGTAGCTAGTGAGTAATAGTAATTGTCAATAAGCAAGCAATGTGACTTACCACTGCCAGTCCCTGCTGCTGCTTCTCCCTCTGCTCCTTCAGCTCCTGTAGCAGCACTTGAGTCAGCGGCACTCGTGGCTAGAAAAATAAATTATAAATTTTTTAGATGGCAGATACGCCTCCCCTTAATTTTTTGAATTAAAAAAATACAACTGCAACACATCACTTCAGTTAGGTTACCACTGTAGTTTCTTCTATCAAAAATATCACTCTGGGCATTTTGTTGGCTCACAGTGTTAGAAAGGCCAGCTAGGCAAGCCAACCAAAAACTTTACATAATGGAGGGGCAGAACTATAGCCTATGATGATGATGACGCTTAATCAACAGCACACTATATGGAAGTGGGGAGTAGTACAAAACCATGGCCGCTGTCTCTTTAACTGTTAGAGCATGAGCAGGAAAAAAAACCTTCTCAACAAACACAGTGAATATGATTTATAATACTAGATTTGTGGGCCTGCAATCTTCACCATAGACAGTAGAGTACCAAAAATCTGTTCTTGGTTTTAAAGTACCATAAAGTATATAGGGGAGAGGTAAAGATTACCAACAAAGCAGTAGAATTCTACAGACTAGTATAGACCCGAAAAAGTCAGCTACCAAAAAAACATGAAATAAGGGAAAAAAGATAATGCAGGGAAAACAGGAATTAAACAAAAATTGGATAGGGGAGTTGGAAAAAAGGAGACAGTGTTAAAAAATTTAACAAAGGAATGTTAAAAGTAGTATAATAGTGGGCAGCGGTAAAAGTTAGGGGAGCACTAATAATAATAAGTTATAGGACTTACTGAGGTGAGCAGTCGCTCATTAGTGGCACTGGTGGTCAGTGCCTTCTCCTCCCCGCTCACTGAGGTGAGCAGTCCCTCATTAGTGGCACTGGTGGTCAGTGCCTTCTCCTCCCCAGCTCGTCTCAGACCCGCCTTGGTACTGCCCTTGTTGTTGCCCTTGGGTGCTAATGTAAGAAATAAAGAAGATAGAAAACTAGATTAGTGGTACAGTTAATCTCTACAAAAGTACTATAATTGGCAAACACAGTAACATTGTACTTAAATAAGATTGCCTATGGTATATTATGATCGACTATCGTTGAGTTGGCCATACTAATCCTAAAATCCCTATTCCAAATTATCTTAACAAGAACTTCATTTGAAACTAATGCATTGCAATGAATGATCTTTGATTCTATTCTCATTCCTCAACACCCTCGATAGATGCATACTCGTACTACACATCACTGTGAAATTGCTTGGGGATGCATGAGCTGCATAATGAAAGTTACAGAGAATGCTGACTCCCTCATATCACTAATTCACTATGGCAACAGGAGGACAGAGGAGTCTGCATTGCAATGGCTTCTTATTTAATCAGCCAAAGGGAGTGCTGATGAGTACGATGAAGTAGCGCTCAGCACCTGCCTAGCTTAAACTTGATTACATAACAATATTCTTAATGTAAACGAAACATAACTTACCTCTGAGTTGAGAAAGCATGCTATTTGGAAGAAAGTTAGTATTGTAAAACACAAATACAACAAATAATATTGTTGATACTCACCGAGCCCTTTAATCTTGTGGCAGGTGGCATGCTAGACCTGACAGGTGCACTGCTCACACCTGCGTACCCTCCCCCAATCCTACCAATGCTCCCGCAAGCGGTACCCGCTGCCAGGCCTGCCACCTGCTGCCACCATGGGGGGAAGGTGGCGTTGCACATAAAAAAGCAGTGTTGCTAACTCACAAGAAATGGGCCTGGGCTGGACCCCTTGGCAGTGCCACTGCCCACAAGGTAGGCAGCTGCTGCTGGCTATTCATGTGGGCCTGGCACCACCACTCCCCTGTTTGGCGCCATGCTCTGCAATGGCCCTGGGTGGGGTGAAGAAAAGAGGCAGGAGAAGGAAGTATTGGAGGAAGAAATAACTATGGAAGTAAAGGAAAGATTAAAAATACAAAAATACACTAAAAGCGTGAAAACCACAGGCACAAAAACACACACTAATATGATAAATAAAAATGAGGAGTAGATAAATTGAGAGGGCAGAGGATTGAAAACATTAGGAAGGGGTTAATAAAACAGGCCCAGCACCTTGAACAGAGTGAGAAAAAAAGATGGCTGCGCCCATGCGAGCCATATGGTGCTGTTCATGTGTGATTTTAAATGCAAGAAAGTACTCTATGGTGCACTTAACATAAATTAAACCTCAACAGGCACAACAAAACTATTCCTGCCCACAGAACTCTGCATAGTGCAGCAGAATTGTTTACCACTTCACGGAGCTCCGTTTAATGCGAGTCCACAAACTCTGCAGAGGCATACTTTTCTGTAACACCTTGAAGCGATGTTGTTAGATCAGATTTTAAACTCCAAACTCCACCAGAACCATTAGGAGAATGTAATCAACAAAAGATGAATCTAGAAATTGTGAAATTGAGCCAGGGGAGATAGAGGTAGTCTCAATGGACCCATATGATTTAAAACATTAATGTGGATAGGTTGGGTTAAAATTACAGTTTATAACTAAAGCTTTGCCTGGATGAATTTATTCAGTTGCCATAACAGTAGTCAAAATGATTGTATGGTAGGTATAACACCATTCCAACATTATTTAATATCATAATTATTTTAAAAAGGATGGTATAGTTGTGAGTAACGTTCCAAGCATTACATAATTCTAGTCACTGTGAATTAATTGATTTATGAAAGGAGTCCTACGAAACCATTGTCATGCAAAGTGAATGCCTACCCTCTATTAATCAAGTAAAATGTGAAATGCATCTAGTTGAAGGGGCACAGGAAGAGAATAAATAGGCAGACGGGCAAACATTTTGAGATCACTTATCATTGCACAATCGTGTTCACTATGGATCTTCTTTATTGTGAAGACTATTGCAATCTTCTGATATTGGAGGTCGAAAAACTACCGTTGCTCTCTTGTGCTCTATTCTTTTTTGGACATATCCACACAAACTAAGCTTTGGCTGGGCAGCATCACTGCTGTTCTCACGTTCCCAATGGGAAAATGATTCTGACGCTGACTACTTTTTCCACAAGTAATATTTGAAAGCATATTACTAATACAATGGGTACTTAGCAAACTCCTCTAAGTAAATTAAATATCCATATTGGACTTTAGTTGCGCACTTTAAAATGCATTTTGTTCATCACCCATCAGCTTATGTTTTGTAGTTTCCTTATAGTTAACATGCTAAGCTGCTAAGATCGTTATCAACTATCCTGCAGCTCTACACTGTTCCATAGTGTGCAGGTTTCACCTTTCCTGCACTGAAAGCTGTGGGAGTCTCCAATAAAACAGGACTTTGTGGTGATAATATTAGTTGTGTGTAATGCTTGTGAATGAGTTTTTATATCTTGTACTATTGAAGTTAATAATTAACCCCTTCGCTGCCAGGCTTTTTCCCCCTCCTGTGCCGATCCTTTTTTTGGCTATTTGGGGCAGTTTGCGCTTTTGCCCTCAGAACTTTTTGTTCACATAAGCTACCCACGCCAAATTTGAGTCCTTTTTCTCCAAAATACTAGGAATTCTAGAGATACCCTGACTTTGTGGGTTCCCCTGAAGAAGACCAAGAAATTAGCCAAAATACAGTGAACATTTTATTTATTTTTTTTAAAAAGGAAAAAAAGGGCTGCAGAAGGCAGCTCGTGGTTTTTCCCCTAAAAATTGCACCAACAAAGGGTTTGTGGTGGCAAGATCACCATCTTCCCAGCTTTCAGAAACAGGCAGACTTGAATTGGAAAACCCAATTTTTCAATACAATTTTGACATTTTACTGGGACATATCCCATTTTTACTATTTTTTATGCTTTCAGCCTCCTTCCAGTTAGTGACCAAAATGGGTGAGAAACCAATGCTGAATCCCAGACAGCTAAACATTTCTGAAAAGTAGACACAATTCTGAATTCATCAAGGGGTCATTTGCGTACATCCTACAAGTGTTTCCTACAGAAAATAACATTTGTAATAAAAATATATTGAAATTGAGGTGAAAAAAACAGCCATTTTCCTCCACGTTTTACTCTGTAACTTTTTCCAGCGATGTCAGATGTTTGAAAGCAATATACCGTTACGTCAGCTGGACTCTCCTGGTTGCGGGGATATATAGGGCTTGTAGGTTCATCAAGAACTCTAGGTACCCGGAGCCAATAAATGAGCTGCACCTTGTAATGGGTTTTTATTCTACACCGGGTATACAGCAATTCATTTGCTGAAATATAAAAAGTGAAAAATAGGTATCAAGAACCTTTGTCTTTCAAAAATTGGCCACAAGATAAGGTGTTGAGAAGCAGTGGTTATTTGAACATCTCTGAATTCCGGGGTGCCCATACTAGCATGTGAATTACTGGGCATTTTTCAAATAGACGTCTTTTTTGAACACGGCCTTACATTTGGAAGGAAAAAATGTAGAGAAAGACAAGGGGCAATAACACTTGTTTTGCTATTCTGTGTTCCCCCAAGTCTCCCGATAAAAATGGTACCTCACTTGTGTGGGTAGGCCTAGCGCCCACAAAAGGAATTGGCTCAAAACACAACATGGACACATCACATTTTTTCACAGAAAACAGAGGTGTTTTTTGCAACGTGCCTACCTGTGGATTTTGGCCTCTAGCTCAGTCGGCACCTGGGAAAACCTAGCAAACCAGCACATTTTTAAAAACTAGACACCTAGGGGAATCCAACATGGGGTGACTTGTGGGGATCTGACCAGGTTCTGTTACCCAGAATCCTTTGCAAACCTCAAAATTTTACCCAAAAAAACACTTTTTCCTCACATTTCGGTGACAGAAAGTTCTGGAATCTGAGAGGAGCAACAAATTTCCTTCCACCCAGCGTTCCCCCAAGTCTCCCGATAAAAATGGTACCTCACATGTGTGGGTAGGCCTAGCGCCCACAAAACGAAATGGCCCAAAACACAACCTGGACACATCAACTTTTTTCACAGAAAACAGAGGTGTTTTTTACAAAGTTAACACATCAAAACATTATACACACAGTTCCAAAACACAAGAGGGTTTCTTTCAAACTAAAGGTTCTGTACTGGTGGGAATCAATTTATTCGAAGCAAAAAGCTCTCACTCACCTGCCGGTGACATGCTTCATCATAGGGCTATGCTCCTCGTCAGGCCGGTGCTGCAATGCCTGACGAGCCCCTCAGGGGGGCTCTTTGCCGGAGATCTTTTGATAAAAGTGAACAACCGGTCAAAAATATTGTAAGGATTGGTATAAGGGTAGTTAAAAATGCCTAGAGGTAAAAAATACTATTTATTCTGATACTAATACCTCTGACATGATTAAAAACGACATATGGGGATATAGTAAAATAATGTCTACACTCCCCGAATGACAAAAATCAATGTAATCACTAAATCTCACAATGGGGGATAGTGTAGGTAAACACAGGATCCCCTGTGTTGCTCTATATAGTAGGTTAACATGTTTCTCGCTGTTTAGTCAATAAATGATCTAGTGCGATTCGTCAGGTCCTTGACACGTACCTAATCCTTTAAGCAATTAGGGACCCATAATAGGGAAATCAGAAACCTAAAAAATATAGAAGAAAGAAGCAAACGTCAAAGAATGTATTTGTCATTAAAAGAGACATGTACACAATGTCCTAAGTTATTAACCCATACACTTGTGAGAAGTCCCATACGTGCCATGTGACAAAGGTACAACAGTGAAATCACACGAAATGAGAAGAGGACCAACATGGCAATGGTACCACAATGCTTACCCTCCAAATATTAAAGGTGGGCCTCATCGGAGAACAACATCAGGCTTGAGCAATCCACTATGGTCTAAATACATATACAGAGAGAGAGCCTTCAATAACAACAACAAATTAATTAGGTTGGTTATTTCACTGTATAGAAAATGCATGAAGACCTAAAATATAATATTATAACAATGGTGCAGTATCAATACTAAAACTCATATCAAGGTATTTTCGGGGAAAGTCTTGCTAGAATAACGAGGTATGACATGGCTGAGTGAGAAAGATGAGTAAGACTAGTAGTAGAGCCCACGGGGAGATACCAAACACTTGAGGTAGGACCCTCGGGTCAGAAAAAGGAAATAAACAATGTCCAACCTGCTCGTAGATAAAAATGAGAGCAGTCTCACAATAAATCGGTTAACTACTAGATGAAAAGCACTGCATAAATTCACACGCGCTGTAGGTGAAAATAAAGAACAGAAAAACCGAAAAACCGGGACAGCACCGCACTGTCAAAAATTACCGTCATCGTTCCATGCTATCATAAGAAAAGAAACAAAACGGGCAACATGGGGCCGGAATACTGAAGGAAAACCTTGGAAAGGTGGCTCCGTCGACAGTTAATGACAGTCGTGACAGGCAGCCGAAGGAAAGACAAGGAAGTAAAACTTGGGAGAGGTGGGCGCGCAGAATTGTCAGCGCGTCTTACCTCTTCCAAGCGGTCCAACTTAAAGGGCTGTAATAGCCCTGTTGACCGACCGCGTGCGCAGTTCAATACTAATGCGTTGCCCAAATAAGTATGCTGGTATCTCTAAAGAGACGCCCATAGCTGATAAAGCGGGCGCATGTGAAACAACCCGCGCCAGTTATTAACTTACAAATTAAACAAAACCAGAACAATTCCCAATGCCCCCAATGAAGCACTTACTTCTATGGAGAACCGCAACCTCCGGTAAACCTGTACGCACTGAGAGCCACCGGAACTATGGGAGGCAGTTAGTAGGAGGGGTTTTAAAACTAGAGGGACAGGAAATAGAAAAAGGACTGCAAAAAAAAAGAGAGAAGAAGGACAAAAAAGGCAAAATCGGCCATGTATAAGGGAAGTTCAGGCTGCAATGTAAAGGTTAATGAACTAAGGTGTTTCACCTAAAATGCAAGAAAGAGAATACCCCAATAAATGCGCTATGTAAAAATAAATTTATAATAGGAAATAAGTGTCAGAAGCAAAATAGTCTTAAGGCCAAAGTATGTTAGAAGAAATGCTGTGGACATGAAAAAAGGAATATTGACGAGGTCAACAAGACCTGATTATTTGTGGATAAAGTTGGTCCACGGGATCTCCTCATTGAGTCCAAATATATGGGTCTTCAACCTGAAAACCCACCGTTGTTCCTTCTCAAAAAGTCTGGTTGTACAGTCTTTATTGTCTCTAATGGTTTCCAAAATAACCCATCTAATGTCACCAGGAGTGTGGTGTTTCTCGATGTAGTGATTAGTCAATTTCGTTGAGGATCTCTTTCATCTGATGGTACTGCGGTGCTCAGTGATTTGTATTTTTGCCATTCTGGTTGTCATACCTATGTATTTCAAATCACACGGACATGTGATCATGTATATGCAGTCCTTTGTGCAGCAATTGGTATGTGATCTCAATTGCCATTTCTTGGATTCACCCAGGTCCACCTCTCGAGTGCTACTAGTCAAAGAGCAGACATTACACCCACCACAAGGGTGGTGTCCTGTAACTTTCAACCATCGTTTTACACCTATGTTGTCAGGGTGCTTGTATGGTGCAGGTCTCGTATGAACTACTAAGTCTTTAATGTTATGGGTTCTTTTAAAAGCGAATAGTGGGCGTTCTAATGATTCGCCTGCACTAGTAAGGATAGGCCAATACCTCTGGACAATACCTTTAATCTGGTTACTCAGAGGAGTGAATGTGGTCACGCATGTCAGTCTTGATTGCTGTGTGCGGATATTGTTGACCAAAAGGGTCTCCCTGGGGATATTGCTTGCTCTCTTCTTCGCCCGTCTGATATTTACCGCTGGGTAATTGCGTTCACTTAATTTTCGTCACAGTGTGTTAGCTTGGGTATAGAAATCACTCGTATCCGAGCAGTTACGTTGTATCCTAAGGAACTGTCCAAAGGGAATATTATCTCACAGTGCTTTAGTATGGTGGCTGTTGTAAAGTAAAAGGCTGTTCCTGTCAGTAGGTTTATGGAACACAGAAGAATGGAGATACCCATCTTTTAGTGTAATTCGTAGATCAAGAAAGGATGTCTCTCTGTCAGAGATGTTAGAACTGAAACGGAGATGAGTATCTAAAGTATTGACCCACTGCGTAAAGGCTATTGCCAGTTCTGCATTACCCTTCCAGATCACAAGAATGTCATCTATATAACGACGCCACAGTCTGATGTTAGAAAAAAATGGTTGTGCAGGAGTATGTATATGCTGTTCAAAAGCAAACATATACAAACAAGAAAGACTGGGCGCAAGGATACTCCCCATGGTGGTACCCTGTATCTGGTGGAAGAGGCGTTCTTCAAATTGAAAGAAGTTCTCTTTAAGGGCCAAACTTGCACATTGCATGATAAAACTGACAGGAGTATTGTGGGGCCAAGTATCCGCTAGGAGTAGATTCTCTACAGCAGCAAGAGTTGCTCCCTGCAGTATATTAGTGTACAGGGCCTCCACATCTAAACATATTAGTATAACTGTGGTACCTGCATTGTTTATATCTTCAAGTAAAATCAGAGTGTCCTTCGTGTCTTTCAAGAATGTAGATGTTTTCTGGACAATAGGTTGTAGAAAAAAATCACAAAATTTGGATAAGGGCTCCAAAAGAGACCCGATCCCGGACACTATGGGGCGGCCAGGAGGAGGGGTACCATTGTGGATTTTAGGGAGACAGTAGAAATAAGGAATCCTGGGGTTCTTTGCATCCAGGAACTCAACTTCTTGCTGGGTAATCCAGCCAGCTGATTCTGCTTCCATTATCATCCCACGAATCATGCGTTGTAGACGTGGGGTAGGATCGGTCGATGTGTGTTTGTAATAAGTTTCATCGCTAAGCAATCTGAGATACTCCTGTTTGTAATCGGTTGTATCCATGACCACAATTGCACTTCCTTTGTCTGCAGGTTTTATGGTAATGTCCGGATTGTGTGATAAGGACTGGATAGCTATACGTTCCAATTTTGAGATATTTTGAAAAGCCCGGGAAGGTTCCAGGAGTTGAATTTCATGACGGACCGCTTTCTCAAAAGTCAGTACTTCTATCGGGACCGAGGTAGAGGGAGGCATAAAGGTAGACGTATTTCTTAAATTGGTATCACCCCTTGAGTCCAACAGTGGACGGTCTTTGAAGAAAAAATTTAATCTAATCTTCCGAAACAAGGCTGACATCTCGCAGTTTAGTCTGAATTGATCCTTCTTAGGATTGGGTACAAACCCTAAGCCTTTCTCTAGGACTGCCGTCTCTGGTGGGCTTTTTGCTTCGAATAAATTGATTCCCACCAATACAGAACCTTTAGTTTGAAAGAAACCCTCTCGTGTTTGGGAACTGTGTGTATACTGTTTTGATGTGTTAACTATTGGGAGTCATACACACAGGACCAGGTGTCTTTCCTCCGAATCTCCCACTTATGCCCCTCCCTGCTGTTGTGTCATGGTTTTTTACAAAGTGCCTACCTGTGGATTTTGGCCTCTAGCTCAGCCGGCACCTGGGGAAACCTAGCAAACCAGCGCATTTTTGAAAACTAGACACCAAGGGGAATCCAAGATGGGGTGACCTGTGGGGATCTGACCAGGTTCTGTTACCCAGAATCCTTTGCAAACCTCAAAATGTGACCGAAAAAACACTTTTGCCTCTCATTTCGGTGACAGAAAGTTCTGGAATCTGAGAGGAGCCACAAATTTCCTTCCACCCAGCGTTCCCCCAAGTCTCCCGATACAAATGGCACCTCACTTGTGTGGGTAGGCCTAGCACCCACGAAAGGAAATGGCCCAAAACACAACGTGGACACATCACATTTTTTCACAGAAAACAGAGGTGTTTTTTGCAAAGTGCCTACCTGTGGATTTTGGCCTCTAGATCAGCCGGCCCCAGGGGGGACAGAAATGGCCTAAAATAAATTCATCCCCCTGCCCTGCCTACGGGGTCACTCCCCTTGCGTGACATTGGCGCAAAAAAAAATCCCTCGTGCCTAGTTGTTTCTGCCTCCCTTGGTGGCAGATTGACTTAAAATCTGCCAAATCTGCCCCCAAGGGGGGCAGAAATGGTCTAAATACAATTTGCCCCCCTGGGGAGCGACCCTTGCCTAATGGGTCGCTCCCCATCTCTAAAAAAACAAAAACACATTTTTTTTTTAGCCCTGGCGCCTAGAGGTTTCTGTCCCCCCCTGGGGCCAGATCGGCCCAATAACAATAGGCCGATTCTTGGGGGCTGAAATGGCCTAAAAAAAAATGTGCCCCCCCTCGGGGAGCGACCCTTGCCTACGGGGTCACTCCCCTTGCGTGACATTGGCGCAAAACAAAAAATCCCTGGTGCCTAGTTGTTTCTGCCCCCCTTGGGGGCAGATTGACCTAAAATCCGCCAATCTGCCCCCAAGGGGGGCAGAAATGGTCTAAATACAATTTGCCCCTAGGGGAGCGACCCTTGCCTAATAGGTCGCTCCCCATCTCTAAAAGAAAAACACCCAAAAAAAGTTGCGCTGGCGCCTAGAGGTTTCTGCCCCCCCTAGGGGCAGATCGGCCTAATAACAATGGCCTAAAATAAATTTGCCCCCTCCGCCCCCAGGGAGCGACCCTTGCATACGGGATCGCTCCCCTTGCGTGACGGCACAAAAAAAAAGATCCCTGGTGCCTAGTGGTTTCTGCCCCCCTTGGGGGCAGATTGACCTAAAATTGGCCAATCTGCCCCCAAAGCGGGCAGCAATGGCCTAAAACAAATTTCGTCCCCAGGGGAACCACCCTTGCCTAAGGGGACGCTCCCCTTGCGTGAAATTCATGAAAAAAACAACTCCCTGGTGTCTAGTGGTTTCTGTCCCCCTTGGGATCAGATTGGCCCCATAAAAATAGGCCAATCTGCCCCCAAGGGGGGGGCAGAAATGGCTTAAATATAATTTGCCCCCTAGGGGAGCAACCCTTGCCTAAGGGGTCGCTCCCCACCTCTAAAATCAAAAACAAAACGAAAACAAAACAGAACAATTTTTTTTTATCCCTGGTGCCTAGAGGTTTCTGCCTCCCCGGTTGCAGATCAGCCTAATAATAGGCCGATGGGGGGCAGAAATGGCCTTAAAAAAAAATGCCCCCCGTGGGAGCGACCCTTGCCCAAGGGGTTGCTCCCTCATGCCAGTTTCATTTATAAAAATAAATCCCTGGTGTCTAGTGGGCGTTTCAAAAGCCGGATTGCTTTACAATCCGGCTTTTGAAACGCTGAGAGAGACTTCAAAGGGAAGGAAATTCCTTTCCTTCCCTTTGAAGCCTCTCTTGCCTCATCCACGTGATCGGAAGAGAAATGCTTTCCATTTCTCTTCCGCTCGCGCTGGAAGCTCAATGGAGGAGGCCCTCTGTGACAATCAGCGTGGGATCGTGCGCTGACGTCACAGGGGGTGGGTGGATCAGAAGTGGAAGGGGAAGGTCTTCCCCTTCCATCCCTGCCTTGGGGGGGGGGAACCCCACAGAGGGAGCGGGCTCTGTGCCCAGGACTTAATGGTTACGTCCTGGGCACACGAGCACTGTGCCTCAGGACGTAACCATTACGTCCTGGGCACAGAAGGGGTTATAAAACAGTGCCTTGCCATTCTGACCCAATATTATGCAGTCAATCCTAAATCAATCAGTGCAACTCATGTATGAGAGTTAAACAGAACAACCTGTAAAATACACAGCAGGTTATAGTTCAGTGGTATTACATAGACATTGCCTTCGCCACCCTCATACGCCCACGAACCCCACTGCCTGCTCATTATTGAAACCTTCAATCCAGCTGCTGCAAATATTACCCCAAAATCCCAAAAGATTTGCAAAGATTCAGAGAACTGTGACTCCCAAGAAACATCATATAGTTTGAATGTAACTGACCTCCAAGCCCTGTAGCTAAAGTTAATATTTTGCATTCTTACTTCCAGAAGGTATGCTTGAAATGAAACGGTCAACATAATTCAGTTCAGAAATATCAAACATTTGATACAGATGTTGACCAAATACGTTTTAAGGCATAGGCAAAATGTGTTCTGGCCCCATCTTTTCAGGCCCCACCCCCCGATAGAGCCAGCTCTGTTCTGCAGAGAGGTGTGCCCTGATGACCTGAAATAATTCTTAAACATATTGCTTTACATACCTTTTTCCTTTTTTTTTATTTTTTATGTGGGTGATGTGTGAGAGCGCTACAGACATTTTGCAGAAAAATATGGTATTTATATTTCATGCAACATTCATAAAAAGGTGCTTTAGGATCAAAACAAGACCTCACATATGAGACATTGGGAGGGTGTAATAGAGATTTTTTGCAGTAATATTAGTAAACTGCTGCTGTATTACAATATTGAAAACAAGTCACTATCCCTAAATATTAGATGTAATCACAATTAGAATTTGGACCACTGTCAGTGACCTGTGTTAACGCTGAATTTTCACTAATGATTATTCATCTATTCTGAGTATGGAATCTGCATAGAAAATTAGTTAGCGTAGAAAGATAATGCACACATTTGAAATTGCACCTACTTGAGTGCCCATCAATATTCACGAAGTGTACTTATTACCAGCTAATTAATTAAAATGTTGTGCTCATGTTTGGGTTATTGTAGAAGTATGTCATATTAATAGCTATGTATTGTCTATTTGCTTTATTAATCATAGACCTTACTTTATCGAGGTCTTGGGCCTAGTTGCACAGCCTCATGTCAAACTGCATTTCTTAGGTGACTTATAAAATTGCTGTTTAGAGGTTAAAATTGTGATTTTCCATTGCTTTGACTACATGCTAGTAGCTGAAATTATTTCCCGTGATAACTGCTTTCTAGAATATGCTGTACTAGCTAGGGATACATTGTATAACTTAGGCCCATATTTATACTTTTTTACGCAAAACTGCGCCGGAGCAGTTTTCGTCAAAAATATTACCGCCGGCTAACGCCATTTTGGTGCGACGTGCGGGCGTCATATTTATACTTTGACGCACGGCGGCGCAAACAACAGGTGGGAGTAATTATTTTTTACGCACATCGCGGCTTCAAGTCGTAAAGGAAAACGACGTTGACGCGGCGGAAATGCCTGTGGGTCGATTTACGACAAAAAATCCCGCAAACACTGCCAGTTCACCAGAGGAGAGCCAAAATGGATCCCAGATGCCACTACAGACCCCAGGAAGATGACAGCAGCCCAGGAACCAGCCAGGAGGACCCACACAAGAACCAGGACACTTTTAAGAAGAAAAGAAAGTGTTGCTTCAGTGCAGAGGAGCAGGAAATCCTGGTTAAAGAGGTGACGGAACACCAGCACCAACTGTTTGTCACCTCAAAGTTGCCAATCAGTAGGAGAGAGGCTATATGGCAACAAATTGTCGACAGGATTAACAGTGTGGCTGAAGTACGCAGAACAGTCATCGAGTGCAAGAAACACTGGCATGACTGCAAACGCAGGACCAAGGAAAAGATGGCCAGGAACAGGAAGGCAGCACTGCAGACTGGAGGTGGGAGTCCAGCACACCAGGAGGTCCTGGACCACATGGAGGAGATGGTCGCAGCCGTCATCCCTGAGGAGATCGTCACAGGGATTCAAGGACAGGACAGCGCAGACTACCAGGAGACAACCCACATGCAGGGTAAGTCGCATGGGGAATTGAAATGCACTAATGTCAACTGCAACCGGGGGGGGAAATACCTACTACACATTGCCTGTAAGTCATCATATACATGGAGTGGCATGGGTAAAGGGGCACGGCAGGGGGCCATGGCCCGTTCTGAGAAGACCTGGGGAACACCATTACACAACACCAACAACAGTCCCATGGGGGCATGCTGTCATGCCAACGATGGAGCAAAGGGAAAGCCACGACAGGAGGGAAGGCCACTACATCAAACTGACATTCTGGCACTCGTCAGCCAACATACCTCCTACCTTAACTAGAGCCCTATTAGCAATCCTCTAGCCAAACCGACAACTTCAATGTAACTGCAACAACAGTTGCCACTACCACCTCTGATCTGTGTGCAGCTTAAGTAGCCAATGGCAGTAACCTCCTCATGGAACATACATACCTAAATTAGGGGGTGAGGATGACATCTGCAACAATCTCCTGAAACAAGACAAAGGCCCCAGTACTGTCCAATGTCAATGCCCATAGTTGTCACAAACATCAGCCAAAGTAAACAACAATAGGAGCGACACAGCACTAAGGACACGCCCATGCTGCATATGTCAGTGTCCATCCTGTGCCTGGGTAACAAGGCAACATCACAAATGTCATACTGCTCGGACAACTGCATTGAGGAGGGGACACATGTAACTGGTCACTGAAATACACCTGCACAGTCAGAGGACGAAATAGGACACTGATACGACTATCAGGGCAATCCAATGTAACATACATTACCCAACATCAGCAGGACCCATTAACAATGTCAACATCCATATCAGATCATAACATTGCCATGCTTAGGATATGCCACATGTCAATTACATTTAAGTTGATGTGAACGATCAGGGATTGGGGCAGGTCCAGATTGTTAAGTGTGCTGCCAGGGCCATAGCCAGAGAAAGGTCTCACCATGAGAATGGATGTACACGGAGGGTCGAGTAGGACAAGAAGGTGGCAATTCCCGATTTGACATAAAGCAACACCTAGAGGCGATGAGGCTGACAAGTCTGATAACTCAATAACATACATGTGACACACAGGTGGTCCATAGGCCTGAAACAATGCCCATCTGAAGGACTGCAGATATTAATACAAAACAAGATCACAAAGTGAATTCATCAAAAGGCAGGCATGTCACGTCAAAATTGTCACAACACAGACACACTAATTGTACCCTGTTTCATTGCAGAGGAAGATGGATCTCCTGCCGATATGCCTGTCCCAGATTTCCCTGATGACATCGATGACGAGCCGATAAACATTCCCCAGGAGACTATCCAAAAGGTCCTTGAAACCCTCCAGACCCCACCTTCAGTCACAAGGAAGAGCACAGAACAAGCAGCCATCGCAGGGGATCCACCCACCACCCCAATTGTATGACCTGCCAGCTCCAATACAGCTGAGGACTCAGACGACACTGGCACCAGCTTTGACAGAACTGTAGTTGGAGTACAGCGGGAGCTGGCCAAGGAGGTGTGGGTGGGGATGAAAAATATGGCAGCAAGCCTTGAGGGGGTGCGTTCGTGCATGATGTCATCTGCAGATCAGGCAGAAGCTATGCAAGCCCTAACATATATCTTGCAGGAACTGCAGAAAACCCAGAAGGAAATCAGCACAGCTGTAATACAGTTGACCCAACACTTACAACAGCAATCCTGTCAACGCGTGCACGAATGCAACATTGAACCCCTCAGGGCCGACCTGGCTGCCTACCATTGTGATGTGGCTGCTATTCTCAAGAACCAGCAGGCCCTCCTTGCAGCAGTACTGCCCTTAAGACCTTCACAGGGAGCAGTGACCGGGATGTCCGACTCCACGTCTTCTAACACTGAGGTGTGTGTTGCCCCTTCACAACCAACAACAACAAGAACAAAGCAGGCAACACACACATCAGAAGAAGAAGACATGGAACAGATCACATTCACAAGGAAAATGACCCAGAAGCACTATTCCCTGCCACATGACCGACATTTCCCAAGGTCCTGCGCTTTGTAACTTGCCAGTCTTGCAACAACTGTACTCAAGCACTGTTCTGCAAACCACTGTATATCTTGTCACCCAGCCCAGTGATTATCTCTCTCCTACTCATTGGCTAAGTCTGTCCCTCTACACTGTCTGAAACAGCAACCCCAGCATGACAAAAGCATTTTGGTAAACCCTTGTGTTGGATCACAATGGAAGATATCACTATAATGGACTCACAGTCATGGACAATGTACATATAGCACTACAGCACTTTTCAATAAATAGCACTTACACAACAAATCTGTCTCTGGGTAATGTGACATATCAACTGCGCAGTAGATAATTGAAATGTCCCTACTGTCAAATAACGTAGCTTGTCAATACAACTGTCCAGATATTATGTAGTTAGAGAAATCTGCACAGTGACCATGATTGCATCATACTCTGCCCATCCTGAGGGAATAATCTGATGAAGTGAGAAACCATACACCACCATGCTGTGTTGGACAGAAGAATGCTTCCTCAGGAGATAACTAAGTCATCAAATAGTGTCCGCTGAATGTTGTCAACGTGCAAAAATAACACAATAAGCATGCCACACTAATCTAAGTAAACACAAAAAAAACTGCACAAATGAAGGTGTCTGAGTTAACGTACAAATAGGTAATCATGCCGAACTGTGTCACAAATGATGTATGAGGGTCATGAAGACAAGAATACAAGATTGCCAATGAGAACTCATCTTATAAGGGTGTGCATGATCATCACACTGCAGTCAGACCTAAAACTGTTTCCCCAATATCAAGTCTGGAAGCACTGTTAGTGACTTTGAAAACACACTTATCAACAGAAACACATTGTAATCCATATTAACTGTGATTGGTGGTTGCAACAAAGGGTAGACACTTTGCAAGGTAGCTCTGGGTTAGCTGCCAATTGTACAGCTCAGTTGGGATTTGTTTGTAGCATTGGACACAGATGTTATAGTACAAAAGAGAGGTACACGGAATCCAAACCCATGATCAAGTACCATTCAACACATACTATTAAGGGGTAACCAAATATTTATTAAACGCTAACCATAGAGGAGGAAACTGAGGGAAAAATCTTACCTACCCTAATCTACCCTGACTACTCATTACCCACAACTGTCCCTAACTAACCTAAGATACACTTACTTATCACATGTAACGAAACGTTCTAAACATCTACCCCACACCCCCCTTATGAGATGGGACACATTGAGGACAACACATGCTAACCTAAACACATACTAAACTATCCAAAACAGATATATATATTTTTTGGTAAATTTGTTTTTTATGTTTTAAAAAAAAAAATATTTACACACAAGAACCCCAACATAGCCCACACACATGTAATAAGTCAAAAAAGAAACAAGCAGGACCCCCTATCCCCCCACCCACTAACACTGACTAAACTAACAACCTATACTAACCTAACACTAAGCCCCCTAAGCCCACTAAGTATAAGAACAAGGAAAGAGGAGGGAGGGGAGGGTATCATGTCCATCTATTCAACTGTGTAGAGGTTGGCCCTCCGGAGGGTCCTCTTGATATCCTTGACCCGCCGTTTAATGTGCTGCACGTCCCGGCTCAGGTGGCTCACCTTGCGCAGCACTTTGTCCATCTTGTTTTCAAGTCTATTGAAGGCGGCAGGGTCAACAGCTGGAGCAGTGGCAGTCTGGGTACCAGTGGAGGAGGTCTGTGTGGGCTGTCCTGCACCAGTGGCAATGCTGGGGCCAGGAAGTCCAGCAGATGTAGATTGAACAGAGTCAGCTGTGGGTGGGGCCACCTGGCTCTCATTGGTGGTTGTTTCTGTGTTGGCTGTGGTGGGCACAGTAGGCCCACCCTGTGGGACGGCTCGCCAGGCCCTGGAGGCACGTTCATGGCGATATCGCCGGGCCATCCTCTGGAACCCCGACTCCACCAGCAGGATGTGCTGGTATCTCATGGCTCGACGCTGAAATCTACGGACCTAGTCTGGAGTCATGTTAGCTGCTGTGAAGACAAATGCAGATATGCCACATTAGTAACTGCATTGTGTGAAACAGCACAGCAAGTTAATCAGACAATACATCTATTGTACTTCTAACAGCTCATATCATGATACAGAGCATCGAATGTCCCTGAGGAAGTACATGGCAGGCCAGACAATAAAGGTCACATCACACAAAGCACATTCATAGCCCACAAGATGGGTAACAACTGGCCTTGACTTGCAATCTGAGTTCTGACAGTTAACATCTAAGAATCATGCTGCATATCCTCCACCAAGAGCTGGGCTACAAATGTCAGTGTACGGAAAGCAAAACTAAAGCCACATGGTCTGCAAGTTGTAACCGGACTTTCCAGAATGGTACCAAGTGCCAAACCTGAGTGTGTATACTAGTATGCAACCAGACCGTCACTTATTCACAGGTATGTGTAACAAACTGGTAGCATCAATACTAGGTACCCCATTCACAAACCCATGGCCGTGTTTGAGGGGGGTGGTGGATATACAACTATAATTTGCCAACAACATGTACACCGAGGAGGGTATAGGCTAATCCACACATGTTTGTCTCTACAGACACACCACAGGTAAGGTCTATCTACATTTTGGAGTCAGCAAACCCTAGAGCACTCATAGGGTCAGACATGTCAGGAAAATCAGAACTTAGTACACAACATATACTTCCAGTGAGGCCTGACTTACATCAGACACAGAGTTGCTAGAACACCCATGATCATGAATTGCATGCACACCTAGGCCATTACACTCAGGTTCCACAGACTTGATGCACTACATGTGGAAGTACATGCTGCTAGGAGGTTCTACCTACTGTTTCAAACTTACGTAGGTAAATAGTGAAGCAGATGTCTATTGGGAAGCTATTAGCTCCACCAATCTTAGAGAATGTGGGTCTGACAGGCTGACTAAATAGGGGCTGACTTCCATTGCCCTCTTGGTGATACAAGTGTCAGAGACATGACTATCCCCTGTACTCACAGTGGGGCCTACAGGGATGTCCTACAATCCCTACATGATACCATTGATACGCATTGGCTAACTCAAAACATGTTAAAACTGCATTCTCACTCATGGAACAAGTGAAAAACTTGACCACAGCATCACACCTTGCTATGCGTCCAACTCACACGAGTCCATAACCAACAAACACAACACATAACAGACATATCAACACTTACTGTAGTGGTCGGGGTCCTCAAATGTCGCCACCACTCCCACAGTGTAGGGCGTCGGACGACCTGTAAGGTATGGAAGGAAGAAATGTGCTCAAAATCTGTGCATAGTGCAACATTTCTAGTATCATTTACAATGTGTAGGCTGAATAAGTAAATGGCAGCCATTCAGACATGATGGTACTGCATCTGATATTTCACGCCCATCTTGTACATAGCATGGGTCTCCTGTGACAGTTACACACATATCTGCACACATACATTGGCCCTAACTATCATGTGGTTGCAAACTTGACCCATAATTGGTGAGCACGAAAAAATATGGAGTGTAATCGTCTCATCATGTGCATCCAAGAGAAACATCCAACGCCTGGTTACTTGAGGACTGCATTACCAGTCAAACATGCCTTGTGGCCATGACACATTTAGTGCACATAGGCCCAATGTACAGAGGGAGGGGCAGGGACTCCTGTAAGCCATCCTGTTGTTACAGTATAGTCAATTGATGTGGCCCAGCTATGGTGATTTGCACCAACCATGGAGATGTAAAGCCATGTGCATACACTTGGTCTGCCATCCATATTTGGATTGGGGCTCAACCGATTCCAACAAACATCTTACGATGTTAGCTGAGGGCACCTTACACCTTTACACAATGTATTCAAATCATGAACTGACATTTATCCTAAAAGATTAAGAAACACAATAATCCCACACATTCATAGTACTTCTGTGAATGCTTTCCTTCCACACTCACCAGACTCACATGAGACCAATGTTTGAGCCACTTTGCTATTATCAATTGACGTGAAGGCAGCACTCATTTTCAGCATCATGTAGTGATTCTAAAGTCAGTCTAGCAATCTGCGTCAACATAGTTGGCCTAAATGTTGGTACATCTAGACTTCTCTGTCAATAATACCCTATATAGAAATGATTGGCTCCTATTTTGTTAGCTGTGCTGACAGAAAGGCCGCACCAATTTCCTTCATGGTAAAGTTACCTATAAGTTTGCTGAGCACGTGCTATCTGACAGCTAGCAATTGTGATCCTTGCCATAGTGCATCAATGATCCCCTTATATGTCCCCAAAATTACACACAGTCATCAAGTTAGATGGCAGACATTGCACTAATCCACTGATGTCACAACAGAGCATTCATTTGTGCACAATAACAATAGTCGTACTCACCAACAGTGCCACCAATCATGATTCCCAGGTGGTCCAAGAGATCCTTCTCCCTGGTGATGAGGTCAGCCCACCGGTGCTTCAGCTGGTGGTCACTCCTCTGGCTGGCATACACATGCTGCAGGGGATACAGAACCTTTCCCCACCGGATTCTGCGCGCCTCTGTCGGGTAGCCCTGTATGACCCTGCCCCCTGCCTGGATCATGAGCGGCAAGAAATGTGTCACCAGCCAGATGAAGCCCGCCAACTCCTCTTCCCCCATCCTGCCAAGACGTGGCCTACCAGACATACTTCTAATTGAAGAGAAGGAATAGGGGTAAAAAAAAATAGAAAGGGGAAATGGGTGAAAGTAGGGGTAAAAAGACAGAAAAAAAGTAAACCTAAACACTAAAAGAGCCCAACTATCCCCAAATTAACACTACCCACAACAGACTCCCACAAACAAGAAATACACAAGATAAGTGGACAAATGTAGACAAAACACAGTACTACAGTATACACAAACAACATTTATTTCACAAAAGGACTTTACAGATAACACACAGGACAAATACAGCACAAAATCTCTGGACAACACTCTCTACACAGCCACACAGTCTAGAAGGATCATAGACTGCAAAGTGAAAGTGAAAGTACACCCACTGTACAAGATCTGTAAAAAGGATATCCTATTACATCACTTCCTGAATGAAAAGTCCCGCCTTTTTCTCATTATGCGTCATTTTTTGTTGCACAAAACTGTATTTGCGTCATTTTTTTTGATGCACAGACGTGAATATTAACCCGCATCCACATAATGATACATGGACTGTACAAATATCTGGATGCGGGCTATATTTCACTCCTGTGCGTAAAAAAAACGACGCAAATACAGTTTTGTGCAACAAAAAATGACGCACACTGCTAGGGACGTCAAAATTACAGTGCATTAACTAGTTTGGGGCATTTTTACATGTTTTTTGGTTAATTTACATTTGGAACACATCAGAGATTGGCTAATTGAAGACAGTACGGTGTTGATGGTGTATGTTCACATGTGTGACATCATACTGCAGCGGAACATCATCCACTACACCCTTCACAGTATGTTTACAGTTGGCTGACGTCATATATGGTCATATGTGTGGCCCACACAAATTGTGCATGTTTGCCATAAGGAGAGGATAGCAATGTGACGAACATATGTACAATACCTAATTGCCTCTGGCTCAAAGTGTGTGCTTTGACAACTAATTTGTTGGTTGACCAGGTGTGTGTGTACATCACATGAACCGTTATTGTACATTTGGTTGTATGAATGTGACGTCCATGTGTCCAACCCTAAGATGCAAGTAAAAATTGGAATGAGCAAGGGCATGTGTTAGTCATACATATAACAACACCCGCAAAGTATACTTCCAAGTTTGAGGGTCACGTAGACACCACATGTGACATAGCAGGCACCAGATGGATGGCAGACACATGTTCATGTCAAAGGTCCACAATTTCTACATCCTATGTCCTAGAGTATTGGTAAGAGCTTCCTAGGCACTAGTTGATGAATCCCACAGTGAGTCATACACATGCATTGAGGAAGTGGGTACCATGTTGTTTGCACAGACAGACAAGGGTCAATCTCATATGTATGATGACACCACAGTTGATGCCATAGAAGTAAGCCCCAACTATCAAGTGGCTGTGGTGGACCAGCATACAAGACAGCACGTGTCCACATATTTCCAGTGATCATTTGCACATAGGTGTCTTGTTAATGTGTGTGGTCCAATGATGATCCTGTAGATTTTTTGGGATGTAATTTGTCACAGTTCGGACCAGGACTCATCATGAGTCAGTGGCAGCTATTCCTGTAACTACTGAGTATCCTTTGTTGATCAATGTGAGTAAAGTAGATGTGGACATGTGAACCAACATGTGGATGGTCCCACCCTGTCACTAACGACGTGTAATGAGACAGTCAACAGGGCAACCTTGGTGTGCTGAGTGAGATAATGTCTCAATTCTGATGTTCCGGCAGGTGTCATTACAACATTTGTACACAGGTTGGCCTCTGCACTTCCCACTGCATCTGGGAACATCATAGCCTCTGTGCTGTTTATTCTAGCAGCTATTCAGCACACACGGCCCATCAATATGTTGTGCGCACTGTGATGATGTGTGTGAACCTTCATGGTTCTGACATTTGTGTATTAGTCATGTACATTATCAGAGGTTGCTGGTTGTGCTGAAAGCCCCATACCCAAGCCCTGCCTATGACCCTGGGACACTGTCACACTTTGTCATTCATGCATAAATGCAACCCAGAAAAGGGATGGGCCATGAATTTTGCATTTCCAAGAGGATTTAACTCAAATGGTACAGTTAAAAGGCAGATGATGCTATACAATGTATTTGTCTATGCATGGTAGAAGCCCATGCCCAATGCCCCCGATGAATGGCAGGTTTGCCGACGCAAGTGTGGTACATATGTAGACACAGGGATACTTTAGTGTGATGCACAGACAGTTGCCAGTCAGGCTGACAGAATGCAAGATGATTCAGGAGCCAGCTACTGGACAAGTTACATAATCAGTGGTCTGACTGAGACTGTTTGGAGGACAAACTAGACAGCTGACATGTCAATCTGTGTATGTCCTGTGTTTTTGAAGGTGACAAATGAACCCAAGGGCTGTGTTACACGGCTTAATTACTATCAATGGTTGACAATGTATTTGACATAATGGCTATTACAATGCTGTTCCAGGCATCATCAGGGGCAGTGCTTTTTGTAATAGGTGGTGTGCATGGAGGTATTCACAGGTGTGGGCTGCATCTGTTTCTCACCAGTCCTGTAGGTGAGACTTGCATTCTAAAGGCCAACAGACAGTTTCACAAGGGGAAGCAATCTACATGTGCTAACGGGGCTTTGAAACTAGAAGACAGTGTATAAATTTACCTGACGTCCATGCAGTCAGATGTTCTTTGACAATGGCATACCTTAGTAAAGGGTGTAGCACACTGGTTTGCTAATGTTGGTCTGTGTTTGTAGAGGAGGTATTATCAGGGTACACATCTTAGTATTCCAGGGACCTCTTCCGACAGGTGGGTTGTGACCAGGTGCATGGGTGTGTGATGAGTTCGGAAATGGGCTGACATGTACATGGAATGTGTGTGGCACTTGTGCTGTCTATGTTCTGCTTCTCTGGAACTCTAGTCACAGATATTCCTTGCATATATTGAATGCAGTTGGACTAACTGCTGTCAAGGGTCCTGTCAGACATTCCTGTTAGTGATGCCAAAGCACACTGACTGCCTCATGTATGAGGCTTGTTTTCCCCTTATTGTGTGATGGTGTCATAGTTGTGCGCCATATGCTGCGTTGGACCTTGCTTTCCACATGTATGTGTGAAATAGTTGTGGTCCTCTGCTTTAGGCCTTCAAAGGAGATATGTACATGATATATGTCATTAAGAGTGTGTGTGTGTATGTGACCATTGTATGTTAGGCATCACAAAAGCTCTGGGATGTTCTGTGTCCTACTCAGTATCTCAGCAATGCTCCATGAGGCAACACTCTGATTCTGATAAGTAGAGATGATGGTGTGTAAAAAGGAATAGCCAGACCATGATATGGTGATTATAATAGGTGTTTATTTACATTAGTTAACTAAAGTGGTGAAGGTGATCATATTCAGAAGAAATTATTTACAATCTGTTGCCGCCTGCGTATACCAGCAGCTGTGTTCTGTAGTTCCCCCTCCTGTTGCAGGCCATCATCCTCCTCTTCAGGCATGTGTGACTCTGGTTCCAGGAGGGGAATGTTTCTTCTGACACAAATGTTGTGCAATATTGCACATGTGAGGATGATCCTACAGACCATCTCGGGGGAATATAGGAGGCTACCACCAGTGATGTCGAGGCAGCGGAACCTTGACTCGAGGATGCCGAAGGTCCACTCGACAATGCTGCGTGTTCTCCTATGGGCCTCGTTGTATGCACACTCTGCAGCTGTACTCGGGTTGCCAAATGGTGTCATAATCCATGGCTGGATGCCATACCCCTGATCAGCTGCAAGAAAAAATGAATGGGATCATGTTGATGTAGATGGCACTATTGAAAAGACCTTTAACAGCAGTAGTTCTCTTGTGTTGTCTGTGACTCTTTTGTGAACTAATGTGACATCCTATGCTTGTAGGCTATACCATCTGCATTGTGTTGTTTCCTTGGCTGAACAAGTGTTTGTCTGCTAACCGTTTGTCAGCAGTATGTTTTGGGATTTTCAGTACAGTGTGCCCTCCCTAGCATTGTGACTTGTGATACAGGTGTCCGTGTGTCTTCACTGGGGGTGAGATGATAGTTCCATGCAGAGTTAAAATTGAAAGTGTTGTTAACACGTTCATATCAAAGTACCCTGGACATCCCATACCTTCAGGCTTAGGCAATGTATTAATGTAAAGGTCATTGGGGCAGTTACAATTTGCAAGGTGACATTTAGGCAACCACACTCATTAATGTCTTAACATTAGGCTGTACAGTAAAATCTGATGTGTGACAGGTTCAATGGTGACTTAAGAAACATGGCTAGTGATGTCAGGACCTCAGTGTGTTCCTGTTGACATGTTGCTGTTGTGGTGTATGTGTTGTGTGTCCTAGAGGATTGCTGTGCAGTGTATATATATGTAGGTTTTTGTACTTACCAACAAGTAGTCCATTGCCATACCGTCCATCCTGGAAGTGTTGATTGATGGTGCAGTGACAGAAGATGTATGAGTCATGTACACTCCCAGGATATTTAGCCACGATGTTGGTGATCAATCCTTGGTGATCGACTATGGCCTGCACGTTGATGGAATTTGTGTGCTTCCTGTTGCGGTAGAGGTGTTCAGTTGCAGCAGGTGGCACAAGGCGTACATGTGTGCAGTCGATTGCACCAAGGACGTGTGGGAAGCCACTGATTGCGTAGAACCCCTGTTTAGTTTCCTGCTGCTTCTGCAGTGTGTTAGGGAAGCAGATGTGGTGGGGTGTAAGTCGAATGATGGCATCCAGTACTTTGGGCAAAAAGGCAGAGAATGATGGTTGCGATATTCCGCCAACCAGGGCACCAGTTGTTTGAAAAGAGCCACTTGCCAGCATATGAAGTACGGCAAGCAGCTTTGTTTCTGTTGGGATGGTGCGGGGTGTCACCAAAGTGGGGGCCAACTGCTGTTCAATGTTTTGCAGCAGCTGCTGAATGGCCTGCCAGTTCAACTGGTACCTCTGTATGATGTTGTGTTCCCTGAGGCCCTGAAGGGTTGTTCTTGGGCGGAATATCCTCTCCTGCCTTCTGCGCTGCCTTTGGGGTCCCTGCTGTTGTTGTTGTAGCTGCTGTTGTTGTTGCTGGGCTCTGTGTCAGCATGCATGCTGCATTAGAATCACCTCCATGGCTCCCTGTTGCTGCCCTGCTGCTCTGCGTTTGTTCTGTGTGTTCTGATTATATACAGGTGTGTTTGCCCCATTTTATCGCCTGCCCTAACCCAGGCATAAATTTTTTACGCAAATCGGGCTGTGCGTCATTTTCTGGCTTCGCCTCCTGGCCGTGCGTCATTTTTGCCCGAAAGCATAAATACGACGCACGGCCGTTTAAGCCATTTTGTGGACGGGAACGCCTACCTTGCATATAATTAACGCAAAGCGGGTTGCCGCATCCAAAAAATTATGCACATGGCGGAATTTTGTCGTCAGTGGGCTCGGGCATCAAAGTTGAAATACGGGGCAACGTTTGCACTGATTGTGCGTCAAAAATGTTGACGCACAACCGGCGCAGACGGAGTATAAATATGCCCCTTAGTGTGTGTAAGGGCGACCTTCCCAGGAGCAGACAATGGATACAGTGACTGGAGTATTAGCTGATACAAATTTGTTACCTGACAAGCCCAACGACAGGAACACGAGAAGAGGAGCCAATCATCAACATGTGAATCGTGGTCTAGTAAAATTCTTATATTTGGGGTTCTACTTTCATTGGACTAAATGTAAACGTATGATTCTTTGACCAATAGCAATCTGGAAAGTAGTTTTAGGAAATCTAACTTAGCCAGGCTGCACCAAGAAGAGATAAGCCATTCGCCCTTTCTTTCCTAACCATCACAAGACGCCACTCTCCCCATTCTTCTTGATGGTTTAGTTATTTTATTTTTTCTGAACTGCATGAAGAGGCTTTGCTTTCTTGAACTATAATGCTGAATTCTGATGCCTTGTTGACCGAACTGATGTCCAATTAACAAAGACTGTCACAGCTTGCTGAACCATACTGAGGCACGGTATAAGACGATGTTAATGATTGTTATGTCTATTTGCTTTGTCCCTATGTACCAACCGCTAATTTTGATAGAGCCATAGTTAGATATTGTTTCAAATTTGTGTGGACTAAAATTGTTTTGCATGAAGTCCAAACATGCTATTCTGATCTGAAGGTTAGTTAGGGTACTGACTGATGATACTTGCTACATTGAATAACAGTTGATGTCTTTTCTTTGCTGAATCTAAATGTATGTCATTTCGTTTGCACAGTTACTCTTGCTTTTGATTTGTACTGTAACCTTAGAATGTGCAGTAGTCCAAGCCTTGGTTAAATTGAGATTCTTTAGGAGATATGGGCAGCCAGAATTGTTTTAGTATGTTTACCATTTGACTATGAGACTAAGCGCCAGATGTAGCAAATTCCGATTTTGCGATTAGGAAATTGCGAGTCGGTGCGACTCGCAATTTCAGAATCGCAAAATTGTATGCAGAACGGTGTCTCAGACACCGTCTGCGAATCTCAATGGGGTCCCTGCACTCACAGGGATGGTGGCCTGCTGGAGACAGCAGACCTCCATGTCTGTGACTGCTTTTTAAATTAAGCAGTTTTTTTTTGTGTTGCAGCCTGTTTTTCTTTAAAAAAACATTTATGGCAACATTCACAAAGGGGAAGGTGTCCCATGGGGACCCCTTCCCTTTTGCGAATGGGTTACCACCAGTGTCACACTGGTGGTAACACAGCAAATTGTTTTGCGGCCGCGTTCGCGGTCACAAAGCAATTCTGCATCACGGTGCGAGTCGCAAATAGGAAGGAAACACCCCTTCATATTTGCGAGTCGGAGTCCCATTTTGCGAGTCGGTAACGACTCGCAAAATGGGAATGTGCATAGCGATGCGCGTTTTGCATGGTGCAAACTAGCGATTTTCGCAGTTTGCGCCATGCAAAACGCTTACTACATCTGGCCCCTAAGTTACGTGACATTAGCATTGTTAATGTAGGTAACTAAACATTCTAACTTTTACATAAAGGTGTGGTTATTCATGACTGAAAGGTCATGGAGTGTGGAAATTACTGACTTTTATGATTATTGATGCCTTTGATTGTCATTGCTATTGATCTGCATTGGTACTGAGTCTTATGGTGGGAACTACTCTTAGCGCAGTCAAAAGGTTCATTGACCTACAAACGCATTCCCTTATAATCTAATGTCAATTAACCAAATAAGGTCAGACGTGCTAACACCTGCCCACAAGGGCATGAAAGAGCTGAACTTGGATCATAAATTCAAACTCTTCCTGAAGGCCCCCAAAATATGTTTAGCCCAGGGACCCCAAAACCCTTAAGATGTCCCTGATGGTGACAAAGGCGAATTTGTGTAATTTTTGTGTACTTAGAATAACAAATGGATTATGACAACTGTCTTTCATTCTTATATCCTTAATAGTCCATTAGACCAATATATTATAAACAAATCCAAAAGATGATATTTTGATGAATAAATAAAACCGATTTGCCTGAGCTTCCATCAAACACCACAATGGTCTATTTCATGGACTTTAAAATCAGACGACTAGAATTTATTATTAGTGTAAGCAGTTTTTTTAATTGTGCATGGTTTCTGCGGAAAAGCAATCATACATAGTGTTTTTGTATATTTGATTTCAAATTGTTCATTTAAGCCATTTTTTGTATACCATTTATGTATTTGCATTGTTTTATGGGGTACATTTTCCGAAATAAACTTTATGATAATGATGATTAAAAAACAATCTAAAAACTTGATTGCTCTTATCATTTTTCAGAACCACAATGGAACATATGACCACTGCATCACACTAGATCAGTTGCTGAAAAAATACTATCTGCCTGTGTTTTACACGCTGGAGTTTATTCTCGGTGTTCTTGCCAATGGAACAGTTTTGTGGGCCTACATCTTTGGCATGAAGAATTGGTCAACTGGAAACATCTACCTGTTCAACCTTTGTCTATCGGATTTTGCATTTCTTTGTACACTTCCATGGCTCGTGGAGAGTTATGCCAATGAAACCTGGATCTATGGACCCATAATGTGCAAAAGCAACCGGTTCCTATTACATGCCAACCTGTATACAAGTGTACTTTTCCTCACTTGTGTTAGCATGGATCGATACATGCTGATTAAAAACCCTTTCAAGAAACATGTTCTCCAGAAAAAAAGGTTGGCTATTCTCATCTCGATTGGTGTTTGGATCCTGGTCACAACTGAACTATTACCAATGCTTACTTTCATTGGACTTACCAACATGACTAATGACACAAATTGCCATAGCTACGCAAGCTCTGGAGACCCAGTACAAAACCTCATTTACAGCACTTGCCTAACTGTCTTCGGATTTATTATGCCATTATGTGGTATTTGTTTTTTTTATTTAAAAATTGTTATATTGCTGAAAAAGAGAAATAAGGATCTTGCCCAAGTGCCATCCCTCGAAAAACCACTCCGCTTGGTTATTTTGGCAATTATATTGTTTTCAATCACTTTTACCCCATATCACATCATGCGCAACATCAGAATAGCATCACGAATGGACTCCTGGGCACCTCCACAGTGTACAAAGGTCATAATTAATTCCATCTACGTGATTACAAGGCCTATAGCATTTTTGAACAGTGTCATAAATCCTATTTTTTATTTCTTGATGGGTGACCATTTCAGAGACATGTTGAACATCAAAATAAGGCAACTATCAAATGCATTTAAGTCATACTATGTATGAAAGTATTATGATGAGAAAGGTTCAGAAGTAAGCTCTTTATAATCAATGTAATAATGCAATTTCAATTAATACTCAGTGATCTATAAAATATGATTTAGTAAACTATATTCATTTAACACCATGAAATAGCTAGTTTTTTAAAATGCATGTTTTATCAGTTTACTTGGGAAATTTCGACCTAATGAAGGCTGGCTTATAGGGATCATATCTTTTGAATTACTGTACATCAAAATGTATATTTATTGAACAGCTTCACTATACGAAAAATGTCTTTATGCTTACAATAGTTCCCAGCTACAATAGGGCTGTTTGCCATGTGTCTATCAGGTCCACTGTTCAAATATTTAATTTTCTCAATAATTTCTAGGGCAAACTAAGGGTAAAAAAAAGATTACAAGGCTCTGAACTTTCTACACCTGCTGTATTGTAAATATGGCTGCTATTGCCATTGCTGTCTGATTGTAACTGGGACATGAACACTGGGGTATATGTATTATTATTTCTTGCAACACTGCACCGAGTTTCATGTAAGGGAAAGAGTTGAAATGCTCAATACTTACAAAGATATGGGCCATTTCTGCTTTCTGGTTGGACCGATGCACTGTGTGCTACCTAGTGCCAACACAGGCACCCATACACCATAATGCAAGGGTGCTTGTGCTACGGGCAGGATTGTTTTTATGCAGGAAGGGATGCCTTAGTGAACAAAAACATGCCTTAATGATTTATTCCTCTTTTTATGTGAACTGCAAAGAGGAAGTAACAAGGAGAAATAAAGATATTTCTCCTTGCTATGCCTCTTTCTGGCATGGGCACCGTTTAGCGCAAACCCAGCTTTACAAACAATTGCAAATCTGGTTTACATCAAAATACATGGGTTGGTGCATGGGAAAATCCACGCTCACCCATCTAATCACTACCCAAAGTAACGCAAGGCAGCATTATGCGTTGCAGTGCGTTGCTTTATATTTACTAAACCACGCAAAGCCACACAGAGTGGATTTGCATGGATGATAAATGCTAAAATCATTTTGGATTGGGGCTGTGCAGTAAAAGTGCTGCAACTGTAATGCAAAATCAAAGTAAATCTGGTCACAGGTGTCGATTTTCCATCCCTTAACATTTTAAATATTATTAAATATATTGAATATTACTATTTTGCAATATTGCTTGTTTTATCAAGTAAGTATTCTCAGAAATATATGCAGAATATATTGAAGATATCATAACTGCAAATATCAGTGAAAATGTGTCTGATCCAAGGTTATTAATATATCTCATCATGATGACCATGCAACCAGTCATCAACAGTAGTTATTGGCCTTCTTGTTACCTGCAGGATTAAGCTCCAAGGGGGTTGAAAAGGAAAATACATGGCAATATCGAGCATTTTTTATTAGCTCAGTTCTCAGTAATGTTACTAGCGAATGTATGTCACAGTACAATTGAAAAAATCAGCTTTTCAGGGTCATATTTATGTGGAAGTTTATATTAAGGACATATACACTCCACTCTTCTTCATGATCTCAGAACACAATTATTTCTATTTCAGTAGCATGACTCTGCTATTGAAACGTATGTCTTTTATAATAAAGGTAGTGTGCACAAAGTAACACAATGAAAGCTGTATGCTTATTTTAACTGAGTTGTTAATGGCCTTGTGATAATTGTAAAAACTGTTTAGCAATTTTAAGTAGTCACAAATTTGTAAAAATATATTACTGCTATCCTACAATGGTTTGATGTCTGATCTTTAAGAGAAAAATGTTTCTCTGATGATGTTTTCATGAAAGTTAAGGAAAATGATCTAAAAAAGTTCAAATAAGGTGAGATTACCTGTAATTTCATTTTTTTTCTTTTTCACTAAAGAAAAATCCTCTGACATGTTGGATTTTAATACCAGCATGCATGTTGACAAGGGTTTCCTGGTCACCATCTTGATGAACTCAGGGGCGTAGCTTGAAAGGGTGAAGGGTGTTTGGGGTGCTGTACCCCTCTTATAAATGTGTTTTGTGTATAATAGTTGGTTACAGGTGCTTTTATTTGGGTGTGCTGTCAGTTGGATTGCACCAAAAGATTTTTACACACACACTCTCCCACCCTCTCTCTATTTGGATATACTTAAATAATGTTGGTTATTTAACAAACAAATGTGCTTGCTCTCACTTAGTACCCCTACCAATCCACACTCTCCTCCCTTTTCTCTGCCCCTTAAGCCACTCTTATGCACCCTGCTTGTGATATAATGCATAATATGCTCAAAATCTCAAAACTGTTAAAATAAGATTAAATTGAGATATTCCTCTTGGACCAACATTCCACCACCTTTCAATGTACTTTTTTGATTTTGAAGGCTGTCCACTAAACTTTTAACTTTTTATCTTTCAAAGCAGGAGTTTGTTTCTGAACAACAAACAACTCATGACCCCACCCCCTTTGAGTTTTGTACCTAGTTGTGGAGGTCATTATAGCTTTTTTCCTATGACTCACCATCAGGTATTTCCTGGTGGTGATAGAAAGGAAAAACATACCCTGTCCACCCAAAATAAGACTGTCAATGTAATATTCTTCCTCTATGGCTCATTCTCCATGGGCTGTCAGAGAAAATATTCTATTGACAAAGGATCGTTGAACAGAATACATAAGGTCCGCCTTTCTCTATGAAAGTGCACTAGTTTTTTAATTATTTTCTTTGGAAGTGATGTGTAAGAAGTGTATTTTAATGAACTTGAAATAGGCATAATGTCTAAAATGAAATTTAGCTCTTTCTATTTATGTATTAAAAATACATTTTGCAATAATCTTTGGAGAGTATTAACTAGTAATTGTGCTCATGCTGTGGCATTCTTCTGTACATTAATGTAGACCTTTGACTAAATAAAAGTTGACATACAAATAAACATACAAATAAACACAATATAATCAACTACACTTGATTTGCCTTTGGCAGATAAATGATTTTGATGCAAAAGCATTAAAAGACATGATGTTCAGTTTACCCATCACCACTTTGTCAATTTATAAAATATTCAGACCTGAGATGGGTTTTACAAACAAATGATACCTAATCAAGCGCTTGAAGTCACAAATTCTTCTTTTATGAAAATGTGTGCATTGTGACAGAAAAACTAATGTGGCAATAAGAACGATGATGCAGCTATTTTAAAACACAAAGAAAGTTGTAATTGTGTAAACAGAATAAAATATTTGCTGCAAACAAAAATCCTTTTAATACATTTGGATTACCCATTTGATAGCCCACTCTATTACAACATGTTTCAGCACAGGGCAGATGACGTTTCATCCACATAGTAAGCTTGAGGCATAGAACAAGATAAGAATTTGGTAGTTGGCTTTTTCTCCAACTTCAGTTACTGTGAGCTGAGTTTGCACATTCCTTTTTTCTAACATTTGTGACATTCAAGTTAGGTGAGCAAATAATATATAAAGAAATGTGGGTAATGAGCACCCACATTTCCATACCAATCTGTTTGGTTTTAAGTTGGCAGAGGTATGCACCCTTAGCAAGATCCTCCCCTAGATACCTTCCTACACATGCACCCTTAGCAAGTGTTCCGAGTCCGTGAGCTTACTATCCAGAAGATGTTGGTGCAGATTTGTAAAACAAAGACTGAACAGGTGCTCGGTTGCAAACAAATTGTACAGTCCCTGGTAATATTTTACCTCACTGCCCTTCACCCAACCATCCAGTGCCTTGCCAAAGGAATCTACACAATATACCCAATCTGTTGGGATAGCTTTTGACTGTCCCTGAACGTCTGTCCTGGAGTGTCAAACTAACCTTCCAAATTAGGGTCTCCTCCACCGGGGTGGAGGTTGGAATACCTAATTCTGTCTCTCCCTTCTAGGTCCAGAAGAGTGTCCCTCCCCTCACTGGGAATCTGCCTCCACAGACTAGCTCTCCAATCCACCTCAGGGACCCTGTGCATCTGTAGAGCAATTTCACAGGCCTCATACCATTTGTCTGTGTCATCTAACACTCCAAGGCACCTTGGGTATGTGGGCCCTCCTGTCAGAGGGTACAGAAGAATGGCTACCCTCATCACTGCTGGACACAGCCTTACTGACTTTGATAGCCAGCTCTTTCAAGCTCAACTCTTGAGGCAACATCATTCTCTTCTACTCCATAGCCAATCTTTCTGGTTCCATCAATGTAAGCTTAGCCAAGTCCTTCCTCTATTTCCTCTCTTCCCTCCTCTCGCTTATCTAGGGGCAGACCTTTTGATGAAATGCTCTCCCTGACTGGGGAGGAATCACTGCTCCTTTCTGGGTATCATCACTGTGGTTCCCAGGCAGGCCTAAGTCTTCCACTGAATCCTGGACCAACTCCTCATCATCCTTAATTTCCATGTCATCCTTCTCAAGGGTCTCATTTGCATCCCTAGCTTCTATCCAGACTCTCATGCCTATTGGAGCTCCACCTTCTTGGTGAAACCTTTGATAGAAGTCCCAAATGCTTTGCAAAGCTCCTTGAGTTGTTGCACTGTGTATTTCTCCAACATAGACAACTCAAAATCAATGCTTGGAGGTGCAGGTGCCGGTGTAGTTATGAGACCTCGGATCAGAGACATGATTTATATAGAAAGAAATGCCAACTAGGGATAAATAAAAAATGAAAAAAGCCCATCAGAGAGGGTAGACAAAAAAACTCGTCAATGGGGATCAGAGACAATTTATTCGAATTGGTCTAAATGTGCGTAGTAGTGTACACCAAATTACTCTAAGGTACTGCACAAACAGATGTCCTATCTTCACCGCTGATCACCAGTTTTTAATTGGCAGAGGTATGCCTCCCGTCCAAGTAGAGACCACAGTCCTACTCAGAAAAAGTCAGATACACACCCTCAATAAACCTGTGCTCACCCTCTGGTATCTTGGCACTGGACAATCTGGCTAAAATTAAGAGGCAATGTGTAAAGCATTGTTGAAATGCTTAACTTACAGTAACACAATAAGAACACCACAAAAAGGCTCCACAGTTTAGAAAAACATAGAATATTTATCTGAGTAAAACAAAACCAAAAATAAATTAGTAGAAGTTCAGATATGAGTTTTTAAAGATTAATTCCAAAAACAATGCTTAGACGTCAATAGCGCAAAATGGTTAGTTTAGGTCATGCTAGACTGGGGGTAAATCCAAAGTTAAGGTGGACCGCGATGGAGGGCAGTCTGGCTACAGGACTCACAAAGAGCCCACTGATAAAGTCCCTTGAATGGAACAAGCATTGCTGTCAAAGACTCGATGCGTCAGTTCTGATCCAGGCACTGTGTACATGTATGTGATGTGTCATTGTTGAACCGCACAGTGATGTCCTCAAATTCACACTGCTTTGTCATCGAACCTTGCAGTTGGGTCGTTGTTGAATCATCAATGCATCAGCGGGATTGCATCAGTTCTGAGCACCACAATGGCCTCGATGCATAAACAGCTGTAAAACCCACGTCTGAGGCCCAGGACTGGATTGACACCTCAGGAAAGGGAGGACTCACAGTTGGCAGAGCCCAGCAGCTATAGCAACACTGCAGGGAAGTCTTTGATGGCCCTGAGACTTCAAGAACATGGGGCAAACCAGCAAGCCCTTGGAAAAATTTGGGTTCAAGGATGAAGAGAGCAGCTCCAGACCTTCTAACTCCCAGGCAAAATGTGGCAGGCAGCAGGACGACCCAGCAATGGAGGAAGCAAAGGTGCTGTCCCTTATACAGCACACCAATCAGCAGGTAGCAGGCCAACACAGCAGAGCTGTTAGCAAATCGGCACTCGTTCCTCCATCACAGCTGTATTCTTCCAGGCAGAATGTCCTTGATACCAGTAAAGTTCTGATTTGGTGGGTTTTGTGGTCCAGTACTTATACCCAGTTGATTCTTTGAAGTGGGGAGACTTCACAGAGAGGGCTTTGAAGTGCACAAGGTCCCTGTCTCTCCTTCCCTGCCTCAGACAGTCTAAGAGGGGTATGAAGACCTTTGCATGAGGAGAGGCAGAGCCCTATTCTGGGGTATGTGGTAACCCCTCCCTCTCGTCTAGCCCGCAAATATCTTCCCAGATGTGTATTCAGAGTCAGGCAGAGGCACAGAAGCAAGAAAATGCCAACTTTCTAAAAGTAGCATTTTCAGACTTACAATTTAAAATCCGACTTCACTATAAGTTATGTTTTTAAATTGTGAGTCCAGAGACACCAAACTCCAAATTTCTATCTTTTACCAGTGGAAAGTTACACTTAAAGGTTACTTTAACCCCCATGTTAAGCTAAGGGAGGTATAGGCATTGCAGTAGTGAAAAACAAATGTCGGAATTTTTTACTACCAGGACAGGTTCAACTTAAATTTACATGTCCAACCTTTTAAATACACTGTACCCTGCTCTTGGGACTAGCCAGGGCCTATCTTGGGTGTGACTTAAATGTAATAAAAAGTAAGGCCTGTTCTTTTTGTTATGAAAGAGTGGAAAGCTTTCTGTAGCCTTAATTCCCACAGATGTAACCGTTTGCTTTGCGCCCCTAGCTGGTTCACTCAAACTTTCCTTGCAAGTTGCACAGTCACCTGGAGTGCCCTCATTTTCACTGTTCTCACCAAGGGATAGCCCAGTCTCTGTACTTGTGCGTTCCACTTCCACTGTGTCACTCACACTTCCAACAGGCTGCTGCATCTACCCGTCTGTGGTGCTCATGTGCCCAGGCATAGGACTGTTTACTTTACCTCTTGCCTCTGCCTCCTGGGAGAGAGGGTCTTGTCTCCCCAGGGTTAAAGGTACCATCTCAGGTCCTGGTCGGACTACCCATTATCATATCACCATTTTGTCTGACACATTTGCATTGGCTAGCCCACCACTATTGGAGTCTCTCTTCCCACTACCAATCAATTAATCACTCCCATTGGTCGAATCTTAGACTAGTTGGTATTCCAGAACATAAGCAGGATGCAGAAGGGGTGGTTACTCATGCAACTAACTTGCTCAAGAAATTCATTTTTCATGATTCTCAGCAGGATTTGACAACTGTGAGCCTGTTAGTCAAAACCCAAAATTCCCTCTCACGTTTCTGATGAACATTGCAAATTTTTGCATTAAAGAAAAAGTGCTATGGAAGACCATCCAAGAAAAATAATTTAACATAAACAATGAATTCACAATGCAAATTTCCTCAGACATGACAGTAGAATTAGTCCATAGGCAAAAAAAAATAAAAGCTCTTCTCCCAGCTTTTCAGGAAGCAGGGACGAAGGACATTTTTATCCATCCTGCTAAAATGTAAATTCTGCATGAAAGACAATTCATCCTTTTCGCCATGCTGGAAGATGCACAGAAGCTACTGAAAGAACTTACAGAGTGTTCATAAGGGCAGCAGCGCTGATGGCGGTAGTACTGACAGAGTTTCTTAATTCTTTCCACGGGGTTCGAGGAGGGGCAAAGAAGCAAGGCACAGCAACATGGTGCCAAGAAGGGAAAAAACGGGTATCGTGGGCAAATTTGGAGGATGCTCCAGAGGATGGGAGGGGATTAGGGGTCACTCAGAAGGTTAAGTTAGAGAGTGGTACGAGAGAAGGGGGCTAGGAGCCAGAAAAAAGGGAGAGTTCACATGATGGGGAAACTTAGAACATGGGGAGGATTAAGGTAGAGCCAGTTGAAAAGGTTTAGGCATGTAAGCAGGGACGGCTCCTCCATCCTTTTAAAGAAAACAATAGTAAACTATGTTTATTATCATTTTCTTTGAAAGGGACGGGTCCACAGGAGTGACATGCACTGAGGGGGAGTGCACAGCACTCCCCCTCACTACACATGTATGTTTGACCAGCCGTCTCAGGCCGGCCAAACACACATGCACACAGGGCTACCTCCAGCCCATCAACACAGTTGCGGGGCTGGAGAGAGCCTGCACAGGCTCCCAGTCTGCCTGGGAGTGCCCGGCTGGGCACTCACAGCCACACTGGTTTGAGCACCTTCAGGATTGGCCTTGAGCAGCATCAGGATTGGCTACAGGGCAGGCAGAGAGCCTGTGCCTGCAGCAGCAACAGGAGCAAGAGGCACGGCAGTGGAGAATACAAATTTATTTTTCTTAATTCATTTAATTTTTATCCCCCCCGTGCGCCGCCCTGCCCCTTTTGCGCCCCGCGAACCGCCACTGCATGTAAAGCCCTTTTTGGGTATTCATTTTTCAGCACTTTATTTTCTATACTGTACCTACATTTATGCACATTGCACTTTGTTTATTAGAGGGTGCACAGTTTTTCCTCGTGATTTAAGATGGATGTGGTGGGGATAGTGATGCATAGAGAGAATATGAGAAATGTTATTTAACTATCGGAGAACCTTGGGTTGAGTTCATATTTAGGTGGGTACCCACCTCAGGGATCATACCTCAGACTCCTCTCGTTTTCAAAGCAAGCTCCGAAAGATGTGTTTTTTTTTTGCACTTTATTTTGTTTGCACTTAGCACACTGCACTTTCTCCAAGAGCATTTTAATTTCTGATATAAAAGGCTATGCATAGTGGAATGAATGGGTTTGCAAGCTTTTTAAATGCACATGTACACAAGCACAAGACACGCTACACTTTGCACTGTGCACCTTAGCTGTATAAAGATGCAGGCATCATTGGTGGGTTTAGAGGCTATGGCGACTGCAAGTTATGGCATTCAAGGAATGCAAGATCCCCTCTGCCATGTAAGAATACTATGAAATGTCAACACAAGAGGACATGCTGCAGGTAATCACCTGCAAAGTTAAAGGGCTAAACAATAGACAAAAGCTAAAGGTAGTTGAAGACTGGCTAGAACGTCATTCTCCTGACAGCGTATTATTTCAGAAGACCTATTTTAGGCAAGGGGGTAAATGAGCTTGTGATGTATGTCTAGCCAATGCAAAAGTGGCACACATGGGAGTTTTTGAAATACCATATAAACTAAACAGATAGTGAGGTCAAGTGAGGTCCGATAAGTGGCACCTTGAATAAGGCTTGCGTCACAGTTTCCACAATCTATGCTTCAATTCCGGATGACCTAGCTTCCATGTCCAATCTCTTCCAAGCTTTGTTAACAATACTGGGTAAATTAATAGAGGGTGGTGTTTTCAATTTGCTGCTCAATCCATCATTAAATTATTCTTCGAGCACTCGAAAGCAGAATAAGCCGAGGTCCACCAAACCTATATTAGATTATATTATAAGATTGTAGTTGGTTGATGGTTGAAGGGACAAATATCCAGCCAGGCCCAAATTTTCATATGCTTTCGAATGCCATAAGGGGGCAGCCAGGCTGGATTTTTCTTGCACTCTCGGTCAAGCTTGAGGATGAGGAGTGGGTTAAAGAGACTAAGACAGGATCAACTACTATTTTGAAATTAATCAGCAAACATCCAGTCTTAAATTGGTATGGGGGACCTTTAAATCGACCATACTGTCTCACATAACCTCAAGAAGCATCGCAGAAAGGCAGAGCTTGTAAAGAGAGAGGATCACCTTGGAGTGGGGCCTAAGGAATGACAGTGCAAATGTGTGGCATCAAAATAATATTAGTAACCCTCGAGAGTATAGGCAGGCAAATCTGTTGTTGCAGGAGTATTACTGTGAGTGAGCCCAAACTGCTATCAATGCCTACCAACAAAAAAGACAGTGATTACATGGGGATATTTTTTGGCTGGCAGGATCCGGACAAAAGGGCCCAGAATACAATAACTTCACTTTACATGGAGGAGAAAAAGACCTGGGTTCTTCACTCAGGACAGATCCAGACCTGGTTTTTGGATCACTATAAGCAAATTCCCATACCTAGGCTTAAAACCATCCTAGCAAAGGGGTTGATGGCAGTGTTCCCTATAGAGCAGGTGGTGGAGGTTATCAAGTCTCTACCCAATGGGAAGGCTTGTGGGGAAGATAGCCTACCGGTCGAATTTGATAAAAAGTGTCTTTCTTTGTTAATGTCTAAAATAATGCAACTTACTAACCATAAATGAAAGAGGCGGACATCTCTCCATCCTTCAACAGAGTTAAGATAATTATGAAATTGCTAATCAACAGGAAGAATACAGAAGTAGGCTGCCTCATCTACCCAGATCAATGTGTGTTCATCACGGGTAGTCAGCTGTCAACAAACACAAATTTCCTGGTTGAGGCATTGATTTTTTTAAACAAAAATCAATTCTGGCACATATATTTTTACTAGATGCCGAGAAGGCTTTTGACTTTGTTAATTGTAAGAGCCTGTTTTTTGTTCTCTATCAGTTTGAGTTTTTTATAGCTTTTATCTAGGTGATTTGTAGAATCTAAGAGGTCGCAGTTTCACAGTTAGTTATTAAGTCAGAGGAAATAGGAATTTGTAAAATACAGCGGGGTACAAGACAGGGGTGACTGCTCCCACCCATCCTGTTTGTGTTTTTTATTGAAACGCTGGTGATTGCCATTAGGTATGTGAACTGTTTTGAATGTCCCAAAGGTAGGATGGCAAAAATTAAGTTATACACAGATGACGTTGCTCTGTTTTTAAAAACAGATACAGCCCCCAAACAGTGTGTTCAACATTTTTCAGCAATTTCAGGCTATAGGCATGAACAAAATCAACAGGCTTAAAAACAAAATCCTTTTATGTAATAGGTGGGTTGATACCCTGCCAGGAGAACTCCACCCATTAGTGACACAAGGCCAAAGAGGTTTTTGGTCATTTATACCACGTAGAAGGTGGATGACCTTTTTGCATATAATATCTACCTCTCATTAAGAAAGTAAAGGCTCTACTCAACAGATGGACACAATTGCCAATTTCTATAATGGGGTGGATTGTGCTAGTCCTCATGCCGGGATAGCTGCTATTTATTTTTTTATTTACTGCTCTACCCTGTGCCTTACAGACCAATGGGCAGATTTAGAGTTTCGCGGAGGGGGTTACTCCATGACAAATGTGACAGATATCCCATCCACCGTATTAGGATTCCATTATTTCCAATTAAAATCATAATACATCAGATGGGTTACCAGTCATGTTTGTGATGGAGTAACCTGTCTGACAAACTCTAAATCAAAGCACCACACGTTTCACTAAGCACTTTATATTGGGCAACCACTGAGGGTGGTGTTTCATTGCCGAACTTAAAAGAATGTTATTTTGCTAATTTTGATCATTCCTTTTTTTAGATATTCATTCCCCCCTTGTTTGGGTAGAGCAGTTGATAATGTCTGTTGGGATTTGATTGCACAGGAATATAAAATTAAGGATTTCCTACATCTGATGAAAACACAGAAAAAAGTTTGTTACATATACAATGGCTTTTTAGGTGTAAGGAACCATTTTTTAAATATTTGCTATCAATAGCTCCACTCTCCTTGTGGACACCACTGTGGGGGCACCAACCTTGGTTGAGAGAGGTATTGCTCATGAATGGGAATTCAATGTCTATCAAAGATTGTCAATTTCCTCAGAGCCGAGGTCATAAAGAGTGGCCAGACATAGAACCCAGCTTTCAGCATGGGAGGATGCCCCTCCGCTGGTCCTTTATTTGTATTAGACACTTTTTCAGAGCACTAGATCTGATCAAGATTAAAGCCAGTTCAGCACTAGTTGCGGATTTGATTGAATCCAGTAACCCTAGACCTGTTAGGTACTGGATGGCTGTAGTCTGGGAGTATTGTTCGGGAGAGCTGCTCAATAAAGTTCAACAAGAATGGTTACTGCAGGGGGGAGTATCAGTCTTGACCGAGATTTGGAAAGCAACAAATAGATCTAATCTCTCAGTGTTTAGACATGCAAACCTCTACCAGATGCAGTACTATACCAAGTGGCTTCTATTTAGAACCCCTGAATTTATATATAAAATTAACCCTCAGATACAAGTTAAATGTTTGAGATAGCCTAAGGAGAACAAAGGGAATTGGTGGCATATCATCTGTGATTGTCCAAAAGTAGCAAGATACTGGGCTTCCATTAATGAACACTGCAAGCTCAACATTGATTTTGCCCATGATACTCATACCATCACACTGGGGGTTTCTGCAATTCCTAGTATGCAGATGGCAAAGAAAGAGAAGCTATTTCTGGTCACACTGATAGCCACATCCCTAATTCTTCAAAATTCGAAGTCTGAGGTTCCCCCAACTTTTGTACACTAACAAGTGAAAATTGAAAATATCAAGTGTTTAGCATGCTGCTATGCTTAAGGATCTGGATTGTACAAAAAAGTTAGGAAGCTATGGGCAGGATTGTGAAATTTGATGTTTTGTGAATATTTGATATTTGGGAAACATGAAACAGGAACAGGTGGATGACAAAGTGGGCTAATTGTGATAGTGTTATATGCAATCAGGCTACTGAAATTAATTCTGTTATTTTATCTGAGATGTAGTGCATACATTTGAACTCTCTGAATGAAAAGATTTAAAAAAAGGAAGGTTTGGGCTTGGCAAGTGGGGGCACTTGCCAAGTCGAAGTGGCAGCTTAAAACTGCACACATAGGCCCTACAGTTTCAGGCCTGAGAATGTTTAAAGGGTTACTTAGGTGGGTGGCACAATCAGTGCTGCAGGCCCACTAGTAGCACTGAATTTACAGGCCCTGGGCACATATAGTGCACTTTACTAGGGACTTACAAGTACATTTAATATGCCAATTGTGAATAAGCTAATGTTACCATGTTTAGAGCACTTTAGCACTGGTCTGCAGTGGTAAAGTACACAGAATCGTAAAGCCAGAAACAATGAAGTCAGAAAAATAGGAGGTCAGAAGGCAAAAAGTCAGGGAAAACCATACCAAGGATGCAAGGTCTACCACTATCTCTGCACACAAACTAAGGCTAAAGGGACATCCCACAAACACTCTCAATGTTTGTCTCATTTACAATATCACTTAACATTATATGTGTAAGCCAATGATTAGGTGAAAGAAAAATAATATTTGTATTTATCTTTTTAGGGGAAGGGCTAATGTTCTTAAACATTCAGGAGTACACTCTACTTAGAAGTTGCAGAGCCCAGCTATTTCAGGGTGCTGCCTGCTGTTCTTGATTTGGTCCTCGGTCCCTTTGTATCAAAACATACTATAGTTTTACAGTTTCTGAGCTGACATCACTTCTTTGATACAAGTGGCATTTGAGGAGAAAATGCCTCAATATTTATTAATAATGCTGGCAGTTATTAGGTGTTCCATATTTTGTTTCTTATTGTTTATTTTTAGGTGCCTTCACAATGTGTATTCAGGAAAAGTATCGATCTGATATTAAATGGTATAAATGATCAAACTGTCATTTTAACATCAGAAAAGCATATAGATATTGTGCATCTCATTTAACCCCTTCGCTGCCAGGCCTTTTCCCCCTCAGGTGGCAAGCCTTTTTTTGGCAATTTGAGGCAGTTCGCGCTTAGGCCCTCATAATTTTTTGTCCACTTCCGCTACCCACGCCAAATTTGCATCCTTTTTTTCCTATAGAAATTAGGCAACATACTGCGAGATTTTTTTTTTTTTTTTTAAAAAGGGAAAAAAAGGGCTGCAGAAGAAGGGTCGTGTTTTTTTCCCCTGAAAATGGCATCAACAAAGGGTTTGTGGTTCTAAAATCACCATCTTCCCAGCTTTCAGGAACAGGCATACTTGAATCAGAGAACCCAATTTTTCAACACATATTTTGGCATTTTATTGGGATATACCCCATTTTTACTATTTTTTGTTCTTTCAGTCTCCTTGCAGTTATTGACAGAAATGGCTGTGAAACCCATGCTGTATCCCAGAAAGCTAAACATTTCTGAAAAGTAGACAAAAATTCTGACTTCAGAAAGGGGTTCTTCAAGGGTTTCCTACAGAAAATAACAGCTGAAATGAAACAATATTGAAATTGAGGTAAAAAAACAGTAATTTTTCTCCATGTTTTACTTTGTAACTTTTACCTGCGATGTCAGATTTTTTCAAGCAATATACCATTACGTCTGCTGGACTCTTCTGGTTGCAGATATATATCGGGCTTGTAGGATGATAAAGAACGCTAGGTACACAGAGCCAATAAATGAGCTGCACCTTTCAATTGGTTTTCATTCTGTGCTGGGTATACAGCAATGCATTTGCTGAAATATGAAGAGTGAAAAATAGTTATCAAGAAAGTCTTTGTATTTCCAAAATGGGCTCAAGATAAGGTGTTGATAAGCAGTGGTTATTTGCACATCTCTGAATTCCGGGGTGCCCATACAAGCATGTGAATTACAGGGCATTTCTCAAATAGGTGTCTTTTTTGCACACTGTCTTACAATTGGAATTTAAAAATGTAGAGAAAGACAAGGGGCAATAGCACTTGCTTTGCTATCCTGTGTTCCCACAAGTCTCCTGATAAAAATGTTACCTCACTTGAATGGGTAGGCCTAATGCTCGCTACAGGAAATGCAACATGGACACATCACATTTTTGCATTGAAATCTGATGTGTTTTTTGCAAAGTGCCTAGCTGTGGATTTTGGCCTCTAGCTCAGACGGCACCTAGGGAAACCTACCAAACCTGTGCATTTTTTAAAACTAGACAGCTAGGGGAATCCAAGATGGGGTGACTTGTGGGTCTCTCACCAGGTTCTCTTACCCAGAATCCTTTGCAAACCTCAATATTTGGTCAAAAAAACACTTTTTCCTCACATTTCGTTGACAGAAAGTTCTGGAATCTGAGAGGAATCCCCACATTTCTTTCCACCCAGCATTCCCCCAAGTCTCCCAATAAAAATGATACCTCACTTGTGTGGGTAGGCCTAGGGCCCACAACAGGAAATGCCCCAAAACACATGGATACATCACATTTTCCCAAAGAAAACAGAACTGTTTTTTGCAAGGTGCCTAGCTGTAGATTTTGGCCTCTAGCCCAGACAGCACCTAGAGAAACCTACCAAACCTGCGCAAACTAGACACCTAGGGGAATCTAAGATGGGGTGACTTGTGGGACTCTTTCCAGGTTCTGTTACCCAGAATCCTTTGCAAACCTCAAAATTTGGCAAACAAAAACAACTTTTTCCTCACATTTCGGTGACAGAAAGTTCTGGAATCTGAGAGGAGCCACGAATTTCCTTCCACCCAGCATTCCCCCAAGTCTCCTGATACAAATGGTAACTCACTTGTGTGGGTAGGCCTAGCACCAGTGACAGAAAATGCCCCAAAACACAACGTGGACACATCACAATTTTCCCAAGGAAAACCGAGCTGTTTTTTGCCTAGCTGTGGATTTTGTCCTCTAGCTCAGCCAGCACCTAAGGAAACCTACCAAACCTGTGCATTTTTTTAAACTAGACACCTAGGGGAATCCAAGATCGGGCGGCTTATTGGGCTCTGACCAGGTTCTGTTACCTAGAATCCTTTGCAAACCCCAAAATTTGGCAAAAAACTTTTTTTCTCACATTTCGGTGACAGAAAGTTCTGGAATCTGAGAGGAGCCATGTATTTTCTACCCCCCAGTGTTCCCCTAAGTCTCCCGATAAAAATGGTACCTCTCTTGTGTGGGTAGGCCTAGTGCTCGCAACAGGACATGCCCAAAAACACTATCTGGACACATCAAAATTATCAAATACAAAACTACCTGTTCTGGGGGGGTGGGGGCACATGCGTTTTTGGTCCTGGGCTTCGCAGCCATCTAGGGAAACCTACCAAACCCGGACATTTCTGAAAACTAGACACCCGAGGGAGTCCAGGGAGGTATGACTTGCGTAGATCCCCCAATGTTTTCTTACCCAGAATCCTCAGCAAACCTCAAATTTAGCTTAAAAATGATATTTTTCCCACATTGCTGTGTGGGATCACCACACTGGGACAAATTTCCTACCACCCAACGTTCCCCTCAGTCTCCTGGTAAAAATTATACCTCCCTTGTGTAGGTGGGCCAAGTGCCTGTGACAGGGAAGAGCCAAAAACATGTCGAAATTGAGGGGGAACCAAACGGGTCCAAAAGGGCAGTTTGAAAAAAAAACATTTTTAGGCTGACAAGTGCAGCAGAATTTTTATCGGTATAGATGAGGCAATGTTGGGTGGTAGGAATTTTGTGGATACCTGCAGATTCTGGAAGGTTCCATCATAAAAATGTGGGAAAAATGTGTGATTTCCATCAAAGTTGGAGATTCGAAGGACATTGTGGGTAAGAAAATGTTGCGGTGCATGTGAAGCACACCACCATGGAATCAACCAGATGTTTAGTCTTCAGATGTGTCTAGGTCTTGTGGATTTTTCTATATGGCAGCATCCCAAAGTAAAAAAAGTACACCCCTCACCATTCCAAGTGGGACGATTTTGAGAGTTACCAAGCTCTCATGGCCCAAATGTAAAACCAAAACCCCAAATATTGTAATGTCCTCATGCTTGCGGTGGGATAAGATGTTTTAGTGTGCAGGGTAGAGCTGAAAGACTGTTACCCCCTTCATTTGGGGTGGGGGCATAACCAGGTCCATACTGGTTGGTAGCCACCACTCCATTATTTTTTGTTTTATTTTAATTCCCTGGCATCTAGTAGACTTTCTGCCCCCCTGGGTGTGGATCAGGGGGATTTGCCCCATTTGCCCACTGGTGGGCAAATCAACTTTGGCCCCATTTATTTGGGATGGGGATGTGGCCATACCCCCACCCTCTTATTTTGAAAACAAAATCTTCCCTGGTCTCTGATGGGCTTTCTGCCCCTCTGGGGGGCAGATGGGCCTTCCAGAAATAGGCCGATCTGGCCCCAAGGGGGGCATATATGGCCAACAGTAATGTGTCCCAATGGGGAGTGACCCTTGCCCAAGGGGCTGCCCCCCAAACAAAACACACATACACACACACCAATCCCTGGTGTCTAGTGGTTTCTGTCCCCCCTTTGGGGCAGATTTGCCTAACAAAAATAGCCAGATCTGCCCCCAAGGGGGCATTAATGGCCTAAATACAATTCCCCCCCATACATGAAAACATAAAGTAAATGAAAAAATATATATATATATCCCTGGTGTCTAGGAGTTTTCTGGCCTAAAAATATTTTGCCCCCCGGGAGCGGCCCTTACCCAAGGGGCCGCTCCCCTTATGCGTAAGTATAAAAAAAACTAAAATTCCCTGGTGTCTAGTGGCTTCTGCTCCCCGTGGGGGCAGATCGGCCTATAAAATAATTTGGACCCCCGGGGAGCGATCTTTGCCTAAGGGGTCGCGATCGGGTAGCAGAAATGCTTGCAGAGAGATTAAAGGAAAGGAAAGGCCTTTCCTTTCCTTTCATGCCTCTGCCGGCCCCCTCCTCACGAGTGGAACAGAAATGCTAAGCAGTTCAGTTCCGCATCGCACTGGAAGCATGCTTCCAGCGCGGTGAGAAGTGACCTCTAATGAGGTCAGCACGCGATCAGGTGCTGATGTCACCAGACGTCACTGGGGGGTCGGGGATGGAAGCGGAAGTAATTCCCCCTTCAGCCCTGCCCTGGGGTGTGCTGGCCCTCAGGGGGAGCGCTAGCGTTTCCCTTGAGGGAGTAACTGGATGTAATGGTTACGTTTGTGGCACCTGAGAGGCGCAGCCACGGATGTAACCATTACATCAATGGCAGGCAAGGGGTTAAAAGTATCTATTCAGATATGCAGTCCATAATTATTGTTTCATTATTTTATTTATTACTGCTGATAGGCTCTTTTATCTGACACAGTGTCTCAGAATAACGAACTCTTTTGTGGACCTAAGTAGAAATTCGAGACCACAGGCTTCATGTAAAATGTTTTAGCAAAAGCCAAATATACTCAACCCATTAAATGATTTGGAAAAGGTGTACTGCCCCAACCTGGGGGTTGGTACCTCTACAATGGTTCACGAAGCCTATTTTGGCCATAAACAGCTGATACCAATTGATAGGAATCACTATTTGGGGAAGGACGACTAGAACACGCCCCTTCCAAATAGCTATTCTTTAACCATTTTTATGCTTTGTATATTTGGTGCTAGGTGTGGAAAATCCCAAAACTGATTTGCCGATTTGTGGATTGTTATGCCTAGAAATATATTTAGTACAGTAGATATTCTTCAAGTAAAATATGCTATATTTGGGGATGTCGGTGGGATGAGGAAGTTTGCCTGCGAATGGGCAAACTGCTGCTTTTTGATTAGGTTGTGGAGACTGACAAAATAAAAGATTTGACAAATCTATCCTTTATTGTTTCATACCCATGTTATGCAGAGAAAGTGCAGGACAGATACCTTTGACATATTTCTAGGAAGGAAAAGTAAAAACACGTATAGTTTATAAAGGTAAAAACTAGGAATTTCCTCACCCAGGATGACCTTTTCCAAGAACAAAAAGCACAGGTGTTTCACACCAGCAGAACAGCATGTCATCTGACTTACGTCAGTAAGGACAGTTTATTTCATGTTCTGACATCCTTGCTAACAATGAAAATTCTTCATAGCCAAATGCTGATTCACCTTCATAATTACCACAGCCAATTCAGCAAGACATGAAGTGGGGGACTGAATATGAAAGCAAATCTTGTGTCAGATACATTTTTGTGTAGTTTTCCTATGTTTGGAGATTTCTAATATTTGTAGAATTCAAAAGAATAATGCTGGAAAATGGGTCATTGGTAAGGGCAGGTAAGTACCTACACTTAGCAATAGGCCACTAACCTCCACTTAGGTCCAGTTAGGTCTCAGTAAATTAAACCCAGCTCAACCCTTAGTAGCTTGGCAACGAGCGACAAGGCTTAACTTAGGAGACAGAGGGGGTTATTCCAACTTTGGAGGAAGTGGTAATCCGTCCCAAAAGTGACGGTAAAGTGACGGATATACCACCTGCCGTATTACGAGTCCATTATATCCTATGGAACTTGTAATACGGCTGGTGGTAAATCCGTCACATTTGGGATGGATTACCACCTCCTCCAAAGTTGTAATAACCCCCAGAGTGTAAAGCATTCAAATATCACAAAACAGTAGTTAAATAAAACACAGGAAACAGTTTAAAGATCCAAAACCAATTCATGAAAATAGATTGTATTTTTATCTTTAAAATGACACAAAAACGAATAGAATCGGATAAGGGGAACCGGAGATATGAATTTTTTAAGAATTTCTTTTTTTTTAGCGCCTAGAAACAAAAAGCGCCAATTGGGTCATCTGGTTGCACCTCGACCGGGGCAAAGCCAAAGTTTAAGGCCGACCGCGATGGAGCCCGGCTCGGCTACAGGCCGCAGGAGGACTCGGTCAAAAGATTACCTTCGCACTTAGTCGTTTTTCTGAAGATTTTCTTCAGCGGGACGAACCTGCCAGTCCAATCGACCTCCTGGAACTCTTCTCCGGATACGCGTCGCGGGTATCCTCGGTGCAGATTTTTACCTTCGGACTTTTTTTCGCGGTGAAAATCCTTCAATCGGGGCAAACCTGGATCTTGATCCGACGTCCTCGGATACTCTGGTGGGAGGTCCCGGTCAACTTTGTACGTTCGGGCTTAGTCTCTTTTTCTGAGATTTTCTTCACCGGGACGAACCGGCAAATCAGGCCAGGTCGCGGTTGAGGCAAGCCGGCTAGAGTTGCCACGGCGGGTCGGTCCCTCTATGGAGCTTTTTTTCAAAAGTTCTCCAAACTTCTGAATCTTCTCCCAGATGTTCCTTTAAGGTTCTTTTGAGGTCCACAGCTCACCCCAAGGGCCCAGAAGCTCTGAGATGATCCGTGGGCGGGAGGGGGGGGGTGGACTACAACTCCCAGAATGCACCTGGCCCAAACTCCTTTGTGGCCACTGGGCAGTGGTCAGCTGGTTGATTTCTTCAGGAGTTGGTTCAGGGGACTCTGGTTAGCAATTTTTCACCTGTAGCAAACAGGGAGTCCCTCCTTGAACCAGTTGAAGCCAGGCAAAGTCCTTCTTGTGGCGAAGCCCAAGTGTGCAGCTGGTGCAGTCCTTCTGAGTGCAGGTTCCAGGTGCAGGCCTGGGGTCCAGCAGGGCAGTCCTTCTTCCCCTTTGGTTCTTCCTTGTTGGAATCTGATGGGGATCTGAGGTGTGGGTGCAGGTCTGCCAGTTTTATCCTTGCTCCTGGGTGAAAAACAGGGGGGTCCGCATTCTCCAATCAGGTGCACGGTCCTTCACCCTGTGATGACCACTTCCTGGGAAGTGTGCCAAAAATCAATCCCAGGAGGCAACATTCTTCAAAAATCCATCATGGCTGAAAATGATTTTTGGAGGTTACATCTGGCTGAGCCCACCCACTGGTGTGGCTAAAAATCATAAACACACCCCTCTCCTGCCCTCTCCTAATCTAATCAAGGGGGCACCTAGTTGTCTGGGGTTGCAGGATGTGGGGGTGTTGCTGGGGTGCTCCAAATGTCCTTCTCTGCCTTTGAAGACCAGTTTGGCAGCCCTCCCCCTTCCTGCCTCACCATCTGCTGAGGGGAGATTCCTTCCCACAGGCACATCTATTTATGTGAAGCCAGGCCACTTCACACCTCATCAAGGCAGCCTGGCCAGGCTGCCAGAGGCTGGCCAATCAGGGCACAGCAGCAAAAACAACGCAGGGCTGAAATTGGCAACTTTTCAGGTAACGTTTAAAACTCTTTACCTGAACAAGTTATATTAAATCCAACAACTGGAAGTTGTGAGATTTATTATAACAATTAATTTGATACAAAACTCTTCGTATCTGTCATTTAAGGGGACTTTTAACATTCAAATATAGTCTCCCCATTCTAGTCTATGAAGGCCATTCACTACAATGAGGGAAAAACGAAGGTGGCTGTTTTTACCTCACCAGGGCTTATAAAACTATTTTGTTGAGGTCCCTGCTTATAGTTACATGGCACCCAGCCCTAGAGGAACATAGGGCACTCCTTAGGGGTGACTTAGATGCAAAAATAAGGTAGTTTAAAACTTCAGAACTACTTTTAAATCCAAAGTCGAATTTGCATATAACTTTAATTTAAAAGCAGCCAGCAAGGGAAGCCTGCCTTTAAAATGCTACTGGGCACCTCAGCAGTGCACCAATGGGTGCACTACCTAAGCTGTGGTCCCTAAACCTACATGGCCTACAATATACTAGGGACTAGGGACTTATAGGTAGGTTGACTTAGCCAATTATAATTAGCCTAATGTGCATATTGATTTTACACAGAGCACAGGCCCTGGGACTGGTTAGCAGTACCCAGGGCACCGTCAGAGTCAGGAAAACACCAGCCAAAAGTGGAAAATGGGGGCACAAAGTTAGGGGGCCTCTACAATCAGCACTGTTTTCTCACAAATAACAGGATAATTCCTGGAAATACACAGAACCTACAGAGTTTTACTTCTTCCCACTTTGTCACTGTCAACATGGCAATTGACAGGGAAATCGTGCCCAAGTTACAGTGCAATAACACTGGTCTTTCACAGAAAAAACAAATATAAAATACATTAATCTAAAACCTAACCTGGAAACTATTTTGAATATCAATTTAATTGTCAATTAAATATCCATGTTCTTGCTATTTAAGAGGCAGCTCAAGGGTCTCAGCCACTAGTACGAGCCACATTCTCAACTTTCATCGAGACTGTTACGTTACTAGGCCAACAGATATTCCAAATAATTCAGTGTTTGTTGTTTATTGCAAGTCATATCTGGTTTTCTCTAAATTGCTTCAGTTGAATATATGTACGCTATTTTTCTAGACAGGGTTCTTCTGGTGGGAGGTCTTGTTTTGTATCACTCAAGGAGAATCCGATTGATTTACTTTTCCTCTTTGTATCCACCCTGTTGCTTTGTGTTAATCTTGGAATACAAGCTGCATGAAATGGGTTTCTAGCACAACTGGCCAAGAATCAAGACACCAGCTCCAGACACTAGACAACATTTTTCTCACCATTGTTTGCGATTTATTTGTGGTCATGCAACCTTCCAATGTACATATTGAACAGATTGAGACCACAAACAAAACTAAAGCTGGGACTTTCCGTCTGAATCCTAAAATATAAAATGAAATAACCATTAGACTCCACTAATGACATGTATAATCACAGGACTGTGCATAGAATTAGACTTTCACTTTTCATGTTCATTAATTGTCATCCTTATCTACTACCAAACACTTGCTGAATAAACAAACAAATGTCCCTCCAAAGATTTAGGAATCCGTTTGACTATTTCACAAGTTTTTTCTTCATTATGATAGTACCATTCCATACGGGCTCAAAAATAAATCTGAATGCATTTAAATATAGATAAGACACTTCCTGTCACATCACAAAGTGATTCTTAGGTTCTGCTTTTATCACTCTTCATAATATTGATCCAAACTCCAGAGTTCTTTTAATGTTGCTCAGGGCACCCCATGACCCTCTGGTGTTCATGGGGCAACCCAAACTAGTTAAAGTGCTCCATAATATGACATAAAGACTACCCTTCTAAACTTAAATCATAATCTAGTTGCACCCTGTAATATCTTTAACATCAACTATCTGAAAAATGTGGGAAAGGAGAACTTATACAGAAATGTCTTATTGCACTAGTCTGAAGAGCCACATTTGGCCTTATCACAATACAATATATGAGGTACTACAATCCCTGTATTTAAGCTTGTCTCTCATTTCCTTGTTACAAGTGACTTGTGATCTCTCTAGTAGCCTTTAGTAAAGAAATGATGTACCCACTCATCTATTATAACTTATTATAGTTGAGTTGCAAGAGCCAGCAGCCAAGACAAAGAGCATAACTAAAGCTGCACTTTCAAAAATGAAAATGACATGCTGCTTTTCCTTCTTCTGCTTTGTTTTTAAATTAAAAGTGATGAGCTGAAAGGATATATCTATGGCGACATTTTTAGTTTTGCACACCTTAGGTAATTACACAAAACTAAAAATCTCTCTGCCTGCTTCTACACATTCTGAAGCTACAGCATTTTGTTGCTTATCTGACTTGTATTAAACTGATTTGGAACTAAATTTTTAAAACACATATCTAACTGTTTTTTGGTGTTTTTAATTTTGCACTAAATGTTCTGCCTTCATTCTTACTATGCAAACATGGTATCTCTTTCATATGAAACAGGCAAGCATCAAGGATTTAAGTGGTTTGTGGGAAAGGGAATGGAGTGACTATGTATTATAAAGAATAAAGTGCCCCCTCCAGTACACTATAAATACACTGCAAGCCTCCTTGGAGTTCCATGGCCTTATAAAGGAACTCGTCCTTTAGCCTCATATGGTCATAGAACTCCTTTGTGATTTGCAATATGTTTATCAAATACAGTAGGTGGTATTTTATCAAATATCTTGCATTGTGAATGTCTTATGTTTTAAAACACAATATTATAATATAGAAATATCAAGAAAAACGTATCCTCCTTTTTTCCATGACAATTAAACTTGCTCCTGTGGCCAAAAAATTAATACACATCCATTAACTCTTGTTTAGAGTGTTTTATCAACTTCCAGAATAATAATGTCAAACAAAAAAAATGAATATTGGGATAATAATCACTTTTTATAAATTAACTTGATACAAGTTTGACAAGGGGAGATTTTGTTGTTTCCTCAATAATCATATTACTTCCTTCTCACTTTTATTTAAAATGTTGCTCATTATATTATTATGATCCTGGGTAACATTAATGACTAATGGCCATATGTACAAAAGGCTATCAATTTGTTGACCACTCACAAAATGTTCAACAATGATAATAAGGATTTTAATATGTAATAAGGCCCATTCAGAAAGAAGAAATACCAGCTTCAGAATTACTAAATCAGTAGAGTAACACTTCTAAATAGCAAATTCTTATTTTTAATTTGGAAATAAGAAATAACTATGTCAATTTACTAAAGAACCAGATTGACTCTTAACAGCCTTTTCTTTCGCATGTGCAATTTACCACCAAGTGCAAATAAGTGGTAACCAGGTGCATATTATAAAGAGAGACCTATAATGCATTTTTGGTTTTCATAGTGACTGCCCTATATGCAATTGTAAAAGAAGAAAGTGAGAAGAGAGTACACTTAAAGAGCATGTAACACGTTTCGAGCAAACAGAGGGAGAATTCTATGTGAAGTATAGGTTTAGCAGGTATGTTTTACTGGACTTAATACATCAGTTAAACCCAATTTTTGGCAGAAAAGAATTGAGGAGGCAGGAAATAACCTGCTGTGTTCAAGTCATGTGTTCCTTGCATTTCATTACATTTACTGGTCTCGGGAAGCTAATAGGACATTGTTGAGGTAGCTGGAGCAATATCTCAAAGTGCTTTCAATGTATTTTGAGAACATTTCTGGAAGCATTTGTAAGCAGAATTGAACATCACCCATATATTTTCCTCATACTCAACAGAACTTAAAGGACTGCATAGTAAAATCTTATTGAGTAGCAAGATTGTCTATAATCCTAGGTTGTATTGGTTACATATTTCTTTCACATGTCCTCCTTCTGAAACCAAATATAATATATAAATATACTGTGTTATACAATTTTATGTGCATTATTAGTGTTATTATTCTAAGTGCATTTGCTGGCACATTACCCAGAAAGTACACGTGGCTCCTTCAGGTTTTGCCATTGTGGCCTGTATAATCAAGCACAAGAGGAGAGTTTGGAGAGGGCTCTCTATTAGGTAAGGTATAGATTTGTTCAAAATTTTCCATATGTTAATATTATTATATATTTATTGCATTTCTTCTTATGCTATAAGGAAATGCTGCTTAAAATATACTTCCATCCTATTTCTGCCAGGGAGTGTAAATACATTTTGTTTAAAAGAACCAAATCTGGAATAGAATGCATATTTTTCTTATCTGAAGGAGAGGCTCTGGTGCCTGCACAAAAGGTGGATTCTTGCTATAAATACACATGGAGAGAGTATAAGGGAGAAGGAGGGACGTTTTAGAAGGAACCCAACCGTACTTAGCTCCCTATTTCTATAACCAAAAACACACAAAAAAGTACGGGGTTCTATAGAGAAGAAGTTAAGGGCACAAATTTTGCCCTTGGTTGTACGTGTTCCTATGTGGATAGGTAAGGTCAGTGAGAGGTCAGTAAGTAGCTGTGAAGTGTGGGGGGGAGCAGGGGAGTTTCCTTTACAGACTAGGGGGTCTCACACACTATATAGTGTCATGCTTCATCATTTGACCACCTAGCCCCACCCAGGTAGGACAGTGCCACCTGGGCGGACTCAACCTCGCTGTTAAAGGAACAGGAGGGAGTGCGTAAATAAACTTTTGTGTGTTTTTGGATACTTGCTATAAACGTCTTGCTCGTTAAGCTGTTCTAAATAGCACTGCAATCAGGAGAAGACTACCCATTAAAAGAGCTAATGATTCAGATAATGATGATATACCACCCATCCATTATACCTCATCTTTGGATACAAACCAAGCAACCGAAGGAATGAGACTCAGAACAGAAACTGAAATAACAAATAAATACTTTTGGGTAGAGATTATAATATATTATATCACAATGTGCAAATATGAAATTTGTATGAAAAATTAAAGACCATTTCTCAACTGCAATCTAAGAAAAATCTCTCGGTCTTTTTCATCTCTAGAAACAGAAGATCTCTCTGCCGCTGGAAGAAAATGCCTTTCCTCTGTACTACGGCTTCTAGTATGAAATGTCTGTCTTACATCTGGTACAGAGAGATGATCTAAGCTTGATGTTTCCACCTTTTCAGTGGCTTGTGATAGCTTAGTACTAGAAATAGTAGATGTTTGCAGCTCCTCTGGAACAGATGTTACATGCACTAGTGTTCTAGATATATCTGCAGTAAAATGGCCCATTTTAACCAGAAAGCTGAGGGTTCAAGGTAACACAACATTTATGGCAGAGGCTAGGTTATGAATAGATCACCCAAAACATTGCAGACAACCACAAAACTACCTAGGTCCATGTTTCACAGACTTATTTCCTTCCTTTTGGGCTCCATGCAATGCTGGTACTCTCCATATGGTCACCTATTCTATTTTGACCTTCAGATAGTTCTTTGAGTCAGTAGTTCATTGTTTTCCCAATGCCTCTTAACCCTTTGACATTAATTCTCACTGCCTATGATTGTTATTGGTGGACAGTTAGCACTGAGCCCTCCAAAGTACAATAGCAGTGGGCAGAAGGCACTGCCCCTTTATCCTCTGGTGGGGTCTTGGCTTACCCTAGGAGCTGCTTTTCTTCTATACAACAGTCTCCAACGCAAAGAACAAGTAGGCAAGGGAATGCTAGACCTTGCAGAAGGCCTGCTTCCTGGACCTCTGGGTAGTTTGGGTGCTTGTTAAATTTTGGTTGGCAGTGATGTTTGTGCAGTGGTGGCTGGTGTGTGTTCAGATAGTATAGTGCTGGGCTCCTCTGACTTAATTTCCTCTTCTTTAGTCTCCATTCCACTTCTTCTTTAACCTTTGTATACCGTGAGCTATGTTAAAAAAGCCAACACTTACTGCCTTTAATTACAGTAAGATGCTACACACATTTACATGTACATCTTAGGTAAAAATATCTCTCCCATAAAGCACTATGCTGTAACTGTGAACACTTTGTATGGCATTGTTCACACTTAAAAAAAATAATCTTGCACCATTTTTCTGCAAATCACCAGGACACGATCAATTCTATCTTCATTTCAACACTAAGGCTTGTCTCAGTGAACACAGAACAGCAGAATCTGGTATCAAAACTGCAAGGTGCAGTAGTAGAGTGGTCCTTGTGGAAACATTTTTGACAATAGTTTGTGTCCCTTTTCAGTACTACATTGCAGTTAAATCTTCTAATCTTAAGGTATCTTTGAACCTAATAGAGTTTTTTGCCCCAACCAACTATCTATTTAGTGCATTTGGGACCATTCACACTACAGAACGGTAATGGAGCTTATAATGTTTCCACTCATGCATCCTTAAATAATGGCAACTAATGATTCATGCCTGTTCCTTAGGTTGAAATACCAATCTAAGCCTTTTCCAGAGGTAAACTTCTGTGTTCTGAAACTGCCATATTATGGCAAGGATTTGGAAAGTTCTTCCTGCAAAAAGGGAGTCACAGCTTCCACAAACATCAGAGCATCAAAGTGGGCACTATGATACAAAAAATGTATGGATATTACTGGTGAAGACTTCCTAACTCTGAAATTCCATTAATTGATTAAATTATGTTTCAGATGTAGGTTTATTGTAATGGTACCCAAAGGTACCACCCGCTGTTGTTATTTAAACTGTGGAAGTTTTGCAAGTTCAAAGCTGTCAAAGGTTAGTGAAAATAAAGTAAAAGGAAATACACCCTAGAAATGAGATGTTCAGTAGCCAATTACCCTTTTTCTGCTTTGCAGTATTCTTACTCTGTTCCCTGATGCATGAACCCTCAGAGCAAGTAAAAGAGCTAATATAGCATAATAAAGGCTATTATTTGTTCCATTGCCACTCAGGTGACTGTGAGGAAAAATAATTCCCAGAACTCTCCTGTTGCAACCATGTTGAAGGGGACATCTGAAAATAGGCAAGGCAAAAATATTTTGGCCTATTGAGCTTCTAATTAAATGTCTCCTACTGCTTTCAGTTGTATTTCCTATCCTAGAAAAATTCTGGAGAAATTTGTGGCAACTTAAGCTCCAAGGAAATGTGGAACAAAGACATCCCTTGCACATCTTTGATTATAAGGCTCAGAGAAAAATAGAAAACTCACTTGCAAACATGAGGGAAGACATTCTTATCACACTAGATGGAGACAGACATGCTGCTGCCTTTGACTCTATGAGCTATGCATTCCTACGGAAAGTCTGAGGCCTCTCAATGTCTTGCTACTGTGTCAAACAACAAACTGCTTTGCCCAGCGGGTGAGACCCTCTCTCTTTTCATTTGCCCACCCTCTCATCTCCTTGAGCACTGGGATCGAATTGTAAACTTGCTCTGCTTAGAATGCCCTGGGTCGCGCTTTACAGAACGTGAGAGGAGTCTAACTGGAGCTATACCTTTCACCTTGTCTTCTATGCCTAGCTTTGTCCATGGCCTTTGAGAAGGCATCTTGCCAGCTGCTCTTTACCGAAGGAAGCGGCCCTTCATAAACCCCCAAAACCTGCACTGCCTGGACGACGCAATGGACTACCTCCTGCAGAAAATCACAGTGGTGTGCTACATCCCTTAGCTGATGGATACCAAGATCACAGATCTCACTTCAGGCACAAAATTAATTAGTTCCAAGGTGAACTGGATGGCATGGAAGCTCGCCTCACCATGCTAGAGTCTTGCATGACATCTGCTGATAGCTGGGATTCTGAAATTTGGAGCCTCCACCGCAAGGTGCTGGAAAACAGGAGTTGGAGAGATAACATTCATCTTTTTTGGCTTCCCGGGGTTTTCCTTTGAGATCTCCTCCCACATCTCATGGGTTGTCTTTTACGTCTTCCATTAAGATTCAATGTGCCCACGGCATCCATACCTGCAGGCAAGTTAACAACAGCAAGCCTCGCTCCGATCATAGCATGCTTTTTGAGGCATACTCAGGGCCAGCAAATCTTGCCAGTGGCCCTTAGGCATGGTCCTTACAGCTATGAGGAACACAACATCCATGTGGCTGGGGACTTCTCCATGGAGACTAATGACAGACAACATGCTTTCCTGGCCCTTTGGCCAGGTCTGTGAAAATGGGCCAACAAATATGGATTGCTCAAACCGGTTTGTATGACTCCCTAGAACCAGAAGCCCTGAGAGCTTTCCTGGACTCCCTGCAGGACTCTACCATGAATATGACTCCTCCTCTGTGCCCAAGAGTAAAGGACAGTCACATCACATACGTAGACTACAGGAGAGGGGTTCTTGCCCATATTCCCACAGTGAGAAAGACAGGGATACCTGGGCAGTAATGGATATCACGTAGGAGGCAAACCGAGACAAGTCCTGCGCACCACAGAAATCATCCATGGTATCCAAACCAGCCAAAGAAGGACATTAGGCACCTCCGTGGCAATCTGTGCTGCCGACCGGATGAGTACCGCTAATTGTTTCTGACCTTCCCTGTTATTGTTACCACTTTTCTATGCTTATGTCTTGCAATTTAGCATGTTCTTTATTGCCAACCATGGTCCATTGTTCCGCGTCAGTTTCTATGACATGTTAGGCTTTTATGCCTTTTTATTTTAAAGCTTGTTGCCCCCCTTTGACATGATGGGATTCACTCTCTCTTCCTGCTGGGATTCCCTTCTGCCTATCTGACCATACAACCACATGACTATACGACTTTGTGACCGCATGCTCATAAGAATACAAAATCATACACCCTTTTCCGGTCATTTGGCTCTCAATTTGGTCCAGCCTTTGCTCCTCACCACAGACCTATGTTGTAGTGATCTCTAAGGGACCTCACTTTGCCCCTTTCCCCTAGATTCTGGTATTCTTTCCCCTTCCCTTCACCTCTCCCAGAGCACCCGCCCAGGAGGTGGCCTTGTTAGCCCTGGAGGAAGGGGGTTTGGATTTTATTTACCCCATTTCCATAGAACCCCAGGACACAGAATCCATTTCATTTTTACTTCAGATCTGGTCTGATGATCGGGGCCCTGGTTTGTGAGTAGGATTCAGCTCCACAGACTAAAGAGACAGCCTCCCTCCTTTCCCCACCTCTCCCTCTGCCTTTACAGGTGAGAACTGTATAACCTCCACAATGGCCCAGGTGTTCTTTCCCTCTCACACACACCCTTCTCCTTCTTTCTTACCCCCATGAGGGCCCCTACCAAGGTACTACTAGATCACAAGCCCCACCCACTTATACCTGCCTCTCCAGCTGCCATCCACTGACAATGACTTTATCATCCCTGACAAATCTGTCTTGAAATGTTCTTGTCCTCATTCACTATATCAAGCAGAAAATGTGCTAGAATATCTGAATTCGAAACGTGCTGATGTTGCCCTATTACAGGAAACCCACTATTCTAGTCATGATGCAGATAAGCTCAGGCGTGATTAGTTAGGCAAGGTTATCACAACCATACCCTCACTAAATTGGCTCTACACCAGTCCTGCTGGGGGTAGGGCTAGAATGTGGCCCTAGATGCTGTACTTGATCGCACTGGCCCGCTGGACTGGGCTGCAATTGTTGACAGGGCAATCTTTCACAATATGTGGAGACCATGTCCTCCTCAACATCTCGAGCTGTCTTCATCCAACCATCAAGTTCTACATGTATCTATCACTGAGGAACAAGGTCAAGACTGATTTGCATATGGCTGGGTCCAAACTGGGGTGGCATAGTGAGCAAAAGAACAATGGATTAAACCCAGATCTGTGACTGGGGATGAGTGTTTGCATTGTTCACCACTCCGTCCATCATCCTTTTGTGTTGCTAAAGTTGCGCTAAGTGGAAAGGGTATGCCCAGACAAGGGTCCCTTGCTCACTGTGCCACTGGATTAAAGCTAGCCTGGCTGATGAAGGGTGATACCCTGAAACCGGTCCCAGGATGTTTGTTTCCGGTCCAGGGAGGACCTGGCTTGGCAGTTCGGGCTGGACTGTTTCCATGAGGAACAGGGTCAAGACTGATTTGCATATGGCTGGGTCCAAACTGGGGTGTCATGGCGAGCAAAAGAACGATGGATTAATCCCAGATCTGTGACTGGGTCTGAGTGTTTGCATTGTTCAGGTCTCCGTCCATCATCCTTTTGTGTCTCTATCACCGGCACATGTCATACAGTCTAGGCTAGACTTATTATTATTATCTCCCACTCTCTTAGGCCAATGGTGTTAGACACCCATTTCTTGGATGGCTTGATCTCCTATCATTCTCTGATCACCTTCCTACTGAATCTAGGGCTGACTCGACCTATTCAGAGACTCAACATCTCCTACTACAAGCTTCTCAACAGGAAGGTGCACCTTTGGATTCATATTACAACCTACCTTGCCTATAATAAGGTTTCTGTAGCCTCCACACAGATGTTCTGGGCAACAGCAAAGTTCACCATTAGAAGCTAACTCATGCGAGACGCAGCCCTCCATTATAGCAGAGGGCATCACAACAGGCCTCTTTGGAGCTGGCGATCTGGAACCTGACTTATTCCTCAAGCCTCACTGACTGCTAGAAAAAGACAAAATTGATGTTACAAGCCTTTTCAGATATCGCCATTGCAAGCAGGGCGAGAAGGCTGGTAGGCTGTTTGTAGCACAACTCTGGTAATTCAAGCTGGCATCAGCCATACGGACTACTACAGATCGAACGCCTGTCTCATTACACATCCCAAGGGGATAGCAGATACCTTTGCAGAATACTGTGGCTATCTTTACACTCCAGAGGTCATCTCTGAAATGAACCATATCCACTGATTTCTTAGTTCACTTTGTCTCTCTCAGTTGAATGAGGCAGGGTAACCTCTACTTTCTGGAGTGATCACCAGGGAGGAAATTGCACAAGCCATCTTTGCCGTTCCTTTCTACAAGGCTCCTGGGGAAGACGGCTTCCTGGCAGAGTTCTATAAATGTACCTCAGTTGATATGATGGTGTTCCTTGAGCTGGTTTACTAGGCAGCAGAGATGATGGGTGGCTTGTGACCGTTCTCCAACAAGGCCCTCATCTCAGTGCTCCCTAAACCAGGTAAGGATCTCCTGTTTTGTAACAGCTATAGGCCCATTTCACTTCTGAATGGAGTTTACTAAGGTATTGGCCAGTGTCTACATTCATGCACCTCACACAGGTCAGCCTCACTACAGGCTGAATATCTCAGAATCACCTTAGGATCCAGGCTCACGACCTATGGGTGGCTAAGGCCTTTCAGGAAAAAGCACTATCTTTGAACGCTGAGGTGGTTGACAGTCTAGTGTGGGGGTACATCATCACGGTTCTTCGCAAGTTTGGTTTTGGGGATGACTTCATATCACAAGTCCACTGGCTCCATGATAACCCCTTGGCACATGAGAACTGCGGGGATTCCTGTCTGACCCCTTCCCAACCTGGCGAAGGACAACACAGGGATGCTTGTTCTCGCAGTTCCTCTTCCTGCTGGCCCTGGAACCATTAGCCGCAGCGGTACATCAATTGCAGTAGATCGTGGGAATCCCAACCCCCGGGCGTCCTTCCTCTGTTCTCCTATATGCAGGTGGTATTTTAATGACTCTGCAAGATCTTTGTAGCTCCCTCCCAGCTCTTATAATCCAGATAGACAGATTTCTGCAGATGGCAGCATACAAGATCGATTGGGGGAAGAGTGAAACGTTGCCCCTCTCTTTGTCCACAACAGCTGCCAGTGTTAAGGGCTATCGATTTCGCTGGACACCATCCCACCTTCAGTGTCTTGATGTTTATGTTAGCAGCAGACTGGAACTCATGATGAAGAGCAATATCGAACCCATGCTGGAACGTATCTTTCACTCTGCAGGCATGTGCAGGCAGTTAAGATGGTCACACTCCCATGGTTAACATACATCGCGGGCATGTTACCACTGCAGGTCCTGCTCGCATTGCTCAGTCCATAGAAAAACTCATCAAGGGGTTCATTTGGGGCATTGGCAAACCACCGCTGGTCATGTCGAAAATGATTGCCCATAGCACACATGGTTGCTTGGGGTTCTCATCGATTGAGCACTATTCTTTGGTGCTCCACCTTGCGCAGCTCACGTTCTTGCAGCAGGGAACAACCAACCCCCTCAGGTCCTGATAGAAAGGAACCTATCTCACAGTCCCCATGGCCTCCACCTATTGTTTACATATGGTGCGCCTAAAACATGCTCTGCAAAACCTATGATCTGGGCTGTGATTATGGCCTGGAAGCAGGACCATGTCCTTTTTTTGGCTGACCCTTGCTTGTATGGTGAGGTCCCCTTTTGGTGGAATGCTGGCATCTGCTTGGGGGGAGACACACAGGATTGGCCTATATTGCGGCAGGTGGGCATTAAAACCCTTTCCCAGATCCTCAATGACAGATGCCTTTAATCCTTCATGGCCCACAGGGATGAATTCCATTTGCCCCAGTACCAGCACTTGCGATACATACAGCTCTACCACTGTCTTTATAGTAGCTTAGGTGTGCCACAATGGATGGTGGCATCTTCACCTATTGTTGCTTTCCTGAAGACATGGGGCCAATACCGCAGGTTGATCTCAGGACTGTACAACCTCATGACACAACATAACTGTTCATTGCCCCAGTAGCACCGTATTCGTACATTATGGCAACCACACTTGCAGGTAGACTCTGACAAGGAGGACTGGATGGAGGCCAGTCAACAGGGGACAATGATGCCCATGTTAGACCAGACACTATCCCTGCCCTTCCCATTACCATGAAAAACAGTGCTTCTACATTCCTCTGTGGTGGCCCTCCACTGACACATCACAAGTGCTGTTTCTTTGCTACACCACTAACTATCATTAAATATTGTGCATAATATGGCATTGGGGGTTCCCAATAAATACCTACACATGCAGAGTGGCTCATCAAAATGTTTAAGGCAGCATCCTATGAGAAACTTGTTTACATAATAGCTGATAGACTAGACACCTTCTAGCAGGTCTGAGCCCCATTCTTTACTAAAGACTCCTGACTGGTCAGAGGATGACTGTGGGTGCCTGTGAATTTGTCCCTGGGTGCCTCCCCTCGAAGGGACAGTCATTGCCTTACAACATTGCCCTGGTGGACCTTTGGTGCCTATTGTACATGATTTCTCATAATCTGTCCCTGCCCCACACACATATGCATACTTTCCCACCTTACCCGGTAGCCTCAAGCGTCCTCCTCCACTGGGACAATGTCATTTTGACAAGGTCTAACTTGGTCCCTGGGAAGCCACCCATTGCGCCTTCCCCTACCTCCTCCCAATCTCCTTCCACTAGCATCCTTTTAGCAGAGGATTTGCTGACGTGCCTCCCCCTCTCTCTCCCTCCCCTACTGCCACACCCTCTCTTTCTCTTCTCTCTTTTTCTCTTTCTCTCCTGACACCACCGTGTTTCCTCAGCCATGGCCTTTCTTCTTCTTTCTGAAGACTTTGTTCCAGTTGCAGTGATGGGGCAATGCTTGAATTACTGCTTGAACACTGTTATTGTTATGCTTTGCACTACCGTACAGCAGTGCTCAGCTGAACCTGATTAGTGTGCCTCATGCCTTCAAAATAAAAGTAAAGACTTTTCAAGGACGAGAATACACCTAAGTGCGTATATGTGTTTGGCCGGTCGTCTCAGGCTAGCCAAACACACATGTGCACTTAGGTTTCTCAAGCCTGGCGGTGGTGAACAGCTGGGATGGTGAAACTGCAAAGACCCCAGGGTTGTGTCTGAGCGGCAGTCCAAGCCCCTCAGACCAATCCTGGTTCTGCTTTCATGCTAGGTTTAGCATGAAACCAACACCAGGATTGCTTGGGAGCCTGTGTGATGTCCCAATGAATGCTGAGACACCAGAAGAGGATCGAGGCTGCAGGTGAAGGCAGCAGCGATTGGAGGAGGCAACACCCTTTCAAGGACAGCAGTCTAGTAAGGCAACCGTAAACAACACACTCAAATGAAAATCAGTAACAGTATACAGCATGAGACTATGACATAACTCACTGCGGGTGCATCGTCTTCTCTGCTGTACTATCTACGACTAGAAGCTTAAATATACTGGTTCAGTCCGTATTTCAAACATGGGCCTGTGGGGGTGCAAAATCACATCACCTCCATAGGACCTCAACAGGAATACACAGAGTTGTTGTCCCAGGAGCTCGTAGCGGCTTACTCAATAAAGAAAGGAAGTGTCTTGTAAACTACGCTCAGTTATTATGTTATCACGGACCCACCTTGCCGCATATTGAAGCTGATGTCCACAAACAGTAAGTGATCAAGGAAAATGTATATAATGAAAGGGACACCAGTTTTAGCACAAATGTCCTGACCATGCCTAATAAGAAAGTGATGGGTATCAGGGGGTGCACTTTCTCAAGCAAATATACAAAAATATATAAAACATGTCTCACACCAAAAATACAGATGGTAGTGATGTGAAGCAAAAACCAATACGAAAGCATGCGACCTTTGGATGGGTGAGTTTTTTCATCCTTAAAGCAGCAATCTTCTCATTTAACTTTCTTTGTCTCAGAAGCTTACAGAGGGTTAGAGTATCCCTGTAGCAGATTCCCTATTGCAGAACCCATGCCTATTTTATGTGTTGTGTCAATCTTTGATAAAGTTAAAAAGTACATTGCCATTTCCTGTTAGAGGTTTTTGCATTCAATGGAATTAAATGTTGCACACAAGGACCTAGAAGAGGTGAGATGCAAATGAAAAAAAACATCCCTGTCGATATCTTTTAAAAAACATTGTGGCCATTCCTTGTCTAAATAAACAATATTATTACTCTGAAAATGGTACTATAAGGCTCTTATTCTGAAAGGTAAGTTATATGACTACAGCAGTGGGGTTTACATAATTTCTAATATTCATATGTTGGGTACCACAGTAATGATTTTTTGTAAATGTTCTTTCATCGTTTCACAAAGCAGCCCCTTGACCAACTACTATTTGTAAGCTAGAAAAAAGTTGTTCAGGTGATAGTTCAGCTAAACAATAAAAATCTCCAATCTGAAATCCTGTGAGTTTGGTCATACTCACAGAGACGCCTGCTTTATCATCAGTTGTAGGCTTATCATGACCATATTCCACTACATTGAAAGGGTGATTTACTATTTGCGTGAACATCATTCACTCTCCCTATGCAAACTTGCTTCATTTCACACACATTTGGGTTGCATATTCAGACAGTGGATTTCACATTGAAATGCAATTACTGTGATACAATCAAAGCCTTGAAAAAGTAATTGTCTGATGAAACACATGTCAACTGCCTAGGATTTGTAATCAGCTCTCAATCAAGTTTTGTGTTTTGCCTTAAGGTAACTATACCTCGCGCACTTGCCATGCACAGTTTTCTCATCAATAATTTTACTGCAAATGCTGCAGTGATAGTGACAAAAATGCCATGGAAGAAGTCATGAGTGATATAATAATCAGTGCATGATGATGGCCCGAGTTATAATTACCTTAGGGCAAAAGTTATAGTTACTTGAAATAACTCTAACAGCTGAATTTATAGGGCTTAGTGTGTGTAAAGTCTGAACCTAACTATAACATCCCTGTAACCTTCGTTTTTTTTTGTGAGTTTCTAAGGTTTTTTGAAACTCTATTTCGTAACTATAACAGCACTCTAATCTTTGTTTTTAGTTAAAGGACTTTCTTTTTTTTATGCTAAGGAAAATGCCCATTCAATCAATCAATCAATCACTGCATTTGTAAAGCGCTCTACATACCCGCAAGGGTCTCAATGCGCTGAGGGGGGGTGCTACTGGTCGAAGAGCCAGGTCTTGAGGAGTCTTCTGAAGGCCAGCAGGTCCTGGGTCTGTCGTAGGATGGTGGGGAGAGTGTTCCAGGTCTTGGCGGCGAGGTAGGAGAAGGATCTGCCGCCGGCGGTGGTTTTTCGGATGCGGGGGACTGTGGCGAGGGCGAGGTTGGCTGAGCGGAGGCTTCGGGTGGGGGTGTGGAAGCTGAGTCGGTTGTTGAGGTAGGTGGGTCCGGTGTTGTGCAGTGCTTTGTGTGCGTGGATCAGGAGCTTGAAGGTGATCCTTTTGTTGATGGGGAGCCAGTGCAGGCCTCTCAGGTGGAGTGTGATGTGGCTGCGGCGGGGGACATCGAGGATGAGTCGGGCCGAGGCGTTCTGGATGTGTTGGAGTCGTCTCAGGAGCTTGTTTGTAGTTCCTGAATAGAGGGCGTTCCCGTAGTCGAGTCTGTTGGTGATGAGGGCCTGGGTAACGTTTTTTCTCGTGTGGAGGGGGATCCATTTGAATATCCTGCGGAGCATACGGAGGGTGTTGAAGCAGGACGTGGAGACGGCGTTGACTTGCTTAGTCATGGAGAGAGTGGAGTCGAGGATGACCCCCAGGTTGCGTGCGTGGTCCGTGGGTTCCGGGGCTGTGCCTAGTGATGTGGGCCACCAAGAGTCGTCCCAGGCTGATGGGGTGGGTCCGAGAATGAGGACCTCCGTCTTGTCTGAGTTCAGCTTCAGTCTGCTGTCCTTCATCCAGTCGGCTATAGTCTTCATTCCTCGGTGGAGGTTAGCTTTGGCAGTGTCTGGATCTTCGGTGAGGGATATGATCAGCTGGGTGTCGTCGGCGTAGGAGATGATGTTGAGGTTGTGTTGTCGAGCGACGTGGGCGAGGAGGGCCATGTAGATATTGAACAGTGTCGGGCTGAGGGAGGATCCCTGTGGGACGCCACAGATGATCTCATTGGTTTTGGAGCGGAAGGGTGGGAGGCGGACGCTCTGGGTTCTGCCGGAGAGGAAGGATGTGGTCCAGGCCAGGGCCTTCTCTTGGATACCGGCGTCATGGAGGCGTGCTGATAGGGTGAGGTGGCAGACCGTGTCAAAGGCTGCTGATAGGTCCAGGAGGATGAGGGCAGCTGTTTCTCCTTTGTCCATCAGGGTCCGGATGTCTTCAGTGGCGGCAATGAGGGCGGTCTCGGTGCTGTGGTTACTGCGAAAACCAGATTGGGACGGGTCCAGGATGTTGTTGACTTCGAGGTAGCGGGTTAGCTGTTTGTTTACAATCTTCTCTGTCACTTTTGCCGGGAAAGGGAGCAGGGAGATGGGACGGAAGTTCTTGAGGCCCATTGCAATGCACACAGGGGTGAGTTGGATGAAGGGCCTGGCAATGTACTGTCCCCACCCCAAAATCGCTGCTCCTGCTTCCCCTTCTCCTTGCTGTCCTTTGTCCAAGTCCATTCCCTTGCTCCCTCATTACATCCCTGTGTGGTCATTGTTCTGTCACTGCCCTTCCTGCCTGCACTAAAGAGTTAGCTTGCTTCACCATAGACCTCTTCCCTACCCCTTGTTGTCTGAGTCCATGCACCAGCTCCCTCACTCCTACCCTGCACGGGCTGGTGTGCTACCATTTAGCTCCATGTTCCTGTACAATCCTCCTGCCCTCTTTTGCCCAGTTCAATGCCTCATCATTGCCCTCCTGCTTAGCCTCTGTGCTTAGCTTATTGCCCATACCGTTCTTCCCCCTGCCCTCCAATGTCTGTGTGCTTGCCCCTGCTCCCTCCTTTTTTCCTGACTTGTTCCATGGACCTGCCCCTCCTATCAACTGCCTAGCATGGTCAGATGACTGCTGCGTGTCCCTGCCACCTCCACCCTGTCTGTCCGAGTTCCTTGTCCCTATTCTCTCACTCCTGTCCTCCAGGGTCGATTTAGTTACTGCTACCTTTTGCTCACCATGCTCCTTTGGGCTGCAGCTGCTCCGCCTGCCTATCTTATGTGGTCTGTTGTGAAGGCCCTTCCCTGCCCTCTCTTGTCTGTGTCCATACCCTACCCATCGTTTCTGACCACCATGGTCCTTTGTGCATGCCCCTGCCCCTGTCCTCTGTTATCTGAATCCATGTCCCTACCACATTCCTCCTGCCCTCAGTGATCCAATGTACCATACTGCCAACATTTTGAACTTGGTAAGTAAGAATTTGAAAATAAAACCTGGGGAACTGATTTTTCCTATTCACTTATAGTGGAAAAGAGGTGATATCAGACAGGAGGCAGATAAAATAAAGCCTTTTGGGCTTAGAAACATTAGTAGTCTTCTTCCTGATTCAGGTCTTTTGGTACGTATGGTTGTACTGCCACTGCCTCTTCCTTCTGCTTCAGTGGTCTGTTATATTGCCACAACCTCTTTTGCCTGCCCTGCATGGTTGGTTTGTTGCCTCTGCCCCCCCATTCCCCAGCCCTCCATGGTCCATTGCCTACCTGCCCAGCATGGTTAACTTGTTGCCACTGCGCACTCCTCCCTGCCCTCAATTATCAGAGCATGTGCCCCTGACATCTGTCTTCCCACAGTATTCTTATTACCAGCTAGATTGCTAGCATTCTATATTCATTACAAAAATGTGGCATGCCTGACGTTTTCTTGATGTAATCAAAATTGTAATTGCAATGCATTTCCTTTAAAAACTATAAACATGAGATGGTCTTATTCCCATAGAAATTATGGTTAGTGCTCTAAATAACTAGAATCAGGACATATTTTCTGAGTTCTCTAATGGCGACAAAGCACTTTTAAATTATTTGCTATTTTTATTTTTTTGTCCAGTTGATCACTTGATTATAATTAACACTTAGGGGAGAGAATGTGGTGTTACGGCCAGAGCTGCAGACTTTGCAATTGGGGAACCAGGTTTGAGTTTCAGCATCAGCTCACAATCCTGTGATTCTGGGAAAATCACTTAATTTGCCAATACCGAAATCCAAAAAAGATTGTGGGGGTCATTTTGACCTCGGCGGTCTTTTTTGAAGACCGCTGAGGGACCGCCGTGCGGAAGACCGCCATTGGTGGCGGTTTGCCGCTCGGCCTATTATGACCATTGGCAGTTCTCCGTCCTTTTACGGACGGAGAACCGCCAACAGCCATGCTGGCGGGAGGCGGGGAAGTGGAGGTTGCTCCACCTCCACCGCCACTCCAACAGAACACCGCCCAGTGAATCACGTCCTGTGATTCGCCCTGGCGGTGTTCCGTTGACGGTGTGGTGTCGGCGGAGCTGCCCCCATGGCTCCCGTCCCCTCCCGGAGAATCGTCAGACCAGGTAAGTCGATCTTCCGTGAGGATAGGGGGTGATGGGGTGTTGTGTGTTGTGTGGGTGCATGGGGTTGTGCATGTGTGTATGTAGTGTGGGTGAGTGTGTGTATGCCTGCGGGGGTGTTGTGTGTATGGGAATGAGTGCGTGTATGTCTGTGGGTATGTCTGTATGGATGTGTGCGTGTATGTTTGAGTGTGGGTGTGCGTGTATGACTGTGTGTGTGGATGTAGGCATGTATGTCGGCTTGTGTGCGTGTAAGTATGTAGGTGGTGCCTGCGTGCGTGTCGTGTGGGTATGGGTGAAGTGATGTTGGAGATCGGGGTGGGGGCCCTGCCACCTTTGGGGGGTGGCAGGGGTGGTGGGGGGGTAGGGGAGGGAGTTGGGGTGAGGGTGGGGGAGACCCCTATCAGTGCCAGGGAAGGAATTCCCTGGCACTGATAGTGCTTACCGCCATGGATTTCATGGCGGTTCTAAAAGCTGGAAATCCACGGCGGTAAGCCGGGACCAAATACCGCTGGCGGTATAGTGACGCCGCCAGGCTGGAGACCCAGGTCTCCAGCCCGGCGGGCGGAACAGAGAACCAGCGGATGACCTAGCGGTAACCGCCATGGTCATAATTCCACAGAGTAAGACCGCCAGCCTGTTGGTGGTCTTACCGCCGGTTCTCCGCCTTCCGCCAGGGTTGTAATGACCCCCTGTGTCCTTGTGTAATGTAACTGATGCTCACGTAAAGCACTCCAATACCTTTGGGTCATGTCTGCGCTACATAAAACTGCAAAAAAATAATAATAATAATTAAGTCTTTTGTGCACTTTTATCATTGAGCTATACTTAGGGTACATTTGGGTGATATTTGTGCTACTTTTCGGCTCTTTTTTCTCTGGTGGCTATCTTGGGAGACCTATTTGTTTTGAAGCTCCCTATTCTGCTCATTTATTTCAGTGTCCTTGGAAGCAAATGCTTGCAGTTTTCCGCTTCGATTCCATCAGGATGGCAATAAGTTGTACCACACTTTTAGCATAAATTCAGAATGTTAGCACTCTAGTTGCTCATTAGAACGCAGTAGTAAATTGCTGATCACCACAGAGTTAAATTGCAATCTGCTACTGGTGTTGAAAGTGTATCTTTCCCTCTACATGTCAGAATGTTTTAATGAAATAGAAGAGGAAGATATTTGAGAACTCAATTCAAAGGTGTCCTAATTTGTATTTCTACAGCAATAACAATAATTTCTATGACCCCTTATTTTGTTCCTTTCTAAATAAAGCAGGTTAGGTATTATCAGTTTGATTCAATCAAAATGGCTTCAGGTATGCCACACTTTTGTCAAAGTAGTAGCAGTTGGCACTCTAGTTCTTTTTTAGAACTGCAGTAGAACACAAGGGAATCAACGGACAGGTTGCTCCTGTTTGAAGTACACCAAGAAGATATTTTAGAACTCACTTAAAAGGTGTACTATTTTTTCTTTCTACACCATCTTTCTATGACAAAATGACCCCCCTCATTTTATTCCTTTCTAAAACAAAAGTGTTAAGTGTTACCAGTATGATTCAATCAATTTGGCTACAGGTGTGACACACTTTTGCCATGAGTAAGACTTTTAGCAACCTTGTTGGTTTTTAGAACACTCTGCAAGGCTGCAGTAGAACACAAGGGAATCGACTGATAGGCTGTTCTTGTTGGAAGTACATGTTTTACTAATAATGATAGATTTCATTTTCAAATTGCCGAAAAAGATAGGGTGAAATTACAGAAAATATGCTCTCATTTTAGCTGCTGAAGCACCTTCCATAACCTCTATGGGAAAATTATGAAAAACAGTTTTCTTTCAAACATGATTTATGAAATCCCGGAAAATGCTATTTTACAGGGTAAAATCACCTTAGCAACCAATGATTTATATTGGAGCTAAAATCTGTTATCACCCTTTATACGTTCTCCTTTTTGTGATTGTGGTGGGCTGTTCGGAAAACAGAAAACTTACTTCCGCCCCTGGCTTAGGGTCCCATGGTCATCGCTCCGAACATGAAGAGAGAACAAAGGATATAGGGACAGGAGGTAAGTGTTGAGGTATGGTTCTCTGTTCGTATGTATTAGGGTTAGGTTAAGTGAGGATAAGTGAATAAATGTGAACTCTCTGTGATATTTTTTATAACCTTTGTGCTCTTTTCGGGGAAATTGTGAAAATGATCACAAAGAAACTAACAAATCAATAGACGGTCTACTTCAGCATGCGTTGTTTGAATTGGGAGTAGCTGATTATAGGTAATCCCCTTGCTTCTCACTAAGATTTATGCTGTGTTTTCCCACCGCCTCCCTCTTACTGGTTTTCTCTTCCCTTGTCCCCCCCATTTGTGCCTTCTGTAACAAAGATGTGGCCTAGCCCCATATATGGGCCAGTACCTATTCTAGCCACGTCCCTCTGCGGATGTGGAAGGCTACCAGGTTCCAAGACTGGAGTCTGCAGCCTTTGTCAGTCTTCACTTCTGTTGGGGTGCTGTTCTCTAGGATCTCCTCTTCGTTTGTTCGTGCTGTCTGTTGTCTCCCCGCTGACCCCTTACAATCAAGAGCGTCCTCCTCTCGACTCCGGTGTGTGCTTTCCTCTGCTTGCCCATCCACGTCCTCTCTGCCTTCCTTCCACTCACCACGCCACGCTTCCTCTTCCTGTTTATTATCGTTGACGTCCTGCCGTATGCATGCAATACTTTCTACAGTGCCCCCGGGCACTTCCCCATTGGCCCAAATCATGTGTGAGCCTCAAGGGTGCCGGTAACCCTGTTACAGTGACCCTAAAAAAAAAACTGACATTCACTACAATGCTTTTCAATGGGGTTCTATCATGTATATTGGTCCCAAGATGGCTTCCATTACTTTCTTGTGGAAGTGTCAAAAGGCAATCAGATCTCACCATGAGATCTGTGCTTAAGCTCTACCAAAATACACACATTTTTTTGTCATTTAATATCTCAAAAACTACTGCGCGGATTTACACCAAATAATAAAAAGTGTGCTTTATAGACCAAGAGCTAACTCCCTGTCAAATTTGGTGTAACTCCATTCAGCAGATTGGGCTTCAGTCGTGTCTAAAATCTCCATGGGAATAAATATGGGAAACACACTTTTTTGGACATCCCCTTTTTCTAAGTCCTGACTTGACAAATCACCCCGAAATTTCCCATGCACAACAAAAGCCACAAGACACAATTTTTGGAAAATGTTATGAAGATTTATCAAACAGCACCAAAGATATAGCCAAGTCACAAAACTAACCATAACTACCTACCAGTAGGTAATATATATATATATATATATGTATATACATATATATATATATATATGTATATATATATATATATATATATATGTATACACTTCCTTAAATTCCAGTGAAGACAGGCACTCAGTGTGTACTTTAAAGAGAAAAGATTGTATTTACTACTCCAGTAAGAACACGTTTCGACATGAAGTGCCTTTGTCAACATGCCGGCCACCATTAACATTCCTCTTTATATAGTCACCACGTGATAAGTCTATAACTTGCTACCCACACAATTTCTCTGTAATTTAACAATTGTTTCCTCTCAATTCAGTCAATCACACTACTGAGATATCCACCTCCAATAAATTCTTCAAACTAAACTTCATATCACTCAATGCTTGGGAAATGACCCAAAGTCTCATATAACAATGTAGACAAGTTACAAAAATGATGCCCCAGTGAGCTAAAGTAAACATTCACCACTTATCGTTTGACCTTCAGTAGAGCGCTAGTGGGCACCCTGTTCTGATACAACTGCCCTTTTGCTTCTTATTTCAGTTTCACAGTAAAAAAGGAAGCAAATAATCTAAACACCATATTATTCAAAAGAACATGTACTTGTTTAACTGAACATCACTAATACTCACAAACAGTGCACCATACTTCTAAACAATAGTACTTCTGTATAAAATGGATAGAAAAACATATTTCTCAGTTTCCTACATGCACATACAGATCGTCCCCACAGTTCATCCCATGTGGTTCCTTACAATCAAGAGCTATGATGTATTTAGATTCTCAGTTTTATCTCTCTGTTACCTCCTCTTGAATCATATATGACTTTATCAATCACTGAGTACTTTAAATCTTCAATGCGCCTTGCACGCCTCTCATTGATATGTCTTGCCACTGGATAAGTTGTATCTTTATTTTTGACAGTTGCATATATAAATATATACCACAAAATCACTTTTACAATTGTGTTGTCCCAGTATCCTATGCAGAACCTTTGAGCCCACCTCAACTTTTTTGATATTCTCCCTATTTTTACATGCCTTATAATTGGTACATTTGACAAACCCATCATCTTTTGTATTCCACCAAGGGTCCCTTTTTCTGTCTTGTCTGATGTCACTTTGTACTAGAATGACCCTCAATGATTCACGTTTATGAAAGGTCACTAAGGGTCTATGCGGTAATTCTTCTCTAATAACAGGATCTCTCTTAAGGAGTTCTCAATGTTTGTTTAATGCTGCTCTCACTCTCAAGTGTGCTTTATTAAATGTAGTAATAAATCCATGCTTTGACTTTCAGTCTACTTTTGGGTGGACTAAACAATAAGTCATCTCTGCTTATGTTATCTACCTTTCTGGAGGCATCCTCCAAAATTTCCTTATTGTACCCTCGCTACTTTACCCTATTAAACATTTCTTTCATAACAGTACTGAAATCTTCTCTAGTACTACAAATCCTTTTATCCCTCATAAACTTTCCACAAGGAATATTTTGGATTAAAGATTTTGGATGAAAACTCTTGGTGTGGAGAACACTGTTCCCCACAGTGGGCTTTCTAAAAAGAGTAATCTCTAGTTTACCTTCTAACGCTTTCACCTGTATATCTAAAAAAATCAATTTTCTTTTCACTAATGTTACTTGTGAACTTCAAGTTTAAATAACTGTTGTTAATCTCCTCAACAAACTGGCTAACACTAGTTTCGCCACCTTTCCAGACCACAAAAATATTGGCAAGATGGCACAGCCATAAAGTAATGTTAGCAGTCTATTTATCAAAAGGTGGATTGCTAAGGACCTCCTCCTCCCACCAGCCCATATGCAAATTAACATAGCTGGGGGTAAAGCAGGCTCCCATCGCTGTTCTGTGCTGTTGTTCATACAGCTCTTTATTGAAGAAAAAAATGTTATGCTCCAAGCACCATCTTATCATTTTCAACAACATTTTAATTGATTACAAAATCTTATGGGTTTGGCTCTTAAGTAATATTCTGTGGATTTTAAACCATCTGCTTGATGTACACTCATGTAAAGCAAAGTGATATCTAGGGTTACCAACACCCTTTCCACTTCCTAACTCATGTTAATTTTTTAATTTTTTTAATTAGTACTATCTTTTAAACAAGATGGTAGATTCTGAACAAACGGACACCAGAAATAATCAATATACGTTGACATATTCTCAAATAAACTTTCCTGTGCACCTATTATCGGTCTGCCTGGAGGGTTTTTCCTAGCCTTATGGATCTCAGGTATTAAATAAAAGATAGGTAATTTTGAATGATCATTGTATAAAACTATGCTCTTCTCCACTCAGCAAACCTCGTTCTCTTCACTCTTTTAATTCCTTAGTGAATCTTTTCTTCCTGCCTGTTAGCAAGTTCTATCCACTCTCTTATAACAATCGGATTTGTGATAGTTGTTTACATGCTTCTTCCATATATTTCCTTATTGACTAAGGGCCAGATGTAGTAAGAATTGGGTTTTGCGACTCGCACCATATGCAGAATGGTGTCCCTGCACCTTCTGCGAATCGCAAGAGGGTCGCAAAGACCCACCTCATTAATATTAATGAGGTGGGTCGCAATTTGCGACCCCCTTGCGATTCCCTGCACTCACAGTGATAGTGGCCTGCTGGAGACAGCAGACCACCATGTCTGTGACTGCTTTATTAATAATTTTTTGTATTGCAGCCCATTTTCCTTAAAAGAAAACGAGTTGCAATACACTAGAGAAAATGAAACTGTTTGGTTTCATTTTTTCAGAGTAGGCAGTGGTCCATAGGACCACTGCCTGCTCTGAACAAATATTTTTAGAGCCATTCACAAAAGGGAAGGGGTCCCATGGGGACCCCTTCCCTTTTGCGAATGGGTTAGCACCCACTTCACAGAGGTGCTAACTGCGAATTGCTTTGCGCAATTCTGCATCGCGATGCGAATCGCAAATAGGAAGGGGAACACCCCTTCCTATTTGCGAGTTGCATTCCCATTTTACGAGTCGGTAACCAAGTTACTGACTTGCAAAATGGGAATGTGCATCACAAGGCGCGTTTTGCATAGCGCAAACTGCAAATTTCGCATTCTGCGCCATGCAAAACGTTTTGTACCTCTGGCCCTAAATCACCACATTTCCTCCTTTGTCTGCTTTGCATACTACCACCTCTTTGTTAGAGGAGATGTTTTACAGTTCCTTTATCACTGCATCTGTAAATTCATCTATATTTTCACCACTTCCAGCTGGGATCAACTTAATAAGGTTTCAACTTAAAACCACCTTCCTCTGACGGCCATACCCCCTGCCTCTCCAAGCGTTCAATCGCTACATCTTCTGAGATATCTCTGGAGGTATCACTTTCAAGTTCCATAAATTGCTTCATTATATATACATCTTCAAATAGTAGACTGTATGATCTGGAATTCTCAACTGCATGGTAGAGGTGTCCTTCTCCAATTTTAATAATTTTATTATTTTTAATTTTCAGGCAAACAAAAAGAGATCTATTCTACTCTAAACATAATCATAGTCAGTACTCACACAAAATAATAAGCCTAAGTATAGGTGTTTCACATTATCCTCTCTTTGGTCCATTTCACACAAATTACATACCGTAATGTCTTCTCTAGCACTTCCCAATTGCTTCTAGTCATCTTCTCCTGAATCCCGTTTGACTTGTCCCTTTCTTTGTCTTTTCCCCCTCTTCTCTTCTGTCTCCTCTTCCTTTTTTCCCTCGCCATGGCCGCTTGACTGTTTCTTCTTAAAAAATTAAATTTCTCCTGCAAAGAAGTGTGCACATCTACCCAATTCTGATCTTCTATATCAGTATCCGAACAGGCACTAGGACCTGTGCTTCTCTCACTTACAGCATCTTTGATTGTTTTCTACTCATTTAATTATTGCCTCCTCAAGTTATCATATTTCTTGAACAATGTATAAATTTGACCAAACTCATAAGTTCTTTTGTCTCTGTTAAATTGATGTGCTTTCTTATGCACTATGTCATCCTCCAGTGTCTTTAGTCTGTCATCCATTGGATTACAAAGAGATTCCACTCTTTATCTTCAAATCTCTCAATCTTTTCTGTTATTTCTGAGATTTCAATAGACTTTTCTCTATCGATGTGTGCATACTTAATTAATATTTCCATCTTTCCTGCTGAACTTTGTGCATTATATTCTGCCCATTCTCTCACCATATCTGTGTTGGGATCTTCACATGAAGGGGCAATTAAAATTTGTAGTCTTCTTGATACTCAGCAAACCTCTAAATATGTTTTGTAAGGACTCACTCTCACACCATTTATGTAGCCCTGACTTTCATAGTATCTCCAATGTCCTTAGCGTATAAATGTCCTCCTTATACACTTGTATACTCATAAGTCCTTTGTTAAAATTGCTAGGCTATGTGTATTGAAAATGAAATGCTACCCTTTGCTTACGATTGGCACAGTTTATTTCTCATCTATATGCCATAGTTTCAATCTGGATGCAGCTCTGCAAATCGTCTTTTCTCCTAATTCGTCATAGCGCTCACACAAGCAGCTTGTTGTCACACTCTCCAACAATCGACAAAGTGCACGCTGCGCCCGGCTCAGAAGCTGCACTGTATCTCAAACTTGCACTCCCCTTCAAAAGGATTTCTCCCTTCATGGAGGTCCTCTGACTTTTGGGCTGGATTCAGCCTATTTTTGGTGCACATGGGTCCCAATCTCTCCCAGCAGGATCGGGGGCCAGCCGGCTCCTATTTACACTTTTTACAATGGTGCTGACAGTCAGCTTCCAAAGCGTTGGTGGTAACTTGTCCACATTGCTATATGAGGCCTTGGGTCATTTCATGAGGATTGAGTGATATGAAGTTTAATATGAAGGATTTATTGGAGATGGATATGTCAGTAGTGTGATTGATTGACTTGCGAGGAAACAATTGTTAAATTAGGTAAAATTGGGTGGGTAGCAACGTTATAGACATGGTGACTACATAAAGAGGAGTGTTAATGGAGACTGCCATTTTGACAAAGGCACTTCATTCCGAAACACTTTCTTGCTGGAGTAGTAAATAAAATCTTTACTCTTTAAAGCACACACTGAGTGCCTGTCTTCACTGGAAGAAAGTGGTTATTTAGACGATGTGGCCTGGCGTTCTTCAGGCACCAGCAATGCTTTTTTAACAAATCATCTACTAATTAATTTACTTACTTACAAATAAAACAATTTACATGATTAATAATCAAATTAACACATTGAAATTATAGAATACGTTTTTTAAATAAAATACTTCCTATCCATGCCAATACAAACTCATTAACTCATGAAAAAATTAATAAAAATACAAGAAAACAAATAATAACGCAAAATAATTTAAAACATCTAATAGATAAAAATGGACATTAAAACAATAAAAGAATTTGCATGATGAGTTATCTATATAAAATAAACAATGTGGCCATTTTTTAAGGATAAGAGAAGCAATATCTTTGTTTCTGTTTGGATGGAAAATACCTCTGCATGTTAATGGACATGCGTCCTTTCCCTGAATACCCAACTGTATTGATGTCTGGATCCTTGATGCTGATTATTCTTGTCATAGACAAACATGGATCATGTGTGTGAGCCATGACGTCAGTCTGTCTCATGGATTGCGGTCTTGTTGGACCGTGGGGGAGCCGACAGCATTACCCTCATAGTAGTGAGAGGCTACTGTCTTTACCAGGAGTTAAGTAGCATGAGTGCAATGCTGGTAGCATACCAAGTAGTGATCAGTAAGAGTGAACAGGTCCTCTTTAACCCTTCACTGGAGTGGCATATAGGCTTACTCATTTTAAAGTTCCACTGCTGCATGCTTAACTCACCCTTGGCCTAAAGTGGTTTGGTGTGTAGTGGTGTACAGTTCATGAGTGGTGTTTCTGTGCTCGGTGTATGCATACATGTGCCTACAAGTGTTACAATACATGAAGGACACTGTGCTGTGCAGTGTGTGCATGCTAAATGTATGTGCTGTGCCTATGAGTGGCACAGTACATGGATGATACAGAGCTATGCTATGTGCCTATGTTATATACATGCACTCAGTGTATGTGTGCATGTGGATGGTACAATAAATGAAGAGTCCTGGGTTCCATTTTGTGAGACCCAGGCCTTCATGGTGAAAAATGGAGATGATGTAGATAAAACCCCCAGACAGACCTTTGTACTACTACATTTGTATAAGCTGGGTAGGACACATACTGGAGAGGGAGAATCCCCTCCTTCCCTGCACACTTGAAAAGGGTGCTCTTTGATTTAGAGAGAGGTCACAAGGACGGTTCCTGGGCACATCTTAGGAAAGAGATGGGGGAGATGACAGAATCATAAAAAGAAGTGCTAGGGGACCTGGGTTAGCCTTCTGATGTACATTTCACTCTGGCTAACATACATGTGTGGACTCTAGTCACTCCCATAGCATGTGTTCTGCGGCTATCAGCTTTGGAGTTACTTCTGCTGTGACAGACAGCTTTTAAAAGGAAGAAAAAGCAGTGTTGTGGACACTTCGAAAGAAGCAAACCCCCAACATAAAACTCCAAAAACTCAGACCCTAAATCACATTTAGGGCCTGATTTATTAAAAGTTTGCACCACCTTAGTGTCATTTTTTAACATGAAAGCGGTACAGATTTACTAAATATAATTGGATTTTGTACATTTGCGCCGCTTTGCGTCAAAATATGATGCAAGTGCGATACTAACTTTTCATAAATCAAGCCCTTGGTATCTGGAAATGGACTGTAAGAAGGGGAGTTGAGACCCCCAAAATTGTCATCTGTCAAGCAGCTCGACTGGAGATGTGAGGAAGGGAAGCTCTGCAAGACATTTGCCTGTGACCAGGACTAGGGGAAGATGCCTGCCAGTCTCCCTGATGGGTGAGGGGCATCCAGGGAAATTGAAGACCACTTAACCTGGAGCACCAACAACTGCCTGCTTGCCAGAACCAATGTGCCCTGTGAGGTAGAGGAGAGAGTTAGAAGGAGCAAGGTCTAATGGCGAGCCCTGTTCAGTGGACTCCCTTTGTGATTTCTCTTGAGATGACTGCTGCACCAATGGCGTTTCTCTCTGTGTGCAGGACAAAGTCGGTGACACCTGTATACCAGAGAGGGTCCCCCGTGGACTGAGACATTTGTCACACTGTGCTGAATGATCTAGCTGAGTCCATGCATAGTCCCAAGCTGACAACCCCTAGGCCAGGAGGGTCTGCCAAAGGGTTGTGGTTAGATCTGTTGCCTTGTGTAGTAGAGGGATGTGACCATTTAAGTTAGGACGGACCACCACTGAGGCCTTCACTGTGCCGTTTCACCCAGAGCCCTGTACTGTGAGGATACAGTTACCCCGTATAACCTAGGGGGATCACTTGAAACAACAAGAACTGCAACCTAATCTACAACCCCTACCGGAGAAGTGAGTAAAACGTGGTATCACCTACAAACTATCACTGGGGCAAGAGACTCGCATCAGGATCACTGCCACAACCCTCACCAGGAGATGGATCAGACACTTAACCACTGTTGGTAGAGTAAGTATAGAGTGGGACAGGGAGCTGCCAAAGAATCACTAGAGTCCGACCTCTGGGAGGGTTGATGTGCAATTGTTTGTGAATGTCATATTTTTCCTTAGTGTTGGTTAGTGGTAGAAATAAAATACTTCTCCTTTTTCATAAAAGTGAGTATTTGTCTGGACACTGATTGATTGCTGCTGCTGTACTTATTTTGAGTTGTGAGCCTGTGTTCACTACCCTGTATCCATCCACCCCCACCCAGAGGGAGATTTGAATTGCTCAATCCTATTACTACTGAGAGATAAATGCAGAAGGGGCTCTTGGTCCAGTTTCTCAGGATCCATATTAGATCAGGTCCTGGGACAGCAGGAGTTAAAGACCTCAACCACCATAGTTGAGTCCAGTAATCCCCGCGTGCCCGTGGCCCTCTGAAAAGGGTTCTGACAGTTTGAAACAGGTAACACCAGAATGGGCAGGGACAAAATCATTAGAAATCAGGGAAATAGTATTGTACTGTATTGTAAAAGGTCCTTATCTCTTTGTGTGGATAGGAATATATACTGATATTGCAATAGTCATGATGACCCTTGCAGAGAAAGTGACTTAAGTGTCGGGCATCCTCTCTGTTGTAAGAAAAACAGAGGAAAAGGACCTCATACAAGTAACATGAGACATGTCAGAGAACAAAGGCAAAAAAATATTGATTTGAGTAAATATCCCTCTGCCGATAATAGAGCAAATTATCTGTAAGATTTGCACACCAATGCAGAATTAAGGGAAATTGACAGCCCAGTTGTATGGTAAAGGTTTTGCAGGTGAAGTGAAAGAGTGACCAGTGAGGCCTAGGTAAAAGCAATAAATAGATATAACCTGCCTATCTTCTGATATTCTCACCAATTGTAGCAAGCCTTGCAGGGCATAGTAAAGTGATGCATCTGTCAAAGTTTCTATTTACACACCCTAATGGATAATGCTGGACACTAAATAGGGTTAGTCACAACTACTACGTCACATTTTTTTCCAAAAATAAGTGGTTTTCCACTGTGTTATGCTGCCAGGTAGACTCTGCTTCCTTAGTATTTTGCCACAGTGCCTGGGTCCCCAGAGACCCAAAGAAAGTGGTGGAATGGGAAATGGCAGTGTCACTCTCCTTCTCCCTCCTCCCTCGGATCTCCACAGACACAAAAGAGGTGGGAGAAAGCGAACTTTGCCTGTTTCCTCTTATCACCTTCTCCTGTTAGCTGCCGGTCAACGCAGACACTTGCTGACACAGAAGGTAAATCTTTGTGTGGGGTGTATCATGGAGGTGTACGTAGTTGATGGTATTCCAGGTAACCTTTCTTATCACATAGGGCAGGATGTGTCAAAGGTGATGTTTAGAAGAGTAACAGGTCTTTGGATTTTTTTAAATAAAAAAATAATGGAAAGAGGGAGGGGTAAGGGAGTTGATGGTGTTAACGCTGAGTTTGTTAATGAAAAATACTAATGATTATTCATGTATTCTGAGTGTTGAATTTGCGTAGAAAATGTAATAACTTAGTGAAAAATAATGCACGCACTTGAAGGTGCGTCCACCAGTGTGGCCACCAATGTTCACAAAGGGTACTTATTAATATGAATATTGAGCTTATGTTTGATTAATGTAGTAAAATGCCATATTAAGGGTTATGTATTAACTTTATTAATTGTACGCCTTAACTTAGCGGAGTTCTTGGCCTAGTTGCACGGCCTCATGTCAAGCTGTGTTGATTAGGCTTTTAATAAAATGTCTGTTTAGAGAATTAAATTGTGATTTTCCTCTGTGTTGACCAAACACTTGTAGCTAAAAGTCTTTCTCACGAGAACTGCTTGCTAGAAGATGCTGTACTTGCTAGTGCAACATTATTTAATGTAATGTGTGTGAGACTAACTTTCCAGGAGAACACAAAGACCATACTGACTAGACTATAAGCTGCAACAAGATTTTTACCTGATGAGCTGGATGATGAGAACAGTACAAAAGGAGCCAGTCATGGACATGTGAACCATGTACTAGTAGAAATGTAGATGTGAAGTTTTAGTTTTATGGGACAAAGTGTGAACATGCGATCACTTGACCAATAGGAACCTGGGCAGTAGTTTTAGGAAATCTAACTTAGCCAGACTGCACTGAAAGGAAGACACCATTTTGCCCATTTTCCGTCTTGAGAAGAGATGTGCTTAACTTTATTGTTTAAAAGACTTTGCTGTTTCTGTACTTTGATGCTGAATCCTGATGCCTTGCAGACCAGACTGATGTCCTGATGATGAAGACTGTCACAGCTTGCTGATCCAAACTGAGGATAGGTATACTGACCATGATATTGTTTGCTATGTCTATTTACTTTTGTTTCTAGGTACCAAACTCTATTTTGATAGAGCCATGGTTAGATGTTTTTCCAAATTTGTGTTGACTAAATTGTTTTGCATGAAGCCCAAACATACTATTCTAGTCTGGTGCTAGTTAGGGAGCTCACTGATGAAGTTCGCTGTATGAAATAACATCTTCTGTCTTTTCTTTGCTGAATCTAAATGTATGTAATATCGTTAGCGCAGTTATTCTTGCTATTAATTTGTACTGTGATTTTAGAATGTGTAGTAGCTCAAGCTTTGTATAGATTGTGGTTCTTTCATCGTTTCAGTCAGCCAGTGTTGTTTCTTTATGTTTATCATTTGATTTTGAGATTAACCTACATTACCTTAGTGTTGTTAATATAGGGAAATAAATATTCAAACTTTTACAGAAAGGTGTGGTTATTCATGACTGCAAGGTCATGGTGTGTGACAATTACTGACTCCTATTGATTATTAATGCTGATGATTGATTATTTGTTATTGTTCAGTATTGGAACAGGGTTTATATGGTGGGAACATCTTAAGCGTAGTCAAAAGGTTCATCGACCTATTTGTGCCCCCTTGTAAGTTTACTTATTAAGGTCAGACGTGCTAACAATAGTAACAATAGTAACAGCAGCAGCATGTTAAGAACTTGTTTCAATATGGCACGTTATTTGAAGAGGGTGTATTGATGGTGGTGCTGGAAGGTGGTACATGGTTGATTACTAGGTAGTGGTCTTTTCCAAACTATGGAGTAGGGCAGTTGTTTTTAAGGGTTTTGTGGGCCAATGGACATGGCACCAGGTATATGTTTTTAGGACTGGGATATGGTGGGGATGAACGTTTCCTTGATGGTTTGGGAGGGTACTAGGAAGAGTGTCTTATGCATTTGGGAGGAAAGAACACTAAAGATTGTGGTGGAGTGAGTTTAAAAAATAGATTATTTAAAAAAAGAATAGACCTAGCTAAACGTTGCTGATCAGGGAGAGGCCATGGTGTCATAGCGTTCTTCTTTCCCCTCAGTAGAAAACGACCCCTTTATTGACTGTTACCCGTCTATATTTCCATACATTTACTGCACTGGCAACAGTGTATGGACAATGAGCTCTACTGTTACTGCACTTTCTTTTCATTTGTTGTTTATTTTGATTTTTTTTCTTTGCTCAATCTCTGCTCAGTTTGACCCAAGAGACCCAGTTCTTTACCTTTATATGCATGCCATTCTGTTGATGCTGTCCACCACATATAAAGATCTCCAGCACAGACATAATCATAATAGTTTATCGGAATTATAGGTCCGTGCGAGTTAGATGTGACGTTCAACAAGGTCAAATTTTAAAGAAGAGCAAACATAGTTGCTCAATATATCCCTAATACACAATTATGCTGCATAGTTTTAGAGAGAACTCAGAATAGAACAACAGTCATACTCTACTGTAATATGAACTGATATAATATTTAAAATGTTGAATTAAAATGCAGAGTAGCATTTATTCTGTTTAATATTTTGAAAGATCTTCCATCTGTTCTGAAAACATTGATGGGATGTTATATTTTCCTTCCAATCAATAGTGGCTTTGCAAACCAGTCACACATGTTAATATTACGGAGTTGAGGTGATATTTTATCCTACTAAGATCTATATAACCAAATGTATTGCACCGTCATAAAAGGGCAGCACTATAAAAGCCTTTGGTTGCTAGGTTTGTCTGTTTATATTCTGGCGGAATTGCCTGCCAAAGTGCTCAAGTTTCATTCAAACAGGAACAGATTAACTATGGGTCCTAGGTTAGGAGGCAAGAGCGTAGATCCAAGTATGTATTCCTAAAGAGCAGCTGCCACACAAGCAAACAATAATATAAACTTTCCCTAGACTATCGTTTGCCTTTCTGTGCCATAGTTGTTCGTTCCCAAGCTAATTGCCTGCGTGTGTTGTTATTGACGATATATTTTGTATTAGCTGAGAGCATGTGGTTGTTTTTGCTCTACTTTACGATCGCATGATCTTTGTAAAAAAAAAAATGGCAACACACTGTTAATGTCACAATAAACTTTAAGTAAAATGTATAGGAATACAAGCGTGCAAGGTGCTTTCACTAAAATCAAATCATTCAATTATATTCTGGCAATACATTCAGAAAGTTGATTTTATTTGTACTGAGAAACCTGTTGTTGACTAAGAATGCGTATTTGTTGTTTGTATTTTGCAGTTTGTATTTTATTGTTTTTATCAGAAATTGATTCATTTTGGAGGTCTGCACCTGATCCCTAAACAGGATCTTATTAGGACAGCGAGGGCCTGATTCACAATGGTAAACTTACAATTTTGTGTAATCTATTTATTTGGTATTCACAAACTACGAGCAGGCCTCAGCATCTTGTCTCACCAAGTTCTATTTTTCAAAGCTGAGGCTTTAGAAGTGTTCTATTGAGGTGTGTGTGTGACATGGTTACAGGACACTAGCATCCAGTTGTGCACCTGTCCAGGAATTTAGCCCATGACAAAAGTAACTTTGAGGTGGTTGTTAGGAAACTGTTGGCAAAAAAGTGGCCTACCACTTGAATTGGAAAGAAAGAAAGTAAAAACTATTTTTTCTCTATTCTTTGAAGGGTTTCTGACACAAGTGGTTTCCACATATTTGGTTATACATGTATGGATCTGATGAATTTATTTTGAACAGAACATTTTGGCAATGGTTTCTATATATGTTTTGTGTATATGTATCTTGCCACCCTGAGGAAGTCATTGGGTTACATCCCTGACGAAACACGTGTTGGCAGAAGTGGAAGTGGGCTGAAGTGGAAGTGATTCTTTCACTAAAGTTACAATTTCAACAGAGAATAAAGAAGCTTTTCATACATTATGAACACAAGAAAGAAGGATTTAAGATGAGAGCTTTATTTCTTCTGCAATTTAAGGGCATTCATCGGCAATGATTTAATTGTGGGTTAATTGCCAGGGACCTCCATTGATGAGTGGTATAAAATGTTTACTTTTAATGGAAGTTTGAGAAAAGTATTATTGCCACAAGTATGGGATTGCACATACAGCCACCCATTACGGAGACCATTATGTGATTCGTAAGTGTTTTTTGCTTTGAATGACAGTGAGACGTATACAACCAATATCCACAGAGTGCTGTGCTGACACACAATAAGTGTGTGCCTTGACTACACATGAAGCATTCCACACAGTGTACAAGTGACTGTAGCTAGCCAACCAAACTCAATAAATAGCACACTATTAGACAGGAGAAGGTCCCTCTGAGGAAATATATGATTATGTGGCTTAAACACCAATGTGTGAGGCATGCTAATATGATACCTGTGTTGGTGTTATCCACAGTCATGGCTATCATTGAAAGAGAAAGCTTCCTTCCCAACTTTATCATGTTTACATGACCTTGTGAGAATGTTTTGTTACATAATATACATGAGGAATTAATACTCTTGCTACAGGCCACATCTAAAAAAAAACATAGCTTTCCTGTATTCATTCCCCAGGGCGAGGTGCAGTAAGCCCTTGTATTGCACTTGCAGCAAGCACGGAAATGAAAGCCAAAGCAGGGGCTTCATTTAGATTTAGTGAGCCATCATGCTTGACTAGAGCAACATAGCACAAATGGCTGCCTTGTCTTACTCTGCACTGGGAAGGCGTGCATCCACCCACAGATTTTGACACAATCCCAGATGTGCTAATGGTAGTACATCTGGAATTGCATTAAAGCTGTACACCATCCCAAAAGAGGACTAATAGGGAGACATATCTTTATTTCTCCTGTTAATTTCTTCTTTCAATGTGTTCTTCATTCTGCAGTACAAGTAGAAAAAGCCTCTAATGATTTTTTATATTGGAAGTTGTGCCTTCCTCCAAAAAAACAATCCTTCCTGTAACACAGGCACCCTTGGAGCATAACACAATGATGCCTGGGTTGGTGCTAGGCTGCACTCATTGCGGCAGTGCAGTGGGAGATCATTGGAGATATGGTGCACTCCTGTTGTCTCCCTGTCACGCAATGCAGTGTCACTTTTTACAAAATCTGGTGCATAGTGTCCATGCTTGTTAAGAACACAGCCAGTGACTGATGTAGTAAGAATCATCCAATAGTGAGCTTCTGACACATAACTTTGGCGTCAGAATCCGAAAAAATTGAAATCTCCATGTCGTCATAAGACTTGTGTCCACCTGAATGAAGAGATGGAAGCAATTTGTTAGATGTAGTCATTTAACACGTTCACTACAGTTAATATGATCAAATTAAATAACTACAGCCCTTATTATGACATTGGTGGTAAGTACTGCTTACCGCCATGGCGACTGCCGCCAACATACCGCCGCTGCGGCAGATCACCACTACCCATATTATGAAACATACATGGCAATCTGTCACTATACATCCACACACACAAGTCCGCCAGCCCAATGGTCGGTGATAACCTGGCGGTATCCAAACCCACACTGTTACACCAACAGAACTACGCCCACAACATTATGACCCACGAATCACCACGGCGGACATTCAATGGTGGTAAACCATTGGCGGTAATCACGCCCCACTCAAAATACACACACACATACAAAACACCACCACATTGGACAATTCAAACTACACACACCTGACACCCATACACATACAACACCCACACCACTATAAAACACACATCCACATTACCCACAACCCTTTACAACTAAAAACAAGTGCCACAAGAGAGATAGCAAGACCACAGACAAGACCAACGCCACACACCACCATCACCTATACACCATCCACGCACCTTACATCACACACCCCAACACATCACCCTACACACCCTCACCCATACCACTCACACTATACCCATGTCACCACAACAACACCCCAGGTTCTCAGAGGAGGAGCTAAGGGTCATGGTGGAGGAAATCATCCGGGTAGAGCCACAGCTATTCGGATCACAGGTGCAGCAGACATCCATTGCTAGGAAGATGGAGCTATAGCGGAGAATCGTGGACAGGGTCAACGCCGTGGGACAGCATCCCAGAACAAGGGATGACATCAGGAAGAGGTGCAACGACCTACGGGGGAAGGTGCATTTCGTGGCACCAAGACACCAAATAGCTGTACAGAGGACTGGCAGTGGACCCTCTCCTCCTCCCCCACAACTAACAAGATGGGAGGAGCAAGTCTTAGCAATCATGCATCCTGAGGGCCTGGCAGGAGTAGGAGGAAGACTGGGCTCTGGTAAGTCAACTCTTTACTACTTTCACCCCTCTACCCACATGCCATCACATAGCCCCACCCTTACCCTCACTCCCATTACTCCACCACCTCCCACATAGCTCACCATCACAACCCACCCATCCCAATACCAAGCCCTGCATGCAACACCAATGCATTGACACGCATCACAGACCTGCATCGACATCTATCAATAAAGCATGCACACTAGAGGGAAACAGCTAGCCCACCAAATAACAACTCACACAAGGCAAAGCTGCCAGGGCAATAACAACCATAGAGGGCAACACACCCATGCACAAGATGTCACATGCAGAAACAATAACACTGTATTTACATCCCCACAGGTCCCCCAGCCAACATCACCGGAGAGGAGGTGCCAGCAACATCCAGTCCCCCCCCCAGAAGAGGCCCACAGTGATGATAGCAGCTCTGGACACTTGGATATGGGTGACCAACCTGGCCCATCAGGGATCTATGGACAGTCGGTTACCCAGGCACAGTCCCATACCACCACAGAGCCTCCCCCATCAGGAAACACCAGCACAGTGCCTACCCAGTGGGCCCATACCTCTGTCCCCAGGACACACCAATCAGCAGTGTGTCCACTACTACAGGGACCCGAGGCCACCCCACAATCACAGGATGATCAGGGACCTGGGGTCAGTTGCAGTGGACACCCGGTTCAGGGGACAGAGGCACAGGACAACAGGAAAGCTGGGAGGACTGCTGTGCATCAGGGGGAGGACAGGCCGAGAGAATCGACCCTCCAGGAGGCACTCACCGTGATCCTGGGCACATATCAACATTCCCAGGAGACGATGGTCCAGATACTGGACAAGATGCAGGAGAACCAGCGGCTACAGGAGGGACAGTACCGGGGGATCAGGGAGGACTTGAAGGACATTAACACCACCCTGGTCACCATTGCAAGGGTGCTGGCAGACATGGCCAACAGTATGAGGGAGGCAGTGGCACACCACCGGGCCCCTGCCACAAGCCAAACCGATGAAGAGCCCTCCACCTCCACTGCTGTAGTGGACAGGAGGCCCCACCGAAGGACCAATAGGCCACCAGCACATCTTCCCCTACAGAAGGAGAACCAACCTGCAAATGTTCCCTGTGATCCAGGCAGAAGCCAGAGACTATTGCCAAGACCCCCGCCAGGAAATAAGACTCTCTTAACTGTCATGCTTGTGTCCCACCCTGTCACCCTGTCCACCTTGAACTGTCATTGCTCCCCTTCCTATGCCCCCTGGAGAGCACCTGTGATCCACATAGACCGGACTCCAGCCTGGACTTTCCTCCACCATCATCCCACACCATTGCACACCCTCCTCTACTTATTAGCACTTAAATAAACACCCTTTGAAAATATACAAGTATGGAGTCTGTCAAATTATTTAAGTATGTATTTGTTTAACAAGGTTTAAACACTGCAATTCAACTGTACAGTAATGTATACATAGGAATGACCTGTAGTTGGCTGCAGTCAACACACCAGGAGCGATAGTGGGGTACAAATATCTGCAAATAGAGATGCCAAAGGGTACAGTGAGAGGCCATAGAAGTAGGAAAATCAGCCTGCCTGTGGCAATGTCAAACACAAAACTGTCAATTAAATGTTAAGTTACACTGTCTTACCTGTGTGTCATTGGAAGTAATGACAAATTACTGCACTTCTGTTATCCTCATCCTCATCCTCTGCCTCCTCATCTACACTGTCCACAGGGTCCACTGCTGCCACGCGCCCATCTCCATCCTCATCCTCCTGCAGAAAAGGCACCTGGCGATGTAAGGCAAGATTGTGCAACATACAGCATGCCACGATGATCTGGCAGACCTTCTTGGGTGAGTAGCACAGGGAACCACCTATGAGATGGAGGCAATGAAACCTGGCCTTCCTGAGGCCGTATGTCCTCTCTATAATTCTTCTTGTTTGCCCATGTGCCTCAATGTAAAGTTCCTCTACCCTTGTCATGGGATTCCTCACAGGGGTCAGTAGCCATTAGAGGTTGGGGTAACCAGAGTCACCTGCAAATATCGAAGGACAACTGTTAGAACAACAGTAACCCTTAAGGCCCACACCATACCCATACACTAACATCCACTGGGTGGGATCCAGGGCTCACCTATTAGCCACACAGGTGCCTCTGGAGTTGAGCAATCACGTATGGGATGCTGCTATTCCTCAGGATAAAGGCATCATTCACAGACCCAGGATACTTTGCACTGTCATGGGAGATGTACTGGTCCGCCAGGCACACTATCTGCACATTAATTGAGTGAAAGCTCTTTCGAATTCTGAACATCTGTTCATTTCTCCAGAGGGAAACAAATGCAAAATGTGTACCATCCATTGACCCAATAATGTTGGGGATATGTCCCATTGCATAGAAATCAGTTTTCACTGTGTCCAAATCCTCCACCTGGGGGAAAACGATGTAGCTGCCATTGTGTTTAATCAGGGCAGACAACACTCTGGTCAGCACTGTTGAGAACATTGGCTGAGACATTCCTGCTGCCAAGCCCACTGACACTTGGAAGGAGCCAGTTGCCAGGAAATGGAGCACAGATAGGACTTGCACAAGAGGGGGGATCCCGGTGGGGTGACGGATAGTAGATATCAGGTCAAGCTCCAATTGGGCACACAGCTCGGTGATTGTGGCCCTGTCCAGTCTATAGGTGAGGATAATGTGCCTGTCCTCTATTGTTGCCAACTCCACCAGAGGTCTGTACACTGGGGGATGTCTCCATCTCCTATCCATCCGCAGCAGTTGCAATCTATGGTGCACAACGGTGAGCAGCTGGTCAATATCGCATATTTCCAACCACTACACTTTATTCCATGTTGTCATTGTAACAGTATATTGTTGGATAAGTCCAAATGGTGCTTATGTGTACTGTGACGCAGTTAGGTGCCAAGGCCTGCCCCCCCTGAAATGGCGTCCGCCTATACTGTATGGGGGACATGTGGAAATGAGGTAATTCCGCTGACCTTGTGCTCCGTTGCGGGAGGCGGTCGAGAATCACTGTGCAACTCTTCATTGGTTATCATTGGGCCCTATAGGGTACAGTGGCCAATGGTGATGTATGCCGGCGGTGACGGTATGCAACGCTGCGGACGTGACCGCCATTTACTATCTGTGCATTCACTTGTTACCTGACCTTCAACAGGAGAGGACCTACACTGCATGTGCTGCTGTGACTTGTGTCTCGAACCGACCATGGTTCATATGACTGAAGAAAGGGCCCTTGCCCTCACCTCGGAGGAGTGGAAGAGACTGGTGGATGGGGTCCTACCACAGTACCGAATGCTGTATGGGCCGCTAGACCAACAGGTAAGTACACTGTGAGCACGATGCATGGGGCATAAATGCATGAAGTGGTGTGTGTGAAGGCCTCGTGTGGGGGGGTGGATTGGCCCTGGGCAGGGTGCTGCATGTATGCTGGGCCATGTCTGTGCATAAAGGGATGTGAAGGGCTATGGTGGGCCATGAGTGTAACAGGCAGGACGGTCTGGCTGATACCTTTTCCTATGTGTATTTCTCTGCAGGTCAGCGCCCATCAGAAAAAGGGTATACGGTGTGCCATCGCCAAGGACGTGCAGACCCTGGGGGTCAACGACAGGCGAAGCACCCACTGTCACAAATGGTAGGAGGACCTGAGACGCTGGGCATTGAAGACGGCAGAGGCCCAGCTGGGGAGGGCCTCCTAACGAAGAAGGGTGCCCGTCGAACCCTGACCCCCCTGATGGCATGCATACTGGCGGTGGCCTATCTGGTATCTGGAGCTGGATAGGCACTTGGGGGCATCACAGCAGCCACAAGAGGGTGAGTACAGTGCCCCAATATACTACTTGCACGTGGTGGGGTGGTATCCAGGTGGAGGATGTGGACCTGTGGGTGCCCCTAGGTCAGGCCAGACATTGCAGGGTATGGCCCATGTTGGACAGGCTCTGATGTAAACTTCCTCCAACCAAGCTAGTAGGCATCCACTAATGGGCAGGGGTTTGTGGGTCTCATGTATGCTGCAATTGGCGTTAGGTGCCCCTGTCCATGGGCTGGTGACTAGCATTGTGACTGGTAGTGCATTGCCTATTGCATAGGACTGTTCCCTGTGTGTGTGTGTTGTGCACGCCAATGGTGGTGTTGGTGCTGCTTTTGACCAAGTGTATCCTTTGTCTCTTCCCCCTCTTTTTGTTTTGTAACCCTGTCCTAATGTGCATTAACATCATCTGGCTGAGGAGCAGAGGCACCGGCGACTGAGGAGCTACATCCCACATGTACCAGTATGCCGAATCCACCAACGGTGAGGGCACCAGTGGGATGGAGAGTGAGGGGAGCACCACGGTGGAGACTGGAGGGGACAGTTCGGACACAGATGCCTCCTCCGATGGAAGCTCCCAGGTGGTACAGCCGCCACCCCCCTTACGAGTACCGCCCTCGCAGCAGCCCCTCAGCATGTTTCCCATGCCTGCTCACTCAAGAGGGTGGGCATCCCTTTTGCCCCATGCACCTTAGACCCTGCCCCAGTTAGCCCTGCTGCCCTCAATGAAGAGGCTATTGACCTCCTGTGATCCATTTCTGTTGGGCAGTCAACCATTGTGAATGCCATCCACGGGCTGGCAGCCCAAATGCAACGGACAAATGTATTCCTGGAGGGCATTCACACTGGCATGGTGGCCCATCAGCGATCAATCCAGGCTCTAGCCTCCTCTCTGATGGCAGCCATTGTCTCTGTTTTTAGCCTCCCCCCTCCAACGTCCTCTACCCAGTCCCATTCCCCTCAAACCCAAGCTATCACAAGCACACAGGCAGACCAGCATGCACACAAGACAACACACAGGAGTGGTTCAGGCAAACACAAGCACCACACATCATCCCACAGGCGCTCACACAAACACCATCCAGATGGAGACATATCAATATCCACTGCCTACACTGTGTCCCCCTCCTCCTCCTCGTCCACCTCCCGCCCAGTTGTGTCTCCACTCACACCTGCATGCACTACATCCTCATCCACTACCACCATCACCAACACGCGTATCACTACACACCCCTCACTGGGAGTCACCACCACCATCATATCCATGCGCACGTCCCATGTGTCCTCTCCCACTGTGTCTGTGCCCCCTGCTCCCAAGGTACACAAACACAAGCACTCAGATACTCAACAGCCATTGACCTCACAACAGCATCCAGCCCATGCACTTGCACCCAAACACAGCAGACACCTCCTACAACCAATTCCTCTTCCTCCACTTCCAAACTTTCACCCTCTTCTTGCCCCAATGTCTCTAAGAAGCTTTTCCTCTCCTCTGTTGATCTCTTCCCTACCACTCCCGTCCTTCACGTCGGGCCAGGGTGGTCAGAACCCAGGCGAACACCTCAGCCACCCAGTCCACGGCCACAGTAGTTTCGACAGCTACTCCAGGTGGGAGAGAATACCGGGCACCAGACAGCCACACTGAAAGCCAGCCTGTACTAGGTGCTGCAAGGAAGGCCAAGGAGATACCACCAGCTGCCTCAAGGAAGGGCAAGGAGGCACCCCCAGCTGCCTCTAGGAAGGGCAAGGAGGCACCCCGAGCTGGTCAAGGAAGGGCAAGGATGCACCCCGAGCTGCTTCATGGATGGGCAAGGAGGCAACCCCAGCTGCTACAGGGAAGGGCAAGGGGCAATCCCCAACTGCTGACAGGAACGGCAAGGGGTCTGCACCAGCATGCAGGAAGGACAGGAGGCCTGGTGTTGGGACTCATTCGGAGCCCCCACCACCAACCATGGTGGTTCAGCCATCCGAGGCTGCAAGGGAAGGGCTGGAGCCTCCCCCCACACTGCCAGCACTGCCACCAGCACTGCCACCGGCATTACCACCAGCAGCAGTAGCCCCAGTGCGTAGCCGTCCGAGGCTGCAAGGGATGGGCTGGAGTGTCCCTCCACCACTACCAGCTCAACCAGCAGCACCACTGCCAGCAGCAGCAGCCCCAGTGGGCAGCCGTCTGAGGCTGCAGGGGATGGGCTGTAGCCTCCACCCACCACTGCCAGCACCTCCACCAGCACTGCCACCAGCACCGCCAAGAGCAACAGCAGTCCCAGTGGGCAGCCATCCGAGGCTGCGGGGGATGGGCTGGAGCCTCCACCCACCACTGCCAGCACTGCCACCGGCAGCAGCAGCCCAGTGGGCAGCCATCCGAGGCTGCAGAGGATGGGCTGGAGCTTCCCCCCACCACTGCCAGCTCCACCAGCAGCACCACCACTGCCACCACTGAGAAGCTGTCACCGCTGGCAGACAATGTGCAGTCCTGCATCCATGGGCTGTTGTGCAGCCAGGCACCAGCAAATCCTGTGAGTGTGACACCCAGGTGAGAGACTGTGACTTTGCACTCCCCAATATCTGCATCACTGGGCACAATGCCCCCTCCAGAACCAGTGGAGTTGACATTCACTCACCCCATCCTTCCCAGGATGAAGCTCACTGAGCACAATGCCCCCTCCAGAACCAGTGGAGAAGCCATCCACTCACCCCATCCTTCCCAGAATGAAGCTCACTGGGCACAATGCCCCCTCCAGAACCAGTTGAGAAGCCATCCACTTGAGAGACTGTGGCCTTGCACTCCCCAGGACAAGTCAGTGGGCATGTCACCCACTTGAGAGACTGTGGCCTTGCACTCCCCAGGACCAACAGTGGGCAAACCACCCACTTGAGAGACTGTGGCCTTGCACTCCCCAGGACAAGTCAGTGGGCATGTCACCCACTTGAGAGACTGTGGCCTTTCACTCCCCAGGACCAAGCAGTGAGCATACCACCCACTTGAGAGATTGTGGCCATGCACTCCCCAGGACAAGTCAGTGGACGAGTCACTCACTTGAGAGACTGTGGCCTTTCACTCCCCAGGACCAAGCAGTGGGCATACCACCCCCTTGAGAGACTGTGGCCTTGCACTCCCCAGGACCAAGCAGTGGGCAAACCACCCACTTGAGAGACTGTGGCTTTGCACTCCCCAGGACAGCGCACAGGGCATGTTGCCCCCTCCAGGACCAGTGGTGTTGTACCATCTTCCTGCTGATGTGCTCCCCCCATTCCCCATCCCCCTGAGGTGCCTGGCATTTTCGACCTGATGCCCCTGCAGTGTTCTCTCCGTTTTGTTGCAGGTGTGAGGTGGTGTTAGAAATGGGGTATTTGGTTGACAGTCAGGTTATCTCCTGTCCCAGCAAGGACCCTCACTCTAGTCAGGGTAAGTCATACACAATCCAAATTATCCTGTGCCCACCCTCTCGTAGCTTGGCACTGAGCAGTTAGACTTAACTTAGAAGGCAAGGTGTAAAGTATTTGTGCAATACATTATACAATACAACAATATAAAACTACAAAAATACACCACACAGTGTTTAGAAAAATATATAATATTTATCTGGATAAATGCTGGTCAAAACGATTAAAGATGAAATAAGCAATTGTAGGGATATCACTGCAAGTTATATCAAGTGTCTTAGAGTTGAAAATATTATTGTAAAAGCAATAAAAAGTGTCTTAAGTTCTCCTAGAAACAACAAGTGTCTCTTGCAGGGCAAAGTATCTGGTTTGCGATGAGTCGTGCATCGTCGTTTTGAGTCAGCTTCCGTCGATCCAGTAGGGCTGTGCGTCGAAGTTCCGGTTGCGTCGCTGGCACTGCATCAATCTTGTGTTGTAAAGTTGGGCTGCGTCATTCCGGACTCAGCATGCATTTAATTTTTCACGGCGAGCAGGCTGTGCGTCGTTTTCAGCAGGCGGTGCGTCACATATTCACTGCATAGGGATTTCAGCTGCAGGAGAGAAGTCTTTTTGGTCCTGAGACTTCATGGAACAGGAGGCAAGCTCTATCTGAGCCCTTGGAGAGCACTTCTGCAGCACAGCAAGAGAGCAGCAAGACAGCAGGGCAATAGTGAGGCAGCAGTCGTCTTCAGAAAGCAGTCAGGTGAGTCCTTTGGGCAGCCAGGCAGTTCTTCTTCTCAGGGTGCTGGTTCTGGTTCAGGTTTCTTCTTCAAGAAGTGTCTGAGGTAGTAGGGCAGATGCCCTGTTTTTATACCCAAATGTGCCTTTGAAGTGGGGGAGACTTCAAAGAGTGGGTTAGATGTGCACCAGGTCCCCTTTCAGTTCAATCCTGTCTGCCAGGGTCCCAGTAGGGGGTGTGGCAGTCCTTTGTGTGAGAGCGGGTCCTCCACCCTCCCAGCCCAGGAAGACCCATTCAAACTGCAGATGTATGCAAGTGAGGCTGAGTATCCTGTGTTTGGGATGTGTCTGAGTGAATGCACATGGAGCTGTCAACTAAACCCAGCCAGACGTGAATTGTAAGGCACAGAAAGATTTAAGTGCAGAGAAATGCTCACTTTCTAAAAGAAGCATTTCTAAATTAGTAATATTAAATCCAACTTCACCAGTCAGCAGGATTTTGTATTACCATTCTGGCCATACTAAATATGACTTTCCTACTCCTTTCAGATCAGCAGCAACAACTCAAACAATGTATGAGGGCAGCCCCAATGTTACCCCATGAAGGGAGGAGGCCTCACAGTAGTGTAAAAACGAATTTAGGAGTTTTACACTACCAAGAAATGTAAACTACACAGATACATGTCCTGCCTTTTACCTACACAGCACCCTGCCCTAGGGGTTACCTAGGGCACACCTTGGGGGTGACTTATAAGTAGAAAAAGGGGAGATTTAGGGTTGGCAAGTACTTTTAAATGCCAAGTTGAATTGGCAGTGAAACTGCACACACAGGCCTTGCAATGGCAGGCCTGAGACAAGGTTAAGGGGCTACTGAAGTGGATGGCACAATCAGTGCTGCAGACTCACTAGCAGCTTTTAATCTACAGGCACTGGGCACATATAGTGCACTCTACTATGGATTTCTAAGTAAATTAAATAGCCCAATTGGGTGTGATCCAATGTTACCATGTTTAAAGGGAGAGAGCATATGCACTTTAGCACTGGTTAGCAGTGGTAAAGTGCGCAGAGTCTAAAAACCAGCAAAAACAGTATCTCAAAAGTGGAGGGAGGCAGGCAAAACGTTAGGGGTGACCACCCTAAGGCTGTCAGGTCTAACATGTGCCCCCACAGCTGAAAGTGGGGAGAGCTACCCAACCTCTTGGGAGCTCTCATCGCTAAGGCGGAGGTATCTGGAGAGACCACCAGCATTAGCGTGGTCAATCCCTGGGCGGTGTTCCACCATAAAGTCCATCCCCTGTAGAGAAATGGACCACCTCAAGAGTTTAGGATTCTCACCCCTTATCTGCATGAGCTATCTGAGGGGCCTCTGGTCTGTCTGAACCAGGAAGTGAGTCCCAAACAGGTATGATCTCAGCTTCTTCAGTGCCCAGACCACAGCAAATGCTTCTCCTTCAATAACAGTCCACCTCTGTTCCTATGGTAATAGTCTTCTGCTAATAAAGACTACTGGTTGGTCTTGGCCCTCCTCATTTAGCTGTGCTAGGTCCCACCTATGCCATGCTCTGAAGCATCTGTCTCCATGATAAATTCCTTGTATTAGCCAGGAGCCTTGAGCACGGGAGCCGTGCACATGGCTTCCTTCAGGGAGTCAAAGACCTTCTGAAAAGCCTCTGTCCAATTCACCAACCTAGGTGGCTTTTTGAATGTGCGTTCTGTCAAGGGTGTCACCATGGTTCCATAGCCCTTGACAAATCTGCGGTAATACCAGGTGAGGCCTGAGAAGACTCTCACCTCTGTTTGGGTTGTAGGTGGTTGACAGGCCTTGATAGTTTCAATCTTGGACTAGAGGGGCTGTACCATGCCACCACCTACTAAGTGTTCTAAGTACACCACGGAACCCTGCCCAATCTGGCACTTACTGGCCTTGATGGTCAGGTCTGCCTGTTGCAGAGCCTGAAGCACCTCCTTGAGGTGGAGCAGGTTTTCCTCCCAGCTGTCAGTGTAGAAAGCAATGTCGTCCTGTTAGGCTGTGCAGAAGACATCCTTGCCAGCTAGGACCCCGTTAACCAACCGTTGGAGGGTAGCGGGGCAGTTTTCAACGCAAAGGGCATCACCCGGAATTGGTAATGGCCCTCAGGTGTGGAAATTGCCGATCTCTGTTTAGCCCCCTCGGTCAAGGCGATCTGCCAGTACCCTGATGTGAGATCAAAAGTACTGAGGAATTTGGCAGCGTCTAGTCTGTGTACGAGCTCATCAGCTCGGGGGATGGGGTGAGCATCAGTCTGTGTGACTGAATTGAGACCCCAGTAGTCCAGGTAGAACTGAAGTTCTGGCTTGGCACCGGGTGCAGCAGCCTTGGGAACCAAATCTGAGGTTTCCTGAGGATTCTGGGTAAGAAAACATTGGGGGATCCACAGAAGTCACACCTCCCTTGAATCCCTCGGGTGTCTAGTTTTCGGAAATGTCTGGGTTTGGTATGTTTCCCTAGATGGCTGCTGAGCCCAAGACCAAAAACGCAGGTCCCCCCGCAAAAACAGGTAGTTTTCTATTTGATAACTTTTATGTGTCCAGATAGTGTTTTGGGGCATTTCCCGTCACGGGCACTAGGCTTACCCCCACAAGTGAGGTACAATTTTTATTGGGAGACTTTGGGGAACGCTGGGAGGAAGGACATTTGTGGCTCCTCTCGGATTCCAGAACTTTCTGTCACCGAAATGTGAGGAAAAAGTGTTTTTTCTAGCCGCATTTTGAGGTTTGCAAAGGATTCTGGGTAACAGAACCTGGTGAGAGCCCCACAAGCCACCCCATCTTGGATTCCCCTAGGTCTCTAGTATTCAAAAATGCACAGGTTTGGTCGGTTTCCCTAGGTGGCAGCTGAGCTAGAGCCAAAATCCACAGGTAGGCACTTTGCAAAAAACACCTCTGTTTTCTTTGAGAAAATGTGATGTGTCCACTTTTTGTTTTGGGGCATTTCCAGTCGCGGGCAATAGGCCTACCCACACAAGTTAGGCATCATTTTTATCAGGAGACTTGGGGGAAAGCTGTGTGGAAGGACATTTGTGGCTCCTCTCAGATTCCAGAACTTTCTGTCACCGAAATGTGAGGAAAAATTATTTTTTTAGCCACATTTTGAGGATGCAAAGGATTCTTGGTAACAGAATCTGGTGAGAGCCCAACAAGTCACAGCATCTTGGATTCCCATAGGTCTCTAGTTTTCAAAAATGCACAGGTTAGGTAGGTTTCCCTAGTTGGCGGCTCAGCTAGAGGCCAAAATCCACAGGTAGGCACTTTGCAAAAAACACCTCTGTTTTCTTTGATAAAATGTGATGTGTCCACTTTGTGTTTTGGGGCATTTCCTGTCGCGGGTACTAGGCCTACCCACACAAGTGAGGTATCATTTTTATTGGGAGACTTGGAGGAACGCTGGGTGGATGGAAATTTGCGGCTCCTCTCAGATTCCAGAACTTTCTGTCACCGAAATGTGAGGAAAAAGTGTTTTTTTAGTCACATTTTGAGGTTTGCAAAGGATTCTGGGTAACAGAACCTGGTGAGAGCCCCACAAGTCACACCATCTTGGATTCCCCTAGGTCTTTAGTTTTCAAAAATGCACAGGGGTGGTAGGTTTCCCTAGGTGGCGGCTGAGCTAGAGGCCAAAATCCACAGGTAGGCACTTTGCAAAAAACACCTCTGTTTTCTTTGAGAAAATGTGATGTGTCCACTTTGTGTTTTGGGGCATTTCCTGTCACGGGCACTAGGCCTACCCAAACAAAGGGAGGTACCATTTTTATCGGGAGACTTGGGGGAACGCTGGGTGGAAGGAAATTTGTGGCTCCTCTCAGAGTCCAGAACTTTCTGTCACCGAAATGTGAGGAAAAAGTGTTTTTTTAGTCACATTTTGAGGTTTGCAAATGATTCTGGGTAACAGAACCTGGTGAGAGCCCCACATGGCACCCCATCTTGGATTCCCCTAGGTCTCTAGGTTTCAAAAATGCACAGGTTTGGTAGGTTTCCCTAGGTTGAGCTAGAGGCCAAAATCCACAGGTAGGCACTTTGCAAAAAACACCTCTGTTTTCTTTGAGAAAATGTGATGTGTCCACTTTGTGTTTTGGGGCATTTCCTGTTGCAGGCACTAGGCCTACCTACACAAGTGAGGTACCATTTTTATTGGGAGACTTGGGGGAACACTGGGTGGGAGGAAATTCGTGGCTCCTCTCAGATTCCAGAACTTTCTGTCACCGAAATGTGAGGAAAAAGTGTTTTTGTAACCACATTTTGAGGTTTGCAAAGGATTCTGGGTAACAAAACCTGGTGAGAGCCCCACATGTCACCCCATCTTGGATTCCCCTAGGTCTCTAGGTTTCAAAAATGCACAGGTTTGGTAGGTTTCCCTAGGTGGCAGCTGAGCTAGAGGCCGAAATCCAAAGGTAGGCACTTTACAAAAAACACCTGTTTTCTTTGAGAAAATGTGATGTGTCCACTTTGTGTTTTGGGGCATTTCCTGTCGCGGGTACTAGGCCTACCCACACAAGTGAGGTATCATTTTTATTGGGAGACTTGGAGGAACGGTGAGTGGAAGGAAATTTGTGGCTCCTCTCAGATTCCAGAACTTTCTGTCACCGAAATGTGAGGAAAAGGTGTTGTTTTAGTCACATTTTGAGGTTTGCAAAGGATTCTGGGTAACAGAACCTGGTGAGAGCCCCACAAGTCACACCATCTTGGATTCCCCTAGGTCTCTAGTTTTCAAAAATGCACAGGGTTGGTAGGTTTCCCTAGGTGGCGGCTGAGCTAGAGGCCAAAATCCACAGGTAGGCACTTTGCAAAAAACACCTCTGTTTTCTTTGAGAAAATGTGATGTGTCCACTTTGTGTTTTGGGGCATTTCCTGTCACGGGCACTAGGCCTACCCACACAAGTGAGGTACCATTTTTATCGGGAGACTTGGGGGAACGCTGGGTAGAAGGAAATTTGTGGCTCCTCTCAGAGTCCAGAACTTTCTGTCACCGAAATGTGAGGAAAAAGTGTTTTTTTAGTCACATTTTGAGGTTTGCAAATGATTCTGGGTAACAGAACCTGGTGAGAGCCCCACATGGCACCCCATCTTGGATTCCCCTAGGTCTCTAGGTTTCAAAAATGCACAGGTTTGGTAGGTTTCCCTAGGTGGCGGTTGAGCTACAGGGCAAAATTCACAGGTAGGCACTTTGCAAAAAACACCTCTGTTTTCTTTGAGAAAATGTGATGTGTCCACTTTGTGTTTTGGGGCATTTGCTGCTGCGGGCACTAGGCCTACCCACACAAGTGAGGTACCATTTTTATCAGGAGACTTGGGGGAACGCTGGGTGAGAGGAAAATTGTGGCTCCTCTCAGATTCCAGTACTTTCTGTCACCGAAATGTGAGGAAAAAGTGTTTTTGTAGCCACATTTTGAGGTTTGCAAAGGATTCTGGGTAACAAAATCTGGTGAGAGCCCCACATATCACCCCATCTTGGATTCCCCTAGGTCTCTAGCTTTAAAAAATGCACAGGTTTGGTAGGTTTCCCTAGGTGGCGGCTGAGCTAGAGGCCGAAATCCACAGGTAGGAACTTTACAAAAAACACCTGTTTTCTTTGAGAAAATGTGATGTGTCCACTTTGTGTTTTGGGGCATTTCCTGTCGCGGGTACTAGGCCTACCCACACAAGTGAGGTATCATTTTTATTGGGAGACTTGGAGGAACGGTGAGTGGAAGGAAATTTGTGGCTCCTCTCAGATTCCAGAACTTTCTGTCACCGAAATGTGAGGAAAAGGTGTTGTTTTACTCACATTTTGAGGTTTGCAAAGGATTCTGGGTAACAGAACCTGGTGCGAGCCCCACAAGTCACACCATCTTGGATTCCCCTAGGTCTCTAGTTTTCAAAAATGCACAGGGTTGGTAGGTTTCCCTAGGTGGCGGCTGAGCTAGAGGCCAAAATCCACAGGTAGGCACTTTGCAAAAAACACCTCTGTTTTCTTTGAGAAAATGTAATGTGTCCACTTTGTGTTTTGGGGCATTTCCTGTCACGGGCACTAGGCCTACCCACACAAGTGAGGTACCATTTTTATCGGGAGACTTGGGGGAACGCTGGGTAGAAGGAAATTTGTGGCTCCTCTCAGAGTCCAGAACTTTCTGTCACCGAAATGTGAGGAAAAAGTGGTTTTTTAGTCACATTTTGAGGTTTGCAAATGATTCTGGGTAACAGAACCTGGTGAGAGCCCCACATGGCACCCCATCTTGGATTCCCCTAGGTCTCTAGGTTTCAAAAATGCACAGGTTTGGTAGGTTTCCCTAGGTGGCGGTTGAGCTACAGGCCAAAATCCACAGGTAGGCACTTTGCAAAAAACACCTCTGTTTTCTTTGAGAAAATGTGATGTGTCCACTTTGTGTTTTGGGGCATTTCCTGCTGCGGGCACTAGGCCTACCCACACAAGTGAGGTACCATTTTTATCAGGAGACTTGGGGGAACGCTGGGTGAGAGGAAATTTGTGGCTCCTCTCAGATTCCAGTACTTTCTGTCACCGAAATGTGAGGAAAAAGTGTTTTTGTAGCCACATTTTGAGGTTTGCAAAGGATTCTGGGTAACAAAATCTGGTGAGAGCCCCACATATCACCCCATCTTGGATTCCCCTAGGTCTCTAGCTTTAAAAAATGCACAGGTTTGGTAGGTTTCCCTAGGTGGCGGCTGAGCTAGAGGCCGAAATCCACAGGTAGGAACTTTACAAAAAACACCTGTTTTCTTTGAGAAAATGTGATGTGTCCACTTTGTGTTTTGGGGCATTTCCTGTCGCGGGTTCTAGGCCTACCCACACAAGTGAGGTACCATTTTTATCGGGAGACTTCGGGGAACGCTGGGTGGAAGGCCATTTGTGGCTCCTCTCAGAGTCCAGAACTTTCTGTCACCGAAATGTGAGGAAAAAGTGTTTTTGTAGTCACATTTTGAGGTTTGCAAATGCTTCTGGGTAACAGAACCTGGTGAGAGCCCCACATGGCACCCCATCTTGGATTCCCCTAGGTCTCTAGGTTTAAAAAATGCACAGGTTTGGTAGGTTTCCCTAGGTGGCGGTTGAGCTAGAGGCCAAAATCCACAGGTAGGCACTTTGCAAAAAACACCTCTGTTTTCTTTGAGAAAATGTGATGTGTCCACTTTGTGTTTTGGGTCATTTCCTGCTGCGGGTACTAGGCCTACCCACACAAGTGAGGTATCATTTTTATTGGGAGACTTGGAGGAACGCTGGGAGGAAGGAAATTTGCGGCTCCTCTCAGATTCCAGAACTTTCTGTCACCGAAATGTGAGGAAAAAGTGTTTTTTTAGTCACATTTTGAGGTTTGCAAAGGATTCTGGGTAACAGAACCTGGTGAGAGCCCCACAAGTCACACCATCTTGGATTCCCCTAGGTCTCTAGTTTTCAAAAATGCACAGGGTTGGTAGGTTTCCCTAGGTGGGGGCTGAGCTAGAGGCCAAAATCCACAGGTAGACACTTTGCAAAAAACACCTCTGTTTTCTTTGAGAAAATGTGATGTGTCCACTTTGTGTTTTGGGGCATTTCCTGTCACGGGCACTAGGCCTACCCACACAAGTGAGGTACCATTTTTATCGGGAGACTTGGGGGAACGCTGGGTGGAAGGAAATTTGTGGCTCCTCTCAGAGTCCAGAACTTTCTTTCACCGAAATGTGAGGAAGAAGTGTTTTTTTTGTCACATTTTGATGTTTGCAAATGATTCTGGGTAACAGAACCTGGTGAGAGCCCCACATGGCACCCCATCTTGGATTCCCCTAGGCCTCTAGGTTTAAAAAATGCACAGGTTTGGTAGGTTTCCCTAGGTGGCGGCTGAGCTAGAGGCCGAAATCCACAGGTAGGCACTTTACAAAAAACACCTCTGTTTTCTTTGAGAAAATGTGATGTGTCCACTTTGTGTTTTGGGGCATTTCCTGTCTCGGGTACTAGGCCTACCCACACAAGTGAGGTATCATTTTTATTGGGAGACTAGGAGGAACGCTGGGTGGAAGGAAATTTGTGGCTCCTCTCAGAGTCCAGAACTTTCTGTCACCGAAATGTGAGGAAAAAGTGTTTTTGTAGTCACATTTTGAGGTTTGCAAATGATTCTGTGTAACAGAACCTGGTGAGAGCCCCACATGGCACCCCATCTTGGATTCCCCTAGGTCTCTAGGTTTCAAAAATGCACAGGTTTGGTAGGTTTCCCTAGGTGGCGGTTGAGCTAGAGGCCAAAATCCACAGGTAGGCACTTTGCAAAAAACACCTCTGTTTTCTTTGAGAAAATGTGATGTGTCCACTTTGTGTTTTGGGGCATTTCCTTTCGCGGGTACTAGGCCTGCCCACACAAGTGAGGTATCATTTTTATTGGGAGACTTGGAGGAACGCTGGGAGGAAGGAAATTTGCGGCTCCTCTCAGATTCCAGAACTTTCTGTCACCGAAATGTGAGGAAAAAGTGTTTTTTTAGTCACATTTTGAGGTTTGCAAATGATTCTGGGTTACAGAACCTGGTGAGAGCCCCACATGGCACCCCATCTTGGATTCCCCTAGGCCTCTAAGTTTAAAAAATGCACAGGTTTGGTAGGTTTCCCTAGGTGGCGGCTGAGCTAGAGGCCGAAATCCACAGGTAGGCACTTTACAAAAAACACCTCTGTTTTCTTTGAGAAAATGTGATGTGTCCACTTTGTGTTTTGGGGCATTTCCTGTCGCGGGTACTAGGCCTACCCACATAAGTGAGGTAACATTTTTATTGGGAGACTAGGAGGAATGCTGGGTGGAAGGAAATTTGCGGCTCCTCTCAGATTCCAGAACTTTCTGTCACCGAAATGTGACGAAAAAGTGTTTTTTTAGTCACATTTTGAGGTTTGCAAAGGATTCTGGGTAACAGAACCTGGTGAGAGCCCCACAAGTCACACCATCTTGGATTCCCCTAGGTCTCTAGTTTTCAAAAATGAACAGGGTTGGTAGGTTTCCCTAGGTGGGGGCTGAGCTAGAGGCCAAAATCCACAGGTAGACACTTTGCAAAAAACACCTCTGTTTTCTTTGAGAAAATGTGATGTGTCCACTTTGTGTTTTGGGGCATTTCCTGTCACGGGCACTAGGCCTACCCACACAAGTGAGGTACCATTTTTATCGGGAGACTTGGGGGAACGCTGGGTGGAAGGAAATTTGTGGCTCCTCTCAGAGTCCAGAACTTTCTTTCACCGAAATGTGAGGAAGAGGTGTTTTTTTAGTCACATTTTGATGTTTACAAATGATTCTGGGTAACAGAACCTGGTGAGAGCCCCACATGGCACCCCATCTTGGATTCCCCTAGGCCTCTAGGTTTAAAAAATGCACAGGTTTGGTAGGTTTCCCTAGGTGGCGGCTGAGCTAGAGGCCGAAATCCACAGGTAGGCACTTTACAAAAAACACCTCTGTTTTCTTTGAGAAAATGTGATGTGTCCACTTTGTGTTTTGGGGCATTTCCTGTCGCGGGTACTAGGCCTACCCACATAAGTTAGGTAACATTTTTATTGGGAGACTAGGAGGAATGCTGGGTGGAAGGAAATTTGCGGCTCCTCTCAGATTCCAGAACTTTCTGTCACCGAAATGTGAGGAAAAAGTGTTTTTTTAGTCACATTTTGAGGTTTGCAAAGGATTCTGGGTAACAGAACCTGGTGAGAGCCCTACAAGTCACACCATCTTGGATTCCCCTAGGTCTCTAGTTTTCAAAAATGCACAGGGTTGGTAGGTTTCCCTAGGTGGGGGCTGAGCTAGAGGCCAAAATCCACAGGTAGACACTTTGCAAAAAACACCTCTGTTTTCTTTGAGAAAATGTGATGTGTCCACTTTGTGTTTTGGGGCATTTCCTGTCACGGGCACTAGGCCTACCCACACAAGTGAGGTACCATTTTTATCGGGAGACTTGGGGGAACGCTGGGTGGAAGGAAATTTGTGGCTCCTCTCAGAGTCCAGAACTTTCTTTCACCGAAATGTGAGGAAGAAGTGTTTTTTTAGACACATTTTGATGTTTGCAAATGATTCTGGGTAACAGAACCTGGTGAGAGCCCCACATGGCACCCCATCTTGGATTCCCCTAGGCCTCTAGGTTTAAAAAATGCACAGGTTTGGTAGGTTTCCCTAGGTGGCGGCTGAGCTAGAGGCCGAAATCCACAGGTAGGCACTTTACAAAAAACACCTCTGTTTTCTTTGAAAAAATGTGATGTGTCCACTTTGTGTTTTGGGGCATTTCCTGTCGCGGGTACTAGGCCTACCCACACAAGTGAGGTATCATTTTTATTGGGAGACTAGGAGGAACGCTGGGTGGAAGGAAATTTGTGGCTCCTCTCAGATTCCAGAACTTTCTGTCACCGAAATGTGAGGAAAAAGTGTTTTTAGTCACATTTTGAGGTTTGCAAAGGATTCTGGGTAACAGAACCTGGTGAGAGCCCCACAAGTCACACCATCTTGGATTCCCCTAGGTCTCTGGTTTTCAAAAATGCACAGGGTTGGTAGGTTTCCCTAGGTGGGGGCTGAGCTATAGGCCAAAATCCACAGGTAGACACTTTGCAAAAAACACCTCTGTTTTCTTTGAGAAAATGTGATGTGTCCACTTTGTGTTTTGGGGCATTTCCTGTCGCGGGTACTAGGCCTACCCACACAAGTGAGGTACCATTTTTATTAGGAGACTTGGCAGAGCGCTGGGTGGAAGGAAATTTGTGGTTCCTCTCAGAGTCCAGAACTTTCTGTCACCGAAATGTGAGAAAAAAGTGTTTTTTTAGTCACATTTTGAGGTTTGCAAATGATTCTGGGTAACAGAACCTGGTGAGAGCCCCACAAGTCACACCATCTTGGATTCCCCTAGGTCTCTAGTTTTCAATAATTCACAGGGTTGGTTGGTTTCCCTAGGTGGTGGCTGAGCTAGAGGCCAAAATCCACAGGTAGGCACTTTGCAAAAAACACCTCTGTTTTCTTTGAGAAAATGTGTTGTGTCCACTTTGTGTTTTGGGCATTTCCTGTCGCGGGCACTAGGCCTACCCACACAAGTGAGGTACCATTTACATCGGGAGACTTGGGGGAACGCTGGGTGGATGGAAATTTGAGGCTCCTGTCAGATTCCAAAACTTCCTGTCACCGAAATGTGAGGAAGAAGTGTTTTTTAGCCACATTTTTAGGTTTGCAAAGAATTCTGGGTAACAGAACCTGGTGAGAGCCCCACAAGTCACATCATCTTGGATTCCCCTAGGTCTCTAGTTTTCAAAAATTCACAGGGTTGGTAGGTTTCCCTAGGTGGCGGCTGGGCTAGAGGCCAAAATCCACAGGTAGGCACTTTGCAAAAAACACCTCTGTTTTCTTTGAGAAAATGTGATGTGTCCACTTTGTGTTTTGGGCATTTCCTGTTGCAGGCACTAGGCCTACCCACACAAGTGAGGTACCATTTAGATCGGGAGACTTGGGGGAACGCTGGGTGGATGGAAATTTGAGGCTCCTGTCAGATTCCAAAACTTCATCTCACCGAAATGTGAGGAAAAAGTGTTTTTTAGCCACATTTTTAGGTTTGCTAAGAATTCTGGGTAACAGAACCTGGTGAGAGCCCCACAAGTCACCCCATCTTGCATTCCCCTAGGTCTCTAGTTTAAAAAAATTCACAGGTTTGGTAGGTTTCCCTAGGTGGCGGCTGAGCTAGAGGCCAAAATCCACAGGTAGGCACTTTGCAAAGAACATCTCTGTTTTTTTTTAGAAAATGTGATGTGTCCACTTTGTGTTTTGGGGCATTTCCTGTCACGGGCACTAGGCCTACCCACACAAGTGAGGTACCATTTTTATCGGGAGACTTGGGGAAACGCTGGGTGGAAGGAAATTTGTGGCTCCTCTCAGATTCCAAAACTTACTGTCAGCGAAATGTGAGGAAAAAGTATTTTTTTTAGCTACATTTTGAGGTTTGCAAAGGATTCTGGGTAACAGGACATGGTGAGAGCCCCACATGGCACCCCATCTTGGATTCCCCTAGGCCTCTAGGTTTAAAAAATGCACAGGTTTGGTAGGTTTTCCTAGGTGGCGGCTGAGCTTGAGGCCGGAATCCACAAGTAGGTACTTTTCAAAAAACACCTCTGTTTTCTTTGAGAAAATGTGATGTGTCCACTTTGTGTTTTGGGGCATTTCCTGTCGCGGGTACTAGGCCTACCCACACAAGTGAGGTATCATTTTTATTGGGAGACTAGGAGGAACGCTGAGTGGAAGGAAATTTGCGGCTCCTCTCAGATTCCAGAACTTTCTGTCACCGAAATGTGAGGAAAAAGTGTTTTTTTAGTCACATTTTGAGGTTTGCAAAGGATTCTGGGTAACAGAACCTGGTGAGAGCCCCACAAGTCACACCATCTTGGATTCCCCTAGTGCTCTAGTTTTCAAAAATGCACAGGGTTGGTAGGTTTCCCTAGGTGGCGGCTGAGCTAGAGGCCAAAATCCACAGGTAGGCACTTTGCAAAAAACACCTCTGTTTTCTTTGAGAAAATGTGTTATGTCCACTTTGTGTTTTGGGCATTTCCTGTCGCGGGCACTAGGCCTACCCACACAAGTGAGGTACCATTTACATCGGGAGACCTGGGGGAACGCTGGGTGGATGGAAATTTGAGGCTCCTGTCAGATTCCAAAACTTCCTGTCACCGAAATATGAGGAAGAAGTGTTTTTTAGCCACATTTTTAGGTTTGCAAAGAATTCTGGGTAACAGAACCTGGTGAGAGCCCCACAAGTCACATCATCTTGGATTCCCCTAGGTCTCTAGTTTTCAAAAATTCACAGGGTTGGTAGGTTTCCCTAGGTGGCGGCTGGGCTAGAGGCCAAAATCCACAGGTAGGCACATTGCAAAAAACACCTCTGTTTTCTTTGAGAAAATGTGATGTGTCCACTTTGTGTTTTGGGCATTTCCTGTTGCTGGCCCTAGGCCTACCCACACAAGTGAGGTACCATTTAGATCGGGAGACTTTGGGGAACGCTGGGTGGATGGAAATTTGAGGCTCCTGTCAGATTCCAAAACTTCCTCTCACCGAAATGTGAGGAAAAAGTATTTTTTTTAGCTACATTTTGAGGTTTGCAAAGGATTCTGGGTAACAGGACATGGTGAGAGCCCCACAAGTCACCCCATCTTGGATTCCCCCAGGTCTATATTTTTCAAAAATGCACAGGTTTGGTAGGATTCCCCAGGTGGCGGCTAAGCAAGAGGCCAAGATCCACAGGTAGGCACTTTGCAAAAAACACCTCTGTTTTCTTTGAGAAAATGTGATGTGTCCACTTTGTGTTTTGGGGCATTTCCTGTTGCGGGACCAGGCCTTCCCACACAAGTTAGGTATCATTTTTATTGGGAGACTTGGGGGAAAGCTGGGTTGAGGGACATTTGTGGCTCCTCTCAGATTCCAGAACTTTCTGTCACCGAAATGTGAGGAAAAAGTTTTTTTGTAGCCACATTTTGAGGTTTGCAAAGGATTCTGGGTAACAAAACCTGGTGAGAGCCCCACATGTCACCCCATCTTGGATTCCCCTAGGTCTCTAGGTTTCAAAAATGCACAGGTTTGGTAGGTTTCCCTAGGTGGCGGCTGAGCTAGAGGCCGAAATCCACAGGTAGGCACTTTGCAAAAAACACCTCTGTTTTCTTTGAGAAAATGTGATGTGTCCACTTTGTGTTTTGGGGCATTTCCTGTCGCGGGTACTAGTCCTACCCACACAAGTGAGGTATCATTTTTATTGGGAGACTTGGAGGAACGCTGGGTGGAAGGAAATTTGCGGCTCCTCTCAGATTCCAGAACATTCTGTCACCAAAATGTGAGGAAAAAGTGTTTTTTAAGTCACATTTTGAGGTTTGCAAAAGATTCCGGGTAACAAAACCTAGTGAGAGCCCCACAAGTCACCCCATCTTGCATTCCCCTAGGTCTCTAGTTTAAAAAAATGCACAGGTTTGGTAGGTTTACCTAGGTGGCGGCTGAGCTAGAGGCCAAAATCCACAGGTAGGCACTTTTCAAAGAACACCTCTGTTTTTTTTGAGAAAATGTGATGTGTCCACTTTGTGTTTTGGGGCATTTCCTGTCACGGGCACTAGGCCTACCGACATAAGTGAGGTACCATTTTTATCGGGAGACATGGGGAAACGCTGGGTGGAAGGAAATTTGTGGCTCCTCTCAGATTCCAAAACTTCCTGTCACCGAAATGTGAGGAAAAAAGTCTTTTGTTTAGCTACATTTTGAGGTTTGCAAAAGATTCTTGGTAACAGAATCTGGTGAGAGCCCCACAAGTCACAGCATCTTGGATTCCCCTAGGTCTCTAGGTTTCAAAAATGCACTGGTTTGGTAGGTTTCCCTAGGTGGCGGCTGAGCTAGAGGCCGAAATCCACAGGTAGGCACTTTACAAAAAACACCTCTGTTTTCTTTGAGAAAATGTGATGTGTCCACTTTGTGTTTTGGGGTATTTCCTGTCGCGGGTACTAGGCCTACCCACACAAGTGAGGTATAATTTTTATTGGGAGACTTGGAGGAACGCTGGGTGGAAGGAAATTTGCGGCTCCCCTCAGATTCCAGAACTTTCTGTCACCGAAATGTGAGGAAAAAGTGTTTTTTTAGTCACATTTTGAGGTTTGCAAAGGATTCTGGGTAACAGAACCTGGTGAGAGCCCCACATGGCACCCCATCTTGGATTCCCCTAGGTCTCTAGGTTTCAAAAATGCACAGGTTTGGTAGGTTTCCCTAGGTGGCGGCTGAGCTAGAGGCCGAAATCCACAGGTAGGCACTTTACAAAAAACACCTCTGTTTTCTTTGAGAAAATGTGATGTGTCCACTTTGTGTTTTGGGGAATTTCCTGCTGTGGGCACTAGGCCTACCGACACAAGTGAGGTACCATTTTTATCGGGAGACTTGGGGGAACGCTGGGTGGGAGGAAATTCGTGGCTCCTCTCAGATTCCAGAACTTTCTGTCACCGAAATATGAGGAAAAAGTGTTTTTGTAGCCACATTTTGAGGTTTGCAAAGGATTCTGGGTAACAAAACCTGGTGAGAGCCCCACATGTCACCCCATCTTGGATTCCCCTAGGTCTCTAGGTTTAAAATATGCACAGGTTTGGTAGGTTTCCCTAGGTGGTGGCTGAGCTAGAGGACGAAATCCACAGGTAGGCACTTTACAAAAAACACCTCTGTTTTCTTTAAGAAAATCTGATGTGTCCACTTTGTGTTTTGGGGCATTTCCTGTCGCGGGTACTAGGCCTACCCACACAAGTGAGGTATCATTTTTATTGGGAGACTTGGAGGAACGGGGAGTGGAAGGAAATTTGCGGCTCCTCTCAGATTCCAGAACTTTCTGTCACCGAAATGTGAGGAAAATGTGTTTTTTTTGTCACATTTTGAGGTTTGCAAAGGATTCTGAGTAACAGAACCTAGTGAGAGCCCCACAAGTCACACCATCTTGGATTCCCTTAGGTCTCTAGTTTTCAAAAATGCACAGGGTTGGTAGGTTTCCCTAGGTGGGGGCTGAGCTAGAGACCAAAATCCACAGGTAGACACTTTGCAAAAAACACCTCTGTTTTCTTTGAGAAAATGTGATGTGTCCACTTTGTGTTTTGGGGCATTTCCTGTCGCGGACACTAGGCCTACCCACACAAGTGAGGTACCATTTTTATTGGGAGACTTGGTAGAACGTTGGGTGGAAGGAAATTTGTGGTTCCTGTCAGAGTCCAGAACTTTCTGCCACCGAAATGTGAGAAAAAAGTGTTTTTTTAGTCACATTTTGAGGTTTGCAAATGATTCTGGGTAACAGAAACTGGTGAGAGCTCCACAAGTCACACCATCTTGGATTCCCCTAGGTCTCTAGTTTTCAAAAATTCACAGGGTTGGTAGGTTTCCCTAGGTGGCGGCTGAGCTAGAGGCCAAAATCCACAGGTAGGCACTTTGCAAAAAACACCTCTGTTTTCTTTGAGAAAATGTGATGTGTCCACTTTGTCTTTTGGGCATTTCCTGTTGTGGGCACTAGGCCTACCCACACAAGTGAGGTACCATTTACATCGGGAGACTTGGGGGAACGCTGGGTGGATGGAAATTTGAGGCTCCTGTCAGATTCCAAAACTTCCTGTCACCGAAATGTGAGGAAAAAGTGTTTTTTAGCCACATTTTTAGGTTTGCAAAGTATTCTGGGTAACAGAACCTGGTGAGAGCCCCACAAGTCACCCCATCTTGCATTCCCTAGGTCTCTAGTTTTAAAAAATGCACAGGTTTGGTAGGTTTCCCTAGGTGGCGGCTGAGCTAGAGGCCAAAATCCACAGGTAGGCACTTTGCAAAGAACACCTCTGTTTTCTTTGAGAAAATGTGTTGTGTCCACTTTGTGTTTTGGGCATTTCCTGTCGCGGGCACTAGGCCTACCCACACAAGTGAGGTACCATTTACATCGGGAGACTTGGGGGAACGCTGGGTGGATGGAAATTTGAGGCTCCTGTCAGATTCCAAAACTTCCTGTCACCGAAATGTGAGGAAGAAGTGTTTTTTAGCCACATTTTTAGGTTTGCAAAGAATTCTGGGTAACAGAACCTGGTGAGAGCCCCACAAGTCACATCATCTTGGATTCCCCTAGGTCTCTAGTTTTCAAAAATTCACAGGGTTGGTAGGTTTCCCTAGGTGGCGGCTGGGCTAGAGGCCAAAATCCACAGGTAGGCACTTTGCAAAAAACACCTCTGTTTTCTTTGAGAAAATGTGATGTGTCCACTTTGTGTTTTGGGCATTTCCTGTTGCGGGCACTAGGCCTACCCACACAAGTGAGGTACCATTTAGATCGGGAGACTTGGGGGAACGCTGGGTGGATGGAAATTTGAGGCTCCTGTCAGATTCCAAAACTTCCTCTCACCGAAATGTGAGGAAAAAGTGTTTTTTAGCCACATTTTTAGGTTTGCAAAGAATTCTGGGTAACAGAACCTGGTGAGAGCCCCACAAGTCACCCCATCTTGCATTCCCCTAGGTCTCTAGTTTTAAAAAATTCACAGGTTTGGTAGGTTTCCCTAGGTGGCGGCTGAGCTAGAGGCCAAAATCCACAGGTAGGCACTTTGCAAAGAACATCTCTGTTTTTTTTTAGAAAATGTGATGTGTCCACTTTGTGTTTTGGGGCATTTCCTGTCACGGGCACTAGGCCTACCCACACAAGTGAGGTACCATTTTTATCGGGAGACTTGGGGAAACGCTGGGTGGAAGGAAATTTGTGGCTCCTCTCAGATTCCAAAACTTCCTGTCACCGAAATGTGAGGAAAAAGTATTTTTTTTAACTACATTTTGAGGTTTGCAAAGGATTCTGGGTAACAGGACATGGTGAGAGCCCCACATGGCACCCCATCTTGGATTCCCCTAGGCCTCTAGGTTTCAAAAATGCACAGGTTTGGTAGGTTTTCCTAGGTGGCGAGTGAGCTTGAGGCCGAAATCCACAGGTAGGTACTTTACAAAAAACACCTCTGTTTTCTTTGAGAAAATGTGATGTGTCCACTTTGTGTTTTGGGGCATTTCCTGTCGCGGGTACTAGGCCTACCCACACAAGTGAGGTATCATTTTTATTGGGAGACTAGGAGGAACGCTGGGTGGAAGGAAATTTGCGGCTCCTCTCAGATTCCAGAACTTTCTGTCACCGAAATGTGAGGAAAAAGTGTTTTTTTAGTCACATTTTGAGGTTTGCAAAGGATTCTGGGTAACAGAACCTGGTGAGAGCCCCACAAGTCACACCATCTTGGATTCCCCTAGGTCTCTAGTTTTCAAAAATGCACAGGGTTGGTAGGTTTCCCTAGGTGGGGGCTGAGCTAGAGGCCAAAATCCACAGGTAGACACTTTGCAAAAAACACCTCTGTTTTCTTTGAGAAAATGTGATGTGTCCACTTTGTGTTTTGGGGCATTTCCTGTCGCGGGTACTAGGCCTACCCACACAAGTGAGGTACCATTTTTATTGGGAGACTTGGCAGAGCGCTGGGTGGAAGGAAATTTGTGGTTCCTCTCAGAGTCCAGAACTTTCTGTCACCGAAATGTGAGAAAAAAGTGTTTTTTTAGTCACATTTTGAGGTTTGCAAATTATTCTGGGTAACAGAACCTGGTGAGAGCCCCACAAGTCACACCATCTTGGATTCCCCTAGGTCTCTAGTTTTCAAAAATTCACAGGGTTGGTTGGTTTCCCTAGGTGGCGGCTGAGCTAGAGGCCAAAATCCACAGGTAGGCACTTTGCAAAAAACACCTCTGTTTTCTTTGAGAAAATGTGTTGTGTCCACTTTGTGTTTTGGGCATTTCCTGTCGGGGGCACTAGGCCTACCCACACAAGTGAGGTACCATTTACATCGGGAGACTTGGGGGAACGCTGGGTGGATGGAAATTTGAGGCTCCTGTCAGATTCCAAAACTTCCTGTCACCGAAATGTGAGGAAGAAGTGTTTTTTAGCCACATTTTTAGGTTTGCAAAGAATTCTGGGTAACAGAACCTGGTGAGAGCCCCACAAGTCACATCATCTTGGATTCCCCTAGGACTCTAGTTTTCAAAAATTCCCAGGGTTGGTAGGTTTCCCTAGGTGGCGGCTGGGCTAGAGGCCAATATCCACAGGTAGGCACTTTGCAAAAAACACCTCTGTTTTCTTTGAGAAAATGTGATGTGTCCACTTTGTGTTTTGGGCATTTCCTGTTGCGGGCCCTAGGCCTACCCACACAAGTGAGGTACCATTTAGATCGGGAGACTTGGGGGAACGCTGGGTGGATGGAAATTTGAGGCTCCTGTCAGATTCCAAAACTTCCTCTCACCGAAATGTGAGGAAAAAGTCTTTTTTTTAGCCACATTTTGAGGTTTGCAAAGGATTCTGGGTAACAGGACATGGTGAGAGCTCCACAAGTCACCCCATCTTGGATTCCCCTAGGTCTATAGTTTTCAAAAATGCACAGGTTTGGTAGGATTCCCCAGGTGGCGGCTAAGCAAGAGGCCAAGATCCACAGGTAGGCACTTTGCAAAAAACACCTCTGTTTTCTTTGAGAAAATGTGATGTGTCCACTTTGTGTTTTGGGGCATTTCCTGTTGCGGGCACCAGGCCTTCCCACACAAGTTAGGTATCGTTTTTATTGGGAGACTTGGGGGAAAGCTGGGTTGAGGGACATTTGTGGCTCCTCTCAGATTCCAGAACTTTCTGTCACCGAAATGTGAGGAAAAAGTTTTTTTGTAGCCACATTTTGAGGTTTGCAAAGGATTCTGGGTAACAAAACCTGGTGAGAGCCCCACATGTCACCCCATCTTGGATTCCCCTAGGTCTCTAGGTTTCAGAAATGCACAGGTTTGGTAGGTTTCCCTAGGTGGCGGCTGAGCTAGAGGCCGAAATCCACAGGTAGGCACTTTACAAAAAACACCTCTGTTTTCTTTGAGAAAATGTGATGTGTCCACTTTGTGTTTTGGGGCATTTCCTGTCGCGGGTACTAGGCCTACCCACACAAGTGAGGTATCATTTTTATTGGGAGACTTGGAGGAACGCTGGGTGGAAGGAAATTTGCGGCTCCTCTCAGATTCCAGAACATTCTGTCACCAAAATGTGAGGAAAAAGTGTTTTTTAAGTCACATTTTGAGGTTTGCAAAAGATTCCGGGTAACAAAACCTAGTGAGAGCCCCACAAGTCACCCCATCTTGCATTCCCCTAGGTCTCTAGTTTAAAAAAATGCACAGGTTTGGTAGGTTTACCTAGGTGGCGGCTGAGCTAGAGGCCAAAATCCACAGGTAGGCACTTTGCAAAGAACACCTCTGTTTTTTTTGAGAAAATGTGATGTGTCCACTTTGTGTTTTGGGGCATTTCCTGTCACGGGCACTAGGCCTACCGACACAAGTGAGGTACCATTTTTATCGGGAGACATGGGGAAATGCTGGGTGGAAGGAAATTTGTGGCTCCTCTCAGATTCCAAAACTTCCTGCCACCGAAATGTGAGGAAAAAAGTCTTTTGTTTAGCTACATTTTGAGGTTTGCAAAGGATTCTTGGTAACAGAATCTGGTGAGAGCCCCACAAGTCACAGCATCTTGGATTCCCATAGGTCTCTAGTTTTCAAAAATACACAGGTTTGGTAGGTTTCCCTAGGTGGCGTTTGAGCTAGAGGCCAAAATCCACAGGTTGGCACTTTGCAAAAAACACCTATGTTTTCTGTGATAAAATGTGATGTGTCCACTTTGTGTTTTGGGGCATTTCCTGTTGCGGGAACTAGGCCTACCCACACAAGTGAGGTACCATTTTTATCGGGAGACTTGGGGGAAAGCTTGGTTGAGGGACATTTGTGGCTCCTCTCAGATTCCAGAACGTTCTGTCACCGAAATGTGAGGAAAAAGTGTTTTTGTAGCCACATTTTGAAGTTTGCAAAGGATTCTGGGTAACAAAACCTGGTGAGAGCCCCACATGTCACCCCATCTTGGATTCCCCTAGGTCTCTAGGTTTAAAAAATGCACAGGTTTGGTAGGTTTCCCTAGGTGGCGGCTGAGCTAGAGGCCGAAATCCACAGGTATGCACTTTACAAAAAACACCTCTGTTTTCTTTGAGAAAATGTGATGTGTCCACTTTGTGTTTTGGGGCATTTCCTGTCGCGGGTACTAGGCCTACCCACACAAGTGAGGTATCATTTTTATTGGGAGACTTGGAGGAACGCTGGGTGGAAGGAAATTTGCGGCTCCTCTCAGATTCCAGAACTTTCTGTCACAGAAATGTGAGGAAAAAGTGTTTTTTTAGTCACATTTTGAGGTTTGCAAACGATTCTGGGTAACAGAACCTGGTGAGAGCCCCACAAGTCACACCATCTTGGATTCCCCTAGGTCTCTAGTTTTAAAAAATGCACAAGGGTGGTAGGTTTCCCTAGGGGGTGGCTGAGCTAGAGGCCAAAATCCACAGGTAGGCACTTTGCAAAAAACGCCTCTGTTTTCTTTGAGAAAATGTGATGTGTCCACTTTGTGTTTTGGGGCATTTTCTGTCACGGGCACTAGGCCTACCCACACAAGTGAGGTACCATTTTTATCGGGAGACTTGGGGGAATGCTGGGTGGAAGGAAATTTGTGGCTCCTCTCAGAGTCCAGAACTTTCTGTCACCGAAATGTGAGGAAAAAGTGTTTTTTTAGTCACATTTTGAGGTTTGCAAATTATTCTGGGTAACAGAACCTGGTGAGAGCCCCACATGGCACCCCATCTTGCATTCCCCTAGGTGTCTAGGTTTAAAAAATGCACAGGTTTGGTAGGTTTCCCTAGGTGGCGGTTGAGCTAGAGGCCAAAATCCACAGGTAGGCACTTTGCAAAAAACACCTCTGTTTTCTTTGAGAAAATGTGATGTGTCCACTTTGTGTTTTGGGGCATTTCCTGCTGCGGGCACTAGGCCTACCGACACAAGTGAGGTACCATTTTTATCGGGAGACTTGGGGGAACGTTGGGTGGGAGGAAATTCATGGCTCCTCTCAGATTCCAGAACTTTCTGTCACCGAAATATGAGGAAAAAGTTTTTTTTGTAGCCACATTTTGAGGTTTGCAAAGGATTCTGGGTAACAAAACCTGGTGAGAGCCCCACATGTCACCCCATCTTGGATTCCCCTAGGTCTCTAGGTTTCAAAAATGCACAGGTTTGGTAGGTTTCCCTAGGTGGCGGCTGAGCTAGAGGCCGAAATCCACAGGTAGGCACTTTACAAAAAACACCTCTGTTTTCTTTGAGAAAATGTGATGTGTCCACTTTGTGTTTTGGTGTAGTTCCTGTCGCGGGTACTAGGCCTACCCACACAAGTGAGGTATAATTTTTATTGGGAGACTTAGAGGAATGCTGGGTGGAAGGAAATTTGCGGCTCCTCTCAGATTCCAGAACTTTCTGTCACCGAAATGTGAGGAAAAAGTGTTTTTGTAGTCACATTTTGAAGTTTGCAAAGGATTCTGGGTTACAGAACCTGGTGAGAGCCCCACATGGCACCCCATCTTGGATTCCCCTAGGTCTCTAGGTTTAAAAAATGCACAGGTTTGGTAGGTCTCCCTAGGTGGCGGTTGAGCTAGAGGCCAAAATCCACAGGTTGGCACTTTGCAAAAAACACCTCTGTTTTCTTTGAGAAAATGTGATGTGTCCACTTTGTGTTTTGGGGCATTTCCTGTTGCGGGCACTAGGCCTACCCACACAAGTGAGGTACCATTTTTATCGGGAGACTTGGGGGAACGCTGGGTGTGAGGAAATTTGTGGCTCCTCTCAGATTCCAGAACTTTCTGTCACCGAAATGTGAGGAAAAAGTGTTTTTGTAGCCACATTTTGAGGTTTGCAAAGGATTCTGGGTAACAAAACCTGGTGAGAGCCCCACATGTCACCCCATCTTGGATTCCCCTAGGTCTCTAGGTTTCAAAAATGCACAGGTTTGGTAGGTTTCCCTAGGTGGCGGCTGAGCTAGAGGCCGAAATCCACAGGTAGGCACTTTACAAAAAACACCTCTGTTTTCTTTGAGAAAATGTGATGTGTCCACTTTGTGTTTTGGGGAATTTCCTGCTGTGGGCACTAGGCCTACCGACACAAGTGAGGTACCATTTTTATCGGGAGACTTGGGGGAACGCTGGGTGGGAGGAAATTCGTGGCTCCTCTCAGATTCCAGAACTTTCTGTCACCGAAATATGAGGAAAAGGTGTTTTTGTAGCCACATTTTGAGGTTTGCAAAGGATTCTGGGTAACAAAACCTGGTGAGAGCCCCACATTTCACCCCATCTTGGATTCCCCTAGGTCTCTAGGTTTAAAAAATGCACAGGTTTGGTAGGTTTCCCTAGGTGGTGGCTGAGCTAGAGGCCGAAATCCACAGGTAGGCACTTTACAAAAAACACCTCTGTTTTCTTTAAGAAAATCTGATGTGTCCACTTTGTGTTTTGGGGCATTTCCTGTCGCGGGTACTAGGCCTACCCACACAAGTGAGGTATCATTTTTATTGGGAGACTTGGAGGAACGGTGAGTGGAAGGAAATGTGCGGCTCCTCTCAGATTCCAGAACTTTCTGTCACCGAAATGTGAGGAAAAAGTGTTCTTTTTTGTCACATTTTGAGGTTTGCAAAGGATTCTGGGTAACAGAACCTAGTGAGAGCCCCACAAGTCACCCCATCTTGGATTCCCCTAGGTCTCTAGTTTTAAAAAATGCACAGGTTTGGTAGGTTTCCCTAGGTGGGGGCTGAGCTAGAGGCCAAAATCCACAGGTAGACACTTTGCAAAAAACACCTCTGTTTTCTTTAAGAAAATGTGATGTGTCCACTTTGTGTTTTGGGGCATTTCCTGTCGCGGGCACTAGGCCTACCCACACAAGTGAGGTACCATTTTTATTGGGAGACTTGGTAGAACGTTGGGTGGAAGGAAATTTGTGGCTCCTCTCAGAGTCCAGAACTTTCTGCCACCGAAATGTGAGAAAAAAGTGTTTTTTTAGTCACATTTTGAGGTTTGCAAATGATTCTGGGTAACAGAAACTGGTGAGAGCCCCACAAGTCACACCATCTTGGATTCCCCTAGGTCTCTAGTTTTCAAAAATTCACAGGGTTGGTAGGTTTCCCTAGGTGGCGGCTGAGCTAGAGGCCAAAATCCACAGGTAGGCACTTTGCAAAAAACACCTCTGTTTTCTTTGAGAAAATGTGATGTGTCCACTTTGTGTTTTGGGCATTTCCTGTTGTGGGCACTAGGCCTACCCACACAAGTGAGGTACCATTTACATCAGGAGACTTGGGGGAACGCTGGGTGGATGGAAATTTGAGGCTCCTGTCAGATTCCAAAACTTCCTGTCACCGAAATGTGAGGAAAAAGTGTTTTTTAGCCACATGTTTAGGTTTGCAAAGTATTCTGGGTAACAGAACCTGGTGAGAGCCCCACAAGTCACCCCATCTTGCATTCCCCTAGGTCTCTAGTTTTAAAAAATGCACAGGTTTGGTAGGTTTCCCTAGGTGGCGGCTGAGCTAGAGGCCAAAATCCACAGGTAGGCACTTTGCAAAGAACACCTCTGTTTTTTTTGAGAAAATGTGATGTGTCCACTTTGTGTTTTGGGCATTTCCTGTTGTGGGCACTAGGCCTACCCACACAAGTGAGGTACCATTTACATCAGGAGACTTGGGGGAACGCTGGGTGGATGGAAATTTGAGGCTCCTGTCAGATTCCAAAACTTCCTGTAACCGAAATGTGAGGAAAAAGTGTTTTTTAGCCACATGTTTAGGTTTGCAAAGTATTCTGTGTAACAGGACATGGTGAGAGCCCCACAAGTCACCCCATCTTGGATTCCCCTAGGTCTATAGTTTTCAAAAATGCACAGGTTTGGTAGGATTCCCCAGGTGGCGGCTGAGCTAGAGGCCAAGATCCACAGGTAGGCACTTTGCAAAAAACACCTCTGTTTTCTTTGAAAAAATGTGATGTGTCCACTTTGTGTTTTGGGGCACTTCCTGTCACGGACGCTAGGCCTACCCACACAACTGAGGTACCATTTTTATCTGGAGACTTGGGGGAATATAGAATAACAAAACAAGTGTTATTGCTCCTTGTCTTTCTCTACATTTTTTCCTTCCAAATATAAGACAGTGTGTAAAAAGACATCTATTTGAGAAATGCCCTGTTATTCACATGCTAGTATGCGCACCCTGGAATTCAGAGATGTGCAAATAACTACTGCTCCTTAACACCTTATCTTGTGCCCATTTTGGAAATACAAAGGTTTTCTTGATACCTATTTTTCAGTCTTTACATTTCAGCAAATGAATTGCTTTATACCCGGTATAGAATGAAAACCCACTGCAAGGCGCAGTTCATTTATTTGCTCTGGGTATCTAAGGTTCTTGATGAACTTACAAGCCCTACATATTCCCGCAACTAGAAGAGTCCAGCAGACGTAACAGTATATTGCTTTCAAAAATCTGACATTGCAGGAAAAAGTTACATTCAATAATTTTTTATTTCAGTTGTTATTTTCTGTAGGAAACCCTTGTAGGATCTACACACATTACCCATTGATGAATTCAGAACTTGGTCTACTTTTCAGAAATGTTTAGGTTTCTGGGATCCAGCATTGGTTTCACACCCATTTCTGTCACTCACTGGAAGGAGGCTGAAAGCACAAAAAATCCTAAAAATGGGGTATGTCCCAGTAAAATGCCAAAATTATGTTGAAAAATTGGGTTTTCTGATTCAAGTCTGCCTGTCTCGAAAGCTGGGATGCTAGTGATTTTAGCACTGCAAACCCTTTGTTGATGCCAATTTCAGGGAAAAAACCACAAGCCTTCTTCTGCAGCCCTTTTTTTCAATTTATTTAAAAGAAACAAAATGTTTACTGTAGTTTGGCTAATTTCTTGGTCTCCTTCAGGGGAACCCACAAAGTCTGGGTACCTCTAGAATCCCTAGGATGTTGGAAAAAAAGGACGCAAATTTGGCGTGGGTAGCTTATGTGGACAAAAAGTTATGAGGTCGTAAGCGCGCCCTGCCCCAAATAGCCAAAAAAAGGCCTGGCATCTGAGGGGGAAAAGGCTTGGCAGCGAAGGGGTTAATGGATTTATAACCAAAATTAAGTAAATATATTCAGTACTACTGTGCATTTCTTACATTGCATTTTGTGAACCAATCACAATTGCAAACTATTGTAACTGCAGAATATATTCCTACCATACTGAAACTATACTAAGAAACACACAATAGCTCAGAAAATCTTTTGCATATATTACATAGATTCTAATGGTGTTTCAGCTCTAGGAGAACATAGAGTTAAAAGGTATATCTTATACAACTTTAAGAATTAAGTGCTAGAGCTATAAGGTGAAATGTCTCTTGTCTTTAGATATAAAAGCTCTTTCAGTGCAGACAGTGCCCAGCTCTGTGACCAGGTTGATATACAGTGCCTCTATTTCTCTCTCTTATTCAATTTCCAGTTTTACTGGATCTACCTCAAACCAACATATTGTCAGTGGGTGGTTGTCAGAGGATTTGGAGAAATGCAGAAGCAAACACCTCCCCCTTTTGTTCCAGACTCCAATGTCAATGCATTTACACTCTCTATACACCCACCACACATGAGCATTGTCTTCACAATGTAGGGCTCTGATCAAACCTAAGCAACCATCAACCTCACATTGCCATCCCTTGCCCTACTAAAGTGCTGCACTGCTTATCTAATCCTGAATAATGTGCTACCATCCAGACTACTAATTTCTAGCATTGCACTACCACTGTTGAAGTTCACTGGTACCACTGCCATTTGTTCTGCCTCTAGAAAAGTGTATCATCACCCCACACCACCAGGTACACTGTATTAGAAATGTCTAACTCTGTGCCCAGAATTTTACATATGACATATCTTTATACTCAACACACAAATATTTGTATTATAGTAAGATTTCTCTTGACACTTTCTTCTGTTTGAAATGCAGACCATGGTCATAAATAACACTTGTGAAAACATTGATTTGCTTTTGATTTTTGGTTGTCTATTGTGGCTGATCTGCCTAGTTCTTACAAAAGTAATCTATTTTTAAGAGCATAACTTCACCTTCTCTGTCCTCTATGCTCCCTTGGGCCAATGGTCCTACATGTTGCAAAAACTACACTTTTACCAGTTTGTTTGTGCACTGAGATGAGCGCTTAATTTGTAAATAAAAATGTGCACTCCTCAGAAACATGTGGCTGCTGACTTTAAATGTGTGAGCAGACAACACTGAGGCAGTGTAATCCTAAAGCTAGCTCGGGCCTCTTTAATCCATTTACAGCAACTCCCTGCCCCCTCAGCTCACTCTTGCAGCTTTCTGCTTACTCCCTTTGTGACACTTTTTTGTGTTTCTGTTCCTCTGTGTTTCCCATTAGTGTCTTTTACTCGCAATCATTGTTTGATGCAGCATATAGGTGCCCCGCACCGGTAACCACTGACTCAAATTAAACATTGACTGAGATCATTAATGCAGACACTTTAAATGTTATAGGAATTATAATTCTACTCCTTATTTTGGCATTACTTCTTGACCATGTGAATCATATTATCATGTCAGCTTATGTGAGCCACTTACACTTTTATTTATTTTTCGAAGACAAGCCTCAAGACCAGGGACTTGGTTTTCCAGAACAGGAAATCAATGTCCCTGATGTAGTTGGGGTTTCGTTTTGTTTCTAAACATTTTGGGGAATATGTTTTTTACGCCCCAGGATCACCACGTTCAGCATTGTAGTTCCAAGCAAAAAAAGTGTAAGAAGCCCCACCCAAAATAAGTCAGGCCGTGCCATGAGCATCGCAGATGGCGAGTTTCTGACAGCTGAGCTGGATGAAGAGCCACTGCTTTGACCTCTAAATGAGATGTGTAAACCAAGAACTGGGTGAACAGATATCTGCTGATTTTGTGCAGATACCCCATTACTCTATAAGAGAACCTTTATGTTTTCAGTTATTGTGTAGAATTCATTTTATACAGCTCTTAACAAAATCAAATTTTGGTAGCCTCGCAAATCACTGTTTACACAAGCATTGTAATCATAAAAATGTTGGAATGATCTTGATATTTCACTAGTTAAACTTTAGCATATTAGGCCTACCAAAAGTTAACAGGTGAAAAGGACCTGGTAAGTAACATGGTGTGTATTTTTATGTGATAAGCAACAAAATCAGGTAAGGCCCCATTGGTCTGATCAAGCTTATAATTGCCCTTATCTATTAAACCTGCCAATGTGGTGTGTGGTAGTGGGGGAGGTGACTGCACGTGAGCGGGGTGTGGTGGTGGGTGTGCTGGTGATGGAGGTAGTGGCTGATGATGTAGTGCATGCAGGTGTGAGTGGAGACGAGACAGGGAGGGAGGAGGGAGATGAGGAGGAGGGGGACACAGTGGAGGCAGTGGATGTTGGTATGTCTGCATGTGTATGATGCTTGCGTGAGTGCCTGTAGAGGCGGGGGGCACAGATGAGCCCGCCACCACAAGGGAGCTCCCATCGGAGGAGGAGTCCGTATCGCTGGTGTCAGCTCCTGTCCCCACCGTGGAGCTCCCCTCGCCCTCCGTCCCACTGGTGAATTCAGACTCCGTTGTGTCGCCCTCCAGGGCCATGTGGGATGCAGCTCCCTCCTTCTCCGGTGCCACTGCTCCTCCGCCTGATGATGCTAATGCACACAATCACAGGGAGACCACAAAAAGGGGGGGAAGACAAAAGAAAGACATGTCGAGTGCATGCAATACCACTACCGTTGGCGGACACTACAGACACAGAAGCCCCCTGCCCTACGCCGTGCACTTGGAGTTCCCTAATCACTCACAGGGACATGGGTTACAAGGCTATGCCCGATTGCTGCACACATGGATGTCACAAGAGCCTGACTAGGTGTAGTTGGCTCTGTACACAGGTGGGGTGGGGTGCCACAGGGCCTGCCTTCAGAAGGCACCTTGCCTACTAAACTCGCCCTGGCCTATGGGAACCCACAGCCCACCTTCCCCACCCAGACACCTCGTAATGAGCGCTGAATCAGCTGAATGAGAGTGTACTCACCCCCTTGTGGCTGCTGTGATGCCCTCAAGCGCCCATCCAACTCCGGGTACACCATCGCCAGGATCCGGAACATCAGGGGGGGTCCTGGTCTGACGGGCACACCTCCCACATTGGGAGGCCATCCCCAGCTGGGCCTCTGCCTTCTTCTTGCTCCAGTGGCAAATGTCCTCCCATCTTTTCAGGCAGTGGGTGCTCCGTCTGTGGTAGACCCCCAGGGTCCGAACTTCCTTGGCGATGGCATGCCAAATATACTTCTTCTGGTGGGCGCTGACCTACAGGAATAGTACAGTCATTGACCCTTTCCATGACGCACATGCACTCATCGTCGTTTCATGCATACCTCATTCTCCCCCCCATCTTTCATCCACACCACTCCAAACAGGCATTGGCCATACAGCATGCTCACAGTGTGCTCACCTGTTTGTCTGGATGACCGTAGAGTAGCGTGTAACGGGGGAGGACCCCATCCACTAGTTTCTCCAACTCCTCTGTGCTGAAGGCAGGGGCCCTTTCCCCAGACACATGAGCCATTGTCTCTTCCAGGCTGAGGTCACAGCAGCACTTGCAGTGTAGGTCCACTCCTGTCGAAAATCAGGTATCGAGTGATTGAACAGATAGAAAATGGCGGTCACGTCCACGGTGGTGCGTACCGTCACCGCCGGTGTACATCGTCATTGGCTCCTGGGAACCAGAGTGTCCAATGTTAACCAATGCAGCATTGCACCGCGGTCTTCGACCGCCTACCGCGACGGTCTACAACGCCAGCGCAGTTACCTCACATCCCATCGTCCCACTTTACAGGTCAGGCAGCCGCCATTTCAGGGGCCCACATGGCTTCATTTTCAACTGCGTCACACATGTGGGTACGTACCTCTGAGTTGTGCTCGCTGTTTTCCTTCATAGGAACCATCCGCTGGGACATGTGAGGAGATGGCGGCATCCTCCGGTGTACCGACCGTTGCTGGACCTGTCGACACTGGAGGAAAGACATGTGATAATCACATACAGGCTTGACCGTGCCACAATCCAGGAACTGTGTATCCAGTTGGAGCCAGACCTGATGTCAGCTATCCGCCATCCCACAGGAATCCCCCCTCAAGTGCAGGTGCTGTCAGTGCTCCATTTCCTTGCAAGTGAGTAATTTCAAACAACAGTGGCCATAGCATCAGGGATGTCCCAGCCCATGTTTTCCAACGTGTTGTCCAGAGTGTTGTCTGCCCTGCTGAAACACATGTGGAGCTACATCGTTTTCCCTCAGGTGGAGGATTTGCCTACAGTGAAAGGTGATTTCTATGCCCTGGGACATATCCCCAACATCATAGGTACCATTGATGGGACCCATGTGACTTTGGTACCCCCCCCACAGGAGTGAACAGGTGTACAGAAACTGGAAGAGTTATCATTCGATGAATGTACAGATGGTATGTTTGGCCGACCAGTACATCTCCCATGTGAATGCCAAGTTCCCTGGCTCAGTGCATGACGCCTACATCCTGCAGAATAGCAGCATCCCTTATGTGATGGGTCAACTCCAGAGGCACAGTGTGTGGCTATTAGGTGAGCACCTGGAAGCTAGTCAGTGGGAATGGTTGTCTGGGTCTGGGGATATCCCTCCAGGTTAGTGTGTGTCTAACAGTTGTCCCTCACCATTTGCAGGTGACTCTGGTTACCCCAACCTGTCATTGCTACTGACCCCAGTGAGGAATCCCAGGACAAGGGCAGAGGAACGCTACAATGAGGCCCATGGGCGAACTAGGAGGGTGATCGAGCGGACCTTCGGCCTCCTGAAGGCCAGGTTCAGGTGCCTCCATATGACAGGTGGATCCCTATTCTACTCACCAAAGAAGGTGTGCCAGATCATCGTGGCCTGCTGTATGCTTCACAACTTGGCTTTGCGATGACAGGTGCCTTTTCTGCAGGAGGATGGTCTAGATGGCGGTGTTGTTGCAGCTGTGGAGCCTGTAGACAGTGAAGACGAGGAAGCAGAGGAAGAAGACATGGACAACAAGGACTCAGTGATCCAGCAATATTTCCAGTCAAACACAGGTGAGAATACAAACCTGCCTACTACATGTACTTAAACACTACTACCTCTCTACTGTCAGTCGTTTTCACCCAGTGTATGGTCACTGAGTTGTCACTTTCCCTTATGATTTCACAGATCTGGGTCCCACAGTGTGACATCTGCGTAGATTCCTCATGGACTAGAGCTGTGTGACATAGGTATGTTGACATTACAAATGAAAGAGCTTTTTGCCACAGTAATTGCTAATACAGTATTCCAAAATCACAGACTGACGCCAGATTGTTTTGTGCTTTAAGGGTGTTTATTTTAGTGCTCAAAATTGGAGGGGGTAGCAAAATGGTGAGGGGTGATGGCAGAGGAATGTCCATGGCAGAGTCCAGTCTATTAGTCTCACAGGTGCATTGCCCAAATGGGCATAGGAAGTGGAGCTGGGGCATTTTAAGGATGGGCAGGGTGACAAAGTGGGACAGTAGGATGACAATCAGGGTAGTCTCATTTCTTGACGAGAGTCCTGCCATCGTTCTCTGTCTTGTTCCTGGATATCAGGGACTGTTTGCGAGGTGGTTCTCCCTCTGCAGGGGGTGGGGTGCTGGTGTGGTGGTCCTGTGGCGGTGCCTCCTGTCCACTAGCGGAGGTTGTGGGCAGTTCATCGTCCAGGCTAGTGTCAGGGGCCCCTTGTAGTGCCACAGTGTCCCTCCTGGTGTTGAGTACTTCCTTCAGCACCCCTACGATGGTGCCCAGGGTGGAATTGATGGTTCTGAGTTCCTCCCTGAAGCCCATATACTGTTCCTCCTGCAGGCGCTGGGTCTCCTGAAACTTGGCCAGTACCGTTGCCATCGTCTCCTGGGAGTGGTGGTAGGCTCCCATGATGGAGGAGAGGGCCTCGTGTCTGGGGAAAGAGCAGTTGGAGAAACTCGTGGATCGGGTCCTCCCCCAGTACACGCTACTCTACAGTCCTCCACACAAACAGGTAAGTACACTGGGAGCATGCTGTATGGGCTAAGCCTGTGTGGAGAGGGGTGGATGTAAGAAGGAAGGGGGGAGAGTGCAGCGTGCATGAAGCGATGGAGAGTGCATATGCCACATGGCAAGGGTAGGGATGGGGGCCAATCACTTTGACGGTGCAGTTGGTAATAAGTTTCTCTTTCCCCTGTACAACTCATGTAGGTCAGCGCCCACCAGAAAAAATATATTTGGCGTGCCATCGCCAAGGACGTCCGGACCCTGGGGGTCTACCACAGATGGAGCACCCACTGCCGGAAAAGATGGGAGGACATTCGCCGCTGGAGCAAGATGACGGCGGAGGCTCAGCTGGGGATGGCCTCCCAACATGGGAGGGGTTCCCGTTGCACCAGGACCCCCCTGATGTTCCGGATCCTGGCGGTGGCATATCCGGAGTTGGAGGAGCGCTTGAGGGCATCACAGCAGCCACAAGGGGGTGAGTACACTCTCATTCTGCTGTGTTACGCGCAGTGGAGGGGTCTGGGGGGGAGGTTGGCTGTGGGTTTCCCTAGGCCAGGGCGAGTTCCGTAGGCAAGGTCCCTCCATAAGGCAGGCCATGTGGCACCCCACCACACCTCTGTAGAGTGGCAACTACAACTAGTCATGCCCCTGTGTCATCCATGTGTGCAGATGTCATCCATAGCATAGTAGGCCATTTCCTAGGAATTGAACAGTGGAGCCCAAAAGCGCGGCGTAGTGCAGGGGCCTTCTGTGTCTGTCGTGTCCACCAACGGTAGCTGAAATGCATACACTGAACATGTCTTTCTTCTGTCGTCGTCCCCTTTTTGTGGTCTCCCTGTTCTTGTGTGCATTAGCATCATCAGGCGGAGGAGCAGTGGCACCGGAGCACGAGGGGGCTGCATCCCACATGGCCATGGAGGGCCACATTACGGAATCGGACTTCACCAGTGGGACGGAGGGCGAAGGGTGCTCCACGGCAGGGACAGGAGCTGAGACCAGTGACACGTTCTCGTCCTCTGATGGGAGCTCCCTTGTGGTGGCGGCAACATCTGTGCCACCCCCATCTACAGGTACAGCCGCCACCCCCCCTTCCAGCACCGCCCTCCCAGCAGCCCCTCAGCCTTTGCCCCGTGCCCGCTCACTGGTAGGGTGGGCATCACCTTCGCCCCAGGCACCTCAGGCCCTGCCCCAGTCACCCCTGCTGCCCTCAGTGAGGAGGCCATTGACCTCCTCAGGTCCCTCACTGTTGGGCAGTCTACCATTTTGAATGCCATCCAGGGTGTAGAAAGGCAGTTGCAACAAACAAATGCATTCCTGGAGGGCATTCATTCTGGTCAGGCGGCCCTTCAGTGAGCTTTTCAGACTCTGGCCTCAGCACTGATGGCAGCCATAGTCCCTGTCTCTAGCCTCCCCCCTCCAACTTCCTCCACCCAGACCCAACCCCTGTACCCCAGCCTATCCCAAGCACACCTCTAGACCAGCATGCACACACGTCAACACACAAGGGAAGCTCAGGCAAACATAAGCACCACACATCCCACAGGCACTCACGCAAGCATCGGACACACCAACATCCACTGCCTTCACTGTGTCCCCCTCCTCCTCATCTCCCTCCTCCCTCCTAGTCTCGTCTCCACTCACACCTGCATGCACTACCTCTACAGCCACTACTACCATCACCAGCTCACCCACCATCACACCCCGCTCACGTGCAGTCACCAGCCCCACTACCATTCACACGTCCCTTGTGTCCTCTCCCAGTGTGTCTGTGACACCCCCTCCCAAGATACACAAACGCAGGCACACACCCACCCAACAGCCATCCACCTCACGACAGCCTCCAGCGCATGCACCTTCACCCAAAGTCAGCAAACGAACACCTCCTACAACCACAACCTCTTCCTCCACTCCCAAACCCCCTCCAGCTACCTGTCCCAGTGTCTCCAAAAAAACTTTTCATGTCCAACCTTGACCTCTTTCCCACACCTCCCCCACCCCGTCCATCTCCTAGGTCCCGAACTAGCACCTCAGCTACAACATTGCGGGACCAGTGGTGCCTATAGTCACCGGAATCTGGAGTGCACCGGCCACAAGGGCAGCCAGTGTGGCACAGAGCCACAGCACAGACAGTCACCCACCTGTCAAGCATCAGAAGTTGGCCAGTGCCCGGCGGGAGAGGGGGGAGACTCCAGCCACCAAAGCCGCTCCCAGGGGTACAGGTGGGAGTGTGGAGTCAGCTGCGACACCTTCCAAGGTGGGGAAGGGGCACAAGAATCTCAACAAGTCTGGAAAGAGCAGCATGGCGGAGAAGACCACCATCATCCACGCTGCCCAGGAGACCACCACCAGCACCAGCCCAGCTGCCCAGGAGGCAGCTGGCCCTGCTGCCCAGGAGGAGACAGCCAGCACCAGCCCAGCTGCCCAGGAGGCCACCGCCAGCACCAGCCCAGCTGGCCAGGAAGCCACAGACGTAATCCCCGCTGGGACAGAGACGACCACCAGCACCAGCCCACCTGCCCAGGAGGCCACCGCCAGCACAAGTCCTGCTGCCCAGGAGGCCACAGCCGTCATCCCCGCTGGGACAGAGAGGACCGCCAGCACAAGCCCCGCTGGTCCATGAAGGACCGCCAGCACAAGCCCCGCTCGGCCATGAAGGACCGCGAGCACAAGCCCCACTGGGACAGAGAGGACCGCCAGCACAAGCCCCGCTGGGCTAGAGAGGACCGCCAGCACAAGCCCCGCTGGGCCATGAAGGACTGCCAGCAGCTGAGTCACTGCAAAGGAGCCCGCCGCTCCAAGCCGCGCTGAACAGGGCACCGCCGTCTCAAGCACCGCTGAACAGGGAACCGCCGTCTCAAGCAACGCTGAATAGGGCACCGCCGTCTCAAGCACCGCTGAACAGGGAACCGCCGTCTCAAGTACCGCTGAACAGGGCACCGTCGTCTCAAGCACCGCTGGCCCATGAGCGCCAAGGGCACTGATGCTACTGAGTCCGTCACGGGCAGAATGACGCACTCTGGGCACCATGACCCCTCCAGAACCAGTGGAGAGATCCATCCACTACCTCTGTCCTTAGCAGGATGAAGCACTCTGGACACCATGCCCCCTCCAGAACCAGTGGAGAGATCCATCCACTACCTCTGTCCTTAGCAGGATGAAGCACTCTGGGCACCATGCCCCCTCCAGAACCAGTGGAGGGTTCCATCCACTACCTCTGTCCTTAGCAGGACGAAGCACTCTGGGCACAAGGCCCCCTCCAGAACCAGTGGAGACTGTTATCCACTTGAGAGACTGTGGCTTTGCACCCCCCAGGATAAGGCAGTGGGCAACCCACCCACTGTAGAGACTTGAGACACTGTGGCCTTGCACTCCCCAGGATGGAACAGCGGGCAACCCACCCACTGTAGAGACTTGAGAGACTGTGGCTTTGTACTCCCCAGGATATGGCAGAGGGCAGACCACCCACTTGTGAGTCTTGAGAGTCTGTGGCTTTGCACTCCCCAGGATGTAAAAGTGGGCATGTGGCCCTCGTGGATTTGGCGTTGCGCACTCAAGCGGCTGATGTGCCCAACCCTTTCCCTCCCCCTGAGGTGCCTGTTTTCTTGCTCTCTGATGCCCCTGCACTGTTCTCTCCATCATGGTCGGGGATCTTGTGTGGGCCTCGCCCATACCGTGTGGGCCCAGTGTTCCACGGACTTAATTGGAGCACTACCTGGACTACTATGCTTGGTGTATATTTTGTTAATGGTGTATATATATATTTTTGCCTACTTGATTTTAATAAATTACAATGGTTACACTCATTTTCTATTGTCTTTGCATTCTTCCGGGGGGGCTTGGGGGGATGTAACTGTGATGTATCAATATGTAATAGTGTGTGTGTTGTCGTGGGTGAGGGTGGGGGTGGGCGTGGGGGTGTGTGTGTCCCTGTTTTTTCCTTCCCCCCCTCCCCTGTGTCGTAAGTGCAGTACTCACCGTGGTCTTCGCCGCCGGCATTCGTGCTCCTGGTAGAAGAGCAGGAAGACTATCGCAGGGAGAATTTGGAGTTCCGGCAACATGGCATCAGAATTCATCGTGGGGTGTGTAGAGGTGAGCGTTTGCCCTTCGGAATCCTGTTTCCGACGTGTTTTTATCCGTGGTTAATCCACCCCGGAAAAGGTGGCAAATTGGTATGTTGTGATACTGTGGGTGGTACATTGTCTTCCTCCTGTCTGTTGGCGGTGACCGCTGCGCTGTTTGTTTGTACCGCCATGGCGGTCGGAGTGTTAAAGTGGCTGTCTTTGTTGGCGTTTTCCGCCACGGTCGTAATTGCAAAATGTTTACCGCCGGCCTGTTGGCGGTCTTACTGCCGCTTTAACACCGACCGCCAGGGTTGTAATGACCACCTATGTATGAGCTACAGGGTCAACAAATGGTCAAAGCATGTTTCAGGGCTCTTAATGACTCTAAACCACCTTCTTCAGGACCCCTTCTTCAATGGGAATTTTCATATAAAAAAAAATACCTGGGGTTTGTTAAAATGTCAAGCACAATAGTTCCTGTATCTGTAATACTTCATCAAATATTCATTGTCTCCAAGCCATGTACAGAATATTTTTACAAAGGATACTTTGTTCTTGTATATTACAAGATCACCACATCAAAAGATCACATGGCACAAGTGTATGTCCAGTCATATTCTTCCCACGTGCCACTGCCAAAGATACGTGAAGTGCATATTTACATAAAAGGCAGAAAGACAAGTAGCACATTGAAAACACCATCATCATTGGTACCAATCATCTTCATTCCTTAGTTACGCAGCACTTCTCTAATGGTTGAGGAACGGTGTAAAATTATTTATTATACGTTACTCTATTTTTCTGAATTGGTGTGGGATTTTTCTTGTGTTGTGCTCTCACTTTATTACTGTTTGAGTGCTGCTTAAATACTTAACACATTGGGGGTTATTCTAACTTTGGAGGAGTGTTAATCCGTCCCAAAAGTGACGGTAAAGTGACGGATATACCACCAGCCGTATTACGAGTTCCATAGGATATAATGGACTCGTAATACGGCTGGTGGAAAATCCGTCACTTTTCCGTCACTTTTGGGACGGATTAACACCTCCTCCAAAGTTAGAATAACCCCCATTGTCTCTAAACTAAGCCTGACTGTTGTTGTGCCAGACTACCAAAAGGTTAAGCCCATATTTTAGTGATTTTTATCGTTCACAGTGACAGTGATTGAGGTTTCTGACTGAGAAAGGTTCTCACTCACCTCAACCAAAAACTCAATTTCCTACCCCACCCAACGCTATCAAAAGCTTTCTCAGCATCTAATGTAGTAACTATTAGTGCATATGGTAATTGTAATGCTTAACTGATAATATTAAAAATGCATTTAGGGGCATATTCATACTCTGTTTGCACCGAATTAGCGTCCTTTTTGTTTACTCTAATTCAGTGCAAAACTAACTCCATATTTATACTTTGGTGCTAGACCCATCTAGCACCAAATTTATGGAGTTAAAGTCATTTTTTGGATGTGGAAACATACCTTGCCTTAATGAGATGAAAGGTATGCGTTCCCATGCAAAAAATGACTCTATGGCCTTAACGCCATATCTATACTCCCGTGCAAAAATCGTGCACGGGAGGGAGGAGGGGTCAAAAATGGTCAAAGCTTGCTTTGCCCCATTTTTTAACGCCTGGGTCAGGGCAAGAGTTAGGGGACCTGTGGGCCTATTTCCATAGTGGAACACCATGGAATAAGCCCACAGGTGCCTTCCCCAGGCCCCAGGGACACCCGGACCCACACCAGAGGGAAAGCGATGGATGGTGGTCCCCATCCCAGGTAAGTACAGGTAAGTTCAGGTAAGTATTTTGTTTTTTAAAATGCCATTGGGGTCCCTGCAATGGGCCCTCTACATGGCAATGGGTGCATTGGCCATGCCCAGGGGACCTTGGTCCCCTGTGCTGGCCATTGGGGTGGTTGGCATGACTCCTGTCTTTTCTAAGACAGGAGTCATGTGGTATATATGGTTTTGCGTCAGAAAATGACTCTAGGCAGCTTAGAGTCTATTTTTAACTCGAACCTGCCTAACTTCATTTTTTGGTGTAAAAACCTCTTCTTCCATACTGCTAGACAAACCCGACTAAAGTATTTTTTTTTGCTGCTAGCCTACCTTTTGCACCGGCTTGCACCATTCCACATATAAGATACCCGGCTGGTGCACAGAAATAGTGCAAGCCGGTGCTAAACTTTTTGGTGCAAAACTGAGTTGGTGCAGTTTTGCACCAAAAAGTATAAATCAGGCCCTCATTGTTATCAGAGTAGAAATGTCCTTTAACAAAATCAAATTGTTCAAGGCTGATTAATTTGAATAAGATGCCTTCAAGCTGCAATGCTGAAATCTTAGCAAATATTTTAAATAAATAAATCTACATCATCAAAAGATATTTTTGCTTATTTGCATATTGCTGTTTTCTTTAGGAATTAAACAAATCATTGCCTTTGGAATGTACCATAAGAGGACCTAGAAGTTTTAAAAAAAGAAAATAATGTAAGTATTTCAGGGTTTAGAAGTACTGAAAATGAGAATAATATTCAATAGTAAAACGATCAGGTCCCTGAGCTTTGCCAAATTTTAAGTTTTTAAGTGGCTCAACAATTATCAGATACAAAAGACTCACAGTGTATGAATTCTTCATTTCTCAAAACAGGTTTTGGGATAGATTGTAAATATACTGTTATTTTTTATTATAGAAGAAAACTGCTCAGAAGTACATAGGCCCTGATTTCAACCCTGGCGGTCGGTGATAAAGTGGCGGTAATACTGCCAACGGGCCAGCGGTTAAAAAAAATTGAATCATGACCATGGCGGAAACCGCCAACACAGACAGCCACTTTAACACTCGACCACCACGGCGGTAGCCAGGCGGAAGACAATGTACCTCCCACTGCATTACAACACGCCTATTAGCCAGCTTTTCCGGGGCGGTACCAATGCCATCAAAAGCATGGCGGAAACAGAACACTGAAGGGAAATGACTCACCTCTCGACACTCAAGGAAGAACCACGATGCCATGGAGTTCAAACTGCAGATGTTCCCCATGCTGGTGTACCTTCTCATACACCAGGAACATGTACGCCGGTGAAGATGACCACTGTGAGTTCTGCACCTAGCACACAGGGAGAGGGGAGGAAAAAACGAGTGACACACACACGCAACACACAACACCCCCGCCCCCACACTCACCCCCAACACTATACACACACAAACAGATGCAACAACATTACATACACACCCCGTAACCCTCAGGAATAATGCAAGGACAAAAGGAATGGAATGGAGTAAAATGAGTGTAATATAAGTAAGTATTAGAAATACGTTCAGAAGGAAATAAACAGTATTTACAATATATACAATATATACAAAAGGAGGGACAATGCCCACTCTAAAATGTCTGTGGCCCATGGGGCCATAACACATAGGACAAGGCACACTTGACTCCTGTCTCAATACAGAGAGGACACTGCAGGGGCATCAGGTTGAAAACACACAGGTACCTCAGGGGGATGGGGAATGGGGGGGCACCTCAGCCGGAAGATGGTACAACACCAGTGGCCTGGTGGGGACTCCATGCCCACTGCTTGGTCCTGGGGAGTGCAAAGCCACAGTCTCTCAAGTGAGTGTTTTGCCCGCTGCTTGGTCCTGGGGAGTGCAAAGCCACAGTCTCTCAAGTGGGTGGTTTGCCCACTGCTAGGTCCTGGGGAGTGCAGAGCCACAGTCTCTCTAGTGGGTGGTTTGTCCACTGCTTGGTCCTGGGGAGTGCAAAGCTACAGTCTCTCAAGAGGGTGGTTTGCCCACTGCTTGGTCCTAGGGTGTGCAAACCACAGTCTCTCAAGTGGATGCCTTCCTCCAGTGGTCCTGGAGCGGGCTTTGTGCCCAATGTGCTTCATCCTGGCAAGGAGGAGCTGAATCAATGCCTTCTTCCACTGGTTCTGGAGGGGGCCTTGTGCCCAGTGTGCTTCATCCTGGCAAGGAGGGGCTGTGTGGATGCCTTCTTCCACTGGTTCTGGAGGGGGGCCTTGTGCCCAGTGTGCTTCATCCTGGCAAGGAGGAGCTGAGTGGATGGCATCTTCCACTGGTTCTGGATGGGGCCCTGTGCCCAGTGTGCTTCATCCTGGCAAGGAGGGGCTGAGTGGATTGCTTCTTCCACTGGTTCTGGAGGGGGCCTTGTGCCTAGTGTGCTTCATCCTGACAAGGAGGGGCTGAGTGGATGGCTTCTTCCACTGGTTCTGGAGGGGGCCTTGTGCCCAGTGTGCTTCATCCTGGATGGGGGAAGGTCACAGTCTCTTACCTGGGTGTCACACCGACAGGTGTTGCAGTGGCCAGGATGCACTGCAGCCCATGTAGTCACCACTACACACTGCTCTCCAGTGGTGACAGCTGCTCAGTGTATGCCAGTTGTGCTGCATGTGGCGGTGCAGGCAGTTGTAGAGGTAGCCTCCAGACCTTCACCTGCAGCCTCGGACAGCTGCCCACTGGGGCTGCTGCTGCTGGCAGTAGTGCTGCTGGTGGCGGGGCAGGTGGCAGTGCTGGACGTGGTGTAGGTGGCTGTGCTGGCCTTGGTACAGGTGACGGTGCAGGCAGTGATGGTGGTAGCCTCCTGGTCTTCACATGGAGTGCAGCCTCGTACGGCTCCCCACTGGGGCTGCTGCTGCTGTGGGCATGTGGTGGTGCTAGCCGTGGTGCAGGTGGTGGTGCTGGCTGCGGTGCAGGCATTGGTGGTGGTAGCCTCCAGGCATTCACCTGCAGCCTCGGATGGCTGCCCACTGAGGTTGCTGCTGCTTGCAGTGGTGCTGCTGGTGGCGGAGCAGGTGCCGGTGCTGGCGGTGGTGCAGGTGGCGGTGCTGGCAGTGGTGGTGGTAGCCTACAGGCCTTCACATGCAGCCTCGGAAGGCTGAAGTGCCATGGCTGGTATTCTGTGCCCCTGTCTGCCCTTGGCAGATGGTGGTGTTTCCCTGCTTCTGCCACCTAGAGTCTTTGACTTGCCCTTGCTGGCTGGTTCTGCCTCCTTTCCCATGCTGGCTGCTGTCCCCTTCTTGCCCTTGCCAGGTGGCTGACCCTTCTTGGCCTTGGCAGGTGTTGCTGGCACACGTGCTGGGCTGATGGGTGGCTCCTTGGATCGTCTCACAGTGGCAGAAATCACAGTGGCCATGGACTGGGTGGCTGAGGTGCTGGGCTGTGTTCTGCCCACCCTGGCCCGAGGTGAAGGACGGGGGGGTAGGGAATAGGTCAATGTTGGTGAGGACAAGCTTCTTAGGGACACTGGGGTGGGAAGAGGGTGAAGGTTTGGGAGTGGAGGAAGAGGGAGTGGTTGTAGGAGGTGCCAGTCTGCTGTGTTTGGGTGCAGGTGCATGGGCTGGATGCTGTTGTGAGGTGGATGTCTGTTGCGTGTGTGTGTGCTTGCGTTTGTTTACTTTGGGAGGAGGGGTCACATACACAGTGGGAGAGGACACAGGGGACGTGTGCATGAATGTGGTGGTGGTGACTGCCAGTGAGGGGCGTGTAGTGATAGGCGTGCTGGTGATGGAGGTAGTGGATGAAGATGTAGTGCATGCAGGTGTGAGTGGAGACGCAACTGGGAGGGAGGTGGACGAGGAGATGGAGGGGGACACAGTGGAAGCAGTGGATGTTGGTGTGTCTGCATGGGGATGGTGCTTGTGTGAGTGCCTGTGAGATGAAGTGTGGTGCTTGTGTTTGCCTGAACCACTTCTGTGTGTTGATTTGGGTGATTGCTAGCATCAAGGTGTGCTTGGGATAGGCTGGGGTTGAGGGGATTGGGACTGGGTAGAGGAAGTTGGAGGGGGGAGACTGGATACTGGGACAATGGCTGCCAACAGTATGGAGGTCAGATCCTTGAATACTCTCTGTTGGGCTGCCACTCCAGAGTGAATGACCTCAAGGTATGTATTTGTTTGTTGCAAATGCCTGGCTACACCCTGGATGGCATTCAGTATGGTTGACTGCCCAACAGAGAGGGATCTCAGGAGGTCAATAGCCTCCTCACTGAGGGCAGCAGGGCTGACTGGGGCAAGGCCTGAGGTGTCTGGGGCGAAGGATAGGCCCACCCTCCTGGGCACGGGAAACATTCTGAGGGGCTGCTGGGAGGGCATTGCTGGTACGAGGTGGTGGCTGTACCTGTTGTTGGGGTGGGCACAGAGGTGTCCTCCACCACCAGGAAGCTTTCATCGGAGGAGGAGTTGCTGTCCGTAGTGTCCCCTCCAGTCTCTGTCTTGGTGCTCCCCTCGCCCTCCGTCCCACTGGTGCCTGGATTCGGCCTCCAGACCTATGTGGGATGCAGCTCCCTCCATCGCTGGTGCCTCTGCTGTTCCGGCAGATGATGATAATACACACAAGGACTGGGTGCCAAAACAAAAAGGGGGGGAGAGACAGAGGATACACTTGGTCAATGCCAGCAACAACACTACTGTTGGTGTACACAACACACAGGGAACAGCCCTATGCACTAGGCCATGCACAACCAGTTACAATGCTAGTCACCAGACCATGGGGTACAATGCCTAATGCCATTAGCTGCACTACTGAAATCCACAGGACCCCGCCCAGTAGTAGATGCCCACTAACACTATTGGGGTTGGAGTGCATCAGAGCCTGTCCAACATGGGACCTACCCTGCCATGTTCGGCCGGGCCTAGGGGCACCCACAGCCCACATCTCCCAACCAGCTAAAACCTTAACACGCACAAAGTCATGATTCAGAATCTGTACTCACCGCCTTGTGGCTGCTGTAATGCCTTCAAGTGGCCATCCAACTCCGGATAGGCCACCTCCAGGATGCGGAACATCAGGAGGGTCAGAGTATGACAGGCACCCCTTTCTCATTGGAGGCCAGCCCCAGCTGGGCCTCCGCTGCCTTCCTTGCCCAACGGCACTGGTCCTCCCACCGTTTGTGGCAGTGGGTGCTCTGCCTGTCAAAGACACCCAGGGTCCAACCCTCCTTGGCGATGGCACGCCAAATACCCTTTTTCTGATGGGCACTGGCCTGCAGGAAAAATACAGCAGAAAATGTATTAGTCATACCGTCTGGACAGTTATACTCATGGCCCACCATATGCCCCATTTCCTTACGCACATACATTTACCACCATACATGCAGCACTCTGCCCAGGACCCCTCAGACTCCCCCACACGAGGCCTACACACACAGTAATCAATACATTCATGGCCCACGCATCATGCTCACTGTGTACTCACCTGTTTGTCTGGAGGACCATAGAGTAAAGTGTACCTGGGTAGGACCCATCCACCAGTCTCTCCAACTCCTCCGAAGTGAAGGCGGGGGCCCTTTCCCCAGACACTCAAGCCATTGTTGCTTCCAGGCACAGGTCACAGCAGCACTTGCATTGTAGGTCCTCTCCTATTGAAGGTCAGGTAGCAAGTGAGTGAACAGATAGAAAATGGCGGTCAAGTCTGCGGCGGTGCATACCGTCACCACCGGCATACATCACCATTGGCTCCTGGAACCCATAGGGCCAAATGATAACCAATGTGATGTTGCGCGGCGGTTGTCAACCCCTGACCGCAACGGCACACAACGCCAGCAGAAGTACCTCATTTCCACTTGTCTCTCCTCACAGGTCAGGCAGCTGCCATTTCAGGGGGCACGGGCTATGGCACCTAACTGCATCACAGCAGACATTGGCACATCAACTGACTCTCGAGTTCACATACTGTTTCTGTAAAGGAAGAAATGCATATTTATTTTAACATATGTGTGAATATGACCCTCTGCTCACCGTTTTTCACCCTAAAGTTTAACCGCTGAGGATGAATAGGCGATGGAGACATCCCCCGTGTACAGACCCCTGGTGGACCTGGCAACAATGGAGGACCGGCACATTATCCTGACCTACAGACTTGATAGGGCCACAATCCAAGAACTGTGTGCCCAATTGGAGCCAGACCTGATTTCAGCTATCCGACACCCTACAGGTATCCCCCCTTTAGTGCAGGTGATGTCAGTGCTCTATTTCCTGGCAAGTGGTTCCTTCCAAGTGACAGTGGCCATGGCATCAGGGATGTCTCAGCCAATGTTCTCAAACGTGCTGACCAGAGTGTTGTCTGCCCTGCTGAAACACATGTGCAGCTACATTGTATTCCCCCAAGTGGAGGATTTGGCCACAGTGAAGGCTGACTTTTATGCCCTGGGACATATCGCCAACATCATTGGTGCCATTGATGGTACACATATTGCATTTGTCCCCCCCCCCTGGAGAAATGAAAAAGTGTTTAGAAATAGAAAAAGCTTTCACTACCTGGATATGCAGATGGTGTGTTTGGCGGAGCAGTACATATCCCATGTCAATGCCAAGTATCCTGGCTCTGTGCATGATGCCTTTATCTTGAGGAATAGCAGCATTACATATGTGATGTCTCAACTCCAGAGGCACCAGGTGTGGCTAATAGGGGAGCCCATGATCCCCACACATTTGATGTAGGTATATGAGTGTGGGTTTGGCCCTAAGGGTGAGTGTGTGGCTAACAGGAATCCCTCGATATTTACAGGTGACTCTGGTTACCCCAACCTCTCATGGCTACTGACCCCAGTGAGGAATGCCAAGACAAGGGCAGAGGAACATTACAATGAGGCACATGGGCGAACAAGGAGGATCATTGAGAGAACCTTTGGCCTCCTGACAGCCAGATTCCGGTGCCTCCATCTGACAGGTGGATCCCTGTACTACTCATCCAAGAACGTGTGCCAGAACATCGTTGCAAGTTGCACAACCTGGCCTTGAGACGCCAGGTGCCTTTTCTTCAGGAGGATGAGCCTGGAGATGTAGTGTGGCAGCGGTGGAGCCTGTGGACAGTGACGAAGAGGAGGCAGAGGAAGAAGATGTGGACTACAGAAGTACACTCATTCAACAGTACTTCCAGTGACATACAGGTAAGACACTGTTACATCACCTTCCATTGCAGTATTGTGTTTGACAATGAACATTGCAGCCTGATTTCCCTATTTCTATGGCCACTTACTGTACCATTTGGCATCTCTATTTTCAGATCTCTGTACCCCATTCTGGCTCCCAGTGTGTTTACCACTCCTCACTACAGGTCATACCTATGTTAATATTACAGTACATTTGAATTGCAATGTTTACAGTTTGTGAAACTAATACATTTGTCATATAATTCACAATCTTCATACTTGAATTTGTTCAAAGGGTGTTTATTTATGTGCTAACAGGTGGAGGGGGTATTTCAATGGGCAGGGTTGGTGATGGAGGAAAGTCCAGGGTAGTGTCCATTCAATTTGTATCACAGGTGCATTGCCCAAAGGGGCATAGGAAGTGGAGCGATGGCAGTTCAAGGTGGACAGGGTGACAGAGTGGGACACAAGGGTGACAATCAGGAGAGTCCTATTTCCTGGCAGGGGTCTTGCCAATGTTCTCTGGCTTCTGCCTGGATCGCAGGGACCATTTGCGGGGTGATTCTCCTTCTGCAGGGGGTGGGGTGCTGGTGGCCTGTTGGTCCTGTGGCGGGGCCTCCTGTCAATAGCGCCAGCGGAGGTGGAGAGCTGTTCATCACTTTGGCTAGTATCAGGGGCCCGTTGGTGTGCCACTGTCTCCTTCATGGTGTTGGCCATGTCTGCCAGCACCCCTGCAATGGTGATCAGGGTGGTGTGGATGTCTTTCAGGTCCTCCGTGATCCCCAGCTACTGTCCCTCCTGCAGCCACTGGGTGTCCTGCAACTTGTACAGTATCTGGCCCATGGTCTCCTGGGAATGGTGGTATGCTCCCAGGATGTTGGTGAGTGCCTTGTGGAGAGTTGGTTCCCTGGGCCTGTCCTCCCCTGTCGCACAGCAGTACTCCCAGCTTCCCTATTGTCCTGTGCCTCTGTCCCCTGAACCGTGTGCCCACTGCCACTACACCAAAGGTCCCTGATTGTGGGGTTGCCTGGGTTCCCTGTAGTGGTGCACACACGGCTGATTGACGTGTCCTGGGAACAGAGGGATTGGCCCGCTGAGTGGGTGCTGTGGTGGTGTTTCCTGAGGGGGGAGGCTCTGTGGTGGTTTGGGACTGTGGCTGGGTCACCAACTGTCCAGAGATCCCTGATGGGCCAGGTTGGTCATTGTGATCCAGGCGTGCAGAGCTGCTGTCATCACTGTGGGCCTCTTCAGGGGGGGGGGACTGGATGTGCCTGGCACTTCCTCTCCAGTGATGTTGAGTGGGGGTCCTGTGGGGATGTAAATGCAGTGTTATTGTATCTGCGTGTGCCATCTTGTGCATGGATATGTTTCCCTCTATGGCTGTTATTAGCAAAGCAGCTTTGGCTTGTGTAAGTTGTGCTTGGTTTGGCTAAGTGATTGTCACTAGTGTGCATGCTGTGGTGATGGGTGTCCATGCAGGTCTGTGATGGGGGTCCATGCAGGGCATGGTATTGTGATGAGTGGGTTGTGATGGTGGGGTATATGTGAGGTGGTGGGGTGATGGGTGTGAGGGTAGGGTTTGTTGTTTGTGATGGCATGCAGGTAGAGTGCGGGATAAAGTAGTAAAGATTTGACTTACCAGAGTCCAGTCCTCCTTCTACTCCTGCGAGGCACTCAGGATGTGTGATCTCCAAGACTCGCTCCTCCCATGTTGTTAGTTGTGGGGGAGGAGGTGGGGGCCCACCGCCAGTCCTCTGTACAGCTACCTGGTGTTTTGCTACCATGGAACGCACCTTCCCCCATAGGTTGTTCCACCTCTTCCTGACATCATCCTTTGTTCTTGGGTGCTGTCCCATGGCGTTGACCTTGTCCACAACTTTCCACCATAGCTCCACTTTCCTAGCAATGGGCCTCTGCTGCACCTGTGATCCGAATAGCTGTGGCTCTACCCGGATGGTTTCCTCCACCATGACCCTTAGCTTCTCCTCTGAGAACCTGGGGTGTCTTTGTGGTGCCATGGGTGTAGTGTGAGTGGTATGTGTGAGGGTGTGTGGAGTAATGTGTTGGGGTGTGTGCTGTGAGGTGCGTGGATGGTGTATAGGTGATGGTGTTATGTGGCTCAGAGTCAGTGGGTGCTCTTGGCTTGTCTCTCTCTCTTTCTCTCTCAGTTGGCAAAAAAAAACTAATTGTAAGGGGTTGTGGGTATTGTGAGTGTGTGTTTGATATTGGATTGGGTGTGTGGGTGTGGTGTGTGTACGTGTGTCAGGTGTGTGTAGTTTGAATTGTCCAATGTGGTGTAGTTTTGTTAGTGTGTGTGTATTTTGAGCGCAGCGGTCTGTACGGCCAATGGTTTACCGCAGTTGAATGTCTGCTGTGGTGGTTCGTGGGTCGTAACAGTGTGGGTTTTGCTACTGCCAGTTTATCACTGACCTTTGGGCTGGCGGACTGGTGTGGGTGTCTGTATAGTGGCGGATTTCTCTGTGTGGGTCATAATACCCAAAGCGGTATACCGCCACGGTCACGGTATGCTGGTGGCCATCAGCACGGCGGTAAGCGGCATTTACAACCAATGTTGTAATGAGGGCCATAGGTCTTTATAAAATGCAACAAAAGTATCTCAAATATCTTGGTCTTTGGGAAAACTCTGATTATTGGAATTTTTAATGGATTCAATTTTATTACATTACTATTGAACTTTTAAATAATTTGTTAAACATTTCTCAGTTTTGTTTCATCCTCCATAATACCAGGCTTTTTAACATAGCAAAAAAGAAGAAGCTTGTTCAGAGGATATTTCATTGAAATTTAGGATTTCTTTAATAAATTCTTTATTAAGACTTGGGATTTTGAGTGGTAGTATTTAAATTCTGTTATAATTCCTTTCTAGCAGTTAATGTTGTCATTTAGTTTTTCCTTTTGTCTCACATATTCAACATCAAAAGCTCTGACTGATGCTTTGAAAGCATCCTAAACAGTTAAGGTAGAAGTACCAATGGCCTTATTGATTGTGAAAAATTTTAAGTGAATATTAAAAGCAGGGCCTGCCAGAAGTGAATTATTAAAGTGCTAACATATGGGATAAGGTATGTATGGAATTAAATCAAAATCTCTATTTACAGGTGAGTGATCAGATGTAAGTAGAAAACCTATTTCTGCCTGTAATATATTCTAGACCAAATGTTTATCTTGGAAATATATAGGGGGTCATTACGACCTCAGCGGTCTTTTTGCAAGACCGCCGAGGGACCGCCGTGAGGCAGACCGCCTGTGCAGGCGGTTTGCCGGTTGGCGTATTATGACTGTTGGCTGCTCTCCGTCGTTATTCCGACGGAGAGCCGCCAATAGCCATACTTGCGGGCGGCGGGGAAGTGGAGGTTGCTCCACCTCCTTAGCCACGCCAACAGAACACTGCCCAGCGAATCACGTCCTGAGTTTCGCCGTGGTGGTGTTCTGTTGGTGGTGTGGTGTCGGCGGAGCTGCCCCCATGGCTCCCGTCCCCTCCCAGATGATCGACGGACCAGGTAAGTCGATCGTCCATTAGGGAGGGGGGTGGGAGGTGTTGTGTATTGGGTGCGTGCATGGGGGTGTGCGTGTGTGTATGTAGAGGGGGTGTGTGAGTGCGTGTATGCTTGCGGGTGTTGTGTGTATGGGAATGAGTGTGTGTATGGCTGTGGGTATGTCTCTATGGATGTGTGCGTGTATGTTTGAATGTGGGTGTGCATGTCTGACTGTGTGTGTGGATGTAGGCATTAATGTCGGGGTGTGTGCATGTGTGTGTTGGTGGTGCCTGCATGCGTGTCGGGTGTGTGTGAGAAATGTTATGTTGGGGGTCGGGGTGGGGAGGGGGCCCTGCCACCTTCGAGGGGTGGCAGGGGTGGTGGGGGGTGTAGGGGAGGGAGTCGGGGTGGGGGTTGGGGGTGGGGAGACCCCTATCAGTGCCAGGGAAGGAATTCCCTGGCACTGATAGTGCTTACCGCCATGGATTTCATGGCGGTTCAAACCGCTGGAAATCCACGGCGGTAAGCCGGGTCCAAATACCGCCGGCGGTATACTGACGGCCGCCGGGCTGAAGACCCAGGTAAGACCGCCAGCCTGTTGGCAGTCTTACCGCTGGTTCTACGCCATCCGCCAGGGTTGTAATGACCCCCATAATATTTTATGCATTCTGTATGCTGTGGTAGTCAGTCACTGGTTTCTGGGAAAGAAACTCTTGAGAATTCCATTGCACAAATATTTTGCTTTGGAATTCTTTTTTATGACAGGTTGTTGCACTTGGTTACAGTCACCCCTCCATAATTAAGTAATTACCATCAAGACTTAAAATCTGATTAGTGATATTCTTCCAAAATTAGTTGTTCACTGTCATAGGACCGTACATGTTATAAACTGTCAGAGAAATTCGATTAATTACTAATTCAACTGCAATCCATCTCCCTTCAGCATCTTATGTCTGTGATACAACTTTAACATCCAGAGTTTTTATATCGAGAATGAGCATCCCGTGCTTTTGTTGGAAGACTGGGCAGACAAAAACTTGACCAACCCAACATTGTTTAAAAATGTTATTGCTCCTAACTCAGGTAAATGTGATCCCTGTAAGAAAGCAATATCTGCAAGCAATACATTTAAATGTGTCAAAACCCTTAACCTCTTAAATGGGTTACTCAAACCCATAATATTCCATGATATTATTTTAAATTTTAAAAGTAAATTATGTTTCAGGGAAACTTAAGATAAGAAAGACAGGACTCCTCTTGGCAAGGTAACCCACAACTTTTTACAGTTGCGGCAGGGAGAGTAGCTAACTCCATACAGATAAAAAACTGGTCTAAATTTGCTGCCTCACAGTCAGCCACTCATATAGCATGTACGAACAATCCAAAACGGTTAATCAGTAAGTTTAGCAATTACATATTTGTTGCAAAATCACACCACCGGTGCCATTTAACCTTTCATCTACTTCTTATACATTCTTTATTGCAGGTCTAACAATACTTAACAGATTAATCATTCACTATTCTTGAATACATATGTATTTGTGTGTGTGTTTCTCGATCTGCTTCCAAGAACTCATATAAAGTTTTTGATACCCTGAGCTAATTCACTCTCCTGCTTCCATTCTTCAAACATGTTTTTAATTTACTGAGACAACAGAATACGTGCCTGTTTTAAACTATAAGGTCCTTTAGGCTTCCTTTAACTACGACATTGCAGGTCATGCATTCTGTTTTCAAGTAAACTTTTCACCTCCTTGGCGTCAACACAAAGTTTAGGCCTACACTGCTCTTTTACCACATATGATTGTATATTGTTTTCTACTGATGTCTGACATGGCATAAGTTCTTCTTATTTCATTTCCTCTCCGAAATTCCCCCTTCTAGTTGATATTTCCACTATTGAATCTAAACCTTGATTTCCATTTGGCACTAGGGTATATATATTGCCTTGAGCATCAACTACTTGTGTTGGTGTCCTAATTGAAAACATCCCTCCCACCTTTGTACTAATCCTTATACAATATGCTAAAATTAATTGAATGCCAAAGCATATCAACAACAAAGCCAACATAGCTGACAACAAGGCTTCCAAAATACAGGATGCTAGTAAAGAAAACCACCCGCTAAGCCAATTATATGGGGCCCGTCCTTCATCTACCATTTTTTTCTGTAGAATATGCAAAGTTTGCATGGTCTCTAACAAAGTTCCATTGTTTGCATCATTTGCTGGGACGTAAGTATAACAAACAGTCCAATTTTTTTTACATACACCTCCTTCTATGGCCATCAAAATATCAACTATATGATGGTGCTGCATTATCATCATTCTCACATCGCGTAACTCTGCTGTTATAGAGTTAAAGCCATATTTCATAGTGTTTATCGAATTCATAAGTTCCCATGGAGTTATCTGTAGCCATCATGCAGTTGTTTCTGACTGAACAAATGGCACAATATGTCCAAAGAACAACTGTGCATCAGTAAACAACCAATACTCTTGGGGAACATCATTCCAAGTGGTACTGTCATAATACTCTGCAGTTCTTCTCCTTTGATGATGATGATGTAACAAAGTTGTTGACAGCTCATGGGGTGTTCATGAAGCAAATTGACTCAAGGCAATACCAAAATAGAGCCATACAAGGTGACAATGGTGCATAGGCCAATCCAGTTCAGTGGTAACTGAGTATACTGTAGTTCTCCACATTGCCACTAATAGTCCCTGAGGCTGGAGGTGACCCCCTGCATGTCAGCATTATCTATTGTGGCACAGCAGTTGATATTTCTGCCTACATTGACGGTGCCATTTCCTCTGAAACATAAAGAGACAGACGTTAATGTCATCACTGTCTGAGGATTTACTGTGCTATCTATCCAAGTGTAATTTGCAACATTGTGGTCACACATATTCCCACACAGTTTTATTGCATTCTGACTAATAACAGTCCATTCCATAATGACATAATCATAAAGGAAAATTCAATATAAGGATACCATTTATCATGTGCATAAACCCCTCCATAATTCTAAATCCTGGCCTATGCACACAATCTGTGGTAAGTCCTGTCTACCAGTAAGGATGAATAAAACTTCCACTGAAAGTCATATTTTGTGGCATTAACTAGAAACTGTACTACTGTGACATGTGTTGACTGCATTTGAGCCTTAACCCCACACAAATTGACACGTAAAAGACATAGGCCCTCATTACGACCATGGCGGTCAGAGGTGATTTGGGGAAAGGTACTGCCAACAGGCTGGCGGTACCTTTTCCCAAATTATGACATTGTCGGTTGGGCTCAAGCCAAACCGCCAATGTACCACTCCGTCCACCAGGGTGGTAACGGCCGCTGGACTGGAGACTTCAGTCTCCAGCCAGACGGCCGTCACAATCCCACCCTCGGTATCATGACCCCGACTACCGCCATGATTTTTGTAGCAAGTGTACCGCCACGAAAAACATGGCGGTAGGCACTATCAGTGCCAGGGAATTCCTTGTCTGGCACGGAAAGGGGTCTCTCCCGCCCCCTCCCTAGAATTCTCCCCCACCCTCACCTCCCTCTCATTCCCCCACACATTTACACACCCAAACACGCACACATACACACTCATACTTTCACGCATACCCACATCCACCAACGCATGCACACATACATACCCACACACCGCTAAACACACCAGCATACATTGTCGCACACACGCATTCACAACACACAACATACACACACACTCACATTCAGTCATTCACGCACTCATTCAACACGACTCATACCATGCACACATACAAAAACAGACACACACTGCCACAAACACACACAACACCCCCACACATGTCCCCCCAGCCCCCTCTCCTGTCAGAGAACCCAACTTATCTGCTTGCAGGGGGTCCTCCAACAGGAGACGGGATGCGGGATGCTGTCAGCAGCAGCGTCCGCCAGCAAAACAGCACCAGGCAGTATCATTGCTCATGATACGGTCAGCAGTGTTTTGCTGGTTTGGCGCTGCTGCTGACAGCAGAGCCACCATACCGCCGTCAGCTGCCATGACCATCAACGGTATTCCGCCAGCCTTCTGGCGGATTTCTGTCTACATTCATAATGCGGGTGGGTGGTTGGTAGCCACGGCGACGGAATGTTGGCGGTCGTCGCCATGGCGGTTTGCGGCAGTTACAGCCAATGTTGTAATGAGGGCCATAGAGTTGTGCTTGAGGGTACTTCCTTAGCTAAAAGCAACCTATCTGATACTGGGGCATGGTGAATCAAAGAGCAAACACAACATGATTCATTAGTGTTTTCTGAACCTATATGTGATATCTGCCAGTACAAATCTAATAATCTGGTATGAATTCTATGGGACACATTTTCATATGATATAACTTTAGAACAAGAATATATATTACTATGAAAGAGCCATAGTAAAAGTGATAGTAATAAGAGACATAAAATGAAAAAGAAAACAAAACAACATAACTTTGATTTTGCTGGTTCAAAAGAATGTCCAAAAGCAAAGAATTGTCTAAAGGCAGAGATGGAAGGGGGTATCTTTATTGTCATAATCTTCTTCCCTCCTCTTGTTTAATTTTTATCAAAGGTGGTTTTTGACATAATGTAGGGTTCAATTGAATATCTGATAAATGAATCCAAGTCTTCCTGCCATCTAGCTTGAGGGTAGTGGGAGTAACCATTGCATGGTGAAATGTCCAGCCAACCTTGGTTCTCTCCATTTACAAACAAAAACTATGTGCAAAACTGGGGAGGTCAACCTCAGCGATGTTGTGTTTTTCCTTTACTTTGGTTACCTGTTTGGGAATTAACTTTACCTCTTTGAGCATACATTTCATCATTCAGCTCTCAGCTGTATTTCTTCCTTTATCTTACTTCTGATGACACGTATTTGCATATTCGTAAGTCTCCCTGTCACTATCTGATGGGCTGTCAAGTGTTGATCAGAACTAGGTGTATTCCTAAGGGAGAAAAGTGCCAATGGTAAGCAATACAATGACTTCTTATGCAATGTGGTACATAGCTTACTAATCTTATTCTTCAGTAGACCATTAAGGCGCTGAATGATGCCACTGCTCTGGGGATGATAAACAGAAGCTAATTTATGTTTTATACCTAGCACTGTTGTGAGATGTGTGAAAATTGTATTAACAAAGTATGTGCTGTTATCAGATCTTATCCCTTCTGGATTCCCCAACAGAGAATCACCTCACCTCAGGAATCAGAAAAGTAGCAGCTGACTTAGCATCACAATGGATGCGAGGTCCTGCTTCAATCCATCGAGAAAAAGAACATACTACAACTATGAGACATCAGTAGTTATTGCAGCTTTCTAACATGTTCACAAAGTCAAGATGGTGAGCTTTAAAAGGAGCTTGTGTTCCTGAAATGGTAGAATGTTTTGCCTTGAATGGGGATTTGGAGAGAATTATTGACATACAGTACAATAATGTAGGCACATGGTAAGCATATCAGATCATGTAAGTTGGGAACAAACCACTTTTGTTGTATTTGCATGGAAAAATGATCTCTCGAGAAGTGGGCTGGTAAATGCACTTGATCAAGAGCTATCAGAGGTAAAGCCATAGACAACACTGATTTACCTGTAGGCATTTGTCTATAAACTATGTCATCCCCTGACTGGGAGCATCCTCTGGTCTCATGTATCTGTTTTACATATGGTAGAGCATCTTCCTGCAATTCTTGAAGATGTAATCTCGCTGTTTCAGCATAATGAGGCGTGACATTATCAGTGGTAGTATCAGATTCAGGCTCAGATGGTCGAAACAGTCTGGTCCATCAAAACAGGGACATGTTGTGGACCTTATGGTACAGGTGGGGTGTCACCTAGCACCTAGCTGCCTAACAGCCCAGTGCCTAGCTGAATCTTTGTCTGCCTAAGCTGCTGGTGCATTTCCTTGTGACACAAAATCCTGTCAATATGTATGTGCTGCACACTTTACAACTGCCACTGTCTGTGGTAACTCAGGTGCCTCTATTAATGCCTCTAAAAATGTCCTGTGCATACCCAGACTTCCATCTGATTTGAAGGAAACCTCTCCTGCTCACCTGATTATGCTAGAATGTACAGTGGCCGTTACATAAGCTGAATCTGAATATATTCTGATGATGTTTCCTGCTCCTTGCTTAAGAGCTGCCATCAAGATGACCAACTATGTTGCTTGTACAGAACAATGTGCTGGCAGTGATAACTGCTATACTATGTGGAGTGTGTCTGAAGAATCATGCTGTTGTGTTCTAACTACGTCGGCACCTGTGTTTCTCACTCCTGTATCCTGGTCAATAGTAGAGGAACCATCAACAAAATAGACAATACTATCAGGAATAGGAACTTTTGTTGCTTGACTAGAATCATTAGGGATATGTTGCACAATCATGCACATCATCCACAGAGTCAAATATAGGATGAACAAATAATGTCGCAGGATTCACTGTATGAGAGTTCACAATCATCAAAAATAGCAGTGATAGTTTCACTTCATACCCTGACACTTTCTGTGTAGTTAGAGTAGTCTTAGCCTTGTGAATGATGGCAAATACTGCATGTTCTGCATAGAGGGTTAAAAGTGCTCCCATAACAATGGGGGTGCTCTTCTGCACTGCAAAGGATGCAGTGGCGAGAGCTTACTTGCAAGGATAATGTCCTCTCATCATTGAATCCAACTGTCCACAAAAATATGCAATGGATTTATGCCTTAGAGGATATTTTTGCATAAAGACAGCTGTCATCATGTGACAAATTCCTTGGTTTATTCAGGAGTTCTCAAAACTGTGAAATTTGTTAACTCGGTCTTCAATTTCTAGCTCCCTCATATCTAGTGTCCATGTTGTCTTATTGTTTCAGTCTCTTGCCTGCCCAGTAGATGCCAGCAAAAGGGCTATTAAAGTGCTGTAATCAAAACCTCATTGTCTGACATAGTTACAGAGACATTCCCTTAACAGTTTCTGGCTCAGTCATTTGATGCATAGATGCTGCTCTTTCAGGTGTTACTCGTCGACCAGAAACTGACAGTAATTGTCAAAAGTCATGGACCTCTTCATGACAATACTGAACTTTGTCTTTTTTTTACCTTTTATCCTCTCTGTGTGAGAGTAACCAAAAGAGATAAGATATCTTTTCTATACTGTTATTTTGTAGGACTGCAAACTAATATGTCATCAACATACTGCTAAGGGTACTGTCACACTGGAAGTTTGACAAATCGTTTTTCACTACTCTGTTAAAAATGCTAGGGGACTCACAATACCCTTGAGGTAAATGAGAATAAAAGTAATGATTTCCGCAATAGGAAAATGCTGTTAAATAATGACTGTTTGGATGAAGAAGGATGCTAAAAAATCATTCTTCAGATCTATAACAGAGACATATTTAGCATCCTGAAGAATGCTTGTCAAAATGATGGAAAGGTCAAGAACAATTCAAAATTCTGGTGCTACTACATCATTCAAGGGGTGTAGGTCTTGAAGCATGTGTTAAATATTACCCTCAGATTTCTTAAGTGGATAAATAGGAGCATTACAAGGTGATGCCCATGGTAAATAACTCCTTCCTCTAGCAATGCCTGATCATAGGGGCAATGCCCTCATCTGCTTCTGTAGAAAGAAGATACTGTCTTACCCTAGGTAGTATAGTACCTTCCTTCAGTGCAATTCTCAATGGAGTAGTTGTGCAAATAAAACCTACATCATGGGGACCTTTAGTCTGCAAAGCATCTGGTACTTGAGAAAGATTCCCATTCCTGACAGGATCAAAAGTTTTACCGAGTGTAGGCGTTCTTACTTCCAATACTATTCTCAATTGTACATCATCCTGAAAGGCGATAATGGTTTTCTTAGATTCATCATCAAAGAGTTGATCATCCAACATTTCACTAACCATTTTATTGGGTGCAATTTATATAGCACATGCCCACAAGACATGGGTATGATCATTGGCCAAACATTGGTGTTATCTCTAAGGCCTCTATTTGTAATATCAACTCATTGCCAGGTATCCAAGAATATTGCCCTTGTTGCCAGAAAAGAAACTCTTTAGGGAGCTGGACCTCTTTTCCTAATAACTCTGGTATTTCTGCTATTATTGTATACACCGCTATAATGATTGCTTCTACATTAGCAGGTTGAGCTCTGATTTGAGCTCCAGTCAGTAAATCTACTTATACAACCATGATCCTGGAGGGTAGAATTTAAGGGGTGGAACAAATAATAGTTCCATAGGCCTCAAAAGTAACAGTAAAATTTATTTTGGCCATAATATCTCTTCTCAGTAAATTAGCTGGGGCAGCTGAAGAGAACAGTAAACCACCATCAATGTACTTCCCTCCTATTTCTATTGCCACTGGCTTTGTAAATGGAAGCCTCATTACACTCCCCAGAGAATTCTTATGTGTCCATTGTTCTATCAGAAGTTGGAAGGTCTTCCTGTTCAATACAAGATCGGGTTGTTCCCGTATCTATGAGGAATGCATACCTCTTGTCATTGATAGCTACTATCAAAGTGGGATCCTCATCTGGCCTGTGTGTCACTGACAATACTGGGCACATGGAACTACCCTGTGGCACCTTCATCACATGTATCCTCCACCATAATTTGTCTAGAAAAGATTTCCTCCTCTCACAATCACACTTCCCTGAGTTGCCATTGGGGTGCTTGGTAACTTTGCTGTGGTGACATTTGTTGGCTCTGAGGCATTGCTGGTTGCTGCACGTTTTGTGATGGCGTCTGAGGTACATATACCATTTGCAGGTTTGCCTGTAGCAGCACTACTGTATTTCCTGGCTGATTGTAAAGACCTGCCTAGTTTGTTCATCCCATTTCTTTGGCCTACAGTCTCTAATGAAATGTCCATACTTGTGACAGTAATGGCATGTTTTATCCATCCTTTGGGGACCTATGCTGACTCTTCCTATTTCTCCTTGCCCCCCTCTGCTACTTCATTGTCCCCTTACATAATTCTGCTGCTGTAGGTACTGTTGTTTGGAAGTCCCTGGTACTGATTCCACAAACACATCAGTCGTCTGAGTGGTGCCTGCTATAACAGCCTTTTTCACTGCTTCTTTCTGCAACAACTTTTGCTGCACTAACCTGGCTGCTGCTTTCTCTGTCACCTCCTGCTTTATTCTCTCTTTCTTCTGCTTCTTTATTCAGAAATTGATTATTTCTGTCCAGGGCTTGGCTTTCAATGCCACTATGTTATCAAGGTTGTCTTGTACATTAGAGGGTAAACCATTTGTCACTACATTGTAGAACAACAGAGCATTTCCCCATGATACTTCCCAACTCTGACCTACTTCATGAGTCTACTTTTGTTTCATCATACTGAGGAACTGAACAGGATCCTCATTTGGCTGCATTGATTGAGCCATGTGGGACACAATATCTAGTTTCTCAGGATACATTTCCCTCAGCTAACCCCAAACTACTCTCCAAACTAATATGAATGGGGATCCATCACACCTATTCTTAGTGAGGGTAGCAGTTGTCACTCCAGCTTTCTGAAAAACAATATCTGTCTAATCTCCTATAAGAGAGCTGTTAGAAATTGAGTCTTTGTTTGGCAGAGGTATAAACCTTGTCTAAGTAGGACCACAATCCTAGTCAGGTTAAGTCACAACACAATACAAATTATCCTGTTTTCACCTTCTGATAGCTTGCCACAGAGCAGGCAGGTTTCACTTAGAAGGCAATGTTTAAAGTATTTGCGCAAAATCTCCTACGCTAACGCAGAGAAAACACCACAAAAAGTACTCCACACCAGTTTAGGAATATCAATAATATTTATCTGATTAAAATAAGATAAAAATGACAAAAATCCAAATCAGAAGTCAATATATCCCTTTTTAAAGGTTTAAAAGAGTTTCAAGCCTTAAGAATCAGTGGTTGTATCCTTGTAACACACAGTACCTGGGATACATCAAAAAGTAACGATGCACAGGGTCCCCAGTACCTGGGAAGCATAAAAAATAATGCACACCAGGCCACAGTGGAGGAGATGCGTTGAAAAATAAGGTGCTGTGTCAGATTTTCCAACACGACTCAGACAATGCATAGTTTCTTCCCACATTTCAAGGTCATGCATCCATTTCCAGGAGTGCAGTCTTGGTTCCTCGCTGTGATGCGGGGATATTTTGATGCCCAGGGATGATGCACTGAAAATCCTTGATGTGCTGGTGAGAAACAGGCGCTGTGTTGATCCAGTAGGCGATGTGGCGAATTATTCGCTGCAAGGCAGGTGTTGTGTTGATTTCTGCAGGCATTGCGTTGATATTCCAATGCACAGAGATTTTCTTCTCTGGGTTGATGTAATTCTATATGTATTTAACCACTGGCTCCATTTTGACCACTGATTCGATTTTGTGCTTAGCTTAGCTTCAAACACCATCACATTGGTGGCACAGGTATTTTTCCACACACAGCTTGTTAACATGTTTTCGCTCTTTCTCACCAAGGACAGGAATATAACATGGAGGAGTAGTAGAGATAAGGATGTACCAGGCTGAGAATGTTTATGCTACAGCAGGGTACAGCTCGGTCTTGGAACTACACCTTGGGATCTGGCCAGTGTCTAGCGTGTTCTTTCAACACTGACCTGGTATGGCCAGCATTTGAACAACAACTTACTCGATGGGAGGGGGCTTTCTAGAACTTTCATCTTACATTTGTTTAAAGTATAGAAGGTGGTTAAGCTTGACAACTGGGAGAAGAAGGAACCCATCTGGGAGTGGACACACTGCCAAGAAAAAAAATCCAATTGAGGTCAGTCTCCTTCTTCTTTTTGGTTGCCACAACCTGAAGTTGGCAGACAAATGAATGAAGTCGAGGTCAAGCCCCAAGGTGATGCATTTTTAATTCTTATTTTTAGCCTGTGGGTGCATGCATGAATACATAGTTACTATATATATGTTTCTGTGATCATTATTATTTTACTGCTGTGATTCTTTTCAGAATTGCACATGTGGTACTGCATTTGAAATAAAAGCTCACATTGTTCTTTTTGTTTATGAAATCTGGGAAGTGCCTTAATAATTAATTACTCAAAGAGGACTGCATTCTTTGCATTCCTTTCATTTAGTTTCCTCTCAGTCTGAAGCAGAACAGAACAAATTGGCGTAGTTCGGCAGTACAAGGGGGGAAGGTTGAAAAGTGTAAGATTTAAAGGTAAGACATGTTTGACCAGAAGTCAAAAGCAACTTCATAGGCAGCTTCTCAGGTTGAACATGAAAATCCCGGATGGGAAAAGAACCTTATGATGTTCTGGTGAACGAATGGGGAGTGGGTATTTGTGTGTGTGAGGGCTGGGACAGATATCTTAGCGATGCTGAACCAAAAAATGTGTTAATGTGTTTACAGAAAGTACCTCTTGAACTAGGTTAGGATTTATCAATTTTAGGCCGAAGAGACTGGATTTTATTATCTGCTTATAGAAAAATGCATGAAAAATGTAGGCAGCTGGAACAAGAAAACCAGCAAATAGAATGACAGCTGATTGAAACTAAAAACAATGTAACCATGCTTTCTTACCAGAAGAAGTTATTGCAAGATAAAGCCAATATATATCAGTCTGCTGCAGACAAGACAGCTGTTAAAATCACTCAAAACAGGTATCAGAAACAAAGGGGCAAAATCAATCAAACGAAAGTTAATTTAGCTATTGCTAAAGCAAGGTTAGACTGGGACCCTGAAAACTGGGATATGAATATTTGGAAGAATTACTAATTTTTCAAATTCAAGTGATGAAGAGGTTAAAAATGGTGGATGGCAGTTTGAGCCAGACAAGCCAAAAGTTGTTTGCGCACAGCCAACATCTAGATTAAGAATACAGGGCATTCCACAGAATCTGGCAGGAATTGAGATGCACTCCCTAGAAGATTACACCCAGCAAGAAGTTAATGACATTATAGACAGATTCATGCAGAGACCTGCAAATATTTGACACAAGAGCATCTGAAGTGACGTTAGATATAGGAGACACTCGTAGTTTTGTACTGTTAGCACTGACCCCATAATATAGGAGCAGTTCAGGAGTTATCAGGGTATCCAACAGATCACCCTACTGCAGCTTACAGTCGTGGAGTGCAACCATAAGTATCCTACAGTATCGGATTGGCCACCAAATGACAAGCCCTGGTACACTTCAAGAGATGCAATTCAGAGAATTATGGAGGAGGGAATGAAAACTGCCATTTTCCTGGGTGATGCTCACCATCTGTTTGACTGCTTTCTGTGTCACTGTGAAATTAGCCTTGCTCCTCCAGCCTGCAAGCAAGTAATAATGACTCTCTTATTTAACCAGACAGGGCAGGCAATGAAAGATGCACTGGAAGCAGTTTGCAAGTTGGGAGCGCGGGGAGACTGGAATAAACCCAAGAAAGCCTCGAGATCAGAGGGTCCCACAGACAATATTAGATTATCTAGGAGAGACCTTTATGGCATTACTGAAGGATGGTTTCAACAGGGAGCATATTGATAGAATAGATACTAAAAACTTGTGGGAGATGTACCATAAGAAAGAGTTTGCCTGGAAGGAAGGTAGCAGAAAGGTTAACAAGTAAGATAATAAACAAGTGAATCATGGCCAGCCACAGACTCAGGATGATGGAAAAAAAAAGGAAAGAAATGTTTCTTCAAGAGGGAAAGAGGAGGAAGATTTGGACAGCGAGTGGTTAACTACTGAGAGCAGGGAAGGAGAGGAATCTGCTTGTAGATATGAAAGCATATGTCCAGACCTGACTTGGGCAAAAGTTGACATATTTAAATCAGATTAGGAAACAGGCCACGCTCTGGTACAAGGATGGGCTCGTAAAGATAACAGACCTCATGTTGATTTAGAAATACACTGGAAACCCAAAATAATTCAAAGGGCCCAGTCTTCTTTACTTTATGGAAATACAAAAAAGTTTACCATTTAGCACTATACCATAACAGGGTTGGGTGGAAAACAAACCCCTGCTCTGCAGCCTACTGTTCAGATGAAAATAGGAAGAACCCCAAAAAGAGAATAAACTGTTTTGATTGTGCCCCTCCTGGGATGTATACTGGGAATATACATTCTAAAGGTGATGGCTTTGTACTTAGATGATGTTTTTTATCAATTTGGATCAAAGAGACACATTTCAGTGGCAGCCATGAGGGTGGGACATCTGAAGATACCACCAGTGAAGGTGCCCCCAGCAACAAAGGTAATCCGCTTAAAGTAATACTGCATTCCAGGAGGGCATGAGGAAATAAGTAAAACTATTCAAGAATTGATTGAGGCTGGTGTGATAGCTCCAACCACCATTGAATGGAAGAATCGTCTGTGGCCCATATGCAAACCTGATGGGTGCTATAGAATGAAGGTTGATTACCCTGAGCTGAATAAACATACACCCCCTTTGACTGCAGCAGTTCCCGACACCATCACTTTGATTGAAAGAATACAAAAACATAAAGGGACCTGGTATGAAACCATTGATATTGCTAATGCTTTCTTTTCGATACTATCGGCCCTTGAGTGTCAAGAGCAATTCAGCTTCTCACATTGTGGCAGACAATTTAAGATTGTATCTTTGCCTATGGGGTATATACATAGCTCCACCACCTGTCACCGGCTGGTTGCAGAGAACCATGATGAAGTATCTGTCATTCCAGGGGTGCAACTGACCCATTACATTGATGATGTGATGATTTCAAGGAGAGACACAAGAACAGGTGCAGACTCTGAGTGGGTTGTGGAACTCTTGCAGAGTAAAGGGTGGATGATTAATCCAGTCAAGACACAGGGGCCCTCTCAAAATGTGAAGTTTATAGGAATTCAGTGGAATCAGGGACACAGAGAGGTGATGCCGCAGGTAAAACAAAAGATTTTAGAGTTTGCCACTCTCCGTACTAAGCAGGAGACACAGCGATTCATTGGATTACCTGGTTTTTGGAGACAGCACACCTCTCACTTGAGTCTGATTTTGGCCCCTTGTACAAAGTAACATGAAAGAAACATGAGTTTGAATGGGGTGAACAGCAGCAGTGTGCATTTGACTTGGCAAAGGGGGCGATTCAACACGCTTTAGATGATGGCCAGTACAGGAAGGAGACATTGAGTTGCATGTAACCGTTCAGGGGCAATATGCAAACTGGAGCATGCAGCAAAAGCAGAGAAGAACAAGGGTACCCCTGGGTTTCCAGACTAAAAGGCTACCCGATGCTGGAGAACAATATATTCCTTTTGAGAAACTGTTACTTGCATGTTACTGGGCTATAGTGGATACTGAGCAAATGACCCTAGGTCATAATTTTATTCTGAGACCTGAGATTCCAATAATGCAGTTGGTGATGAGTTCTCCTAAAACTCACAACAGAGGACATGCACAAGAAGCTAGTATCATACGTTGGAAATGACACATATAGGATAGAGCCTGAGTGGGACCAGCAGGGATAGCCGCTCCACATGAACAGGTGCCACAAGCCCCTGTGCAGGACGAGGAGAGGGTGCAAGAGGTACCGCAAATAAAAATGTCACCAGTGAGGTGAGATGAGTAATTTGAATCCTTGTCCCCTGAGGATAGGAACCATGTATGGTTTGCCAATGGTTCAGCCAAGTATGTGGGGGCTAAGAGGCATTGGAAGGCAGTGTCTCATAACCCAGTCATCAAGAAGTTGCTAACTACTACAGAAGCAGGGAAGAGGAGTCAATATGCAGAATTGTATGCTGTGTTTCAGTCACTGAAGCAAGAATTACCCGGGACTTGACATGTTTACATTGATTCTCTGTCTACCGCCAATGGGTTAATCACATGGATTCCCACATGACATGCACATAACTGCCACATATATTCAAAGAAGGTGTGGGGCAAAGAGTTATGGCAAGAAATTTGGGAAATGCTAGAGAAAAGTACTGTTACTGTGTATCGTGTAGATACCCACTCTTCCACTGATTCAATAGAACGCTGGTAGAATTCCTTTGCAGGCGATAAAGCCAAAATCTCAGAGGCAGAAGTTGTGACACAGCATTCTGACTTGGTGGGGATGGCTAAGTGGGCACAACAAAAATGTGGACATCTTGGAGAGAAAGCGACTTACAGGTAGGCAGAGATTAGAGGGATGCATGTTCCCCTTGACTTCATAAAAACTGTGAGCATGCAATGTCCTACTTGTCAACACACACAACAGAGAGCTATCCTGCAAACAGTCAAAGGCCAGTTGGGGAGGGGGAAGTTACTGGGGCAGATATGGCAAATTGATTACACTGGGCCACAACCAATTAGTTGCAGGTGTCAATATGCTTATGCCGTAGTGGACATTTATTCTGGTTACCTGATTGCCGTCCCTTGCAAACGTCCCACCCAACATAACAGCATAAAGACTCTCGATTTCATACTGTTATATTATAGAGTCCCACTGCAAGTGCAGAGCGACAACTGGTCACATTTCAAAGAAAAATTGGTACAAGACTATTGTTTACAACACAATATTATCACATTGCAAATTATCCATGAGCTGCAGGACTGATTGAGAGAATGAACTGCTTGCTGAAAGCCCAATTGCGAAAACTATCAGAAAGAACCTTGTAAAACTGGAGAGAACTTTTAAATGAAGCCCTCCAAACTCAGAATAACAGCCCACTGAAAAGTGCAGAGACGTGGCACTCTGTGAAACAAGTGTTGGAATGCAGATTCCCTCGGAGCATTTCAGATTGATAGCTCCTAGATCTGGGTTGGCACTTAAAGGTATTCAGGTATTGTGGGAGTGATTGATGCAGACTATCAAGGAGAAACCCAAACTATTCTCTTGAATAGTGGGGACACTGACTTGATAATACAATCTAGAGATAGAATTGCACAAGTGGTGATTATCCCAGTGTATGGAGGAATAGTGAAAAATGAGACTGCTCCAGCCCTTCTCATCTGGCACAAGTTGTACTGGACAGGTCGGATTTTTGTATGGCTCCCAAGCAAAGTATGGTAGATGTTATATCTACCTGCCTGGTGGCCGTAACTGTGCCTGCGAAGGTTTTACTGGAAATTTTCAATGTCACTAAAAAAGATAGAGATTTACAAGAAAGTGACGTATTATCCCATTTTAATCCTTATGAGTACTGTAGGTTTTGCAAAGAAACAATGATTGAAAAGTGGGACTTGACCCCAGTGATTACTAACAACCTTACCACCGGAGATGTATGTTATTCATTGACCTGTGAATCTCACAAAATCAGAAAATGTGCTCAACTGCACCAGGAGGCAACAACAGGGTCCCACCAAGAGATCCTGTGGGAACAACAGACTTTATGTTACTATCGTAAACAGTGCAAACGCGTAGACAATGTCTTGTCTTCACATTGTGACTGCTACTAGTCACATCAACCATATCAAACTACCCGTAGGATGGTTCTTCTCTTGTGGAAATACCAACTTTGGATATATTCCTGCTTATATAACTGGTGGACCGTGTACCTTTACACGATTAGTACTCATGATGTTTCCATTTCATTGTGTCCATACTCACTATCTAAGAGAAACAGTTCTATTAAGCGAGGATTGTGATTCTGAAATGCAATTATTAACTAAATCAGAGCATATGAGCTTAAGTATTTCTAATGTATGAGTTCCATGATTAGCTGTTTATAATACTCAAGCTATTAACCAATTATCATGTGTAATGGAAAACCGTACTTCCATTGCTTTGGCTGAGTTATTACTAGACACACAAGGTACAAGAAACGCTGAATTACAGAACAGGGACTCTATTAATTATTTGCTGTTAATGCATGATAATTGTTGCTCAGAATTTGAAGGTCTATGTTGTTTTAATCTGTCAGACCACTCTAAATCCATTCAGACACATATTGAAACTTTGCCTGAATTGGTGATAGGAGTAAAACAGAATGCAGAGAAAGGGTGGTGGGACTGGTTGTTCGATTGGCTGCCTGATATTGGGCAATTGCGCAATATTTTAGGCAGGATACCTCTAGTCCTTTGTATTATAATAATGCTATGCTGCTGCGTACAATGCATACCTAATTTGCTCACAATGTTTAAACCAAAAAGGGTTAATTTTAGACCAGTATGTGATGAGAGTCACTGGTCAAAGGGTGTACAGCTATCTGTATTTAACCACCAGCTCCATCTTGACAACTGACTCCATTTTGTGCTTAGCTTAACTGCAAACACTGTTCCATTGGTGGTGCAGGTATTTTTCCATGCACAGCTTGTTAACGTGTTTTCGCTCTTTCTCAGCAAGGATGGAACAGTAGTAGAGATAAGGATGTACAAGGCTCAAAATGCTCATGGTAGGGCAGGGTACAGCTCAGTCTTGGAAGAACACCTTGGGATCTAGCAAGTCTCTAGCATTTTATTTCAACACTGACTTGGTATGGTCAGCATTTGAACAACAACTTACTCGATGGGAGGGGGGTTTCTAGAACCTTCCTCTTATGTTTGTTTAAAGTATATCAGGTGGGAAAGCTTGACAACAGGGAGAAGAAGGAACTCATCTGGAAGTTGGCGCACTGCCCAGAAAATAAATCCCATTGAGGTCTCCTTCTTCTTTCGGTTGTCCAGGATTCCATGACCTGAAGTTGCCAGACAAAGGGATGAAGTCAGAGTCAAGCCCAATTGTGATGCATTTTTAATTCTTATGTTTAGCTTTGCGGTGTGCATGAACACGTAGTTACTAAATATATATATATATATATAAATATATATATATATATGTGTGTGTGTATATATATATGTATAATTATTTATAAATATGTAAAAATATATATATATATATATATATATATATATATATATACACACACATTTATATATTCATTGTTGAAGTATTGCATTTTCTTTGTTTCTGTGATCATTATTCTACTGCTGTTATTATTTTCAGAACTGCACATGTGTTGCTGAATTTAAAATAAAAGTCACGTTATTCTTTTTGTTTATGAACCGTGGGAAGTGCCTTAATAAATTCATTACTCAGACTAAGAGTGCTGCATTCTTTGTATTCCTGTAATTTTGTTTCCTCTCAGTCTGAAGCCGAACAGAACAGCTGAAGTCTTTGTGGCCCTGAGACTTCAGAACAGGAGGCAAGCTCAGTCCAAGCCCTTGGAGAGCACTTGTGGGAAAGGCAGAGTCCTTCCAGCAGAGTCAGAGTCCAGCGGTCAGCAGGGCAACAAGCAGGGCAGCAGTCCTTTTCAGAAAAGCAGTCCAGATGAGTCATTTGGGCAGCCAAGCAGTCCCTCTTACAGATTCCAGGTGTAGATCTAAAGTGTCTGATTTTGTGGGGTCAAAGACCAAGTATATAAACCCAAAACAGCTTTTTAATTAGGGGTTAAAGAGTGGTTTTGAAGTGCACAAGTTCCCATTTCAGCCTAGTCCTGTCTGCCAGGATCCCTATGGTGGGTTATCAGTTCATTGTATGCGGGCAAGCCACTGGCCTTTGAAGTGTAAGAGATAGTCCCTCCACTCTTTCTGCCTAGAGAGACCCATTTAGTATGCAGATGAATGCAGGTGTGACTTAATGTTTTGTGTTTATGGATGTCTGGGTAGAATGCACAAAGGGAGCTGTCAACCAGCCCAGACAAACATGGATTGGTGATAGGCTACAAAGCACAGATGGCAGTAAGTACAGAGAAATGCCAACTTTCTAAAACTGGCATTACTAAAATAGTAATATTAAATCCAACTTCACCAGTAAGCAGGATTTTCTAGTAACATTATGGCCATACTACACATCACAGTGCTACTCCTTTCAGATCAGATTCTATCACTTAAAAGTATATAGTGGCAGTTCTTATGCTGCCCCATGAGAGAAGCAGGCCTCACCTTAGTGGAAAATGAATTTGTGAGTTTTCCCCTACCAGGACATGTAAAACACATAGGTAAATGTACTGCTTTTTACTTACATAGCACCCCGTCCTATGGGTTACTAAGTGCCTAGCATAGGGGTGACTTATATGTAGAAAAAGGGGAGTTTAAGGCTTGACAAGAGATAAGTACCTTTATGTCATCTACTGCCAGGGTGATACCTGTAGTTTGCTTTTTAAAAGACCTAATCCTTTTCACTGCTCCCTCTGTAAGTGGTGGTAACAACTTTTTATGATTCTCTTTATCCAGTTGTGGCCAAAGAACACAATAAGTTGCACTAGGTCCCTTAAGTGTCAAATTTTGGGTGTTGTGCTGTCCGGCATATTTTTGCCATATCCATAAACATTCCCGCAAGTAGGAATAATCCCAGTCTGGATCTCCCTTACGATAAAGAATACAATCCTCAGCATCTGCTATGCCACATGGATCAAAGGATCCTTCTCATGGCCATGGACTCATTGTTGGGAATAAGCCTACAATCGATCCTCCTGCCAAATTATCCACATAAGGTACAACACTGTACCAAATGTTTCTCCCTCAGCAACTATCTCACTGGGGGGGAGATCAGTGCTGCAGAAAACTGATGGAACTCTCATGTACTGCATCGGTTATCATGTAGTGTCAATTCTCCCATGGCCTTACAAGATCCCACCCTAGGAACTGACTAGCCATGCGTTCCCTGAAATCATAATTGCTCAAGCTCAGTCGCTCAGGGATTCCTAGCACTAAAGAACATGTCCTGCTCTCTTTCTCTAATATCAATGAGATTAGGCAATTCCATTGCTCCCTTTGTATTGCCAACATCAATAAGAAGCCTTTCTTGAGTACCAATACCATAAGTAGAGCACCTAGCCTCTGGTGATTGAAGTATTTCACCAATGTTATCTACACGGCTACGTATTGACTCTACCCTATTTGACATCCTTCCAAAACTTCTCTGAATCTGCCCTGAAACATTATCATAATGCCCGTTTCTTCTTATTTCTTTCGCATGCCTTCTAACCTCACTTTGGGATAACCATTCCTAAATACTTTCTGATGAAACCATCACATTCCCTTTCTCCTTCTGCTAAGGTGGTAGGTTATCTTCAGTTCTTCTAAACTCCTTATCTCTTTTTTGAGATACTGGCCATCATACTTTACTGAGAGCCCTGTCTCCATCTAGCATCATCTGCATAACTTCATTGCAGAATAGAAATCCATTCCCTAATTGCCCTTCCTCTTACATCTCTTTTCTGGGATAAGTGCAATGTTACTGAGGAAACATAAAACGGACTTCAGAACCTTTGTCTTCACTTCTACCCTCCTGGAGAGAAGCTGGATCTCAGTACAGTGTAAACTCTGCTTCTAATTGTCCTGAAAATTGAGATTTACCTACCTCTACTTGTTGTCTGGGAGTACTTATATGTCTTGGATTTGACATCTGTGGGACAACATTAGGGGATTCCTTTAGGGATTGTGAAGGGGTCTCATCTCTAGGATTCTCAAATCCCTCTGCAGCTTCATGTAGCTATGTCAGTGGATAAAAAGCAGGTACCTTAGGGGAAGTGCTAATTGAGTCATAGGAGGTGGGGGAGCGAATGGGGTACTAGAGGTATCAACATTTGAGGAATTCTTAGACGTCTCTTCTAAGTCTAAGGTGGCTTCTTCTTCTTCCGCCTGCAATTTAGTCCCTTCATATTTGCCCTTAAGGTATGTCACAATATGCTCTAATATTTTGTTATCAAATGTCCCTTCCTTTGGCCAGGGATACGTATGCTTCTCTGTAGCCTAAAACCACGCCTGACAATATTTCTGTAATTGTTTCTGGTCACCTGGAAAGGTCTCTTGCATATGCTTCTATGAAGTCTCCATAACCCCTAAGTATTTAAAATAACATTTGCAATTTAAGTGTTCTCTGTCTATCAATATATCTCCTTTTAAATAATTTTGGACATTTGATCCAGGATAGTAATGTGAGTGTTCAGATTGTATTTGGAGGTAAAGTTTAACGACATGGGCTCTTCAGCCGTCCCTCTATGTCAAAATGTTGGAACATATTTTAGAAACCCAACTCCAAATCACCCCATTGACTAAATCCAATTCTATAGATTGGGATAAACACACTACCGACTATGCAGCTCCTAAACTTAATATTGTGCAACACATGTACAAAACATGGAACAAAGTCCACATCTGTTCTCACCCTAAAAAATGGCAATCACAAGCAGAAACACTTGCAAATACCTCAGTCCCTGCAACTGTGGACTCAATGGCCCCTCAGGAGGGACGTTCAACGGGACCACCAGGGGAGGATGGCAAGACCTCCACCACCAACAGCAAGAGATGAAGCATCTAATTTCCTACAGTGTATGGCCATTTTCTTTGTGGACTAGATTCTGGACAGATTTACCTTTCAGCATTTACCTTTTAGATGCCATTTGTTCTTGTACATTTCACTTTAAACTATTTTGTCTTTGTTTAATTCACCATGGTTGACTCTTTTTTTGATTTCCACTTTGTTATTTGGTTTTTATCCTGTGTGGAAACAAGGACTGCTGTTGTATTTCTTGTGGTATTTAATTTGATTTTTTCCTTCCATCAATATTTAAAAAATGCAAATAATCAAAACAAATTGTATCCATAAAACGTTATATTTAGGTAATGTTTCTCCCATGTTCAAAAAGGTAAAATATACCAAACACCACAAATCTTAATATATTCATTTCATACATTAGTAAGTAAGAATAGTTTGTCAAATAAAGAAATAGAACACAAGCATAAACAAAATAGTCTGTGTAATTTTTGTTTTTGCAGTTCCAGACTTTGACACCATGGAAGAATGGTATATACTCATAAGAAACAGATTCATTGGGCAAACTATCATTGATTCATGTCATCAGCTGGAGGCAGACCTCTTGCCTCACAATAGGAATCCCAGATCAATAACTCCAATAGTCAAAATTATGGTACTGTGGCAGTATCTCGTGGCATGTCACTACCAACTCTAAGTGGGTGCTACAAGAATGTCTTTCTACAATGATGAGACACATCAACAGCGCCATACACTTAACACAAAATTATGACTTTGCTAATGTGCTATGGGTCAACTTACACATGCGGTCAGAGTCAGTTAAGCAGCACATATTGCCTTGGTGACAAAATTCAATAGAAAACAAGTCTAATGCAATCCCATAAATGTCTATTCAATCATTGTGTAAGTTGTCTTTGCACAAGATATGTACATCCAAAGTGCTTGCGCTTTTCACAGGATCAGCCGATGTTCCCTTTGTACTTTGCAACAGCAGCATAAAACAGCAGATATCACAACTTTTAAATGTCCAAATGAAGATGACATGGTCAAGGATCTTAAAACAGAATAACAGAAAAAAATGTTTTTAAATGACAAAATTGACACATTACACATAAATAATGAAGACACATTTACTTTCATCAACAAATATTATTTCCCTGGAATTTCCTAAACTATCCGTTCCTAAAAATGTCCTGCCCAGACTGATATGCTCTTTATATTACAAGTTCTTTGGACATTCAATGTAACATTAGTTAAAGATATACTTACAGTCATGTGACAAGGTTTTCAATGATATCTTCAAGTAAGTCAAGTCCTTCCTCTTCATCACTTCACCATTTTTATCCAGTGAATTCTGGCCTTCAGAAGCTTAAAAGCTGCTCCACTGGTCTCTGTCCTCTGTGTTCTTCTATTGGCCTCATTGAAGCTGACTTTCTTTGGTATTGTTGGTTTCCTCAGAGGTGCTAACAACCATGATCAGTTAGGATAAGCTGAGTCACTTATGTACAAAAATATAGATATATTGAGCACAAATATCTAATTCCATTCTGACAGATTGTACTCACCAGCAAGCCAGGCCCTCTTATGTACAAGTTGTGACATTTGCAGGGGTATGCTGCTGTTCTGTAGGAAACAGTTCTGCTGTTGAGCCTGAGAAATGGGCACACATGCTGAAATGTTTAAACCAGGTAAGCAGAGAACTTGCATACTGATGAATGGAAGTTCTTCCGATTGCGGTAGACTTGTTCCCTGGTGTGTGGTTTCACTAAGGCAATATGTGTGGCTTCAGTTGCTCCAACCACATGTGGTATGCCACCCAAAGCATAAAAATCATCTCCTTTTGCATTTGCAAAATCCTCATTTTGTAAAAGCTGCATGAAGCTGTTGATGTGTCCCATCAATGAAGAAGGAACTCCTTGTAGCACACCACTGAAATTTGGTTGTGACATGCCTCCAGATACTACCACAGTACATTGGAAGGATCCTGTGGCCACAAAATAGAGCACTGCCATGAGTTTCACTATTGGTATTATTGATGTGGGATTCCTATTGTGAGGCAGAAGATCTGGCTCCAGCTGATGATATAAATCAACAATGGTTTGCGTACTCAATTTGTTTTTTTTTTATAGTACCCCTTTCTTCTATGGTGGCAAGGTCTGGAAATGGTCTAAACACTTGAGGCTGTCCTATTCTAATTCTCCTTGGGTTCCTATGTCTGCATTTAAGAAAAAAATAGAAATATCACTTTAAATGAGCGAACAATACTTTGATAATGAACACACATGTAATGTCTTTGTAAAATTCCATATGTTTTTGTTACATATGTACACATCATTTTTTAGTGATGTTGCAACTTAGAGTAACAATTTTTACCTGTTTGTAAAAAATAATGTATAAATATTACATTCTAAATGTTATGTTTTTTCCTATATTTCCTTCAACAGAAGTATTACAAAAAAACAAATCACCATTGCATTTAAACACAGTGATGCATTACATTATACTTTTGTAAATTTATAAAAAAAAACTAGGCACCAATACGAGTGGTGGTGATATACTTAACATTTAAAAATACACTGGTTCATAGTCTACCTTGCCGTCAGGACTTTTGCAATGTGATGGCCGTAGCCAGATGTTGACCGCATAGTGGGTAAAAATCTTCACAACGGTCTGTGTCTGTCTCCGTTGATGATTGGGTATGTTGTATACATGTATGAAGCATTATGAAAAAAGCTCACTCGCCTCCTGACACTGCAGCCAGCAACACCTCCTCCACTTATGCTGCTGTTACAGACACCTGGGAGCCACAATGCTGGGCAAATCAGGTGACAGAACCCCTAACTTCTCAGCTGAGGAGTTGAAATTGATGACAAACTGAGGTCGTATACCTGTACAGCCAGTTGCATAGAAATCCAGCGAATCAGCTACTTATTTTAATGAAAATGTATTTCTAACTAACTTGTTTTTTTAAACACAGGCTAAATTGTCCTTTTTAGATCTTCAGTGAAGCATTGTGATTGGAGTGTAGTCAACTCAATAATTTGTCTGGGAACAAAATGATCTAATGATCAAATGATTTAACAAAGTTTTCAAATGACTATAATTTGAAGTGAAATGTTATCTGGTATCCACACAGGTCAATGCCCTTCAGGAAAAAGGTGATATGGAAGGCCATTGCCTTGCAGGTGTGGACCCTGGAGGTCTACAAGTGGCGTGCATTGACTGCCATAAGAGGTGGGATGACCTACGATGCTGAATTGGGAAGTCATTTGTGGTCCAGCTTGGCCGGTCTCCCCAATGTGGGAAGTGCATGCGCCACACCCTGACCCCCCTAATAGCAAGCGTACTTGTAGTGGACTATATGGACCTTGATGTGCAGTTGAGAGCCCAATAGAAGCATTGAGAGCACATGTTTTATTTGTATTCTTATTGTTAGTTAACCTTTGTTTGTTACAGCAATACTTGATGACATCGGTATGAAGGCTGACATACATCCAATGCACAAGAAGAGTTCTGGAAGGTGTGTAGGTTTTGCACAACATGTATGATGATGTGTTTTGCATATTTATTTGTGGTAAATGTTGCTACTAGATTTCTTATCAATACCACACGACTGTTTAGGGCAGATTCATGCTTGCCAAAAAAAAAGAGGTATCTGGAATTTTTGCATGTTATGAGGGACAGTTGTGCCAAACAGACCACAATTTATGATTCTGTCAGATGTGATGCTCCATCCCAATTGTGAGGAGGTTATTTTGGCCCCTTTTACAGGTGGCATAGCATACAATTCAATTATGATACAGTGGATGTTCCAAACAGCAGCATTCATGAGTTGGTGTAAGGACCAAACAATTTTGAGCATGTGATCCAAAATGACTAGCATCATGAGAACAACGACAACCTTTTTTAGCAAAACATTTAATAAATGTTTTCACTAGAAAATTAAAGTTAGCTCATGTTAAAGTAGCAAATTGGCATGAAACCTTACTCCTTCACAAATGTACATGTAAGCCAGTCTGTTTTAACAGACATGAATTTAGTAGGCAAATATGATTAATTGAAAAAGACAGAAACCTGTACATATTGGTAACAGAGTAACACATACCCAAAACAACAGTTTTGCACCCTTTGTTATGTCCAGATGATAAATCACAGTTGAAGCAAAGGAGGTATTAAAAGGGGCTTTTGCAGATGGAAAATGTACATGGTACAACACTTTCCTGCTAGATATTTTTTGTGACAGGAGTTCACTATTCAAAACAATCAATCTCTACCATTCAGAGATAAAGAACTATTCTATGAGACATTCAAAGTCAAAGGAAGTACTGATGGTAATTTTCTAAACTGTGAGCAAAAGGGTACATAATTTGGCTCATACATGAATGTGGTACTGGTCAATTATATCTAAGATTTATGGTCTTGAAGGAGGTGAAAAATTAAAATTAGGAAATTGTTTCACTAACTAACCTTGGGATCATGCACAGATATAATTAAATGCGGTATGTGTCTTTTTAGCATGTTCAGGAGCAGGCGAAGGAGACATTGGCCATGAAGGTGGAGAGGCAGCAGGCCACGTGTGTCAGATGGAGAAACATCGGACACCGACAGATGCAGTGGCATGGAGTGTGAGAAGACTGGCACAGAGGCCACCAGCTCGACATATTTTTGGGAGGACCGCAAAAATGACCAGTCCCTAATGGTGGTGGAGCCTACAAGACCTGTTCCATCTGCATCCTTGTCCCAAGCCCAGACTCCCATCTCCACTCTTCCTCTTGCTATCCCTCCAGTTGGCCAAAGTGGCTCAGCTAAAAAAGCTGGGGTCTCCTTTGCTGCAGGCACCTTCCCCCACCCCTGTCCCCTGGTTACACTCAGTAAAGATCCTATTGACCTCTTACACAGTATCTCTGTAAGCCAAACAGTGATCATGAATGAATCCAAATAAACACACTAACAGGAAAGCACACCCACAAACACCCACCAAATACAAACACACACACACAGAACGCCACACACCTTCAAAGAAACACACCACCTAACATACAGCACATTCACCAGACCCACATGCAAGAGAGACACACACAACATCCACTGCTTACATGTCCCTCTTCCCTAAGAAATCAAAACCCACCCCTCCAACGAAAGATCACTGAGGTGCCTGCTCTTCCCACGAGATGCCCTTTACTGAGGAGGTAGTCCCGTGGCAGGGTCAGTAGAATGCAAATTCGGGGCCAGAAACTCAACTTATGCATCTCCTCCTATTTTATGGACAGTTATCATTTTCTGTTAAATAAATTGATTTTGAGAGAAGCATCTAATTTGATAATAAAATATCATTTCTTTTCACAAAGTCTATCCTGACATTATTTTTATTAAAAGTAACTGATTGATGACAATGTAATTTATGCAAATGTGAGTAACATGTACTTAATTTAATTTACGACAGTGACCAAAACTGTTTTTATTTTTTACATATGTGTATAGTGCATACATTAGTGATGAGCTTTTGTGATGGACATGGTCATTTTTGTGCAAACATTCATTATGAGAATGGACACTACACCAAAATTAACCATGTTTATATGTTTACTTAAAAAAGAGTTAATGATAAACACTTAAGCCTTAAACACAAAAAACACTTTTGAGTTCAATCAAAATGTAATGATTAGCGGAAAAAAAACACAAAACAAGGGTACATGTGACATTGATTCATATATAAAATGTTTTAAGTTTAGATGTGGCATTGAATGTGCATTTCTTGTAAACCCATGTGTTACATTGTGTTGTGCAATTATTACATTTTATTAGATTTATGTAGTTCAAATAATGTCTAATGTATATGTATTTGATTTGGTAGGTTAGGGAAAATGATTTAACACACCTCTATGGACACATTTTGATGTTTGGATTACTGTGACTTTTTGTGTCGGTGTACATTAGCATGAGGGCCAATTTAGACCAAATTGGTGAATGCATCTAACATTTACAAGTGTGTTTCTTTACATTTCTTAAACTACTATATTACCGACATATACATTGGACATAATTGTACTATTTTTTTTAATGCACCCATCCAGAACTAATGTAAACAGACAATTCCAATAGTAACAGGTAAAACAGTCACTTACCTTTGGTTCCAGCGACAACGGGATTCATTTTCATCATGGTCCAGTAGCAGCAGCAAAGGTAGGACTTGTACGATCATGCTCATAATGGCAGGGAAAGTGAAAAGTGGAAAAAAGGTACATTTTAACCTTATATGTCTTTGATTCCTCCAACTCAGGTGTGGAGGTTTAGCTGCCACACGTCAGTGGGAAGGCACATGTTGATTGGCCAGTTAGTAAAACTGGTTGTGGTCTGGTCCTGCCCCCAGCTGCTTTTGCCTATGGCACCGTTGATACGGGTGTTAAATTCTGGTGATGACGGTGGTTTGCCAGTGGACTGTCTATGAGCCCGCCAGCATCTAAATAAAGGGGGCGGACCGTCTAGTCGCAGATGGATTAAACAATGGAAAAACAATGGGGGACCGATTCCTCCAAGATCTAAGCAGGTCCTAAGGCTGACAGGTCTAACATTAGCCACACCACCTTCTCTGAATAGGCCTTGGAATGCTCCACTTCACTACCCTTAAACATTCAAGTACTACAATTGGGTACTAGGTTCAAGTAAACAGAAATATGCTGACTCATTTCTTGTAAAAGACTCACATGCTTTGCAATGGAGTAACCCAATTTATTAAATTGACAATGCCACATTTGTAGCATATTCTGCCTGAAACCACCCTTGAATTGAGTCAAGTATGGAAATATCCACAATAAATTTGAACCACTGACAGCTAACCTCTTTCTCAAAAATGTTGTTACATAAGGAAAGCAGGAAGATGAGACAATAATTCCATTGAATTCCCATGAGGGAAGCAAGGCAAGCCCTCTTCCAATCAGGAGAATGGGAGCCAGTGCCAGGTTCACTACTGAGTAAAGATCTGATGTCACAAAAGGCATTATTATATTCAAAGTTTTCCTCTCGGGTATCCATTGTAATGGTTACTTTCAAATATGTTGTACACCAATGCTTGCCACTGAACATATCAATGTAGTTAGAATTGTTGCAGGGCATGGAGGGTGTGTCCCTTCCTGAATTTCTCATTGTGCCTAATTCAATCAATTTATAAAACATTATAATACATGACCCATAAAATGTGAGGTTTGGGAAACCATTAATTCTGTGTTCAAAGTCTGATTAAGCGATGTTGGTTGGAACATTCAGCTCTATGGTGTGGCATGGGAGGATGAATGTTGGATTAGTCTGTACAGCAACTTATTTAGTAGGCCCTTGCTCTTTGAATAGAGCCAGGGTAGTGGTCCTCACTGACTTATCAAAAGTGGGGCAGGGGGTCATTATGGCCCAGGTCCAGTTTTTGAGAGCCTTGTGCTTCTGCTGTAACATTTTAAAGTAATAGAATAGAACAAAATCATCTCCATTTGATAATAAATTAAAACCAATCAAATAGTTAAAAATATACCTTCCTCAATACCTGTGCTGACACTTAGATGACATGGCAGTCTAACAAGCATATTTTCATCTTTACAAGGGCAATGTTTAAGTTGTCTTGAAAAAATACATTTGCAATCTTGTATGCCCCTTTGAAGTCCAAAAAGTGAATTAGTGAAACTTACTAGGAGGCATCACAAATTTGAAGCAAACAAATTCTGGATTAAAGTGCCTAATCTTTGTATCTTTGTTGAAAATATTTTTATAGAAGAGTTCCTAGTGAGAAACCACCCTAGTTGACCTCAGGGAGGTTTGGAACACAGAGATCCAGATGTAAATTGAATTATTCAGATTATAATTTGTAGTGCACATGTTTTTTCTTCCAGGGCTCTGTGACAATCTAATCTCATATCTACTGTGTCCATAAACTTCACAAAGCAGGCAATAAGTCTGTTATCCTTACCCTAAAAGCAGTGATTAATTGCTTAATGGCAGACCTAGATTTCCAGTTCTCTAAATATTGTCTTTAGCCAATAATGTCTTCCCCACTCAAAGGTGGGGCAGGTTTATAGTACATGAACCAGAGTTTCTTTTGGGAAACAAAACAAAAACAGCAGCCGATATCGATTCACTGGTGCTTCCAACTTTGAGCCTCTTCTAATCATCGAAGAGCCTTATCCGTAGTTGTAAAAATCTTAGGGCCTCATTATGACGCTGGCAGGCTGACTGTCGGCCTGCCAGCCCCATGATGAAGAGACCACTGCAGAGCTGACGGTCTCTCCCCCCGTCCCCATTACAAGGTTTCTACTGGGCTGACCAGCAGAAACCTCTGAAATCAGAGGTTTCTGCTGATCAGCCCAGTGGAAACAATGTGGCGGCATTGGCCTCGGCTCCTCCTGGAGCAGATACCAATGTCGTCACACAGAGGGTGCCCCCAGCACCTGCTGAATGCATACTGCCTGATGTAGCAGACAGTGCACATTCTGAGGGTGCTGGGCAGGGGGGAGGGGCTCTGCACTACCCATGCCCTCTGTAGCTCCCTGCACTGTGTTTCCACCAGCCTTTTCACAACAAGAAATAAGGAAGAGGTGTTATGACCGCAGGTCTTGCACCAAGGAACGGGTGGACACATGCCTTAATGAGTGCTGAGTAACAGGAGGTGCTCCCTCAACTGCCATGACACTGGAGACAATGGTTGAGACTACACTGGAGCTAGAGGCAGTAGTTGGATTTGGCAGCCTTGACACTTCTGCAGCTGCACCACCGCAAAGTAAGTGTACCCCTATTTTACTGCATAGTACATGCACGTAATAATAAAACTGACAGTCATATCAATATGGCACCATCACATAGCAAAAGTACCCCTTATGGTGCATCATGGGACATGTAGTTAAATAATTACAATGTGCACTTAGCGTCAGACATTTATTTCAAAGTATTTGTACAACTAAAATGGGTTCCCCTTACAATGAGATGAATAGCATGTTAATTCTTCAAATAGTTGCACCTGATGAAAAAAATTAATGTCCAAGTGCTGAGGGAGCAGAAGAAGTCCAAATGAAGGAGGAACGATCAGTATTGGAGGATAGTCTACTCACACCACCTCATGGCCCCGCCAGTGGTGAGTCTTTCTCCTCATAGCCACCAGCTTATGAGGAAGAGGATGCCATCCAGCCACCCACTGCAATCCAACGACAAGCCGTCATGCCCCAAAACCAGCATCCTGCAGTGCCTGCAAATAGGAGATGTGATATACCTCATGTACAGGTGCCTTCTGTCTCCCAGCCAACTGCAGAAGAGGAAGTGATGTTTGGTGGTCCTGAGGCATCAATGCTGTATATTCAGCACCTGCAGCACAAACACATAAAAAGGGTCAACCATAAATTGCATAACATTTAGCATGCAATATCAGTGGAGTTCAATACAGTAGCCACAAAAATGGACAACCTAACTGATGTAATTGAGAAACTATGCATACAGATAGCAGAGGACAGTAGCAAACAGAGGTTCAGAGACGGAGAAGTGCTGTGCATATGGGTGCCTTAACAAGGTCCACTGGACATCTTGCACATGTCACCTTGACTTATCAAAGTACACTGTGACACTACAGGTTGAAATGGGATATTTTAGTGGGGATGTGATAAGGTGCCTTGGCCAGCTTACCACTGCAGTGGAGACCATACAGAGAGCGTAAATTGCAAGTGGGGTGGTTGAACAGCAACCTGATAGTGAGGATTTGTTGAGTGACAGCAGCATTTTGCCAATCATGCACGAGTGCAGCAATACAGTAGTAGCCATACTCCACATGATAGTACTTCCCATACTGGACGTAGTCATAGGAAAAATTGAGGGGGTACAGATCCTGGAGTGCCTGTTCTTTTGTTTAATGTTAGGTTAGTGCTTTAACCAACCTACATGTTGAGGTGCTGTTGCATACGTTTATGTGCAAAACTGATTATTTTGAGAAAGTGGAGAAACATCTGACAGTAAAGGTTTGTTCACATTGATCACACTATTGTGCAAGCATAATTTTTCATAATTTTTATATAAACGTGACTTACCTTGTGAAGAAATGTGTGACAATGTGGTCCCTGCACCTCCTCCCCACCAATGCTCTGCCCTCCTCTACTGGATGCAGAACTGAGGGTCCAGGTTGTACATCCTCAGATTCGGATTCTGACACCGCAGTGTGTAGGCCTCTGATGCTGGCAACGTTGTGTGACACGACACAGGTTGCTATCATCTTACAGGCATCCTCACTTTTGTGCAGGCAGTGAAACTAGGATTTCAGGAGCCCAAATGTGCGCTTTATCACAGTTCTGGTTCAATGATATGCTGTGTAATATCTCCTCTTATTCAGGTTGGTTAGAGGGAGGTAGTGTATGAGAATCATTTTGCACAGGGCATACACACTGTTACATAAAAAACATACATTGGTGAGGGGCAACATACATTTTGTGTGTATTAGGAAATTACATATTCGTTTGGATGTATATTTTCAGTACCTACTAAATATCCATCATCAAACTCCCCTCTTTCCAGTCCTCTGTATATTCCACTGTCCCTAGACATGCAGGAGTCATGGATGCATTCAGGAAATAGTGACACTATATCAGTAAATATATTGTGGGCATTGCATACATCCTGAATGTTCATGGAATAGATATGTTTGCGCTTCCTAAAACGTTTTTTAATATAGGCACATGTGTCCCATATATACACCCTATGACATTGGGTAAATTGGCACTCTTGTGAAATTTCATTTTCGTACTTTGTATTTCCTGTGCATTCCTGAGGAGGTATTTTTAGTGGTGGAGGTACATATTCATGGCATCTAGGAATCTCTTAAAGAAATGTGAAAAGAAACTTTGAGACGCACCTCCTGCAACAGCTATCATAGCCTAGTAACTTCCACTGGCTAATAAGTGTAATGAGCACAACACCTGCACGTGGGTGGCGATGGACTGCTGCGCAGAGCACTGCTTTCTAAATGTGTCACTAAAAGCTCTATGATATCCAGGATGACTCTGCTACTTAGCCTGTATTGGTCATATATTTCCTCTTCTGTTTTTAGAAAAGGGTCAGCCTGACGTGAAAAATCCTTTCTTGTCTCCACCTCCTCCCCTGCTGAGCAGCCAGTATGCACATCGTCCTAGCTGTCAGGTACAGAGTAGCCATTGTGAACAGCAGTGGTGCATTATTGGCCTGCTTTTATAGTTTGCACCCATTTTCCACCTGCTTTGAATTGGTGGCAAATTGCATGGTCAAACTGGCCAAATAGCGACTATTTGCCAATCTCAGGTAGGCTGTCTAAAGGAGACTGCTTCATTTGTTGTCACTGCACTTCTGCTGTGCTTTATTACATGTTATTGCATGTTGGCACATTAAGGCTAATTGGCTGCACCTGTGAACTCAGACAAGTCAAATGTAGTCAATTTTTTATGGCAATTAGAGCCTATTCAACTGAAGTTCTTAGTCATGCCATACAATGTTATGAAATTGATTCTTCGTCCTGCTCTGAATCAGTGGAAGTATTTTGTGCTGGAAATAAATGATCAATGCTTCCTAATCGTATATTATTTTAATATTACATCTGTTTTGGGGAGGTTTGAATAGCTAGTGTTGCAGATATCCAGTCAGAGAAGTACTAAGATTCTACAGTAAAATAATTATCTGTCTCTTTATTGTAATAACTCAGTCCTCCCACTCCCATGGATTGCTAGACTATTTGTTCCAGTTTTTAATTATGTGGTATTAGAAGGATATATATCCTGTTGGACACACAGCTCACCATATTTAGTGATCTTCATCTAGATTGCAGAAAGCTCTAGGTATTCAGAAGAACAGTCACCACAACAGCTCCTCTGAAAAGACTAAAAATGTGTGAGCAGCTGCCCAGTTTCATGCAACCGCTATCAAACTTTCATTTTTAACAACAAAAAACTCCAAAAGCAGGATTTTTATTTTTTTGCAAAATAGAAAGAATGAAATTGGGCTTTTTCCCATGTTGTGAGGCCAATTTGCTTTCCCTTTGGGACCACCATGCTTGTAATGGGTGGAATGCTTACATTTATCCAAACTACTTATAATTACTTATGTTGTATCCTTGTCAATTTTTATTTTGTGCACGATGCCACCTCAGTTGGGTCCCAGCCATATGTAAATCAGTCTTGACCCTGCTCTACTAGGAATAGTCGAGCCTGAACTGCCAGGCCAGTCCCTTCCACATCCCAAACACAAGCAAAACATGACCTGTTTACTGCTGAATCAGGCTACCCAGTCCAGTGTAGCCTGATTCAAAATGCACAGTTAGCCCATCACAGTTAGGGTGTGTTGGACGTAGCCCTTTTACAGGGTCATTCCCCAGACTTGTTGCTTTTTGCCTCCCAATTTTTGTGACCTTTGTTGGCTGACGTTTTGACTCTGAGCACTTTTTCACTGCTAACCAGTGCTAAAGTGCATGTGCTCTCGCTTACAAATTTGCTATGATTGGATTATACCTGATCTGCATATTTAATTTACCTATAAGTCCCTTGTAAAGTGGTATCCCTATACCCAGGGTTTGTAAATTAAATGCTACTAGTGGGCCTGCAGCGCTGCTTGCGCCACCCACTGAAGTAGCCTGTCAAACCTATCTAAAGCCTGCTAGCGCAGAGCCTGTGTACGCAATTTCCTGCCAAAGGGACCTGGCATCTAAATTTACTTGCAAGGCCCAGAACTCCCCTTTTACTACATGTAAGTCACCCCTAAGGTACGCCCTAGCTAGCCATTTGGGCAGGGTGCCATGTATGTAGAAGGAAGGGCATGTGCCATGTAGCGTGGCCTGTCCTAGTAGTGACTACCAGCCTAACTTGATGTCACACTGCTGTGAGTGCTGCCTCCTCATTGGATTGCATTGGAGATGCCCTACCTTATGTGTAAGGGGTATTGCCTGATTTATGAGGGGTAGCGTAGGCATGTTTGGTATGGTTGTGATAGTGGTGAGAAATTGTGCCTACTGGTGTAGGTGTATCTTTTATTACTATCACAGAAATGCCACTTCTAGAAAGTGCACATTGATCTGTGCTTATAACTTTGGTGTTTTGCAGCTTGTCTCCAATCAACGTCTGGGCAGACTGACAGTTGGAGCTTTGTGCATACTTCTCAGACAGCCGGAACACAGGGAGGGTGGAGGTGTCACTGAGGCGCATCTACATATTGTAAAGCCTTCCTGGGCTGAGAGAAGGGAGAGGCGGGGCACACCTGCATTTGTAAATGCTGTGCCCTGGCCTCACACAATAGGGTCGTTAACCCCCCGCTGATGTTTGGAGCCTGTGCTGAAAGGAGAGAGGGAGCACTCCCAGAACCAGTTGTAACTGGCTGGAACCTCCTCTCCCTACCATTGTAAAACACACTGTACCCCTAGTATAAGTACAGGGGAATTTTCCCCACAATTTGAACATTCTTGGACCTTGAACCTGGACACAGAACGCTGATGAATGGACTCACCAGGAAACCACCTTGGACTGCTGCTGCTGTGCTGATCTGTGACCTGCCTGGTCACTAGAAAGAACTGCCACCATCTGCCACCCTTGTGCTGGCCTGTAGCTGGGCCCACCAGCCCTGTGCTTCCTTGTTTCCTGTTGGCTCCCAGGGGCACGGTGCTGTGGCCCCTGACCCCTGCACCGATCTCTGCAGACTCTGAAAAAACGCTTGGAAAGAGTGCTCTCTTTAATTGCGGAAGAAAATCACTGCTGCAGCCCGGGCTGCAGATCTTGCCTTAGCGCTTTGAAAAGTGCTTTATATGGATCCCTGATCACCACCGCAACCCGGGCTTTGAGCTTTCACTTAGCGCGGGGTCCGCGCTGTTCTTAGTGCCCTTGGGGCACGTAGAGAAGTAAGTGGAGCATGCGTGCTCCTCTCGGCGCCCCCAGGGCACGTCCCGCTCCTGGGAGCACCCCCGGGGCACCATCCACCTTCGATCCTCGCAGAATTACCGCAGCGGCCCGAGAATCCCTTTCAAACACTCGCGCACCGCATCAGGTGAGGGTGAGTGACTCCTCGGACCCCCAGAGGGGTCCGAACTTCTCCAAACTTGGTCGCAGGACTCGGGGGAAGGCGCGGGGAGCACCCCCTTCTCCCGGTCTATGCGTTAGGAGCAGGACGCTCCTTTTCTTGGGCATTTTTCTGGCAGTTGAAAGGAGGGAGACTTCGACGGAGGACCCTTCCCGCCTTTGCCCCCAAAATTGTTGTTGGGCCATGCCCGGCACCCACCCCAACCACAGGGTGTGAGGAGGCCGAGGCTGGCCCACACGAAGAACGCAGGGGCCCGTTCACGAGGAGAGGGTGCCGACCGCACCTCTATCCCCCCAAAACACCACGTGGCCTCTGTTTTGCGCACAGGAGCGCCGGGGGCACCCTACGCTCATCTTTAGGCACTGGGAGTGCCTCTTCAACTGAACACAGGTACTTTTTAGGGAATATGGGCTCTAGGAGCCTAGTACACACTTTTGGATGTTTTAGATTTCCTACCTGTTTACTGTTCCTACATATATGTGCTTATAATGTTCCTTTTTATGGGCATGTCTAGCTGATATGTATTTATATGACTTGGGAGATATTCTCTAATGTTCCTTTTATGGGTATTTAGGAATTGTTCATGACAAGTGCATATATCTTTTCCTGTAATTCCTGACTACTGCTTATGTTGCAGAATCCTGAGTACTTACGTGTTCTAATGTGACAACTGCATATTCTTACAGAGTATTAGTGACTTGTATAACATTCTGACAACTGCAAAGGTAGAAGGGTATTACTTACGTGTAATGTTGGTCTAATTATGTTTTGTGCAATACAGATTATTTTTACATAGCTCAGTGCTGTTTTTACTTTGTGGTGTACATTTTGCATCACGTGTGTTGTGTGTGTTGTGCAAACGCTTTACACATTGCCTCTGGGATAGGCCTGACTGCTCGTGCCAAGCTAGCAAGGGGGTGAGCAGGAGTTATCTTGGACGTGTAACTCCCTTGCTCTGACTAGAGTAGGTAGGTTCTGCCTGGCTAAGGTACATACCCTAGCCAACCAGAAACCCCATTTCTAACATTGGTCCTCAGCGGTGAGGATAGGACTTGCGCTTGCACAGTACCTTGTGACTCATTTTTGCAACGCAAATTGCACTTAGACCATTACATGTTTTCATTCTCTTTTTTTTTATTATTCTCCTGTTCTCTCAAGCTAGTCATTTTATTTTTACTCCTGTGTTGTATACTTGCACTTTTGACTCTGGTGTTTACGCTAGTGTTATGCTCTTAACAAAATGGAGTCCTCTTTGACATGATATGTTGTATTACACTCTAGAAGAGTTAAGGGGATTCTGCAGGGAGAGAGGTATACCTTTTATAGAGGCTGAAGCCCATATAGGGATCCTCAGGAGAGCCCTGTTTAATTTTGAGGAGGCAGACTACATAGCACAAAAAGGGGCCCAAGAGAGGGATGGTTCTGAGAGAGACCCTGAAGAGGCCCATGACAGTAGTGAGGACTCTGAGAAGGAGGATTCCCAGTCCACACCCCAGGGGGACAGTGACCCTGAAGAGTTAGACACTGAGGGAGAAGATGACTGGCCAGGGACGCCAGTAGAGAGAGAGGACCCTATAGATAGGGAGTCCCTTACTGGGTCCTTGCCTAGCAGCAGTGCCACCTCCCATTCCCTGTCACCTGAGGAGCTCAGAGATAGGTGGGAAGAGAGGGACCTGAGGCTGCAGCTAGCTAGGCTGGCTGTAGAAGAGAGACAGGCTGAGGTTGAAAAAGCCTTAGTCCAGGAGAGTAGGGCAGAGGCTGAAAGGGCCTTTGCCAGAGAAAGACTCGGTCTATAGTGCAGTGTTACAAATGTGGACTCACCAGTAAAGCAGGTAGAGTCCAGTGGTGGCAGCATTTGTAGTGCTAGGCACAATCCTTACCTACCCACAGATGTGGTACCTGGGTTCAAGGAGGAGGATGACATACGTCAGTGGCTTAGGGAGTATGAGGAAGCTCTAGTTGCGCGCGGGATTACTGAGAAAGATTGGGGAACTGTCCTAGAGAACTATATTCCTGAGGTGGAAAGGGATGTCCTATTGGCCCCAGAAGGTAGTGACAGGCAGGGGTATCCCCACATCAGAAAGGCCCTGATAGAAAAATATGGTCTCACCCCTGAAGACTACAGGTTGAGGTTCAGAGGCAGCAGGAAGCAGTCTCACCAGTCTTGGGAGGACTTCATGGGGACTTGTTGCAAAGCACTAAAAGGATGGGTGGAGGGTAGCAGAGCAACCACTTATGAAGGGATGTTTAGTCTCATTCTAAGAGAACACTAGTTCCGTTGCTGTTTTTCAGAGCTACGCCAACACCTGTCTTACTGTGAGTTCTCTGACCCCAGGGAGCTTGCAAAGGAGGCTGACCTCTGGCTTAGTGCCAGGGGAGCTGGTCAGACATCAAGGGCCATCTTAGGTTCACCCCTGGAAGGGGTGGGGGAGGTTCTGGGTAATTCAGGCCAAATTCTGAGTGGGGAGGGTGCAGGATCCAGAGGGACCTGTCTTCTTACGCATGTCTTGGAAGGCACCCACAAGGGGCCCCAAGGCTGGAATTTAACTGATCCAGGCCACGTTTTCAGTGGGCAGGAAGTAGGATTGTTAAGGACCTATCCTCTTACGTATGCCTTAGAGGGCTCCTTATCGGTGCACAAAGGCAAGAATTTATCCAACCCCGACAACGTTCTGAGCGGGGAGGGTGCAGGATCCACAGGGACCTGTCCTCCTCCGCAGGTCTTGGAAGGTACCCGAGAGGGGCCCCAAGGCGGGAGGGTAGTCGTTACCAAAGGCGAATCATATAAAAGGGATGCCCTAGATTCTGAAAGAGAAGGGGGGATACCTGGGAACAGGGTTGCTCCAACTCTGGAGATCAGCACCACCACCCCGCAGAGGGGGTTGCAGGCGCTTCCTTTTGAGGGTTTGAGGGAGGGCACTCCCCTGACTCCTGTCCAGCAAAAGGGTACCATCCCTAGGTTGGGAAACCAGACCATGCGCCACCCCTAGATCTGGGAATAGAGACTGTTGTAACCAGCCTCTCTACTGATGCATTCCCTAGGGATTCAGTTCCCACAAGGGGGGATTCGCAGGAGGACACTCCCTTGACTCCTGTCCACCAAAAGCGTAACGTCACTAGGTTGGAAGATGCATGCCCTAGGGATTCAGTTCTTGTAAGGGAGGATTTTATGGAGGACGCTCCCCTAACTCATGACCAGCCCAAGGGTACCATCCCTAGGTTGGAAAACCAGGTCCAGGGTAGCTCCCTTGACCTGCAGGTGGAGAAGGCTGTCCCCAGTCTCTCTACCATTACTTCTGGGGGTATCACTCCTGATGGGAGGGTGCGGAACTCTAGAAGAAGGGGCAGGAGGAGGAAAGGCTCTTTCCTGACCCCAGCTCAGCCAGAGGGGGAACGACCCTGGGTTGGGAGACCAGTTACAGGGGAGCTCCTCTGAACTGGTGGGTGAGCTGACCAGGACGACTGTAACAAGCGCCCTGGCAGTTCTGGATTCTGGGGTACAACTCATCGGAGGAGGAGGCGGAACCCTAGAAGGAGGGGCAGGAGAAGAGACTCTCCCCTGGACCCTATTCAGGCTATGGGACCAGTCCCTAGGCTAGAAGACCAGTGGCAGGGGGTAACTCCTGAACTGGTGGGAAGGAGAGTGGAAACAGGATGCTCTGCACCTGGGGCTCCGGCCCACCACTCTGAGAGGCTTCAGAGACCAGAGGCCCCGGGCTGGACTGGGACCTGGCTCTGGCCACAGACAACTAGGACGCCTCCATGGGTTAGCTTAGATTGTCTTGGGAGCATAGACCGAGGAATTCAACTGGGTTCAGATTGGCGTAGAACTGGATCATGTCCCTGCAGTTGCGGGCCAGGGTCCTGGTTCTATCACCCTAATCAGGGAAGTCCATCAAGGTATTGATTGTTCTCCCCTGGATTTGGGCTGGTAGGGGGTCATGTTGGACCTGGCCCTTTTACAGGGTCATTCCCCAGACTTTTTGCTTTTTGCCTCCCTATTTTTCTGACCTTTGTTGGCTGACGTTTTGACTCTGAGCACTTTTTCACTGCTAACCAGTGCTAAAGTGCATGTGCTCTCTCTTACAAATTTGGTATGATTGGATTACACCTGATCAGCATATTTAATTTACCTATAAGTCCCTTGTAAAGTGGTATCCCTATACCCAGGGCCTGTAAATTAAATGCTACTAGTGGACCTGCAGCGCTGCTTGCGCCACCCACTGAAGTAGCCTGTCAAACCCATCTAAGGCCTGCTAGCGCAGAGCCTGTATGCGCAGTTTCCTGCCACAGGGACCTGGCATCTAAATTTATTTGCTAGGCCCGGAACTCCCATTTACTACATGTAAGTCACCCCTAAGGTACGCCCTAGATAGCCCTTTGGGCAGGGTGCCATGAATGTAGAAGGAAGGACATGTGCCATGCAGCATGGCCTGTCCTGGTAGTGACAAACAGCCTAACTTGGTGTCTCACTGCTGTGAGTGCTGCCTCCTCATAGGATTACATTGGAGATGCCCTGCCTTATGTGTAAGGGGTATTGTCTGATTTATGAGGGGTAGCGTAGGCATGTTTGGTATGGTTGTGCTAGTGGTGAGAAATGCTGCTTACTGGTGTAGGTGTATTTTTTATTACTATCACAGAAATGCCACTTCTAGAAAGTGCACATTTATCTGTGCTTATAACTTTGGTGTTTTGCAGCTTGTCTCCAATCAACGTCTGGGCAGACTGACAGTTGGGGCTTTGTGCATACTTCTCAGACAGCCGGAACACAGGGAGGGTGGAGGTGTCACTGAGGCGCTTCTACATATTGTAAAGCCTTCCTGGGCTGAGAGAAGGGAGAGGCGGGGCACACCTGCATTTGTAAATGCTGTCCCCTGGCCTCACACAATAGGGTCGTTAACCCCCCACTGATGTTTGGAGCCTGTGCTGAAAGGAGAGAGGGAGCACTCCCAGAACCAGTTGTAACTGGCTGGAACCTCCTCTCCCTACCATTGTAAAACACACTGTACCCCTAGTATAAGTACAGGGGAATTTTCCCCACAAGTTGAACATTCTTGGACCTTGAACCTGGACACAGAACGCTGATGAATGGACTCACCAGGAAACCACCTTGGACTGCTGCTGCTGTGCTGATCTGTGACCTGCCTCGTCACTAGAAAGAACTGCCACCATCTGCCTCCCTTGTGCTGGCCTGTAGCTGGGCCCACCAGCCCTGTGCTTCCTTGTTTCCTGTTGGCTCCCAGGGGCACGGTGCTGTGGCCCCTGACCCCTGCACCGATCTCTGCAGACTCTGAAAAAGCTCTTGGAAAGAGTGCTCTCTTTAATTGCGGAAGAAAATCACTGCTGCAGCCCGGGCTGCAGATCTTGCCTTAGCGCTTTGAAAAGTGCTTTATATGGATCCCTGATCACCACCACAACCCGGGCTTTGAGCTTTCACTTAGCGCGGGGTCCGCGCTGTTCCTAGTGCCCTTGGAGCACGTAGAGAAGTAAATGGAGCATGCGTGCTCCTCTCGGCGCCCCCAGGGCACGTCCCGCTCCTGTGAGCACCCCCGGGGCACCATCCACCTTCGAACCTCGCAGAATTACCGCAGCGGCCCGGGAATCCCTTTCAAACACTCGCGCACCGCATCGGGTGAGGGTGAGTGACTCCTCGGGCCCCCAGAGGGGTCCGAACTTCTCCAAACTTGGTCGCAGGTCTCGGGGGAAGGCACGGGGAGCACCCCCTTCTCCCGGTCTATGCGTTAGGAGCAGGACGCTCCTTTTCTTGGGCATTTTTCTGGCAGTTGAAAGGAGGGAGACTTCGACGGAGGACCCTTCCCGCCTTTGCCCCCAAAATTGTTGTTGGGCCATGCCCGGCCCCCACCCCAACCACAGGGTGTGAGGAGGCCGAGGCTGGCCCACACGAAGAACGCAGGCCCCCGGAGGGGCCCGTTCACGAGGAGAGGGTGCCGACCGCACCTCTATCCCCCCAAAACACCACGTGGCCTCTGTTTTGCGCACAGGAGCGCCGGGGGCACCCTACGCTCATCTTTAGGCACTGGGAGTGCCTCTTCAACTGAACACAGGTACTTTTTAGGGAATATGGGCTCTAGGAGCCTAGTACACACTTTTGGATGTTTTAGATTTCCTACCTGTTTACTGTTCCTACATATATGTGCTAATAATGTTCCTTTTTATGGGCATGTCTAGCTGATATGTATTTATATGACTTGGGAGATATTCTCTAATGTTCCTTTTATGGGTATTTAGGAATTGTTCATGACAAGTGCATATATCTTTTCCTGTAATTCCTGACTACTGCTTATGTTGCAGAATCCTGAGTACTTACGTGTTTTAATGTGACAACTGCATATTCTTACAGAGTATTAGTGACTTGTATAACATTCTGACAACTGCAAAGGTAGCAGGGTATTACTTACGTGTAATGTTGGTCTAATTATGTTTTGTGCAATACAGATTATTTTTACATAGCTCAGTGCTGTGTTTTCTTTGTGGTGTACATTTTGCGTCACGTGTGTTGAGCAAACGCTTTACACATTGCCTCTGGGATAGGCCTGACTGCTCGTGCCAAGCTACCAAGGGGGTGAGCAGGAGTTATCTTGGACGTGTAACTCCCTTGCTCTGACTAGAGTAGGTAGGTTCTGCCTGGCTAAGGTACATACCCTAGCCAACCAGAAACCCCATTTCTAACATTGGTCCTCAGCGGTGAGGATAGGACTTGCGCTTGCACAGTACCTTGTGACTCATTTTTGCAACGCAAATTGCACTTAGACCATTACATGTTTTCATTCTCTTTTTTTTTATTATTCTCCTGTTCTCTCAAGCTAGTCATTTTACTTTTACTCCTGTGTTGTATACTTGCACTTTTGACTCTGGTGTTTACGCTAGTGTTATGCTCTTAACAAAATGGAGTCCCCCTTTGACATGGATGATATGTTGTATTACACTCTAGAAGAGTTAAGGGGATTCTGCAGGGAGAGAGGTATACCTTTTATAGAGGCTGAAGCCCATATAGGGATCCTCAGGAGAGCCCTGTTTAATTTTGAGGAGGCAGACTACATAGCACAAAAAGGGGCCCAAGAGAGGGATGGTTCTGAGAGAGACCCTGAAGAGGCCCATGACAGTAGTGAGGACTCTGAGAAGGAGGATTCCCAGTCCACACCCCAGGGGGACAGTGACCCTGAAGAGTTAGACACTGAGGGAGAAGATGACTGGCCAGGGACGCCAGTAGAGAGAGAGGACCCTATAGATAGGGAGTCCCTTACTGGGTCCTTGCCTAGCAGCAGTGCCACCTCCCATTCCCTGTCACCTGAGGAGCTCAGAGATAGGTGGGAAGAGAGGGACCTGAGGCTGCAGCTAGCTAGGCTGGCTGTAGAAGAGAGACAGGCTGAGGTTGAAAAAGCCTTAGTCCAGGAGAGTAGGGCAGAGGCTGAAAGGGCCTTTGCCAGAGAAAGACTCGCTCTAGAGTGCAGTCTTACAAATGTGGACTCACCAGTAAAGCAGGTAGAGTCCAGTGGTGGCAGCATTTGTAGTGCTAGGAACAATCCTTACCTACCCACAGATGTGGTTCCTGGGTTCAAGGAGGAGGATGACATACGTCAGTGGCTTAGGGAGTATGACGAAGCTCTAGTTGCGCGCGGGATTCCTGAGAAAGATTGGGGAACTGTCCTAGAGAACTATATTCCTGAGGTGGAAAGGGATGTCCTATTGGCCCCAGAAGGTAATGACAGGCATGGGTATCCCCACATCAGAAAGGCCCTGATAGAAAAGTATGGTCTCACCCCTGAAGACTACAGGTTGAGGTTCAGAGGCAGCAGGAAGCAGTCTCACCAGTCTTGGGAGGACTTCATGGGGACTTGTTGCAAAGCACTAAAAGGATGGGTGGAGGGTAGCAGAGCAACCACTTATGAAGGGATGTTTAGTCTAATTCTAAGAGAACACTAGTTCCGTTGCTGTTTTTCAGAGCTACGCCAACACCTGTCTTACTGTGAGTTCTCTGACCCCAGGGAGCTTGCAAAGGAGGCTGACCTCTGGCTTAGTGCCAGGGGAGCTGGTCAGACATCAAGGGCCATCTTAGGTTCACCCCTGGAAGGGGTGGGGGAGGTTCTGGGTAATTCAGGCCAAATTCTGAGTGGGGAGGGTGCAGGATCCAGAGGGACCTGTCTTCTTACGCATGTCTTGGAAGGCACCCACAAGGGGCCCCAAGGCTGGAATTTAACTGATCCAGGCCACGTTTTCAGTGGGCAGGAAGTAGGATTGTTAAGGACCTATCCTCTTACGTATGCCTTAGAGGGCTCCTTATCGGTGCACCAAGGCAAGAATTTAACCAACCCCGACAACGTTCTGAGCGGGGAGGGTGCAGGATCCACAGGGACCTGTCCTCCTCCGCAGGTCTTGGAAGGTACCCGAGAGGGGCCCCAAGGCGGGAGGGTAGTCGTTACCAAAGGCGAATCGTATAAAAGGGATGCCCTAGATTCTGAAAGAGAAGGGGGGATACCTGGGAACAGGGTTGCTCCAACTCTGGAGATCAGCACCACCACCCCGCAGAGGGGGTTGCAGACGCTTCCTTTTGAGGGTTTGAGGGAGGGCACTCCCCTGACTCCTGTCCAGCAAAAGGGTACCATCCCTAGGTTGGAAAACCAGACCATGGGCCACCCCTAGATCTGGGAATAGAGACTGTTGTAACCAGCCTCTCTACTGATGCATTCCCTAGGGATTCAGTTCCCACAAGGGGGGATTCGCAGGAGGACACTCCCTTGACTCCTGTCCACCAAAAGCGTAACGTCACTAGGTTGGAAGATGCATGCCCTAGGGATTCAGTTCTTGTAAGGGAGGATTTTATGGAGGAGGCTCCCCTAACTCATGACCAGCCCAAGGGTACCATCCCTAGGTTGGAAAACCAGGTCCAGGGTAGCTCCCTTGACCTGCAGGTGGAGAAGGCTGTCCCCAGTCTCTCTACCATTACTTCTGGGGGTATCACTCCTGATGGGAGGGTGCGGAACTCTAGAAGAAGGGGCAGGAGGAGGAAAGGCTCTTTCCTGACCCCAGCTCAGCCAGAGGGGGAACGACCCTGGGTTGGGAGACCAGTTACAGGGGAGCTCCTCTGAACTGGTGGGTGAGCTGACCAGGACGACTGTATCAAGCGCCCTGGCAGTTCTGGATTCTGGGGTACAACTCATCGGAGGAGGAGGCGGAACCCTAGAAGGAGGGGCAGGAGAAGAGACTCTCCCCTGGACCCTATTCAGGCTATGGGACCAGTCCCTAGGCTAGAAGACCAGTGGCAGGGGGTAACTCCTGAACTGGTGGGAAGGAGAGTGGAAACAGGATGCTCTGCACCTGGGGCTCCGGCCCACCACTCTGAGAGGCTTCAGAGACCAGAGGCCCCGGGCTGGACTGGGACCTGGCTCTGGCCACAGACAACTAGGACGCCTCCATGGGTTAGCTTAGATTGTCTTGGGAGCATAGACCGAGGAATTCAACTGGGTTCAGATTGGCGTAGAACTGGATCATGTCCCTGCAGTTGCGGGCCAGGGTCCTGGTTCTATCACCCTAATCAGGGAAGTCCATCAAGGTATTGATTGTTCTCCCCTGGATTTGGGCTGGTAGGGGGTCATGTTGGACCTGGCCCTTTTACAGGGTCATTCCCCAGACTTTTTGCTTTTTGCCTCCCTATTTTTCTGACCTTTGTTGGCTGACGTTTTGACTCTGAGCACTTTTTCACTGCTAACCAGTGCTAAAGTGCATGTGCTCTCTCTTACAAATTTGGTATGATTGGATTACACCTGATCAGCATATTTAATTTACCTATAAGTCCCTTGTAAAGTGGTATCCCTATACCCAGGGCCTGTAAATTAAATGCTACTAGTGGACCTGCAGCGCTGCTTGCGCCACCCACTGAAGTAGCCTGTCAAACCCATCTAAGGCCTGCTAGCGCAGAGCCTGTATGCGCAGTTTCCTGCCACAGGGACCTGGCATCTAAATTTATTTGCTAGGCCCGGAACTCCCATTTACTACATGTAAGTCACCCCTAAGGTACGCCCTAGATAGCCCTTTGGGCAGGGTGCCATGAATGTAGAAGGAAGGACATGTGCCATGCAGCATGGCCTGTCCTGGTAGTGACAAACAGCCTAACTTGGTGTCTCACTGCTGTGAGTGCTGCCTCCTCATAGGATTGCATTGGAGATGCCCTGCCTTATGTGTAAGGGGTATTGTCTGATTTATGAGGGGTAGCGTAGGCATGTTTGGTATGGTTGTGCTAGTGGTGAGAAATGCTGCTTACTGGTGTAGGTGTATTTTTTATTACTATCACAGAAATGCCACTTCTAGAAAGTGCACATTTATCTGTGCTTATAACTTTGGTGTTTTGCAGCTTGTCTCCAATCAACGTCTGGGCAGACTGACAGTTGGGGCTTTGTGCATACTTCTCAGACAGCCGGAACACAGGGAGGGTGGAGGTGTCACTGAGGCGCTTCTACATATTGTAAAGCCTTCCTGGGCTGAGAGAAGGGAGAGGCGGGGCACACCTGCATTTGTAAATGCTGTACCCTGGCCTCACACAATAGGGTCGTTAACCCCCCACTGATGTTTGGAGCCTGTGCTGAAAGGAGAGAGGGAGCACTCCCAGAACCAGTTGTAACTGGCTGGAACCTCCTCTCCCTACCATTGTAAAACACACTGTACCCCTAGTATAAGTACTGTGGAATTTTCCCCACAAGTTGAACATTCTTGGACCTTGAACCTGGACACAGAACGCTGATGAATGGACTCACCAGGAAACCACCTTGGACTGCTGCTGCTGTGCTGATCTGTGACCTGCCTCGTCACTAGAAAGAACTGCCACCATCTGCCACCCTTGTGCTGGCCTGTAGCTGGGCCCACCAGCCCTGTGCTTCCTTGTTTCCTGTTGGCTCCCAGGGGCAGGGTGCTGTGGCCCCTGACCCCTGCACCGATCTCTGCAGACTCTGAAAAAGCTCTTGGAAAGAGTGCTCTCTTTAATTGCGGAAGAAAATCACTGCTGCAGCCTGGGCTGCAGATCTTGCCTTAGCGCTTTGAAAAGTGCTTTATATGGATCCCTGATCACCACCACAACCCGGGCTTTGAGCTTTCACTTAGCGCGGGGTCCGCGCTGTTCCTAGTGCCCTTGGAGCACGTAGAGAAGTAAATGGAGCATGCGTGCTCCTCTCGGCGCCCCCAGGGCACGTCCCGCTCCTGTGAGCACCCCCGGGGCACCATCCACCTTCGAACCTCGCAGAATTACCGCAGCAGCCCGGGAATCCCTTTCAAACACTCGCGCACCGCATCGGGTGAGGGTGAGTGACTCCTCGGGCCCCCAGAGGGGTCCGAACTTCTCCAAACTTGGTCGCAGGACTCGGGGGAAGGCGCGGGGAGCACCCCCTTCTCCCGGTCTATGCGTTAGGAGCAAGACGCTCCTTTTCTTGGGCATTTTTCTGGCAGCTGAAAGGAGGGAGACTTCGACGGAGGACCCTTCCCGCCTTTGCCCCCAAAATTGTTGTTGGGCCATGCCCGGCCCCCACCCCAACCACAGGGTGTGAGGAGGCCGAGGCTGGCCCACACGAAGAACGCAGGCCCCCGGAGGGGCCCGTTCACGAGGAGAGGGTGCCGACCGCACCTCTATCCCCCCAAAACACCACGTGGCCTCTGTTTTGCGCACAGGAGCGCCGGGGGCACCCTACGCTCATCTTTAGGCACTGGGAGTGCCTCTTCAACTGAACACAGGTACTTTTTAGGGAATATGGGCTCTAGGAGCCTAGTACACACTTTTGGATGTTTTAGATTTCCTACCTGTTTACTGTTCCTACATATATGTGCTAATAATGTTCCTTTTTATGGGCATGTCTAGCTGATATGTATTTATATGACTTGGGAGATATTCTCTAATGTTCCTTTTATGGGTATTTAGGAATTGTTCATGACAAGTGCATATATCTTTTCCTGTAATTCCTGACTACTGCTTATGTTGCAGAATCCTGAGTACTTACGTGTTTTAATGTGACAACTGCATATTCTTACAGAGTATTAGTGACTTGTATAACATTCTGACAACTGCAAAGGTAGCAGGGTATTACTTACGTGTAATGTTGGTCTAATTATGTTTTGTGCAATACAGATTATTTTTACATAGCTCAGTGCTGTGTTTTCTTTGTGGTGTACATTTTGCGTCACGTGTGTTGTGCAAACGCTTTACACAATGCCTCTGGGATAGGCCTGACTGCTCGTGCCAAGCTACCAAGGGGGTGAGCAGGAGTTATCTTGGACGTGTAACTCCCTTGCTCTGACTAGAGTATGTAGGTTCTGCCTGGCTAAGGTACATACCCTAGCCAACCAGAAACCCCATTTCTAACATTGGTCCTCAGCAGTGAGGATAGGACTTACGCTTGCACAGTACCTTGTGACTCATTTTTGCAACGCAAATTGCACTTAGACCATTACATGTTTTCATTCTCTTTTTTTTTTATTATTCTCCTGTTCTCTCAAGCTAGTCATTTTATTTTTACTCCTGTGTTGTATACTTGCACTTTTGACTCTGGTGTTTACGCTAGTGTTATGCTCTTAACAAAATGGAGTCCCCCTTTGACATGGATGATATGTTGTATTACACTCTAGAAGAGTTAAGGGGATTCTGCAGGGAGAGAGGTATACCTTTTATAGAGGCTGAAGCCCATATAGGGATCCTCAGGAGAGCCCTGTTTAATTTTGAAGAGGCAGACTACATAGCACAAAAAGGGGCCCAAGAGAGGGATGGTTCTGAGAGAGACCCTGAAGAGGCCCATGACAGTAGGGAGGACTCTGAGAAGGAGGATTCCCAGTCCACCCCCAGGGGGACAGTGACCCTGAAGAGTTAGACACTGAGGGAGAAGATGACTGGCCAGGGACGCCAGTAGAGAGAGAGGACCCTATAGATAGGGAGTCCCTTACTGGGTCCTTGCCTAGCAGCAGTGCCACCTCCCATTCCCTGTCACCTGAGGAGCTCAGAGATAGGTGGGAAGAGAGGGACCTGAGGCTGCAGCTAGCTAGGCTGGCTGTAGAAGAGAGACAGGCTGAGGTTGAAAAAGCCTTAGTCCAGGAGAGTAGGGCAGAGGCTGAAAGGGCCTTTGCCAGAGAAAGACTCGCTCTAGAGTGCAGTATTACAAATGTGGACTCACCAGTAAAGCAGGTAGAGTCCAGTGGTGGCAGCATTTGTAGTGCTAGGAACAATCCTTACCTACCCACAGATGTGGTTCCTGGGTTCAAGGAGGAGGATGACATACGTCAGTGGCTTAGGGAGTATGACGAAGCTCTAGTTGCGCGCGGGATTCCTGAGAAAGATTGGGGAACTGTCCTAGAGAACTATATTCCTGAGGTGGAAAGGGATGTCCTATTGGCCCCAGAAGGTAGTGACAGGCAGGGGTATCCCCACATCAGAAAGGCCCTGATAGAAAAGTATGGTCTCACCCCTGAAGACTACAGGTTGAGGTTCAGAGGCAGCAGGAAGCAGTCTCACCAGTCTTGGGAGGACTTCATGGGGACTTGTTGCAAAGCACTAAAAGGATGGGTGGAGGGTAGCAGAGCAACCACTTATGAAGGGATGTTTAGTCTCATTCTAAGAGAACACTAGTTCCGTTGCTGTTTTTCAGAGCTACGCCAACACCTGTCTTACTGTGAGTTCTCTGACCCCAGGGAGCTTGCAAAGGAGGCTGACCTCTGGCTTAGTGCCAGGGGAGCTGGTCAGACATCAAGGGCCATCTTAGGTTCACCCCTGGAAGGGATGGGGGAGGTTCTGGGTAATTCAGGCCAAATTCTGAGTGGGGAGGGTGCAGGATCCAGAGGGACCTGTCTTCTTACGCATGTCTTGGAAGGCACCCACAAGGGGCCCCAAGGCTGGAATTTAACTGATCCAGGCCACGTTTTCAGTGGGCAGGAAGTAGGATTGTTAAGGACCTATCCTCTTACGTATGCCTTAGAGGGCTCCTTATCGGTGCACCAAGGCAAGAATTTAACCAACCCCGACAACGTTCTGAGCGGGGAGGGTGCAGGATCCACAGGGACCTGTCCTCCTCCGCAGGTCTTGGAAGGTACCCGAGAGGGGCCCCAAGGCGGGAGGGTAGTCGTTACCAAAGGCGAATCGTATAAAAGGGATGCCCTAGATTCTGAAAGAGAAGGGGGGATACCTGGGAACAGGGTTGCTCCAACTCTGGAGATCAGCACCACCACCCCGCAGAGGGGGTTGCAGACGCTTCCTTTTGAGGGTTTGAGGGAGGGCACTCCCCTGACTCCTGTCCAGCAAAAGGGTACCATCCCTAGGTTGGAAAACCAGACCATGGGCCACCCCTAGATCTGGGAATAGAGACTGTTGTAACCAGCCTCTCTACTGATGCATTCCCTAGGGATTCAGTTCCCACAAGGGGGGATTCGCAGGAGGACACTCCCTTGACTCCTGTCCACCAAAAGCGTAACGTCACTAGGTTGGAAGATGCATGCCCTAGGGATTCAGTTCTTGTAAGGGAGGATTTTATGGAGGACGCTCCCCTAACTCATGACCAGCCCAAGGGTACCATCCCTAGGTTGGAAAACCAGGTCCAGGGTAGCTCCCTTGACCTGCAGGTGGAGAAGGCTGTCCCCAGTCTCTCTACCATTACTTCTGGGGGTATCACTCCTGATGGGAGGGTGCAGAACTCTAGAAGAAGGGGCAGGAGGAGGAAAGGCTCTTTCCTGACCCCAGCTCAGCCAGAGGGGGAACGACCCTGGGTTGGGAGACCAGTTACAGGGGAGCTCCTCTGAACTGGTGGGTGAGCTGACCAGGACGACTGTAACAAGCGCCCTGGCAGTTCTGGATTCTGGGGTACAACTCATCGGAGGAGGAGGCGGAACCCTAGAAGGAGGGGCAGGAGAAGAGACTCTCCCCTGGACCCTATTCAGGCTATGGGACCAGTCCCTAGGCTAGAAGACCAGTGGCAGGGGGTAACTCCTGAACTGGTGGGAAGGAGAGTGGAAACAGGATGCTCTGCACCTGGGGCTCCGGCCCACCACTCTGAGAGGCTTCAGAGACCAGAGGCCCCGGGCTGGACTGGGACCTGGCTCTGGCCACAGACAACTAGGACGCCTCCATGGGTTAGCTTAGATTGTCTTGGGAGCATAGACCGAGGAATTCAACTGGGTTCAGATTGGCGTAGAACTGGATCATGTCCCTGCAGTTGCGGGCCAGGGTCCTGGTTCTATCACCCTAATCAGGGAAGTCCATCAAGGTATTGATTGTTCTCCCCTGGATTTGGGCTGGTAGGGGGTCATGTTGGACCTGGCCCTTTTACAGGGTCATTCCCCAGACTTTTTGCTTTTTGCCTCCCTATTTTTCTGACCTTTGTTGGCTGACGTTTTGACTCTGAGCACTTTTTCACTGCTAACCAGTGCTAAAGTGCATGTGCTCTCTCTTACAAATTTGGTATGATTGGATTACACCTGATCAGCATATTTAATTTACCTATAAGTCCCTTGTAAAGTGGTATCCCTATACCCAGGGCCTGTAAATTAAATGCTACTAGTGGACCTGCAGCGCTGCTTGCGCCACCCACTGAAGTAGCCTGTCAAACCCATCTAAGGCCTGCTAGCGCAGAGCCTGTATGCTCAGTTTCCTGCCACAGGGACCTGGCATCTAAATTTATTTGCTAGGCCCGGAACTCCCATTTACTACATGTAAGTCACCCCTAAGGTACGCCCTAGATAGCCCTTTGGGCAGGGTGCCATGAATGTAGAAGGAAGGACATGTGCCATGCAGCATGGCCTGTCCTGGTAGTGACAAACAGCCTAACTTGGTGTCTCACTGCTGTGAGTGCTGCCTCCTCATAGGATTGCATTGGAGATGCCCTGCCTTATGTGTAAGGGGTATTGTCTGATTTATGAGGGGTAGCGTAGGCATGTTTGGTATGGTTGTGCTAGTGGTGAGAAATGCTGCTTACTGGTGTAGGTGTATTTTTTATTACTATCACAGAAATGCCACTTCTAGAAAGTGCACATTTATCTGTGCTTATAACTTTGGAGTTTTGCAGCTTGTCTCCAATCAACATCTGGGCAGACTGACAGTTGGTGCTTTGTGCATACTTCTCAGACAGCCTGAACACAGGGAGGGTGGAGGTGTCACAGAGGTGCATCTACATATTGTAAAGCCTTCCTAGGCTGAGAGAAGGGAGAGGCGGGGCACACCTGCATTTGTAAAGGCTGTGCCCTGGCCTCACACAATAGGGTCGTTAACCCCCCACTGATGTTTGGAGCCTGTGCTGAAAGGAGAGAGGGAGCACTCCCAGAACCTGTTGTAACTGGCTGGAACCTCCTCTCCCTACCATTGTAAAACACACTGTAACCCTAGTATAAGTACAGGGGAATTTTCCCCACAATTTGAACATTCTTGGACCTTGAACCTGGACACGGAACGCTGATGAATGGACTCACCAGGAAACCACCTTGGACTGCTGCTGCTGTGCTGATCTGTGACCTGCCTGGTCACTAGAAGGAACTGCCACCATCTGCAACCCTTGTGCTGGCCTGTAGCTGGGCCCACCAGCCCTGTGCTTCCTTGTGTCCTGTTTGCTCCCAGGGGCAGGGTGCTGTGGTCCCTGACCCCTGCACCGATCTCTGCAGACTCTGAAAAAGCACTTGGAAAGAGCGCTCTCTTTAATTTCAGAAGAAAATCACCGCCGCAGCCAGGGCTGCAGATCTAGCCTTAGTGCTTTGAAAAGCGCTTTATTTGGATCCCTGATCACCGCCGCAACCCGGGCTTAAAGCTTTCAATTAGCGCGGGGTTCACGCTGTTCCTAGTGCCCTCGGGGCACATAGAGAAGTAAACGGACCAAGCGGGCTCCTCTCTTCGCCCCCGGGGCACGTCCCGCTCCTGTGAGCATCCCCGGGGCACCATCTCCCTTCGATCCTCGCAGAGTCACCGCGGCGACCCGGGAATCCTTTTCAAACCCTCGTACACCGCATCAGGTGCGGGCGAGTGACTCCTCGGGCCCCCGGAGGGGTCCGAACTTCTCCAAATTTCATCGTAGGACTCGCGGGAAGGCGCGGGGAGCACCGCCTTCTCCCAGTCTCTGCGTTAGGAGCAGGACGCTCCTTTTCTTGGGCATTTTTCTGGCAGTTGAAAGCGGGAAGGAAGACCTTGACGGAGGTCCCTTCCTGCCTTTGCCCCCCTAATTGTTGTTGGGCCACGCCTGCCCCCACCCCACGGACAGGGTGTGAGGAGGCCGAGGCAGGCCCCCACGAAGAACGCAGGCCCCCAGAGGGGCCCGTTCACGAGGAGAGGGTGCCGACCACCCCTCTTTCCCCCAAAAACACTGCATGGCCCCCGTTTTGTGCACAGGAGCCCCGGGGTCCCCCTATGCTCATCTTTAGGCACTGGGGGTGCCTCTTCAACTGAAAACAGGTACTTTTTAGGGAATCTGGGCTCTAGGAGCCTAGTACACACTTTTGGATGTTTCAAATTTCCTACCTGTTTACTGTTCCTACATATATGTGCTAATGTTCCTTTTTATGGGCATGTCTAGCTGATATGTATTTATGTGACTTGGGAGATATTCTCCAATGTTCCTTTTGTAAGTATTTAGGAATTGCTCGTGACAAGTGCATATATCTTTTCCTGTAATTCCTGACTACTGCTTATGTTGCAGAATCCTGAGTACTTACGTGTTCTAATGTGATAACTGCATATTCTTGCAGAGTATTAGTGACTTGTGTAACATTCTGACAACTGCGAAGGTAGCAGGGTATTATTTACGTGTAATGTTGGTCTAATTATGTTTTGTGTAATACAGATTATTTTAACATAGTTCAGTGTTGTGTTTACTTTGTGGTGTACATTTTGTGTCACGTGTGTTGTGTGTGTTGTGCAAACGCTTTACACATTGCCTCTGGGATAGGCCTGACTGCTCGTGCCAAGCTACCAAGGGGGTGAGCAGGGGTTATCTTGGATGTGTAACTCCCTTGCCCTGACTAGAGTGGGTAGGTTCTGCCTGGCTGAGGTGCATACGCTAGCCAACCAGAAACCCAATTTCTAACAGGGTGTCACACTAAAGTACAGAAAAAGTGATGGACACAATCACTGAATTAATCTCATCCACTGGTAATTAACTGGGGCCATCCCAGTCCATTTTTATTTGCACACCATGCCTCCTAGGTTTGGACCTAGCCACATGCAACTCCGTCTCAACCTTGCTTCAATACGAAATGCCAGGCCAAGTCCTCCCAACTAAAAGATCAGTTTCTGCCTGATTTGTACTCTTCAGTTGGCATACCTTAGTTTCAGTGGCACCGTAAGCACGGGACCCATGTCTGACATACCAGTTGCACTTAAAGCGTCACACTAACTATACGAAAAAAGTGATAGATCGAATGCTTGAATTCATCTCAGTCACTAGTAATTACCCGGGTCATGTCTCAGGTCCATCATTATTTTGCAAAATATGCCAACTCAGTTTGGACCCAGCCATATGTAAACCAGTCTCGACCCATGTTGAGCCTGAAGTGCTAGGCCAGGTTCTTCCAGATTAGAGGGTGGGGACCGTCAGTTTGGCAGACAGGAAGTCCCCTATCTGCCAAACCCTAAATGAGTTCCAATGTGTTTATGTTTCCTTCTAAGCAGCTAAATAGTACTGCTAGTAAGTTTATAGAAGTAAGAATCAATTATAAAACGCAAGCAAGCAAAAGATATAACATGAAATTAGTTTGTTGGACCTTGAAAGTATCAGTATATGAGGTGAAATTACAGATTAGTAAATCCATTTTCTTTATAGTAATAAAAGGCTGAGCTTGCTTGCTGTGGATTTATCTAAATTTGGATTAAATGTGTTTGTTTAGGGCTTGCGGCAGCTTCCGTGATCCAGGCCCTTTTTATGAATCTCTTAGTTAATGTTTGTGTAAAGAAAGCGAAGTTGACCGTCACAAATGCACTATGCTTCTATTGCTAGAATCCATGAAAAAGACACGCAGAAAAGTAATGTTATTTATAAATGGATAGACATATTTGCACTTCCCTTAACCATCTGTTATTCTGTTGAATTATTACAACTCGAGCTACAAAACTTTCCACTTCTCTTTACAAAGACACCTGATGGCTCAAATGAGAAGTTGCAAATGTAGGTTTAAAAAAACAAAGCGATAATGTTTGTTCAAGAGAAAGTAAACATATTTACCCCTGGAAATGAGCAATTAATTGCTCATCATTTTGTCATAAAAATATTTATATCTAAAATCACTGCAGTGCATGACGTTCTCAAGTAATCTTTTACCTGAATGGAGAAAGGCGTTAAAATAAAAGGTCATGTCAGAAGCACATTCTAACATAATGAAAGGAATTTGTTCTAATTTTCTTCAAAATAATACTAACGTTTGACATATTGTGCAACGTTCATAGAAATGGGAAAAAGAAAACATGGTAAATACAAACAGGCATAGACAGACAAGTTGAGAGTGGGACACAGCGAGACTGCGAGCACAATATGCTCGTGCATAAAATGAACCAGACAGAATGAGAGAGGGAGAGACATTTCCGCATAATTGACACTGGAATGCAACCTACCCTGATTAAAATGTGCAACCCAAGAACAAACTACAAAATACAATGTTACAAACATCTAGATATGGGGGACACCTAACCAGAACACTTGCCCCTCTCTCCCCATTTTAAAAATACTCAGCCCCTATAGAGGCTTGGTGAGGGTGGCCGTGCTGTCCTTTCCCCATTTGTAAAATTTTGGTCTCAGGAGTGAGTTTATAGGGACCTTTAGAGGCCCCCTTCCCTTATAACACAGGCCCTAGGGGTTAGGGTCCTCTAGACCTGAAGAGGCTTGGAGAGTGGGGCATTGCTGACCCCTCCCATTTACTGATATCCCTGGCCTAAGAAAGATCTCAGAGGAGGCTGTTCAGGGCCCCCTTCCCTTTATTAAAATGAGTTGCCCTTGGTGATGGGGTCCCCAAGGCCAAACAAGGCTCAGGGAAGGGCCTGTGCACCCCCCGGAGTGTGGGGTTCTCAGGGTCTAACAACGATTCGGTAAGAAGGCAATGTGGCCTACTCTACTTTATTTTCAGTAATGGCTTTGGGAGATGGGGTCCCCAAGGCCGAACAAGGCTTGGGGACGGGGACATAGTGCCCTCCACTTTAAAATAATTAAGACCCTGGTGGATGGGGTCAACAGGGCTTAATGAGGCTCAGAGAGGGGGGTTAGCTGCCTTTGGTGGGGGGTTGGCCACAAGCCAGGCCTTGTGGACAGCCCCTCACCATGCATGCTGAAGGCCATGCACAGCATGGGGTTGGCTGCATGTGAGAGTTGGGTGCAAGGCCTGGCCACAGGCCAGTACCTGTGGCAAACCGCCAAGCATGCATGACTGAAAGCCCTGCACAGTGTGGTGTTGGCTGACTTTATGGGGGTTAGCCACAGGGTCCAGCCATGGGCCAACCCCCCACCACGCATGGCCTTCAGCAATGTATAGCATGGTGTTGGCTGCATATTAATCCCTGCTGTGCACGACCAAAGGCCCTACATATTGTGGGTTAGGCTGCCTTTGTGTGGGTCAGTCACCGGGTCTTGCCATGGGTCAGGACTTGTGGCCAACCCTCCACTGCACATGCAAAGGCTGTGCACAGCATGATGTTGACTGCTTGTGGGGGACTTGCTGCAGGGCCTGGGCAAAGGTCTTGTGGCCAACCTCCCGCTGTGCGCAATAGACGGCCCTGCACAGTGTGGGTTTCGCTGCCTTTATGGGGGTTGGTCAAAGGGCCTGGATGTCGCCAACTCCTCACTAAGCAGGGCCAAAAGCTATGCACACCAAGGTGTTGGCTGCATGTAGGAGGTTGGCTGCAGTGCCTGGCCGCAGTGTGCTCCCCATGGTGCACAGCTGAATGCCAAGCACAGCATGGTGCTGGATGCATGTGGAGGGGATTTGCCACAGGGCCTGTCTGTAGGTCATCACCTGTGCAGCCGTGCTACACCACCTAAGGCCATGCGCATCGGGAGGTTTGAATTTGTGAGTGGTAATCAAATATTACTTTACATCAGTGATGTCAAATGATGCCATAGAACATGTCAAGAGGATGTCTTTTGTGAGGTCATAAGTAGCACATGGTAGAGGCACAAGTCGTAGTTAGCTCTGCTGTGCGATTCAAGTTGAAAAATGTTCTCCAGGAGGCCAGGAACCTCCTTCAACTGCAAATCTGTAAGGAGACACATATAAAGACATTGATGAGCAATTTGTCAGGTATTGTCTTAATTTGTCCTTATAAAGTGTGAAAGTCAATATTGTGTATGCAATTTAAATATGTGAGGTATACACTCATGAGGCAATACATAAGCAGCTGTTACTGCCCGCAGTTTGAGGCACCACATGAACCCATAGTTATTATTGCTAAGGGAAAAATATTTCTAATGTTTGTTCACTTATGTATCGTATGTATCGCAAACATTATTGATTGTCAATAATTGTATAATACTCACTTTTCAAAAATAACTCTTAAGTAAGAGAAGAATAAGCACCAATAGCATAAAAGAAATTCAGCGTTCAACAAAAACTTGTATAACTTTGAAATAAACCTATAACATGTTATTGCATCCTAGAACTAGGGTCTAAAGACCCATGACAACAGAGGCCCAGATTTTGCAAAATGTCGCACAATGCAGAAGAGCAATCAAAGTTACTGCTTGGTGTGACAGGGAGACATCAGGAAAGGACCATATCTACAGAGATTTAATACTACTCTGCTCTCACCCTAGTTCTGCCACACAAAAAGGCTACAGACTGCCACTCACACACCTTTGCACCATAGTGTAAAGGTGTCTGAATGAATCTAGCATAGGTTTCTTCTACTGGAAGGGCACTTCAGAGTAAACAATACTGTTAAGACCAACCTTAAAACTTCTCACACTTCAAATGTGTGTTGTATAGTGCAGCACACATGCAAAGTGAGAAACGTTAGGTGACATAAAAATGTTTCTCCTTTTTAACACTTGCTTCAAATTGGTGTTATTTTTTAGTGCAAAACTGTGGCCCGTATTGACAAAACTGTCACATGCAAACTGTCACACAATGCAGTGTAGCAACCAAATTGGCTGCACTGCTAGAAATGACAGAGATGTGGAAATATCCTGCGTTCTCCTTGGTGCTGGTGCACAATCAGGCTGCTGCGCACCACACACACTTTTGCACCATAGTGTAAAGATGTCTGCATAAGCCTAGCATAGGTTTTGTACTGGAAGGGTGTCCTTAAATAACTTTCAAACTTTTCTCACTGTGTATGTGTGCTGTACAGTGCAGGACACATGCAAAGTGACAAAAGGTAGGAGAAATAAAAGTCTTTGTTTTTTTTAATGACAGCTTTAAAGTGACAGTAATTGTTGGTGCAAAGGTTTGTCTACTATTGTTATTAGCGCCCATAGGTTTGCATACCTTTTGTGACACAATCCCAGCACCAAACTCTGTCTACTATTCTTAGTCAATATGGTTTTGAGTCAAAAGCTGGTATTTGCATGAGAACACCCATTTATCACCCTAGAATGCTGCCTTGATGCAAAGTAATGAAAACCTGCACTTTGTGGTGCTTTGCATTACTTTCAGGCAACTTTCCAACATGTTTTGCACTGAAAGTAAATCCAACAAAAAACATTTGCACAGGTTTGCATCATTTATGTGAAGCAAACCCAGCACAAAAGCTTTGTAAATCCGGCCAGAGTGTCTTGAATCTGCTTCATTTTGCCATTGGCATCCAATAAAGGTTTGGGTGCCGGGGAGATGATTACATTTATAAATGTACACACCAACATTGCCAGCTGTAATTTAAGCAAGCTGTGTTTTCTGAGCACAATCGGAGTAGAACCAGATGAAATGTGTCACCATAGACAAATGAGCCACCAACTAGAACAGCTATAGCTGCTAACCTGCAGATTTTGACGAGTGACAGCACGTTTCAGACTACCTTTAGATGATGAAAGGAGAAGGCAGGAACTGCCTTACCCTGAGCAATCCATAATAGATATTTATGCAATTTAGAGCCAAACGATATGGCGGTAGAAAGTGACAATGAATAGAAAAGTAGTTGGCATAGACAAGAAACAGCAGAGAAGAGGTTCTCGATGGCCGATGGCACCAGGATGCCCACTTATTTCAATTCAGTTTCGGCTATTTGCTTTCTTAACAATTGATCATTGTAACATACATGCCTGAAGCCATGAAGATGCTCTCTAGAGGCACCACACAGTTTTTGCGAAATCTCTTTAGAATCACCATACACTTAGCACCATAAGCTGTGAAAATAGGCCATGGGACAAAGGCTGAAAATAGATGATAAAGTAGATGAGGGACAATGAAGGGACCTTGGAAATTCAACAATATGTTAAGGATCTGATGAGTAATCAGGCAGTTATGCCACTTGATTTCGAACACACAGGAAGAACTTCAAGGAAGCCAGTATAAGATTGCATTTGTCATTCCCCTCCAACTAAGAAAAGAGAATGGTGTGCCCAAAGTTGGTAAAATTCTGTCAAACTATCCAATAATACTAGAGGTTTAGCAGCACCAGCATAACCATCTCGGTTCACTACAAAAGCAACAAGCACAGTGCTGTGTCATTTTGGTGTTTAACGTCACAAGATAAAGGTTGCAAAAAGTATTAATTCAGAGGTCTTCATAATTCAAAGGGCACTGTTAGCTCCAAAACATTAAACTTAACATGGAGGAGAGAATTATGGTTTGACTAAACTAATTGAATTCTGTGTGATTTTTGCAGTATAGTAACTGTTTGTGATTTCACCTAACTAAGACAAATGCCCGTGTGCAACATATTACCCCACTTTGGAAAAAACATAGAAATTACTGAAAATATTAGCCATTTGAAAAAGCATGCACCCATGGGTGTGCATTAAATGAATTAATGAAGTTTGAGGGCTTAATTTAAACTTTAGCAGTTTGTCCATCATTTTGCTATCACTGCAGATGTAACAACTACCTCATGTTGGAAACTGCCTGGCATCCATGGTTAGAATCCAAGGAGGACCCACTGTGTGGTCATTCAATCCATCATATTAATGAATGTCTGCAGGTTTATGGACTATGAGCAAGGACAAGACTGCTGGTCAAGATTTATACGTGCAAATTGTACCACAATTATGGCATTGAGGAACTGTCATTTTCCAATATGATTTCACTGGCAAAACGCCCAGGGGCACATGTATCAAGGTTGTGCATTGCCTGTGTGCTATGTAAGGGGCTGCAAGGGTGATGCAAAACCTTTGACTATATTTACCAAGCCATGCAAGGCCATCTTGCATGGCCTTGTGTGGCACTGTAAATGAAGATTAACTCAAGACAGCCCAAATCGCTGCCTTGGGTTACTCTGCCTCAGAGAGCGTTACATGGATGAAGCGAGGGTGTTCCCACACATCCGCCCATGTATTTTGGTGCATTTTCAAATTTACCATTAGTGGTAGAACTGGGAATGTGTCCAAATTCTTCTCCTCTCCTAGGTAGGCATAATTAGGAGAAATGTTTATGTCTCTGTGTTTTTAACTTTTTCCATGTGTGCTGCATTCTGCAGCACTCGTAGAAAGAGGAAAATGCCTCTGAGGATTGTTTTTTTGCAAGAAGGTGGCCCTTCCTGGTCTAAAACAATCCTGCCAACAATGCAGGCACCCTTGCACCATGGTGTCAGCATTGGTGCTAGGCAGCTAAAACTGCACCAGCATTAGGAAAGGACAGGAATGCACCATGCAATGTTAAATAAGGTTCATTCTGGCCCTTAACCTTTCACGCAGTGCAGCACAGCAAGGTGGTTTGCTGCATTGCATTGCATACATTTTTGGTAACTATGGCCCCCCAGTATGTAGCAGAATGTTCACAATGTCAGATGTGTTGCCATGGTAGGGCATCAGTCATTGAGCAAATACCTACAGCATCAGCTACAAAATACTCCCTATCACCAAGAAATACTTGTTGTTGCACAAAGTTCTATCTTTATACTAAGACCGGATTAATGGAGATTACTGGAAGTAAGCATACCCCTGTGACTCTGAGCTCTGAGGTGTACAAATAAGAAGCTTGAGTTCATGGTGATGAGTTATTGAGGGCAGATGCTGCACTCCTTGTTCCTGAGGTGCAGATCTCAACCTTAAGCCAAAAAAGTGCAATGTCAGTCAGTACTATGTACAAGACTGTCAGGAATCCCCAAGGTGCCTCCTGCATTATCTGTCAGCATCCCCAGAGATTAGGGTTAAATCATATCTCTGTTCTTGTTTAAACCTTCATGTTTCTAAGTAAACATAATGTGCTGTGTTACACAATTGGTTTTTATCAAGGCTTGTTTTACCAATGCTTGTTTGCTAATGTGAGCATGTGTACACAAGTGCTTCTAATTGGGTGTGGTAGAGACATGTGCTTTTAATTGGGTGTGGTGACTCATCCACATGTGGAAACTCAACTGCTTTTCTGATTGGCTATAAATAGCAGAGTGAAGCATGCCACCTTGGTTGGCTTTGCTTTGCTTCCTGATCTCAGCATCTGATTTGGCAGTCCAGCCCCTGCTGTCATCCTCGTATTCAGAACTTTTAAGGCAATTCTTTTCTCCGTTCCTGACCCAGCTGACACAAGGCATTCCTCCAGCACTCCAGAAAAGACTGCAGCTAATTTACTAGTATTCTCCAGGGAGTTTGTTCTTTGAGTGCTGCGCTTTCCTAGAACAGCTGGTGTATTCCAGACCTCGTATTTTGGTAGAGTGCTTATCTTGAAGAGACAAATGCATTTCTGAACATTCTACATTACTATTGTAGTTACTTGCCTAAATGTGCTTCTGGAAATCTGCGTGAGCTCAAGTACTACAAAAAGTGACAGTGCAATTTTAAAAGAGCATTTATGTGACTTTTCTTTCTCTAATAGCATAACTCTTGGATTTAAATTGTGTCATTCATGCCTGTGTTTCAGGTTTGAGGAATTTGCTTTTGAAGGTTTGTTTTCACATATACAGTGAAACCAAAACAAACTGTGCCACCCTAACTGTTTAAACCAAGAGTGGACATATGTACTTCTTGGATTGTTTTTGTTCCTTTTAGTTTAACCCTATGCATGCAGGAAAGTTATACATGATATAATTAATGCCCTTGTTTGTCTTTCTTGTGCATGATAAGTGCAACCACAGTTTTAATTGTAGTGTGCAACAGTGACTCTCTGTGAAGCCAGCCCTAGTGTTGCAGTACTTATTGCTATGGTACTCAGTTAGGGTTCTGGTAATGCGGTGTTGGTAATTGTGCCAACAGTTATTATTATCCAAGAAAAGTGCTGGAGCATCCCAGTGTTCTTCTCCTGCTCCCGTGCCCATATCAGATTGAGAGAGTCAGTTTAAAAGAAGTTGAGTGCACTAACTCTACTATCACTCTGTCAACAACGGCCTGCCCCGTGAAGATACAGGGTGCCTGGCTGGACCGGCAAGACGTGGCAGTGTTTTGTCTCTCTCTCTTCCACTCCCTCTTTCCTTTTGGGATACCGGCTGGGGTTTTTGTGTCCACCAGGAAGTGCCGAGAGGTGTTCCAGGAGGTCGGGGGTATACCATCACCCCTGCAGACATCCTGCTTTTCAGATGAGTGGCCCCCTCTCGACAAAGACAAGACCTGTATCCACATTGCGCTACACATAGGTTTACACTATGAGGGTATGTAACAATGCCATAGCTAGAGTAGATTTCCTAGTCTTAAAACAAAGAGGACAAGCCCAAGCAACCTATTCACCCAACAGCCTGTCTAATAATGGCTCCAATTTATCTGCCAGCCACTTAAATATTATTTGTTATTCACCCTGTCACAGAAGGAATGTCACTAAGGATGCAGAACTTTAATTTCTCTAATGGGAACTAGAGGGGCCTCAATTTTCCATGAAAGAAATGATAATTAGGTGGCCAGTAGGATTCAGATGACCAACATTTGATGACACCTTGCCAGTGAGTGCACAGCAGAGCCGACAGACCAAGGGAGGTAGGAAAACAGACATATTATGGCACTGGAAGGAAAGAAATAGGTGGTGCCGGGTGTATAAATGGGTTAGGTATTGGGGACCCATGAGAGAACAGCTAGATGGAGGATAGGGGACAACGCTAGAGGAGGGATTGAGTGTGGACTTCTGCCCAAAACCAGCACCCAACAGTGGGTTGGATGTGCACTCCCACGGAAGCAAGAGAGACCATGGGAATGACCATGGAGGCACCAGCAGGCTGTCGCAGTCCCTCAGTCTCCTTAACTGAAGGTAGTTATCCTACCAACGTACCCTTAGGTGGCAGTCATCTTCTTAGCGGCATTGTTAGAAATGGCCTGGTGTTTCCATGCTACAATTCCTTCTTCCTCCCAGAATCCTCTGGTAAGGAACTCTGGGATAGGTCAGAGTGCCCTATCTAAAATGGCAGTTCCTACATTTTTCTGAAGGCAACCTTACCAATCAACATGGTTGTCTGATTTGCTATGAAGTATTTCCTGTCCTAGACCTGTTTAAGGAGGGATTTCTGTTCATTCCTTGTGCTGCAATGATCCAGATATTTTATGATGTGTTCCAGTGCTCAAGGCCTTCCTTAGTCTCCTCAGGGATCAAGTGTCTCCTTTTTGTTTGTTCTTAGTTCTTAAGTCATCTTCAATTGGTTTGGATTCCCTACCTCCACCTTTATTCCTGACTTAGGTGGTCATTTGGACATTGGTGGTGACTGTTAAAGTGGTGGTCATCCCACCAACAGGCTGGTGGTAATTACAGCCAAATTAAAACTATGGCTGTGATAACTCCCATGTACAGCCAATGTACCACACCATCCACCAGGGCGTTAACACCACCCCACAGTGGGAGCCATCAAAAGCCAGGCGGAAGATAAGGTACCGCTCACCATATCATGACACAGCAAAACGCCACGATTTCCGTGGCGGTACCAACATCATCAAAAGCCTGGCGCAAACACAACACAGAATACCAAAGACTCACCATCTGAGACACAGAGAAGATCAACGCCGTCATGGAACTGGAACTGCAAGTCTTCCCAATGCTTTTCTATGCCATGCTCCACCTAGAACACCAACGCCGACGAAGACTACAACGGTGAGTACAGCTACCTAACACACAAGGGAGGGAGGGAGGAAAAGGAGAGTGACACACACATGCACAACACAACCCATTCACACACACTATACACACAACCAGCTGCAGACGAAAAACATGTCATAGGACACCGCATAATAATGCAGGGAAAACAGTAAGGTAGAATTGAAAATGTATTCGCATGCCAACAACCACCAGAAGTACCGAAGTGACAAAAAATATACATGAACAATTGTCCAGAAAGGGCCAATGCCCATTCCAAGGTACAAAAGGCCCGCATGGCCACAGGGTACCGTCCAAGCCCCAACTTGATCCTGCCATTCTCTGCACCAAACTGTGCAGGGGCAGCATGTTGGAAGTGGGCAGGCACCTCAGGGGGAAGAGGGGTGGGGCACCTCAGCTGAAGTCGGGAACTTGCCCACTGTTTCTGGATGGGGCTCCATGCCCATATTCCAATGCTGGGGAGTGCAAGGTCACAGTCTCTGAGGTGGGGAACTCATAAACTGGTTGAGTGGGATCCATGCCCATTTCCCAATGCTAGGGAGTACAAGGTAACAGTCTCAGAGGTGGGGAACTCACCTACTGCTTCTGGAGAGGGCTCCATGCCCATTTCTCAATGCTGGGGAATACAAGGTCACAGTCTCTGAGGTGAGGAACTTGTCCACTGCTTCTGGAGGGGGCTTCTTGTACCACAGTCCCTGGAGGATGACCTACATGCCCTCTGCTGGTGGAGAGGGCTTCATTGTCTCTGCTGGGGGAGATGTCCCATGGGCAGCCTCTGCTGGAGTTGAGGGCTGCATTGTCTCTGCTGGGGCAGGTGTCCCATGGGACGCCTCTGTTGGAGGTGAGGGCTGCATTGCCTCTGCTAGAGTATGTGTCCCCTGGGCAGCCTCTGCTGGAGGTGAGGGCTGCTGTGTCTCTGCTGGGGAGGAGGTGTCCCCTGGTCAGCCTCTGCTGAAGGGGAGGGCTGCTGTGTCTCTGCTGGGGGAGGTGTCTCATGGGCAGCCTCTGCTGTAGGTGAGGGCTGCTATGTCTCAGCTGAAGGTGTGGGCTTCTTGCCTTTCATTGGTGGCTGAGTGGAACCTCTTCTGTCATTGGTGGTTGAGTCAGAAATGCTCCCTCCTGTCATTGGTGGTTGAGTGGGAACCTCTCCTGTCATTGGTGGTTGAGTGGGAAGCTTTCCTTTTCTGGCTGGTGGAGTGGGATCCTTCCCTTTCCTGGTTGGTTCAGTGGGATCCTTCCCTTTCCTGGCTGGTGGAGTGAGATACTTCCCTTTCCGGGCTGGTGGAGTGGGATCCTCCACTTTCTTGCCTCCGCTACTAGGAGGTGCATCCACTGTCCCCATGGACTGTTTGGCTGAGGTGCTGGGCTTGGTCGTTGAGACCACGCTCTTACTGGCAGGATGGGGGAGGGAAGAGGTCAAGTTGGACAAGGAAAAGCTTCTTAGGGACAGACACAGGTTTGCATGGAATGGGTTGGGGTGTAGGAGACTGGGACTGGGAAGTGGTAGTTGGAATGGGGACAGTGGGAACAGGGACAATGGCTGCCATCAGAGAGGAGGCCAGAGCCTGAAATGATCTCTGTTGGGCTGCCAATCCACCGTGGATGCCCTCCAGGAATGCATTGCATTGCTGCGTCTGGGATGCAGGCCCCTGGATGGCATCCACAATGGTTGACTGCTCTACAGAGATGATTCTCAGGAGGTCAATAGCCTCCCCACTCAGAGCAGCATGGTGGACTGGGGCAATGCCTTAGGTGCCTGGGGCGAAGGAGATGACCACCCTCCTGGATGAGCGGGCACAGGCAACTTGGTGAGGGGCAACTGGGAGGGCATTGCTGGTAGTGGGGTGGCAGCTATATCTGGAGCTGGGATGGTCCCAGAGGTGTCCACCTCCACCAGGGAGTGTCCATTGGACAAGGAATCAGAGTCAGTGTTGTCACTGCTATGGTGCTCCCCTTGCCCTCCGTCCCACTGGTTCACTCGACTTTGGTGGACTCTGCCTCCTGGGTCCTGTGAGATGCCGCTCCCTCTGTCTCCCGTGCCACTGCTCCTCCGCCAGATGATGCTAATGCACACATGGACAGGATGACAGAAGAAAAAAGGGGGGAGAGAGAAAAAGGGAACACTGGGTCGATTACAGCACCAACACCACAGTTGGCACACATATTACAATCACACACAGGGTTCAGGATTGAGCACTATGCACCATACTGGCAATCAATTGGCTAGATGCCACAGCAAGATGAGGGCCAAACACTGCCAACTGCAGCCCTCCTGGGACCCACTAAGCCCTGTGTGACATGGAATACAACCTAGCTAGGTTTACTGAATTTGCTATGCACCCATTACCCTTGAGCTGGGTCACGCTGCAATGTCTGAGCTGACATTAAGGGGCACCCACTGACTCACACCCACCACCCGGATCCCATTACATCTACCAATGATTGGAGTTATGTCCACTGTACTCACCCCCTTGTGGCTGCTGTGATGCCCTCAAGCGCCCATCCATATCTCTGTAGGCCACTGCAAGTATGCAGGCCATCAGGGAGTCAGGTTCCGAGAGGCATCCCTTCCTCATTGGGAGGCCATCCCCAGCTGGGTCTCAGTCGTCTCCCTTGCCCAGCAACTCAGGTCCTCCCACCTTTTCCGACAGTGGGTGCTTCCCCTGCTGTAGACCCCCAACGTCCGCACGTCCTTGGTGATGGCATGCAACAATCCCTTCTTCTGATGGACGCTGACCTGCAGAGGTAATACAGATGGGAGGACACAATTACACATACAATCTAGCCTGTCACACATAAGGCCCACTAATCCCATTTCCATCTCCATTGGCACACACATCATCTGGTGCCCACCATGTACTCTACAAACAGACATACTACCCCATAAATGACACGATGCTTGCACACACATTTCCATGCAACTTTGCCACATGCATCGTGCCTAAGGTGTACTCACCTGTTGGCCTGGAGGCCCATACAGCAGTCCATACTGGGGTAGGACCCCTGCCACCAAACGCTCCAACTCCTCTGAAGTGAAGGCAGGGGCCCTTTCCCCGGTCACACGGGCTATGTTAGGTTCCAGACACAGGTCACAGAGGCACACACAATGTAGGTGTTGTCCTGTGGAAAGTCAGGAATCAAGTGAGGATTGAGATAGAAAATGGCGGTCACATCAACTGCGGCGGACACCATCACCGCTGCCGCTGATCCCCATTCACCCCTGTACTCCATAGAGCCCCATATTAGCCAATGAGGAATTGCACAGCGGTGCGAGACCGCCTTCCGCCATGATGCCCAACATCGGTGGAGTTACCTCACTTCCACCTGTCCCTAGATACAAGACAGGCAGTCGCCATTTAATGGTGGTGGACAACATTCAGATAATCCATAACTGCGTCAATGCTGAAGATTACACGTACGTTGACATTACCACTGTCCCATCACATTAATGCTCTATGTACATTGAGGCGGTGGTTCCATTGTTGAAATTGTGACAGCCTACTCACTCCTGTGTCCCTTAGATACCTACCACTGCAGATGAATAGGAGGAGGAGGCAAGCCCCCGTGTACTGACCTCTGGTGGACTTGGCTACAATCGAGGACAGGCACACACTACTCACCTATAGAATGAACAGGGCCACAATAACAGAGCTGTGTGCCCAATTTGAACCTGATCTGATATCAGCTATCTGTCATCCCACTGGGATCCACCTCTTGTGCAAGTTCTATCAGTGCTCAATTTCCTGGCAACTGGTTCTTTCCAAGTAACAGTGAGCTTGGCAGCAGGGATGTCACACCCAATGTTCTCAATTGTGCTGGCAAGGGCTCTGTCTGCCTTAGTCAAACACATGTGCAGCTACATTGCTTTCCTCCAGGTGGATGATTTGGCCACTCTGAAGGCAGGATTCTATGAAATGGGACATATACCCAATATTATTGGGGTGATTTACGGAACACATATTGCGTTTGTACCCCCGCCAGAATGAACAGGTATTCAGGAATCAGAGGAGTTTCCACTCACTCAATGTGCATCTGACAGGTGGATCCCTGTGCTACTCACCTGAGAAGGTCTGCCAGATAGTAGTTGCATACTGCATGTTGCACAACCTGGCCCTCAGATGACATGTGCCTTATCTGCAGGAGGAGACTGGAAATGCCCCTGTGGCAGCAGTGGACCCTGAGGACAGTGAGGATGAGGAGGCAGAGGATGAGGATGTGGACAACAGAACATCAGTTATGCGTCAGTACTTTCAATGACATACAGGTGAGGCAGTGTAACTGACCATTCCTTTGACTATTGTTTTATCTGTGTGGCTGTAGCAGGCTGGCATTCACTTCCTTTGCATCTCAACTTACTGTCACCTATGGCTTCTCATTATGCAGATGTTGGTGATATCACAACAGTGTACTGATGTGATGACTACAGACAGCTACAGGTCATTAATTGTATGCTATCATAATTTTCAGATCATTTGCACATGATGTGGCTGTTTCCTTAAATGCACACTCTCATCACATAAAATACTATCAGTCTAGTTGTGTTCAAGGGTGTTTATTGTAGTGCAAATAATTGATGGAAAAGTGCAATGGAATGGGGTGATGGTAGAGGAAACTCCAGGGTATTGATCCATTCTGTTTGTATCACAGGTCCAGTGTCCAAGGGGAGCAAAGGCAGTTCAAAGTGGACAAGGTGACAGGGAGGGATACAAGGGGGACATTCAGGAGGGTCTTATTTCCAGGCGGCGGTCTTGGTGTTGGCAAGTGTCTCTGGCTTCTGTCTGGGTCGCAGGGAAAGTTTGCGGGGTGTTTCACCTTATGCAGGGGGAGGGGGGCTGGTGGCCTGTGGGTCCTGTGGCCGAGCCTCCTGCCCACTAGCTGCAGCGGAGGCAGAGGGCTGATCAGTAGGCTGCCTAGTGGTAGGGGCCCGCTGGTGTGCTGTCCATTCCCTCATGATGTTGCCCATGTCTGCCAGGACCCCTGCTATGGAGACCATGGTGGTGTAGAGTGCCTGCAAATCCTCCCTGATCTCGTGATGTTCCTCCTGCAGCCGCTTGTTCTCCTGCATGTTGGTAAGGATCTGGCCCATTGTGTCCTGGGACTGTTCGTAAGCCCCCAGAACATTGTGAGTGCCTCCTGTAGAGATTTTCTCTGGGCCAGTCCTCCCCCTGGCGCACAGCAGTCCTCCCAGTGTCCCTGTTCCCCTTTGCCTGTGTTCCCTGAACGGTGTGCCCACTGGCACTGACCCCAGGACCCTGATTGACTTGGGTGTGAGGTGTGGACTGGGGTCCCTGTACAGGTGGGCACACTGCTGATTAACATGTCCTGGGGACAGAGGTGTGGGGATGTTGGGTGGGTGCTGTGGTGTTTGATACTGATGGGAGAGGCTCTGTGGTGGACTGTGAGTAGGCTGGGGTGGCCGACTAACCAGTGGTCCCTGATGGGCAAGGTAGTTCATCCAGATCCAGAAATCCAGAGTTACTGTCATCACTGGAGGCATCTCCTGTTGGGGGACTGGTTAGACGTGGCACCTCCTCTCCGCTGACATTGACTGGGGCACCTGTGGGGATGTAAGTGATGTATTACGCCTCATGTCTGTGACAAATTGTACATCCCTAGCTTCTCCTCTATCATTGCTGTTGCCCTGCCACCTTTGTTTGTGTATGGTGATGTATTGTGGGATTGTTAGTTCTCCATGTTGTGTATGCTTTTGTGATAGGAGTACATGCAGGGTTGGGAGGGCTGTCCATGCATTGGTATAGCATGCAGGGCTAGGCATTGGCGTTAGTCATATGTGTAGGTGGATTGTGTGGGATGGAGTGGAGTGATGGGAGTGAGGGTGAGGGGGTGTGATGGCATGCAGGTATGGGGGTGATAAGTAGTAAATGTTGACTCACCAATGTCCAGCCCTTTGGCAACTCCAGTTAGTCCCTCAGGATGCAGTATTGCCAAGACTAGCTCCTCCCATGCTGTCAGGTGTGGGGAGGGGGAATCCACCACCAGTCCTCTGGATGGCGAGCTGGTGGCTTGCTGCCACAGAATGTACCTTCCCCCATCAGCCGTTCCACCTCTTCCTGATGTCGTCCCTTGTTCTTGGATGCTATCCCACAGCGATCACACTTTCCAAGATTCTACGCCATAGCTCCATCTTACTGGCAATGGATATTTGCTGGACCTGTGCTCCAAACAACTGTGGCTCTACCCTGACTATTTCCTCCACCATGACCCGCAACTCCTCTTCAGTGAAACCGGGGTGCTTAGTGGGGACATGGGTGTTGTGTGTTGATGAGAGGATGTTGAGTAATGTGGTGGGGTGTGGGATGTGGGGTGTGTGTTGGTTGTATGGGTGTTTGTGGTGTGTGTCTAGTTGTCTTAGTGGTTTTGGTCTCAGTCTGGTGGCAATAATCGGTGTTCATAAATGGTTGTGTGTAATGTGAGGGTGTGTTTTATAGTGCTGTGGGTGGGTGATTTTGGTTTTGGACAATGTAGTGCTGTTTTGTATTTGGGTGTCCATTCTGAGCGCGTCCGTGTGTACTGCCAATGGTTTACCACCATTGAATGTCCGCTGTGGTGATTCATGGGTCATAATGTGGTGGGCGCTGTATTGTTGGCGTAACGATATGGGTGTTGGTACTGACACTTTAAAACTGACCTTTCGTCCCGTGGATTTGTATATGTAGCAGTATTCTATCGTATTGGTGTGTGTGTGTGTGTCATAATATGGCGAACGGATATCCGCCACAGCGGTGGTATGTTGGCGGCTGTCACCCCCGCAGTAAGGGGGATTTACTGCCAATGTCATGATGAGGGCCTTAGTCTCTTCAGGGACCAGAAGTCATCTTAGAGGTTGTTTGCCCTCTGGCTTTTTCCTCCTACTTGGGGCCAGTTCCGGAAGGCACTTTCTACATAGGCATTACCTGTGTCAGCAGCAACATGGTTAGTCGAAGGGGTCACCCGTTCCTCTGGCAGTCATAACTGTGAAATCTTTGCCCTCTGGTCCAATCTGCTGCCAAAGACTATTCACTGGGCATCAGCTCCATGACAGTTTACAACACCAAAGGTCCAGTCGTTGTCCAGAGAACATGGAATCGGATCCATCTCACCTCTAAGAAGTTCCAGTGGACCAGGCTCAAATTCTTGTTCAGGCTGTTAAGGGCAGACACATGAATTACAAAACTAGAGCAATAAAAATTTGGCCTGAGGACAAGCCTTAACATCCTGAGCTTTTGATGTTCTTACGATTTCATCAACCATTCCACAGTATTCTGGGGACCCAAATAAAATAAGGAAGTTTCTTTGACTGTATTGTTTGCCCTAAACTCTGCTCAGTTTTCACAAGATTGGGCCAAGGTAGGACATTTAATCAGTGCCCTGTCTGGACCATCACTAGCCTGGGTGACCCCTTTAGTGGCTGCAGAAAATGTTAGTGTCTTGAACTAGATACTTTCTTGAGTATCTTTAAACTAATGTTTGAAAGACCTGATTTAGAATATTCTGTGGAAAAAGCCCTCTGTGAGATCCAACAAGGACAACAGGATGTCTTGACATACATAAAAGGATTCTGTGAGCTGGCAGCTGAGAAATTCTGGGTAGAACGAACCCTGATAACATTGATTGAAGAGGCTTTAAGGAGGAAATAGGAGATGGAGTAGTTAATTTAGCTTGATCGGCATCCTTGTCTGCTTTGATAGATCATGTTTTATAGATCAAACACTGCCTACCAGAGCACAAAGCATAATACTGAAGGGTTTGTCCTTTTTCACCCTCCATCCTGACTTTTATGCCAGAAGGAAAAGGTTAAATCCAAAGATTCTTTATCTTCAATTTCCGGAGAAGAACCTATGTAATTAGGCCTAGCCCAGGGCCCTCGTTCTGAGACTGAGAGAGCAACTCGCTGGAAAAAAGGCCCATATAATTTTGTATTGTAGATCAACTAAAAATCTGATCACCAACATTTCAGTTCATCACCCAAGCCCTTCAGGAAACATCAGGTACCATCCTTTGTGAAAGGGGGAAGAATGGAAATCCCTCAAGTCCCTTTTGTTGGAGTATCAGGTTACAAGCTTCTTCCACTCTTTCTTCTACCAGTGTTCCCAGATCTGCCTGATGGAAAAAGAGAAAGAATCCTGACATTATTGGATTGTAGGACAAGCAGCTTACACCTAGATGAGTGCTGGGCCAGAAAAAAGAATGCTTCCAAGATTTCCTAGAAATCACCATAACAACTTCAGACGGTAAAGGCACTCCCTGAAGTTCTGGGCCTGTCACAGAAATGTCAGAATCAGTAAGAATGGCCTTTGGTAAACACCAGGAAACAATGTACATTGGCCTACTTTAATCTCCTAATCATATAGCTATCCTGTGTATACCTTTGTTGACTTGACATAACCCATAAATCAACTGGGAAACCAGAACTATGTCTTCCTCTTCTCAATTCTGCCATAATCATTGCTATTCTTCAGCTGATTTCTGGACTCCAAAGGAAATGGCTTCAGCAAAAGACTCAAGTATCAACCTTTTTTAAGGTGTTCTTGGTCAATTCCGCAATGGTGATGATACCCTTGAAAAACCAAAAGAAATATTCTTTCCTCCTCATCGGGTTATTCCTACTGAACCAGAACCAACTGCTTCTTTTGGAAGAGTGCATTCTCTAGTAGAATCAGAAAAGTAAGTCTTAAGGCAACATGGTCAAGAAAATATGCAAAACTACCTCAAAACCTGGTCTTCCTCTCCTGCCAGAGCACCACTCTTTTTGATGCAAAAAAATCCAAACAGCTGAGACCATGGATTGACTGCAGAGGTTTGAACAATATCATCATAAAGTACAGATGTTCTCACTCCTTAATTAAGGACATCTTAGAATCAATAAGAAATGCCAGAGTTTTAACCAAATTAGATCTTTGTGGAGCCTTATGCCTTCTGCGGATAAATGAAGGAGGTTGGAAAATGGCATTTTGGACTCCATTAAGTCACTTTGAGTACTGTATTATGCCCTTTGGCATAAACAATGCAGCATCCATATTTTAACTTTTTATACACCATATAATTTCTGACATGCTAATTCAATTTTTTGTGGTATACCTAGACAATATCCATGTCTTCTCTAAAGATCCTCAGTCACATCACATGCATATCAGCTAAGTATTCACTAGACTGTGCCAAAACCAACTTTATTGCCTTGAAAAATATTAATTTGATCAGTCTGAATTTGATGATTTAGGCTTGTGCATACATAGTACTGAAATTCCGATAGATCCACCTAAAGTGTCAGCTATGTTGGAGTAGCCGTATTCAAGTGTTAAGGAAACCCAATGTTTTCTTGTCCTAGCCAATTTCTACCTACAGTTTATTGACCGCGTTGCCCAGTTGACCAGTAACATCACTTGTGTTCTTTAAAAAAACTTACTCTTTAGCTTAGGAAGCCTCCAGACTCTAAAATGAACCTTTGATCAAGCTCTCATCTTACGTCACCCTGATCCAACTAAAATGTTCATTTTTTAAACTGATGCATCATTTTGAGCTACTGGAGCAGTTCTTCTTCCGCTCCACAAGACTACAGATTAGGACATCTTGTTTTCTATCTTTCTCATATACTGCCAGATTCTGAGGGGAATTACTCAGTTTTAGAAAAATAACTCTTAGCCATGAAGAAGGCTTGCTTTGAATAGAGGCATTTTCTAATGGAATCTTGAGAATTCTTTGACATCCACACTAATCACCGCAATATCCAATGCCTCAGGAATATACCGTGCCAGAACACTCACCAAGCTTGATTGGCTTATTTCTTTAATCAATATGATTTTATCAGCACTCATGTTCCAAAAATATTCTGTCTGGTGCTCTTTCAGGAGCTCATCCAATTTTTTCTTCCTCCATAAAGATCATTGGAGTTACACAGCCATTCCTTGACAGAGTTCAAGCCAGTTATTTCTCAATCCCAGGAATGAATGAGAGTAGTTGCCTTGCTAACTTTGTAAAAAGGACAGTCTTGCTTTTGAGGTTGAAGCCCTTTTTATTCCATATAAAGATCTCAAAAGCAAAGTCTTCAAGATGTGTCACGACTAAGCTGTTGCTGGTGTTAGAGGAAGTAAATCTATCTTGGAACTCATTCTTCAATCCTTTTGTTGGCCGTCTTTCTGATGAGACACTGAGATCTACTTTGGATCCTGTCCAATCTAATCTCAGGGAAAATTTTCTCACTCCTGTCCTTCAGGACTTTTGCAAACCGTACCTGTTCCACCAGACCTTTAGCACACTATCTCTAATGATTTCATTGTTACGGTCAAATGGTCACGTATGACTATTTTTCCAAAAGGGCTAATTTTGCATCCCTAATACATTACCCTCATCCAAATTCTAAGGACAAATCTATTTGCAGGAAATCTTTTATCTGCATGGCATGCTTCAAGTTATAATTTCTTATCAGTACCTTCCATGCTTCTTGAAATCTTTTTGCAAATCTATTCAAATTGAGGTGGTCCTACCTCTTGTAGTCACCCCCAGACTAATGGTCAAACTGAATGACTGAACCAAGGGCTGGAATAGCATCTCTGCTATTTCTGTAATGCCACTCAAAGGGACTGGCCATCCTTTTTAGCCTTGGCTGAGTTTTCCTATAACAATTTCATCCATAGTGCTACTCAATCTTCACTATTTTTCTGGCTCTATAGCCTTCATCCTCAGACTTTTCCCTCTGGAACTCAGAGTTCTCACATGGTGCCCTCTGCTTCCAGCTTTGTTGGGCAGCTGCAAGCTGTTCATTAGAAGATTTCCCTTCATCTTCAGGCATCTAAACAATGGATGCACTTTTATGCTGATAAACATTGCATCTGTTCTACTTAGAAAATTGGGGACAAAGTATGGGTTTCATCAAAGTTTTTTCCATCTCATCTCTCTCACAATACATTCACACCACAATTCTATGAGCCTTTTAAGATTGTTCAGGTCATCAATCCAGTCACCTTCAAGGTCCAACTGCCTCTCCATTGGTAAATCCATCCTATATTTTATGTCTTCCAGTTGAACGTTTACCATGTAATTCCCTTTCAGTGATGATTTTCTCGACATCCCCATGTGCTGGTTTGTAATGAGCCTGAGTTTGAGGTACAGGAGATATGTGATTCACGCTTCATAAATTGAACACTCCAAATTTCGATCCATTGGAAAAGATAGCCACTAAGTGAATGGTTTTGGAAAGATGCATCTGATGCTCATGCTCCTGGTCTGGTTAACTGCTTCTTCAGTAAGTACCCTGATAAACTCAGGGCTTCTGAATGGGGGCATATTGTGGCATTCCACTTGGAAACAGCATCCCATAGCGGGTGGGTCGCGTGCTTCAGTGGGAGCGAGTCAAACTGCGTGGATTGTGGAGGCACCCGCAGGCTGCAGCAGTCCCACAATCTCCTCCCCTTAAGGTAGCCAGCCTTCTGGTATACTGGGAGGTTTGTTGCTGAAGACCTCAGCATCTCCATGCTACAATTCCTTCTTCCTCTTAGAATCTTATGGTGTCTGGATAGGTTATGCTGCTGGTTCCTTCATTGATCTCTATGGAACTTTTCCAGTCCAACATGATGGTCTGATTTCCTCTGAGGTATTTCCTGTCTTGGACTGATTTAAGCAGGGGTTTCTGTTTACTATTTGTGTTGCAATGTTCCAAGTCTCCTGTTGCGTGTTGCAGCACTCCTTAGTCTTCTCTGGGATCAACTGACTTCTTCCTGTTTGTTCCCAGTTGTCAAGTCATCTTAAATTAGTTTGGATTCTCTAACTCTGCCTTGTTTCCTCACTTAGGGCCTGGTTTCCATCTCAGCAGATGGAATACTTAATCACAACCGTGGTGGATATCACCTTCCACCATATTACAATCTCTGTAGGATATAATGGGATCATAATATGGCATGATGCACCACTTTTCATACATTTGCCCTATTAAGTTCAACACACACAAATACATAAATTCTGTTACATTCCTAGATGTGGAGCTAAGAGCCAATGATAACAGATTGACCACTACTCTGTGTAGAAATCTTGTGGACAAAAAACAGTGCTCTGCACTCTGACAGTTATCACCTGCGACCATAAAGGAGAATCTACCATATGATCAGTGTATAGAATAAAGGATATGCATGAAAATGAAATTTTGCAGTACTTAAATAGCTACCTCATAGAAATCGTTATTTAAGAAATGTAAAGTAGGAATCGCTTTTTGGAAATCACTATTAAGAGATCCCATTGCATTTGAGTCAATGGCGGGTTTTGCATTTCCTAATTATCTTATTAGGAAATCACTATTTAGAAAATGCAAAACTAAAGATATCAATGGGCAAAAGGACCCCCTTGGTGCACCCCAAAGTAGGGATGCACCCATAGAGCACACATATGCCTAAGTGACATGTGTGTGCTCTATTGCAATGAAAAAAGTAATTTGGGGTCCTTTTTTGAAATTGCACCTGGTTACCACTGACTTCAAGTCAATGGTAATTGCAGCTCCTAAGTCTCATTTAGGAAATGCATGGTACATCAGAATAGGAATCACAAATAAGAAATCCCTAGTTGCGATTCCTTAATGGGCTTTGTACATAAGAAAAGCCCAGTTTGCATTTCTTAACAGCCCAAAATACGGATTTAGACCATTATGAAATGCAAACTGGTTTCGTACATCTGGCCTATTATTTCCACCATGCAGTCCTACCATATACAAAGCTGATTGACAATGGTTACCCACAAAGGTTGTTGAGGAATTCATTAAAGAGGCTAAGTTCCCCCCTCAATAGACACTCTTAGAGATAAAAAAGGAAATAAACATTCTGGAGACATTAACCTGTATGTCCACTTTCTGTCCAAGATCCAACCAGTTTAAGCGATCAAAATTGGCATGTGTTATCCAGCCTAGATTGCAAACTAGAACGTCACTTACATTTCATCATCCTTTGTCTACAATGTCAATATGTTACAAAGTAACTTTTACTTGCCAAGAATCCGAGAGATGCCATGGAGTGGTGAGCCGAATTGAAACATTTAGCACAGCTTTGAAGGATCCTTTAAGCAACCTAGCACCAATGCAGGCATCCTTTCACCCTGCTTTAGGGATGCCTGCGTTGCATGCAGGATTGTTTTTGTGAAGGAAGGAACCCGTTCCTGTACAAAACCAATCCTGAGAGGCTTTTTCCTCTTTCTACACATATAAAGAGAAAAACAAAGGAGGAGAAAACAGAATTATTCCTTGATAAACCAACCTGGAGAGGGGTATTTTTTGGCGCATTCCCAGGTTTACAAGTTCTTGTAAATCTAGGAATACGTCAGAATCCATAGATGTAGTGTGGAAATACCCACGCAACACTCGTGGAAACGCCTCCCTGGTGCACATTACTCAAGTTTTATGAAGCCACGCAGGGCCATGCAAGGTGGCCTGGTGTGGCTTCTTACATCTCACTTAAGGTTTGCGTCACTCTTGCATCACATTGCATAGTGCAAGAATGATAAGAATGATTCAAGCCAGGTCATAAATATGGTCTTTAATTTTTTATTTTCATTTTTATATTTTTAAATCAATTTGTTCTTTTCAAAAAAACAGTCCAAGGTATTTGTGTTTTGCAAGATTCACGTGTGCGGCACTTTTATCGTAAAAAATCCATATTGAAACTTACAACATAAAATTTACATTTTTCTTTACCCAACAGCTCTACCAGTTCCATGTCCTTAGGAGACCCCAGAATCACTGGAGTATTGAAGTTTGGGAGAAGCAGACATAGAAAGGATTGAGCTTCTCCCAGATTAAAGAATCTGTCACAGTCACTGGATTTGATCCACAAGATATAGGCCCTCATCATGACCCTGGCAGTCCAAAGACCGCCAGGACCACAGTGGTGATCTCATCGCTGATGGGCCGTAGGTGAAGACCTCCACATTATGGGTGTGGTGGGTTGGCCTCTGCCAACCCACCACATCCCCGCTCATCCCGTCATGGTGGGTGGAAAGCCGGGCCGGAGATTAGCATCTCTGACCTGGTGGTCCACTGAAGATTGCCGGTGGCATCACGAGTTGGCTTTCCACCAGGGTTTCCGTGGCTGTAGCACCGCCACAAAAACCCTGGCAGAAAGGCTACCAGTGACAGGAAAGGCTACCAGTGACAGGAAATGTCTTTCCTTTCACCAGTAGACAACTCCCCCAAACCCCCCTCAATCCTAATACCGCCCCACCCTCCTTCCATGCCAGAATCCCTACCAGAACAACACCCACTCCCTGCATACACGCACACACACACGCACCCCACATACACTCATTGAGCAACACTTACATACATGCATTCACCCAAATGCATCCATACTCACCCTCACAAACATGCATCCATACTCGCATTCACTCACATGCATCCATACTCGCATTCACACAAACATTCCAACACACAATCACTTCAACAATCATACACACATTCAAACACCCATACACACACGCATTCAAACATGCATTCAAACACCCATACACACACACATTCAAACACTCATTCAAGCACACACATTCAAACACGCATTCACACACATTCAAACACATGTATACACATTTACATTCTCACACGCGGGCAACACCCACTCACACACGTGCACACAACAAACCCCACCCTCTCACCCCTTCCCCGGTCAGACGATCGACTTACTGTGTCCGGCGAGGAACAGGCAATTCCACCCCAGGCAGCGCCCTGCATCACGACACCGCCAGGCCTTATGACAGGTCATAATATGGCTGGTGGAGTCCTTTTGACGTGGTGGGACCAGTGGTGAAACCGCCCATACGCCTCTGACCGCCAGCATGACTACTGGCGGATTCCCGCCCAATTTGTGGCAGAAATCCTTCAGTACTCGTAATATGGTGGACGTAAGACTGCCAGCACTGGTGGTTTTTTGGTGCCCGTGGCTTCGGCTCTCTGTTGAAAAGACCGCCGAAGTCATATGAGAGCGATAGTATGGGTTACAATGTCACAAACTATGGAATTTAACCGTACTATGACTTTTTAAAAATAAGAACTCAAACAAATTATTTTGCTTATTACATTTCTTTTCACTGACTTTTCTGGTCAACATTTCATGAACGTGTAATGGTGTTGGGTTAGCACAATTGAGGATGCTGTTGTTTGCGCTCACTTTGGGTGTATGAGAATATACTTTGTGTCTTTGTTGAAAGTTATTAATGGAGTATTAATGTGTTTGAATTTCATAAGATATTCGTCACAAATGTTTTAAAATTAATCAAATGAATGTTACATAATCGGTTTAATCATGAAATTAAGGGCCAGATTTAAGAAAATTGGCACTGCACCCAGTGCAGTGCCATTTTTCTTGTGCCCCTTAACGCCCCTCCTAACGCCACAGTGTGTGTGCCATACCTAAGATATGGGGCACCATGGCAGTAGTTAGGGAACTAGCCCCAGAAGTTTTGATGCTAGTTCAGAGCTTTAAAAAATGATAATGCTAATCCTGCAAAGCCCATTGCTGCCCATTGTAAACAATGGTGTGATTCCTTTTAATGCCTGCGCTGAGCAGGCATTGAAAGTGGCAAAAAAAAATTGGTAAAGAAATGTTTTAGATTTCTGTGCACCATTTCCACCCCCCCACAACGGGGGAACGCCCCCTTTGCATATATTATGCCTGGTGCAGGCATAATGTAGTGAAAAGGGTTAAAAAGTGGTGCAATGCATGCCTTGTACCACCTTGTAAATTTGGCTCAGCGACTTTGCCCACAGTGGGCCCCATTAGTGTAACGAAAAATGATGATACTGTGGTGCAAGAAGGCGCTAGGGGCTCTTAAATCTGCCCATAAGTTGTTAACGCAAGGTATCAAGTACCATGGAAGCATGCACAAGGGAAAAGACACTTTCAGGAGGCCTAGGAATGGGGAAAAAGCCCACGACTTTACTTCTTCCTGTAGGTCCATTCAATCAGTCATTGCACCCACTTGTAGGGGTACCTCTGCTTCCCCTTTGAAATGGTGGCTCGGTACTGCCTTGAGTGTGAAAGATGGAATAGCTGCTTCGAACAGCCACTCTGCCTTTCACTAATGTACTTCCTTTAGGTTGCAGCTGCCCTGAGGACAGTGTGTTATATGATATAGGGTGCTCTGCCCATGTTTAAGCCTAACATGCTTCTTTAAAGTTGAGCATTGACTATGTGCCCTAATTGTAATACTGGCCCTGGCCTTTTTCTGCTAGGTTTGTTCTAAACCTGTATTGCAGCAACAGAGGCTCTGAACTATTGACTGCACTATATGTAATGCAGAATACTTAGAAAACAACTTGTTTGGCTACATGAGATCAGTATGGTAGTCGTATTTCTGGAATTAAATGGTACCTAGAGTGACACTGTTGATCATAATTGTCTAGTATCATTCTCACTATGATAACTATCTGCTGGTAATAATCTGGTGAAGCCTTTTAAATAAAGGAGCTGTATGTGGAAATCTCCCAGTGGTTCAAATGTTAAGTGTTTGAACAATGGAGTGTAGCAAGACCTGCAGTTTCAGCATTATTGCATGTTTGGGATTGAGCAATTGTGGTTGGCCACATTTCTGGCATTATTTCTAGGCACAATGAATTGTCATGGTGACACAGGTCTAGACTCAGATTTACTAAGCTTTTGCTACATGGCTGTGTTACTTTTGTGGTGCAGTCCAGACGTAAAATCCATTTTGGCATTTTCTAAGCCATGGAAAGTTGATTAAGAAGCTTTGCTTGCTTTAGTAAATACTAGGTCTGGTGCATAGTATTGCCTTGCCTTACTTTGCCTCGAGTAGGCATTACATCAGTGCAGCATGAGTGCCCCCATGCACCACCCATATATTTTGAAGCAAACCCAGATTTCCAAAGACTTGTGAACCTGGATTTGCATCAAAATGATGTGCCTACCTGACAGAGATGTAAACAGGAGAAACTTCGGCAGCCCAAACAGTAGGAGGAGACTATGGGGCAGATGTAGGTAGGAAAAGTTTTGCGAGTCGGAAATTGCGAGTCAATGCGAATCGCAATTTCCGACTCGCAAAATGGGATCCAAGAAAAAAAAGCGACATCAAATTGCGAGTCGCAAATGATGTCGCACCGCAGATTGCAAGTCCGCTGTTAGCGAGGTCGCTTTTTGCGAACTCGCAATATGCGAGTCGGGTGTCGCAATTTGCAACTGGCCCGCAAATTGCATGCAGGTGCAGCAAAACAGTTGGAAAAACACTTCCTGACTCTCGCTGATGACATCAGAACCAGGAAGTCATCAAATACACCTGGGAGGAGGGAGGTCCACACCCTTTTCAAACTGCTGTGCAACTACCAGGAGAGAGGAGCTGCTGCTACCATGGAAGACACAGGCAGTGCAGGAAGGAAAAGGAAACTCAAGTTTTCAGAAAAAGAACTTGAGGTGCTAACAGAAAAATGCTGGCAGCACCATGACCAACTTTTTGGCAAGGCAGCCCTGAGTGTCCCAGACACTGAGAAGAGGAAGATCTGGCTGCAAATCCAGGAGAGGATCAATGCAATTGGGGTGAGCCACCGAACCCAGGGTGAAATAAAAAAAAGGTGATACGACCTGTGCTCCAGAACAAAGGAGAGGGTGGCAGAGCGACTCAGGGAAATGAGGTGCACAGGAGGAGGCCCATCCACCATCGCACCACCCAAAGCCATGGAGTTATTGGTGGAGCAGACACTGGAGCCTGAGGCTGTGTCAGGAATGGGAGCATTGGACACTTCTGCGCAAGGGACATCCAAAAGTAAATACCATGAAATATGCATGTACACCTACAAATGCAGTATCCACACCCTCCCAGTACACAGCAGCAGGCACAACCAGACTAGCTCCATTCCAGACTAGCAACCACCAGAATGGTGCATAATGGGCAATGTAGTACAGTAGTCAGCATATAGGCAAATGTTTATTATGAGGCATACAACAGATGTTAGAGACTGACAGTGTGTTCCCTATGTCCCACAGGTCTCCCACACAACACCCCCACCAGCCACACCATCCAGGGAGAAGACAGCAGGCCACAGGCAGTGCAGGAGGCTGCAGCAGCTTTTCCATGGCCCAGCACAACACCACCACATTCTCCTTCAGAAGAAGTACAGGACATGGAGGAAGAAAACATGACCCCTGGCCCCAGCCACACAGTGAGACATCCAGAGCCAGCAGCACAACCGCGTCGCAGACGCAGATGCCAAGTCCAGAAGGTGCCCCAGGAGGAGATAGGGGAGGCAGCAATGTCTGCAGTCGAGGCATCCCTCCTTACCGGTCAGCGCCTGCAAACAAGGCAATTACGGATAATATCAGGTGCATTGCACAGATGGAAAAATATTATGACACATGGCCTGGCTGATGTGACCTCACAGTTCACAAGACTAAATGACAATGTGAGCGAGCTTACACAGTCAATCTGCCAACTAGTGACGGAACTGGTGGCTGATAGACACAGCGCAAGACGCCGGGAGCGCCACGTAGTTACTAGATTTGACCGCATGGCAGCGTCCATTGGCCGTCTGGCCACGAACACTACAGGCCTGTCAAGACGGACCGTGAGTCTGCAGGTCGAACTTGGCTACTTTGCAGGGGATGTGGCACGGGGACTGGGGCACATTAGTCACGCAGTGGACTTGTTGGAGGCCAGGCAGGTGGCAAGGGGCAAAAATAAAACCCCTCAGCACAGTGAGGAGGGGTCCACTATTAGCAGTGTGTCAGCCACTGACTCACGTGTGCTAAGGAGTGGAAGTGCACGGCAGGGGTCAGCAGACCCACCAGGGACGAGCCATGCTGGGCGAACCAGGAGGAGGGTGTAGGCCACAACACAGCAGGACTCATGAGGTACATGCAGTTAATGTGTCCTCATGAAGGGTGGACATGTGCAGCCCCTTACGGACAGTTATGTTATTTCGACATTTGGTTCACAAATTAAACAGTTTTGTTTGTTCCACTACACAACTGGGCTCTTTTTGTGTGACATTAGTGAATGTGGTGACAGTTCCAACGTACCTTCCAAAGTATTGGGTTGCAATGTGGTCCCGTGTCTGTCTGCCTTGATTTTCAATGCTTCTATCTCCAGGCTGGCGATGTGGTAGCTCTTACTCCTCATCCTCCGAATCAGGGTCTTCAGGGGTGAGATGTAGCCCATGTCTGGTGGCAATGTTGTGTAGTATTGCCTGTGTGCCAACTATCTTGAATGCTGTTATTGGGGCATACTGGAGCGCACCTCCACTTCTGTGGAGGCATCTGAATCTTGCCTTTAACAGTCCAAAGGTCCTCTCAATGACATTTCTGGTCCGCCGATGTGCACTGTTATATCACCTCTCATTCTCATTGCCAGGTTTTAGGTACGGGGTAAGTATCCATGGTCTTAGCGCATATGCGCTGTCACCTGTTTGGCAAAAATAAGCACTGTTAGCAGGGCATGGATGGTTTCTACAGTGATCTGTGTGTATGGCTTCAGGGTGTATTCAGCAATACCTAATGGATATCCGTCTCCAATCTCCCCACGTTCTAGGCGTTGGTGTATCCCACTGTGCCTGAATATGTATGAGTCATGTGTACTCCCTGGAAATTTGGCTACAATGTCTGTGATGACATTATGGGCGTCACATACTACCTGGATGTTCAGTGAGTGGGTACATTTCCTATTGCGGAACAGATATTCCAGATCTGCAGGAGGACAAATTTGTATATGTGTCCCATCCACACACCCTATAACATGGGGGAAGTTGGCAATTCTGTAGAAGTCCAACTTGGTGCTGTTAATTTCTGCCTCATTCCTGGGTAGGTATATATATCTGGACATGTGTGTGTGAGTATGGCATCTAGGAAACATCTGAGGAATCGTGAGAGTGCACTTTGGGATACCCCACCTGCCACTGCAATAACCCCCTGCTAGCTACCCAAGGCCAAGAGGTGCAGTGAGCATAGCAATTGAACATGTGTGGGGATGGCGCTGCCGTGCATAGTGTGGCGTTGAAGCTGCGGATTGAGTAGTTCAATTAATTCTAATATTACTGCACTGCTGAGTCTGTATTTGTCATAAATCTCCTCCTCAGTTTGTTGGAAAAGTGTCTGCCTGGTTCTGTATAGCCTCTCTTGTCTCTGGCTCCTCCTCCTCCTCTGCTGGGCGGCGTGGACTCTCCTCCTCCTTGCTATCACATATATTTCAGCCATGTTGAGTAACCCAGATGCCTTCTGGGTCTCCTTTTATACTTTGGTTCTGGTTACCACCTGCTCTGACTTAGTGGTAATTTGGGTGTGCAAAATGGGCTTTTTACGACTAGTCGCAATTTGCGAGTGGCTTTTTCATATGATTTTCAACTCGCAAATTGAGACTTCCTATTTGCGGGTCGCTAAATCAGGTCACTATTTTTGCGAGTCTGTAATGGCTCGCATCGCAAATTGCGGATCAGGCCATTTGCGACTCGCAAACTTTTGCTACATTTGGCCCTTAGCCTCTTAGGACCCTGCCTGTAATGCAGGCAGCCTTGCAGCTTGGTGGAAGGGTGCCTGCATAGGTGCTAGGCTGCATATAGTGTACCAGAGCTAAGAGAGAACAGAAGTGTGCCATATCTTGGTAGACAGGACACATTTCTGCTCTCTCCTTTGTAATGCAACACAATACAGCAGGTTGCATTGTGTTGAATTAAATATTAATAAATCTGCCCCTTATTGTATTGTTATTGGTAACCTAGTTCTTCAGTTCTACTTACTGCTGGTTGCATTGTGCTGCTCTGTGGCCTTTGCACGAAGGTTGGCCCCTGAATAGGTAGTTACTGTAACAACGTATTCTGGAGTATTCGTATGGAACAGTGCATTATAGTGGTGTTTTGTGTATGTTGTTTCTGGTTCTCAGTGGGCTTATCTGCTACTCTACACAACGAGTCAATTAGGGCATGCCTCTCTCACACATTAACATTGTACTGCCTTGTATGTTGAATAGCTCTTGTGTAGGATATATCTTAGCCCAGTATGCTGACAAACACTAATGCCCCATCATTTGGTGCCTTTTGGTGGGAACATGGAGCTTACCTGCATAACAAATGGAGGGAGAACCACAGCCAGACTAAGGCCCTCATTACAACATTGGCGGTAAAAGGCGCTTACCGTTGTGCAGAAGACCGCCAAAACACCGCCGCGGCCGTGGAATTACGCCACAGCTATTATGACCCACATCTTGGAATCCGCCGAAATTCAGACACCCACACAAGACCGCCACACCAAAGGTCAGTGATAAACTGGCGAAAACAAAACCTCCACCGTCACGCCAAGAGAAACACGCCCATGCTATCACGACCCACCAATCCACGCGGCGGTCTTTCCACCGCGGTATTCCATTGGCGGTACACACCGTCGCGCTCAAAATACACACACATCTCCAAAACACCGCCACATTGGACAATTCAAAATACACACACCTGATACACATACAAACACCACTTCCACACACCCAACACAATATAAAACACACACCCACATCACCCACAAACCCCTATGACCAAAAATCTGAGACGAAGGCCAGATAGACAGAGAGCACAGCAACTGAGAACCCCACCACACAGAGGCACACAACACCACCATCCATACAACATTACACGCACAATACACCACACACCACTACACATCAACACTTACACCACCCCACACATCACCCACACCACCTCATGTCACGCCAAAGACACCCCAGGTTTTCCGAGGAGGAGCTCAGATCATGGTGAAGGAAATCCTACGGGTAGAGCCACAGCTATTTGGCTCACAGGTGCAGCACGCATCCATAGCCAGGAAGATGGAGCTATGGCAAAGAATCGTGGACAGGGTCAACGCTGTGGAACAGCATCCAAGAAATCGGGAGGACATCAGGAAGAGGTGGAACGACCTACGGGGGAATGTGCGTTCAGTGGTATCCAGGCACAACATCGCAGTACAGCGGACTGGCGGCGGACCCCCACCTCCTCCCCCACAACTAACAACATGGGAGGAGCAAGTCTTGACCATCATGCATCCAGAGGGCCTCGGAGGAGTCGGTGGAGGAATGGACACTGGTAAGTTAAATCTCAACTATTATATCCCCCACCCTACCTGCATGCCATCACACACCCCCACCCTTCCCCCCCATCACTCCAACTCCTCACTAATGTACTCATAACACAAACCACCCATCCCAATACCAAGCCCCGCATGCAAAAACAAAGCATGGTCACCCCTTCACCAAAGTATGCTCACTGCACATACCCATAACAACCCCCTAACCACCATCACACAAACCCAAACACAGGAATGCTTGCACTGGGGTACACAAACACCCACCCATTGCACACCATAACTCACACACATGCACTAATCATGCTCTTATATCCCTGCAGGACCACTACGGAACATCACCACACCGGAGGGTCCAGACAGCTCCACTCCACCCACAGAAGAGGCCCACAGTGACGACAGCAGCTCTGCCGTACTGGATCCTGATGACCAGCCCGGACCATCGTGGGCATCGGGACAGTCGGTTCCCCTTGCACAGGCACAGCCCAACACTGACCTTCCACCCTCTGGTAACACCAGCACAGCACCCACCCAGCGGGCCCATACCTCCGTACCCAGGACACGTCAATCAGCGGTGTGTCCACCACTACAGGGAACCCGGGATAACCCACCACCCCAACAACAACAGGGACCTGGGGGCAGTGGTAGTGGGCACACGGTCCAGGGGACGGAGGCACAGGAACACAGGGGAACTGGGAGGGCTGCTATGCGACAGGGGCGGACAGGCCAAGGGAACCCACCCTCCACGAGGCCCTCTCCTCCATCATGGGAGCATACCACCACTCCCAGGAGATGATGGCCACGGTACTGGCCAAGTTTAAGGAGACCCAGCGCCTGCAGGACGAACTGTATTTGGGGTTCAGGGAGGAGCTCAGAACCATCAGCCCGCCCTGGGCACCATCGTAGGGGTGCTGAAGGGCATACAAAAGACCATGAGGGACTCCGTGGCACTCCAAGGGGCCCCTGACACTAGCATGGACGATGAACTGCCCACCACCTCCCCCGGCGCTAGTGGACAGGACGCCCCGCCACAGGACCACCATACCAGCACCCCACCCCCTGCAGACGGACAACCACCCCGCAAGCGGTCCCTGAGATCCAGGAACAGGACAGAGCAAGATGGCAATACCCCCGCCAGGAAATGAGAACACCCTGATTGTCCTCCCACTGTCTCACTTTGTTACCCTGTCCCGATTGGAACTGCCCCATCTTCACTTCCTATGCCCATATGGGCAGTGCACCTGTGTGACTAGTGGACTGGACTCTGCCATGGACATTCCTCCACTGTCCCCCATCACCATATCACTACCCCCCTCCATTTTTTTGCACTGAAATAAACACCATTGAACCACAAAACAATCTGGAGTCAGTCTGTGATTTGTTAAATATGTATAATCTATGTGTCAACATGCCTTCCAATTTTATAGCCAACATACCTATGTCACACATCACAAGTCCTTGAAGGATGCAAGCAGATGACACACGTTGCTAACCACACCTGTGAAACCGTAATGGAAAGGTACAACTCAGTGACCAAATACTGCTATGAACTGACAGACAGGATAGAGGTAGAAGTGTGAAAGTGAATGTAATGGTAAAAAGAAAACTGTTCTCACCTGTGTGTCACTGGAAATATTGCCGTATGACTGACTCCCTGTTGTCTATGTCTTCTTCCTCAGCGTCCTCCTCATCACTGTCCCTAGGCTCCACAGGCTCCACAGCTGCCACAACACCGCCATCTGGACCATCCTCCTGCAGAAAAGGCACCTGGCGTCGCAAAGCAAGATTGTGAAGCATTGAGCAGGCGATAATGATCTGGCACACCTTCCTTGGTGAGTAGAATAGGGAACCACCTGTCATATGCAGGCACCTGAACCTGGCCTTCAGGAGGCTGAAGGTGCGTTCGATCACCCTCCTAGTCCGCCCATGGGCCTCATTGTAGCGTTCCTCTGCCCTGGGATTCCTCACTGTGGTCAATAGCCAGGACAGGTTGGGGTAACCAGAGTCCCCCAATAGCCACACCCGGTGCCTCTGGAGTTGACCCATCATATAAGGGATGCTGCTATTGCGCAGGATGTAGGCGTCATGCACTGATCCAGGGAACATAGCATTTACCTGGGAGATGTACTGGTCTGCCAAACATACCATCTGCACATTCATGGAATGATAACTCTTCCGGTTCCTGTACACCTGTTCACTCCTGTGGGGGGGGACCAGAGCTACATGGGTGCCATCAATAGCACCTATGATGTTGGGGATATGTCCAAGGGCATAGAAGTCACCTTTCACTGTTGGCAAATCCTCCACCTGAGGGAAAACGATGTAGCTCCTTACGTGTTTCAGCAGGGCAGACAACACTCTGGACAACATGTTGGAAAACATAGGCAGGGATATCCCTGATGCCATGGCCACTGTTGTCTGAAATGATCCACTTGCAAGGAAATGGAGCACTGACAGCACCTGCACATGAGGGGGGATTCCTGTGGGATGGCGGATTGGTGACATCAGGTCTGGCTCCAACTGGGTACATAGTTCCTGGATAGTGGCACGGTCAAACCTGTAGGTGATGAGTAAATGTCGCTCCTCCATTGTCAACAGGTCCATCAGCGGTCGGTACACCGGAGGATTCCGCCATCTTCTCAAATGTCCAAGCTGACGGTGCCTAGGAAGGACAACAGCGACCACAGAGTCAACAAAATCCCAGGTATGTACCCACAGATACACAGAACACGACACCAAAGACAAAAATCTTCCTGTATGTGTGTCGAGTGTAGGCCCAGGTATGTGTGATGCAGTTGCAAATTAAGCCATGTGGGCCCCTGAAATGGCGGCTGACTGACCTCTAAACTGGGACAGTGGGATGTGAGGTATCTGCGCTGGCGTTGTACACCGTCGCGGTAGGCAGTCGAAGACCGCGGCGCAATGAGGCATTGGTTAACATTGGACCCTATGGGTCCCAGGAGCCAATCATGAAGTGTGCCGGCGGTGATGATACGCACCGCCGCGGACGTCACCGCCACGGACGTGACCGCCATTTTCTATCTGTTCAATCACTTGATACCTGATCTTCGACAGGAGAGGACCTACACTGCAAGTGCTGCTGTGACCTCAGTCTGGAAGAGACAATGGCTGCTGCGTCTGGGGAAAGGGCCCCTGCCTTCACTGCTCAGAAGTTGGAGAAGCTCGTGGACGGGGTCCTCCCCCAGTACACGCTACTCTAAGGTCCTCCAGACCAACAGGTAAGTACACAGGGAGCACGTTGTATGGGCTATGCCTGGGTGGAGAGGGCTGGTTGTAAGAGGGAAGGGGGCAGAGTGCAGTGAACATGAAGGAGTGTGAATGCATGTGCCACATGGCAAGGGCAGGGATGGGGGCCACTCACTTCGACGGTGCTCTTGCTAATGACTTCTCTTCTTCCCTTGTGCATGTCATGTAGGTCAGCACCCACCAGAAGAAGGACATTTGGCGTGCCACCGCCAAGGACGTCCGGACCCTGGGGGTCCACCACAGACGGGGCACCCACTGCTGTAAAAGATGGGTGGACATTCGGCGCTGGAGCAAGAAGACGGCGGAGGCTCCGCTGGGGATGGCCTCCCAACGTGGGAGGGGTGCCCGTCACCCCATGACCCCCTGATGTTCCGGATCCTGGCGGTGGCCTACCCTGAGTTAGATGGGCGCTTGAGGGCATCACAGCAGACACAAGGGGGTGAGTATACAATCATTCTGGGGACTTTGCACGCAGTTGAGGGGTCTAGGTGTGGGAGAAGTGCTGTGGGTTTCCCTAGGCCAGGGCGACTTCCATAGGCTAGGCCCCTCCGTAATGCAGGCCATGTGGCACTCCACCCCACCGCAGTACAGTGCCAAGTACAGGTATACATGCCCCTGTGGCATCCATGTGTGCAGATGTCCACCATAGCGATGTAGGCCATATCCCAGGAATTGCATCTGTAGAAGCCAGGAGCACGGCGTAGTGCAGGGGGCTGCTGTGTCTGTATTGTCCGCCAACGGTAGTGGTATGCCATGCACTCAACCTGTCTTTCTTCTGTCGTCCCCCCCCCTTTTTCTGCTCTCCATGTTCTTTTGTGCATCAGCATCATCAGGCGGAGGTACAGTGGCAACAGAGCACGAGGGAGCTGCATCCCACACGGCCATGGAGGGCCACTCCACAGACTCAGAATGCACCAGTGGGACGGAGGGCGAGAGGAGCTTCACATCGGGCACCGGATCACCAACCAGCGACACAGACTCGTCCGCCGATGGGAGCTCCCTTGTGGTGGCGGCACCACCTGTGCCCCACACTTCTACAGGTACAGCCGCCACCTCCCCTACTAGCACCGCCCTCCCAGCAGCCCCTCAGCGTTCGCCCCTGCCCCTGTCACCCCTGCTGCCCTCAGTGAGGAGGCCATTGACCTCCTCAGGTCACTCACTGTTGGGCAGTCTACCATTGTGAATGCCATCCAGGGGGTAGAAAGGGAGTTGCAACACGGTAATGCATTCCTGGAGGGCATTCATTCTGGTCAGGCTGCCCTTCATCAAACCCTGCAATCTTTGGCCTCAGCACTGATGGCAGCCATTGTCCCTGTGTCTAGCCTCCCCCCTCCAACTTCCTCCACCCAGACCCATGCCCCTGTACCCCAGCCTATCCCAAGCACACCATCAGACAAGCATGCACACACCTCAACACACAAAAGTAGCATCAGACACATACAGACACAGCAACATCCACTGCCTCCACTGTGTCCCCCTCCTCATTATCTCCCTCCTCCCTCTCAGTGTCGTCTACACTCTCACCTGCATGCACTACATCTACAGGCACTAGGACTCGCACCAGAACACCCAGCACCACACCCCGCTCACCTGCACTCACCACCCCCACTCCCATTTACATGTCCCCTGTGTCCTCTCGCAGTGTGTCTGTGACGCCCCCTCCCAAAGTACACAAATGCGGGCACCACACACCCAACAGCCATCCACCTCAAGACAGCCTCCAGTACCTGTACCTGCACCCAAAACACCTAAAGTGACACCTCCTACAACTACCTCCTCTTCCTCCACTCCCAGACCCCCTCCAGCTAGCCATCCCAGTGTTCGTCAGAAACTCTCCCTCAGCAACGTTGACCTCTTTGCCCCCATCCCCACCCCTCCAATTCATAATTCCTGTAGTAGCACCTCAGCCAAAAAGACTCCAGTACCAGTGGTGCGTGTTACAGGTGTGTGGAGTGCACCAGCCACCAGGGCAGGCAGTGTGACACGGAGCCAAAGCACTGCCAGTCCACCCCCTGTAAAGCATCTCAAGTTGGAAAGTGGCCGACGGGACAGGGTGAAGACTCCGGGCGGCAAAACTGCTCACAAAGGTCCCAGGGGGATTGCAGAGTCAGCTGTGACTCCTCCAAAGGTGGTGAAGGGCCAGAGGAAGCCTGCACAGTCTGGTGAGAGCAGCACGGTGGAGAAGGGCGCCATCCTCCCCGGCGGCCGGGATGCCACCGCCAGCACCGTCGTCACTGGTCAGGAGACCACCGCCAGAGTCATTGCCCAGGAGGGCACGAGTATCGTCACTGGTCAGGAGACCACCGCCAGAGTCAGTGCCCAGGAGGGCCCTGGCTGCCACAGCCCCGCTGGAAAATGAGGGACCGTCATGCCACACACCAATGCACAAGTCAGAGACCGCCAAGGCAAAGCACCACTGAACAAGGGAATCACCGCCATGGTGAAGACCGCTGAACAGGGCACAGCACCGCTGAACAGGGCAGAGAACTGCTGAACAGATCAGAGACCGCCATGGCAAAGCACCCCTGAACAAGGAAACACCGCCACATCAAGCATTGTTATCCCATGTACAGCTGGGACTGTGACGGTACAAGAACCGTCACGGGGAGCTAAATGCAGTGTGGGCACCATTTCCCCTCCAGAACCAGTGGAGACTGTTATCCACTTGAGAGACTGTGGCTTTGCACTCCCCAGGATTGTTCAGTGGGCAACCCACCCACTGTAGAGACTTGAGAGACTGTGGCTTTGCACTCCCCAGGATTGTTCTGTGGGCAACCCACCCACTGTAGAGACTTGAGAGACTGTGGCTTTGCACTCCCCAGGATTGTTCAGTGGGAAACCCACCCACTGTAGAGACTTGAGAGACTGTGGCTTTGCACTCCCCAGGATTGAACAGTGGGCAACCCACCCACTGGAGAGACTTGAGAGACTGTGGCTTTGCACTCCGCAGGATTGAACAGTGGGCAACCCACCCACTGTAGAGACTTGAGAGACTGTGGCTTTGCACTCCCCAGGATTGTTCAGTGGGCAACCCACCCACTGTTATCCACTTGAGAGACTGTGGCTTTGCACTCCCCAGGATTGAACTGTGGGCAACCCACCCACTTGTGAGACTTGAGAGACTGTGGCTTTGCACTCCCCAGGATACATCAATGGGCATGGAGCCCCGTCGTGGATCTGGCGTGGTGCTGTAACCTGGCTGAGGTGCCCCCCTTCCCTTCCCCCTGAGGTGCCTGTTGTATTTCGATCTGATGCCCCAGCAGTGTTCTCTCCGTTCGTGGACAGGTATCTATTGTGGGCCTCGCCCATGCATTTTTGGACCAGTGGTGCACGGACATTGATATGTGCATACCTGCACTGCTTCTCGTAATGTATATACTTTTTAATGTGTATATATATTTATATCTATATTGTATTTGGTAACTGTATTTTGATACATTACAATTTTTCAACTGATTTCCTTTGGTCTTTGCATTCTTCCGGGGGGGTTGTGGGTTGTTACTGTGATTTTTTGACATGCATTGGTGTGTGTGTTATAATGTGCGAGGGTGGGGGTGTTGCATGTGTGTGTCCCTGACTTTTGCCTCCCCTATGTCGTAGGTGCAGTACTCACCGTTGCCTTCGCCGCCGCCATTGCTGGTGTTCATATATGAGCAGGAAGACAAGGGCAGGTAGGATTTGTAATTCCGGCTCTATGGTGTCCTCCTTCCTCGTGGAGTGTGTTCAGGTGAGCGTTTTCCCATTGCAAAAGCTGTTTCCGCCATGTTTTTATCCACGGTGAATCTGCCCCGGAAAAGGTGGTGGATTGGCGGGTTGTGATACTGTGGGCGGTACATTGTCTTCCGTCTGTCTGTTGGCGGTGACCGCCGCGATGCTTGTCTGTACCGCCGTGGCGGTTGGAGTGTTAAAGTGGCTGTCTATGTTGGCGGTTTCCGCCACGGTCATGATTCCCTTTTTTTGTCCGCCGGCCTGTTTGCGGTATTACCGCAGCTTTAACACCGTCCGCCAGGGTTGTAATGACCCCCTAAGTGACAATAGTCCCTTAAATAAACATTTGTTGGTTTCTGGATTCTTACCTGTTCTTGGGTACCTCATGGAGCTGACAGTCACTCCTGTGCTGCCACCTGAAAAACTGAAATGAGGCTAGTATTGTCTTAGCACCACTGTCACATTATACCATATTAAAAATATGATAAGTCCAGAAAACATGTGCTAGACTTTGTGCTACATTTCAGTCATTTTGTTGATTTTATTGGCCTTGCTTTTCATGGGAAATGAGAAATTTCACTTTGTTGGTGAGGGGATATTAAGGCCCATATTTACAAAGTTACTGCAAAATCAAGGTGGTATTTACAAACCAATGCCAATGGCGATTTGCATTGTTTTTTAACTCACAGCACAATGCCCTGCCATACTTTACTTTGCATGAAGGAGGCATTCCATGGGTATGCACGGGAGTTCCCATGCATACACACAAAGATTGTGATGCAAATCCATATCTACACAGCACACACACAAAAATAAAAATGCCTTAAAACATAAGGGCAGATTTAAGAAAAGTTGATATTGCACCTAGTGCAGTGCCACTTTCTTTGCCCCCCTTAGCTCCCCCCACTGCCACCATGTGTGTGCCATATTTAAAAAATACTACGCACCATGGCACAGGTTAGGGGGCAATAACATCTTTTTTTTTTTACACTATTGATTTACTCTGCAGGAGTGGTGTAAAAATGTTTGTGCTACTCCTGCAGAGTACATAGGGGCCAATTATAAATAATGGAAGCCCCATTTTAACACCTGCTCTGAACAGGTGTGTTAAAAGTGCCAAAAAAGATGGTGCAAGGAAATGTCTTAGATTTCCTTGCACCATTTTTTTGGGCCCTCCAACTGGGGAACACCCCCCAGCATACATTATGCCTGGTGCAGGCATAATGTGGCACAAGGGTGTACAAAGTGTTGCAATGCATGCATTGCACCACTTTGTAAATATGGTGCAGGGAAAGAGCCAGTTTAGCGCCTCCCTAGTGTAAAAAAAATGATGCTATGGCAGCACTAAGGTGGCTCTAGGGGCTCTTAAATATTCTCCATAGTGTTTGTACAGAAAGGGACCCCTTTGTATACAAAATCTGTGCTGACCACAAACAGACACTCCTGTACTATGGCACAATGGTGCATTTGTTGGTGCATGGCTACAGGGAAAGAGCTGAACTGCACCAGTTCTTATTACGTATTCCACAGTTCTGCTCTCTCCCATTCACACAATGCAGTGCAGTAAATTTAGGCCTCATTTACATGTTGATGGAGATGGAACTCCATTGCTGCGGTGATGGAATTCCCTTCCCACCTAAATTATGGTCCGTAAACTGAGTTAGAATCAGCCAGACCATAGTTCTGACAACGGAAGGGACTACTCCCTCTCCTTCATGGTCAAACCCCTCTGATGGCCAGACGTAGCAAGGGCTGATGGACATTCGGCTATATATTCGGTGACCTAACTTAGATGGGGGAATATATAGATGATTTACAATGCCTGTCAATAAAAACCTGGTGGTATGGGGCATTGAAAACTGATCAATGCCCTCCTCGCCATAGAAGGAAACTCTCATGGCAAAAGTGTTTTTTTTTTTTTTTTTAAGAAAATCCTGCTTTGTTTTTTTTTCATTTTTAAATTTAAAAAAACAGTGTAAGTTTGCAATATGGCTCCATTATGTAGACGGGGCCATCTCTCACATTTACAGTGCATTCACAGGAATCGCCATGATGGCAAGCAAATGCCAGAAATGTCCACTGGGTTGACGGATCTTTCAAATTTGGTGACTGGACCTTCGGCAGGACGATGGAGTCAGTTACTTCATTGCACTGGTGGAGAAACGAGCCACCCCCCCCCTCCCCCCCCAAGGGTTAAATTAGGCTCTTCATTTGCTGAGCTATGCAGCATGAACTCTTTACATATGTATCCTTAATTGTGGTTATAGAGTAGAGGTTTATCAGGTCACATGGACCTTTTCAGGAATCAGATTAATTACAATTTGTATTGAGCTCCTGCCAGTGACACGTACTTTAAAGTCTGCTTGAGATAAAATGCACAAATCAATGACCACATTCTATACATGTGAATAGCCATATTTAATTGATATCTTTAAAAAATTATTGTTGTTAGAGGAAAAAATATTCAACCTGACTGACAAAGATTTTGAGGATCATGGCTCACTTACTATTGTAGTCCTCCTGACTTATTCTTGGCTTCCAGGAGAAAGCTAGGAGTAGCTGTTGCTAAGTGATGGCTTACTCCTGAAATGCCGATGCAAACAAGGAGCACTGCCATAGTAAGTCACAACAACATCTAGAATCAGGCATGTTGTTTTTGCATTTCTTTATGGAAACTATGTCACCTACGCTTTTAGGGCCATATTTATCGACAATTCATGTAACACAGCAAGCTGCATGAAAGGGAGAGGGCAGGAATGTGCAGAATGTACAATAATACTGTGCATTCCTGCTCTGTGCCTGCAATGGTGCACAAACTGCTGCCTAGTACCAACACAGGGACCCTTACACCATGGTACAAGGGTGCCTACAGTGTATGCAGGATTGTTTTTGTGCAGGAAGGGGCACCTTCCTACCCAAAAACAAACCTCTAAGGCGTTTTCCTCTTGCCATGCGAGATGCAAAATGCAGCACTCATAGAAAGAGGAAAAAAAACAGACCAGAAGAAATGAATGAATATATTTCTCCTCTTTAACACTCCGCTACAGAGGCGTCGCTTACTGATGCATTTGCAGGTCTATCAGTATTGGTAAATCTGAGTAATGCTTCAGAATCCATAGATGGATATATGGGAACACCCATGGAATGCCTCCCTGGGGCAGAGTAATGCAAGGCAGTGACTTGCTCTGCCTTGCATTACTCCAGATTTACCAACCACGCAGGACTACCTAGCCTTGCTCGGCTTGGTACATTTCTTCTAGATTTTGCATCGCCCTTGCACCTCCTTGAGTGGCGGAAGGGCGAAGTAAAACAATGATAAATATGCCCCTTATTCTGTAACTGAAGACAAAAGCTCTTCTGCCCATATTTATACTATTTAGTGCCGCATCTGCGTCATTTTTTGACGGAAATGCGGCGCTAAAAAAGAATAAATATGGGGCTTAGTTCTCCATTGCATTTTAAAATATACTTGTGAATTAGGATGCTGTTTTATCACTCCTTGACAAATATAATTTTCTGTAATTTGCGTGAACTATACACACATTTTTTGCAAGCTTGTTCTCCTATACCCCGAGAGATGGCAGTGTTTCATCATGGATTTTCTTCAAAGGAGGCTAATCTTTTGACATAGTGTTGGCTGTATTTTCCTTTCTCCTGAATGACTCCAATACTTAATTTAACAACGCTTTAATAAATGTCAGAGATTACGAAATGTAGGCACTTTTACTGCTTTGCGCTTGACTTTTAATCAATATATAATGCGTGTCAGATGGGTTATCTATGAGGTAAATGAATACGGGAACTAGCAGTGAAATTGAAAACATTTGAAAAGACTGGCACACGTTACACGTTGGGTATATCACGTAACCCAGTTTAAGAATATTGTCATAAGTCAAAACGTTTGTATTACTTTCGACAGTTTTTAAAGTGCTACATGCCACACTGTATGCCTACTTTAGAGTGATCTCATACAGAGAAAGAGCAAGCATGGAAACCAGAATAAGGTCAATTAGAGCATAATCGGAAGAAAGAGAGAACCCCTATTTGTTCCCATAAGTCGTGATCTATGCCAAATATTAATTTGCAAGGAAAGAAAGTGAGCCCAGATTTACTAACGTGTTGTGCTGGGTTTGCAACCCACGCAAGGTGTGGGGGCAGGATTTAGGCCCGTATTTATACTTTTTGACGCTAAACTGCGCTAACGCAGTTTTGCGTAAAAAAAAATAGCGCCGGCTAACGCCATTCTGAAGCACCATGCGGGCGCCGTATTTATTGAATGGCATTAGCCGGCGTTAGCCGACCGGCGCTGCCTGGTGTGCGTCCAAAAAAACGACATACACCAGGCAGCGCCGGCGTAGGGGAAAATGGCGTTTGGGCTTCCAAAAATGGGGCAAGTCAGGCTGAGGCAAAAAAATCGCCTTAACCCGATTTGCGCCATTTTTTTACGACGCCCAACCCCCATTAACATGACTCCTGTCTTAGCAAAGACAGGAGTCATGCCCCCTTGCCCAATGGCCATGCCCAGGGGACTCATGTCCCCTGGGCATGGTCATTGGGCATAGTGGCATGTAGGGGGGCACAATTCAGGCCCCCCTATGCCACAAAAAAAAAAATATATACTTACCTGAACTTACCTTAATGTCCCTGGGGTGGGTCCCTCCATCCTTGGGTGTCCTCCTGGGGTGGGCAAGGGGGGCAGGGGGTGTACCTGGGGGCATGGGAGGGCACCTCTGGGCTAATTCTGAGCCCACAGGTCCCTTAACGCCTGCCCTGACCCAGGCGTTAAAATCCGGTGCAAATGCGGGTTTTTTTGCCCCGCCCACTCCCGGGCGTCATTTTTGCCCGGGAGTATAAATACCACGCACATGCCTGGGAGTCATTTTTTAAGACGGGAACGCCTACCTTGCATATCATTAACGCAAGGAAGGTGTTCACGCAAAAAAATGACGCTAACTCCATGAACTTTGGCGCTAGACGCGTCTAACGCCAAAGTATAAATATGGAGTTAGTTTTGCGTCGAATTAGCATCAAAAAAAACGACGCAAATTCGGCGCAAACGAAGTATAAATATGCCCCTTAGGCCCATATTTATACTTTTTGACGCAAAACTGCGCTAACGCAGTTTTGCGTCAAAAAAATTTGCGCCGGCTAACGCCATTCTGAAGCACCATGCGGGCGCCGTATTTATTGAATGACGTTAGCCGGCGTTAGCCGCCGGCGCCATCTGGTGTGCGTTAAAAAAAACGACGTACACCAGGCAGCGCCGGCGTAGGGGGAAAATGGAGTATGGGCGTCCAAAAATGGTGCAAGTCAGGCTGAGGCAAAAAAATCGCCTCAACCCGATTTGCGCAATTTTTTTTCACTCCCAACCCCCATTGAAATGACTCCTGTCTTAGCAAAGACAGGAGTCATGCCCCCTTGCCCAATGGCCATGCCCAGGGGACTTATGTCCCCTGGGCATGGGCATTGGGCATAGTGGCATGTAGGGGGGCACAAATTAGGCCCCCCTATGCCACAATTTTTTTTAAAAAAAAATACTTACCTGAACTTACCTTAATGTCCCTGGGGTGGGTCCCTCCATCCTTGGGTGTCCTCCTGGGGTGGGCAAGGGTTGCAGGGGGTGTCCCTGGGGGCAGGGGAGGGCACCTCTGGGCTCATTCTGAGCCCACAGGTCCCTTAACGCCTACCCTGACCCAGGCGTTAAAATCCGGCGCTAATTCGGTTTTTTTAGACCCGCCCACTCCCGGGCGTCATTTTTGCCCGGGAGTATAAATACGACGCATATGCATCGGAGTCATTTTTTAAGACGGGAACGCCTACCTTGCATATCATTAACGCAAGGAAGGTGTTCACGCAAAAAAATGACGCTAACTCCATGAACTTTGGCGCTAGACGCGTCTAACGGCAAAGTATAAATATGGAGTTAGTTTTGCGTCGAATTTGCGTTGAAAAAAACGATGCAAATTCGGCGCAAACGGAGTATAAATATGCCCCTTAATATTTCACTAATACCAAGATTTGCATTGTAAAGTATCCCAAAGTAGTGCAAAGATCTCTATATTGAACTTTACACTACTCTGCTTCAAAGGGAGAGGGGGAGTTTTACACAGGTGGTACACAAGCATTCTAGTAGCAGCTCACTTCGGTCACAAGGGGCTCGGCGGGTGCGGTGCGCAGTTGGGAACGGAAGGGGGTAAACTTTATTTAAAAATATTTTTAAAAACAAACAAAAAAAATGTATGTGCTCTGCTCCCACGCCGCTCCTCTTGCTCCCGTCACTGTTGGCAGGCACAGGTTCCCAGCCTGCCCTGCTGCAAATCCTGACGCTGCTCAGAGCAGCGTCAGGATTGGCAGGGAGCGCCCAGCCAGGGCAGACTGTGCAGGCTCTAACCCGGGACAACAACTGTGTTGCTGGGCATGTGTGTTTGGCCATCCCAAGATGACCAGCCAAACATACATGTATACTTAGGGGAGTGCACACTGCATTTCCTTCACTGCTCGCATCTCTGTTGCCCTGCCACTTTAACAAACACAGTTTATTATTGTTTCGTTTGTTTAAGGGTTTGCAGCTTCTGCTGCTGGAGGGGCAGCGACGTTCCTCCGCCCTAAAAGAGGAGTCCCCCCCGGAGCATTCCCATGCAACCATCCTTGGGTTTCAATGGAAATCTCTATATACTTTCATTGCTAAACAGGGATTTGCACAAAACCCTACTCCTGCTTGAGGCAGGCGTAACGAGGAGAAGAGTTTTTATTTCTCCTTATTTTTCCAATTTAGCATGTGCGGCATTGTACAGCACACACACAAAATAGGAAAAGTACTACGGGATAGTTTTTTACTGAAAAGGCCCCCTTCCAGTACAAAGCTATGCTTTAGAGAAGGCACACACCCTTTCACTGTCACTCAAAGGTGTGTGTATTGTTGCACACCAGCCTATAGTGCACGTGTGCTGGTGGAGAGAAAAATATACCATATCTTAGTAGATATGGTGCATTTTTACTCTATTACTTTAGCACAAGGCAGCGCAACCACTCTGATTGTTGTGGTGCTTTGTGGCAAATATGAGCATATTAGTATTTTAGAAAATATGGGCCATCATTCTGTTGTGCGCTTATGCAAGGGTCCAGGACATATGATCCTCTGCTCTCCAAGTGATTGAGAAAATATTTGAAGGAGGAAAAATCATTGAATACATTAGATCGGGTACGAAGTGGCTGGTTAAAGACTCCTGGTAGCAATGTAGGTAGTGCAAACATTGGTATATGCTCTGTTCCATTGCCCTTGTAATTGCAAAGAGGCCTAAATATATATATATATATATATATATATATATATATATATATATATATATATATATATTAATGTTTGGTGCTGGCACTAGCATGATACAAAGTGGTTCCAAGTGGCATAATCGAGCTGGCTGCAATGTTAAGGCCCTGTTCCCCCCTGGACTGGTGGGGGGAAACCATAATAGGGCTGGCGGGGTTCACACCACACAGGCAGCCTGATGGGGGTATAGCATTGGTGGCAGCCTCCGCCGCCCACCAATGTCATAATGAGGGCCTATTTTGTGATTGTACAAATGAAATAGAAAAAAGGTCATGGGAGGAGATGTGAATAAGTCAACATTGACAACAATAAATTAAATGCATTTGTAGCTTGTTCAAGTTACTGTGACAAAAATGTCAATATTTTTTCAGTAGAACACATTGGGGAAGTGTTTTGTCCTGCCTGAATTCATAAGTCGTTTCATCTCTGTACGGGAAAACAAGCTGCCAGATTCTACATTTTTGGAACTTATCACAATGGTGCATCTTGAGTCTGAATGGCACAGCAAAAAAGAGGTCAGAATCTGGGCAAATTCACACCACCTGAGACACCTCATATAACAACAATAAAAAAGATTGTGAAAATTCATGAATACAGTTCTGCCTGACCGTCAAGACCGAGGGTTATATTTACCACCCTGGTTGTGTTCCTTTCTTGCACCATGTAACGTGGTGCAAGAATCACGCACCTCCTAAGGCAGTGTTATGAGGTCAAGCAAGGCTACCTTAAGGTGGCCTTGCCTGTCTTCATAAACCTGGAGTAACGCAACACAGCAACAATTGCTATGTTGTGTTACTCTGGACTGGGAAGACATTCCATGTGTGTTGCCTGGGTGTGCCCATGCAACTCCCATTGATTTTGATGCATTTCCAGATTTACAAGAAGTTGAACACCTGGGAAAGTGCCAAAATGCTATGCCTTCCCAGCGGAGGCAGAACAAGGAAAATATATTTATTTCTTCTGTTTTTGTCCTCTTTCTATGTGTGCTGCATTGTGCTTTATGCTTACATTTTTCGGAGCTCACTCCATCCAAAAGGTGGTCTGTGCCATAAGAAAGGGTAATTAACAAATACACATTTCAGTATTTATCCTACTTCAATATATACATTTCAGCTTGGAGGTCACTGTGATGAACACAAGCATATTAAGGCAAGGTTCAAATTTGTTGTGCCATACTAGGAGGTGCATGTGGCTTACAACTTGGCTGCCACATCTTATTTCGCTAGTATTTTCACACTGAGGGGTGTGGTCTAGCAGCATGGACTAAGGCTGTCCATTTTAGGTCAAGTCAAGATCGATTTGCATCAACCAAATTGTTATGATAAAGTATAGATTTTCCTGGGTGGTTAGTCTAATGTTTGGCATTCTACTTTTATGACCATAAAGTTTGTTGATCTTATTGTTATTGCTCTACAAATAATCGCATCAAATCAGAAAAATACTTCACATATTACTTTTGATTGATGGTGGAGTATGTTGTGTCATAGTCATAGGTAGAACAAATACATAATCTACGCAAACCCTGATTTGGAGGGACTTGTGGCTCCATTTTCTTCCTTTTTGTCTCAACATTTTGATAGAATTTCAACAGAGGTTGTAGTTATTGATCCTCCATGATTGGTGGAATTATTTATCTTGCTTTACAAATATTGTTATATGATGTTTCTTGTCTATACTTCTTATCTCAAATAATGCTACATTAATTCATGATGCTGGTTTTCAATTTCATATATGAAACTTCTTGTTCTTTTCATGCAAGGCTTTTTTACTCCTCCTTCCCATCTCTTCTATACTCTTTTTTATTCTGTTTTCTTCTAAAATTATAAACTGCCACTTTTCCTTTTCATGCATTTCACACTTTCTTTGTAATATTTATTTATTGAAGAGACTCCCCCATATTCACAAAATATATATGCACTCAAATCATCTTGTATATTTACTGGTAAGTAAGTACAGCATTTTCCGATACTGAATGTTCTCACATTTAACCTAGTTCAATAAATCATTTTAGTTTTTAAAGTGAAAAAACACTGACTTGCTTGAGGATGAACTGTACCTGTACAGATACTATGATCATGAACAACGCAATAATTCCGAGAGTGTATACCAGAGAAAGTACCAGTGATGTAGATGAATTAAAGCTTTAATTCCTTCACTATTTGTTCTCCATGGTGAGTAACCCTACAGGGGCCAGGTATGTCTAAAAGTAGTGTCACAGCTCACTGTACTTTAGGACCCTTGCTGCACCTCACTGATGAGACTTAACAGTGCTGACACTTGTCTGAGGTTGCTCAAGTTCTCTTAGAATAAGAATGTGTCCTGCCTGTTTGGGCTGCATTCTTATATTTTAAAATTGGGTCAACATGAATATTGTTAGTTTAACTTTTCATGCTAGGTCATAGTAAGGAACACTTCAACCTCACATGAGTTTTGAGCTCGATGTGCCATTTTCAGAGGTGCCCGTGACACATTGAGCAAGGGAACCCCATCTGATTTGGCTAGTATTTCCAGACTAAAGCACATATTACTATTGGGCTGGAGAGTCAATTTCTGACCACACCAAGAATGATGTGCATATGGGGCAGACCCTGTCTGACTTTGTGATGATGAAGAAAAATGATGGCTGAACTGCACACTAGAGTAATTACCAGTGGCTCCTATTAATCCTCATCTTCAACTCTTATTCTTTTTTGGGAATAACCTTATGTGGGATAGGTATATCTATAAGTGGTTCTGTAGATCACTATGCCATAGGACTCAATCTGTACGTCATTAATGAGGCTCAACAAGGCTGAAATATGTCTGCGGTTGCTGGGATCTGATAATGAAGACATTATTGCATATCAGTTTTAGCTGAGCTGTTTTGTTTTCAGACATGGCCTACACACACATGCGCTTATGTAAAGTCTTCCTTGGTAAAGTGAATATATAAACAATGGATGGGAATTCAACCCAATATAATTATCAGTAGCTGAAATTGGTCCAAACATTCTATTCATCACATTTTGTTTTTTCACTGCAGACACCGAAGAACAGTTTCAATTATTTAAATTGAAACAAAGCTGGAAAGACATATTTCAGCATTCTTAGGAGGTTCGAATAGGTAGAAGTGCATCACTGCAGGAAAGATCAATGGAGAGGGACCTATTCACCAAGATAAAGTAACACGTTTGTATATCAACAAATGCAGATTTACTATTACACTTTGTAGTAAATTTACTCCTTTTGGCTATTCACTATTTCCAAGTGTAAATTTACTACAAAGTGTAGACTTCCATGTATCTACCCCATGCAGGTAGAGACAATATTATAAGTTACTACTGATTACTTTCCTACAGAGTCAGAGGTCTCCGCATCTAGGGTAAAGATCTCCCTGTTGCAAAGTAGAGAAAAAAATAAGTTTGGTAAACTTTTAAAATCATAGTAATTTTTAAGTCACATTTAAATTTTATGTCTATATTTTGAATGTAGAACAAAATATACAAATACTACAGCACTAGTAACTTAATTCAATGTTTAATTAATTTAAAATAAGTATTTAATTTTTATTTTTAAACAACCCACCTAAAGAAAGATCTTTATATGTATTCAGTATGTACAAATAATAATAATAAAAGCTATGTAAGGAACGAATTAAAAAAAAAAAATATTTTTCAAAAGATTTAAGCTACTTTTCTTTTTACATAAAACATTTTATAATGAAAATAATAGTTTTCATCTATATATAATTTTAAACATTACATTTAATTTATGGATACTTTTAGAAAGTTGATATGAATTTATTTAGTTTAGTATTATTTCCTATGGGCTTTTATATTATGCCCCTGACTCCATCATTTGCTGTGAAGGGTGTTGCAGTACCAGTGGTTGGCCGTCTATGGGACTGGACTTACTCCAGGTCTCAGTTTAAGTACATTTACATCTGTTTTAGGATCTTTGTTTGAGAACTGCCATTAGAGCATACCTGTCAGAATGAGAACTGCCCTTAATTCAAAATAAATTCATAACTTCAAGCCCTTGCACTTACTGACAGTTACTGTAGTTGTGCATTGTAGCAGGAGAATGGATTTTTTAACCACTTTGTAAAACTGTCATGTTATACTGAATCTCATTCTCCCGCTGGTTTAGGTTAGCAAATTTATACAGCTCGGTATAATTAAGTAGTAAAGAAACTGAAACTGCTAGGAGTTTGGTGTTTCTGACATGGAGAGATGTTGAAAAGAAGAATGGAGACTGAGGATCCCTCAGATGCTCTGCATGGAGAGGGGAAAAGAGGGGAAGTAAATTAGTACTACTACTACTAATTATGATAGTAATACTATTACAACATTTAGTACTAATATTAATTGTGATAATATTCATAATCACTACCCATATTATTATTAGTAGTAGTAGTGGGAGTAGTAGTTGTAGAAGTAGTAGTAGTTGCTGTAATAGCTCTAGTAGTAGTAATAGTAGCTGCTGTTTTATCATGCTACTCCATTACTACTGCTCCTACCACTACTACTAATAGTAATACTACTCCTATTACTACTACTAATAGTAATAATGGTAACAATGATAATAATAATAATACACTTTCACATAATTCTTGAGAAAAGTTAATAGCTTAAGTTTGGAGACAAATGCTATATAAATAATACAGGGATACACTAGTCTTGAACATTGACAGACTTAATAAGAGGTGAGCTCAGACTATGATAGTAGTGGCCCATCTTTAAGGGCAGAGAGGTCCCCCGCCTTTCTGCAAACATGAAGAGTGTCTGTCAGGCTGAGCAAATGGCACTAACTGCTCAGGCAGCAGGCTGCTTGAGTTGAACTCTGCAGGGCTGAACATTTCACAGCCCTGTATGCATAACCTTCTAATCATGGCAAAGTGCTTGGAGGTCCTCCCCCTCATGATGAGTGGGCATGTCACATATAGGGGCATATATAAGAGCCCCCAGCGCCTCATTGCGCCACATTAACGTCTTTTGTTTTTATGCTAATATGACCCAAAGAGGTCAAAATTGATGCACCAAATTTACAAAGTGGTGCAATGCATGCATTGCACCACGTTGTAACCCCTTGCACCACTTTATGCCAGCACCAGGAATAATGTATGCAAGGGGGTGTTCCGCCGTTAGGTGGTCCAAACAAATGACACAAAGATGAGGCATTTTTAACGTCTGCTCAGAGAAGGCATTAAAATGGGGCATGCCAGTATATCAATAGCATCAGAAATTGTGACACTATTGCCCCCTACTCTGCGCCATGGTGCACTGTATTTTAAATACAGCGCATACATGGTGGCGGTAGGGGGGCGCAAGGGGCCCAAGGAAAGTGGAGCTACATGTAAAGTAGCACCACTTTTCTTAAATCTGGCCCATAGAGTTGAACCTGGGTGCTTCGGTTTTAAGCTCTGTGTCCAGGTCTGAATGTACATTAGTGATGTTCATCACAGAGTGGGGTCAGCAGTCTCACTGACCCTATCCTATTCTGTATAAAGGACTGCCACCTCCTCTCATTGGCTTACACATGACAAGGTCAGTGAGGGGAAGTGACAGTCCCAGCTCTTCAGGAACCACCAAGGCTTCCCTCCCACCATTGAGATCACCGCTACCACTGGTAGGTTTCTATTAAATGTTTGGTGTCTGCATGCATGTATGAATGTATTTGTGCATGCAAGAAGTGAATTGTTGTGTGCATGTGTATGTGCTTGTGAATGGTGGGTGTATGTGTACACGCTTGTGAATACATGTATGTGAGTAAGTTTGCACATAGGCGGGTATGTGTGTAAGTGTGTGTGTGTGACCCACCCACTCGAATTACTGGCTGCCCACCAGCCATTTATTTCCTTTCAAACATCAATCACTTATTCTTAAACCTCATAGGTGGTGGAAAAGCACTTAACGTTCTGATGCTCATGGATACCTATATAGCTAATAACTGCTTGTTTGGGAACAGCAAAAGAAATCTGGGGACCAGAATACATAAATTTTGTACTGTACCCTTTCATACTATTTGGAGCTTACAAAATTAGCAATGCAGTCAGCAACTACAGTTTCTGTGCTGCATTGCATGAAAAATGAGGGAGCAGAACAGAACTATATTTACTAATATATGGAACTGTTTCCCTGTCACCCTGCGCTGGTGCCCTTTAAGCTGCCATGCGCCAAAGCACAGACCCTTGTGCCATACTGCAAGGGTGTGTGTGCTCTCTGCAAGGAATAGTTTTTTAAATTGGACCTTTCTAGTAGAAGAACTATCCTTTAACACTTTTCCTTCTCTGTCTGTGTGCTGGGCAATGCAGCACACATGCAAAGAAGGAATAAGCATTTGCAATGCAATGGGTCTCATATTTGCTCGAGTTAGAGCTATTAGCATTGTAAACTCCTAACCAGACTTTTCTTGCCACATAAACTGAAAATGAAAAGTAAACCAGTTTCACATAAGCGAGCCCATGGCCACCATGTGCATGAAGGAGACACACAAAAGGAAACAGAAGTATGTTTGCAGTCAAACGTACCGGCAAAATTGCAATTATCCATGTAACAGGGTCTATGTCATACAAAGCGCTTGACTACTGCCCAGCGAAATCGCGCTGAGTAGGAAATAAAAATAAAAAGTAGTCCAGAAGTCAATCGGAAAATACAGAGCCTTGTATGTTTTCAGTAGTTTAGCGGTGCGCTCGAGGAGGGCTAAACGGTGGAAAAGATATGACGTATGCATACCTTTCACTAATGAAATCAAGGGAATTTTAAAAGGCAAGCCCACGAACCAACCAAACTGATGGGCCTGACTTAGGCGTGGTTAAAATCCCACAGAGAGATTACAACAGGGATCAGAGCACTTGCGCCCTTGACCCTAAAAAGGAAGAAAAATGAAGACATTTCTCTTACACCTGCCTTGAACGGTACAAAATCCTGTCCACAAACCCTTGAATGGTTGCACAGGAGTGTCCGTGTACCACCCATGGAACACAAAGTAATACAAAGCAATAGGTAGTGCAACTCTGCATTACTTTGGAAAACGTTTGGAAAATTATCCAACTCAAATCCAGATTTGTGTTAGATAGTAAATCCAAGCATAACACTTTGCACTGGGGTCTGGACCACTAAATTACTAAAGTAACGCAAACCCGGCGGAAAGCGCCAGATAAATTTTGGCCTGATTTTCTTTTATGGCAGCTTTTTGTGGCACAATAAAGGATCAAACGCATCACCCGCTTCTAAAACGTAAAAAGGTAAAGCTAAATTTGAGGAAAAAAACATTTGTACCGTTCACCACCACTGAATCAGCATCCTTGATGCAAAAGAGCAAAAAAGCATTTATCGCTTTTCGCGTTACAGCAAAGAATATTTTATGCGATAAGTTACCTATAAATGTTATCATTGAATGAATTTATTCATTTATTTGCAGAAAGTTATAGGTGATATGAAAAACAGCTATTTTAAATATGATCAGTTATATGTCTGTGTTGCCCCTTATGTAGAAACTGAGAGTCAGCTGTTGCTTTGGAAAAGGTTGGATAGATGATTTTAAACTGTATAGTTGGTTAACCATGAAGAGTAAAAAAAAAAAAAAAATTGGGGCAAAAAACGCATAATGACATAGAAAATCAAAATATTTTATAAAAAGTGAAATTACTTATCTTGTCCGCTAGAGGATGCAATTTCCTTAAACATAATGTTGAAGAAATGTGAGTGTTAATTGTGCCATTTTCACAAGTCCCAGATCTCAAAAATCTTTTCTAAGCCAACCTCTTTGTCTGTTTTACAAAAAGGTTAAATCTCTAGACATGACATACAGACAGTGCAATGTATAATCTAAGAAATAAAAGCAGTCCCCACGCAATGGAATCTAAAATAAAGTTTAATTCCTCATTATGAGTTTGAAAGTAGGACAAGCAGACAACCAAACACACGGGGAGGGCGCCAGCGTCATACCGGTGGAATCCCCCCAAGCGTTTTGCAATGTCCCCGACGCCTTCCTGCACAAAAATGATCCCAAGAGGCATTTTCCTCTTTCTGCAGCACACTTAAAAAGAGGTAAAAACGAGGAGAAATGAAAATATTTCTCCTTGTTACACCTGCTCTGAGGAGGTGTAAGCTTTTGGTGCTGCCCCAGGTTTACATAATTTTTTTAAATCTGGGGCAGCGTCAAAATCCATGGGTGTTGCTTGGGAAAACCCACTGCAATGCCCAAGGAACTCCACCACAAGGCTGAGTAAGGGTATGCAGTGCCTTGTCCTACCCCCATTTAATAGGCCATGCAAAGCCATGCAAGGTCGCTTTGTGTTGCCTCATGGATATGGTTAAGAGGCTTGCACTGCTGGAGTATAAAAAAAAGTGATGCTCTGAGGGCGCAAGCCTTTCATAAATATGCCAATTAGCGAATTTACAGCAAAATAGTTCTTAAAAAAAATTTTGGGCCCCAGACAGTGTCCAACCAGGCCCACAGGGTCTTGACCCTTATAAAAAAAATTCACTTTTTTAGGACAAGGCTGAAGCCTTGAATAGTGGTGCTTCTATTAGCTTAGAATTTTCAAGGAACTTGGGATCATATTTACAAGAAATGTGCACATCAGCACTGATGCACCAGTTTTCTTGCATCGTCCCTGCCCCACCTAACGACACCATGAATGCACCATATTTACAATACGGTGCATCATGGAGGTTGTTAGGCCAATAGCGTCAAACTTTTTGTTGCCATTTCCTGCACTAGCGTCAAAAATGTTGACGCTAGTGCAGCAAAGTGCAGAAAGGCCCATTGATTTCAATGGGTGGGTCATTTTAATACCTGCTCTGAGCAGGTGTTATAAATGAAAGAATAAATGAAGTGGTGAAATCTTGTAGATTTCACTGTGCCCCTTTTTCAAGCCTCCCAGTGGTGGAAAGCCCCCTTTGCATACATTATGCTTGGTGCAGGCATAATGTGGCGCAAGGGGTTGCAAAGTGGCACAATGCATGCATTGCGCCACTTTGTAAATATGGTGCAGCAAAATGGCTACTGATTGCCACATTAAGGTAAAAAAAATGACGTTACTGTGGCACAAGGAGGTGCTAGAGGCTTGTAGGTATGCCCCTTGGTATACACATACAGTAAAGAATGAACACAATTTTACACTCAGAGTTATTAAAGCTACATGCATAACAAAAGCGTGGTTAAAACTTTGTGGGCTCTGGTGACAGTGAGTAAAAGGTAGGAAAGCTCTGTTGCTGAGCCACTTGGCAGAGGTAGGTGCAAGTATTTATGGTGATCTCTACAGTTACAGAAGTAAATATGCAAGCTATCCTCGTGATGTGCCTAAAGCCTATTTTGTAAACAGACTGTGATGTTCCAAAATGTGAGTTCAGTTTTAGGCTGTAATGTGATTGTAGCAAAATTCATCTTTTCTTCGTCTCTGAGGATACTGTCAATGAGGGGCTTGCGAGTGCCTGTGTGGAGTGTGCTTTGCACAGTGGCAGTTCAGAGGAAGCTGTTTGGCTGCAATGTGAGGTTTAGTGTCAGGGGTGCAGCTTGCTGCACCTATTCATTTCCAAATACTCCTTGTCAGCAGTGGCTGCTGTCGGGAGACGACAGCAAAACATTTTTCAAAAAGAAAACACTTACCTCTTCCACCTGTCTTCCACCCACATCATCTGCCTCCTCTCTGCTCTTGTGGTGCCCCAGCATTCGCTGGGACACCAGCAGAGGCTCTGCAGCAATCCTGGTGCTGTTTACATGCTAAACATAGCATGTAAGCAATGTCAGAATTGATCTGAGTGGCAGTCACTGCCACTCAGACACAAGCCTGGGGTCTGCGCTGTTTCTCCAGCCTGGCTGTGTAGTCAGCTGGCTTGGAGAAACCTGAGTGTGCATGTGTGTTTGGCCGGCCTCAGACGGCTGGCCAAACACACATGTGCATTTAGTGCACTCTCCCTTCCTCCTCCCTCCCACCTCCCCGTGGTCCAGCTCCGCACCTCCCTGCACCTGCTGGCTGAGCCAGCAGATGATAAAGGATGATAAAAAATAAAACAATAGAAAGCTATTGTTTTATTTTTCATCTGCCCACTCAGATAGGGGGGTGACGCCCCTCCGCCACTGCGGAGGAGCCGCCCCTGCTTGACAGCCCATTTTGAGTCATAGTTGGAAGGAGAACTATTTCTACCATCTATCACATTTCCAGAGCTGGAATACACATCTTTGGCTGTGAGATTTAATGGTGTTGACTCAAAGGCCAATGTCTTACCTAAGGGCCCAATGAAAGGCAAATGGGTGATAACATGTGATGATTAGCAAGGATTAACTATCTGGGAGAGGACATAAATAATTGTTGGAACAAAACGAAGCTTTAACACTATGTTATTTTACTTGGAAATGGCAGTGAGGGCTTCTATTTATTCCCGGGACCCTCCGTGGCAGTTAGGCCCCAGCTATATTTGGTGGAAAAACAGCTGTACCCTGTGAATTAGGGGGGTGAATAAGAAGCTGAAGATAGGCCTGCCTCCTGTCATCTGCTTTACGCCAACTTCAGACAGGGGCTCCTGGATAGTTTTTCAATAAGGCATACAGGAAGTGCAGCAAAAGACTTCTAGAACACTATTAGCATTGAGCAGTATAATTCTTCCAATACTCCAGTTACTGGCTAGTGCACAGGATAAATCTTGCACACCTGTCACCACCTTCTCAGAACATTCCTGGACCTAAGAAAACTCAATCTGAAGAAGAAGGCCCTTCTGAAGAAGAAGAATGAATTCTGATTCTTGGCTCCTGCTGGAAGAGGAGGACTCACACAAGGACTTTAGGACCCCTGAATTCTGATGACAGCCATGTATTGGAACTGCTTTCCAAGGAATACGTGGCTAGCCTCCTGTTGATCTACTTTCTGGACACAAAAACACAGAAGGATCATGATGCCAAAAAGCCTCAGCTGAATAAAGAAGACAACATCCCGCAGGAAACCCGGCTGGCAAGAGAGTGTCACATGGGCTCTCATTATCCTAAATGAGACTACTGGATTTCTAGGCAGCAGGATCGATAACGGTGTGGGGGACTGAGTCTAACCCACTTGTAAGGAACTCTGTCACCCTAAATCCGGTTTCTGCTCCGGCTAACTAGCAGTGCCTCATTTCTCCCACGGGGAAAAAATGATTAGGCAGCCGAGCGCATGACATCTATGGAACTTCTCAGGGAAGTCGTGGTCACTCAGATCCAAACCAACCCTCTCATTTACAATATGATCTCATATACAAATGACAAAGACAGTATAAGTTTTATATAATGTTTTAATAAAACAACTGTATTTTAGATAATAAGGCGTGAGCCGCAATAGCCAGAACAATACAACATAGTAGGAATGAAATAGTCACCCGGAGAGTAAAACATAAGAACAAAGATATCATAGTGCCTAACAGTTTCTACTCTCCCTCTGCTTGTTCAATTTAGAGCACAGCATGTTAAGCTTCTAGCTTGCCTTTCCGAATCACTGGGGAGACATCATCCCTCATACCTGAGCAAAGGCCTGTGATCTGGTTCAGCATCTGCAACGAGGCAGTCAGCGTCTAGTTGTGGTTCCCTGGTCGGAATCTCCCTCTTGCGTGTATTGGGACAAGGAAGTGATTTTATAACTAACATGTCATCGTGATCACAAAATGTCCCTACGCAGGAATGCCAAATCTAAACTCCTACCACGTCTATCGGCAATGTACCAGACTGTATCCTTGACTGAAGCACAGAGTGAATATGTTATGGAGAAGTCCAGTCCTGAAGTAGGCAAAACAGTGTGATATGAATAAAAAACAACACCGTGGAACTGGCTATTTGAAAAATAACAGTATGAAACCTAATAAAAAGCATTTAGAGCAAAGTGCACAGAGGCTCTAAGCTGTCAGCAAATGAATAAAATACATTCAGGGCAAAGTGCACAAAGGCCTAAAGCCTGAAGCTAATGCGCAAAAGATACGTAAAACTAACCACACTACACCCTCCCCTTGTCGGTAGTAAGTGGTTCCAATAATATAAAAATATGCCCAAATATAAACAATATATAAAACCATATATTTCGACAAGGTCAGAAGACAACAAAGTCATAAATTTAGGAAACATGTGATGACAAAGCCAAATTCAATATAATGTCAATTTGCAGGAGAGAAAAAAAAATCCAATCGTCAGATAGAAGCAATAGAACGTAGGAGCTCCTCCACTTCGATATATGTTAATATCAGAAGATCCACGCCACAAAGTACCATGGAGCAGGTGTGTTCCAAAGCCCCAAAACCATTCAGGGCGGCACCCCGTGCAGGGCCTGTGAAAGAGACAATACCATCTTCCTCCAGGAAGGGAATCTCATAAACCGCCTCACGAAGCAAACGCAACCGTAGTGCACAAGTCTGGGAATGAGCCCTAATCGGGAACATTAACAGATCAGGATCGACCACTGGAGGGCACCGCAGTGAGAGACAGAAAGCCAGTGCATGTTCAAACGAGCACCAAAGGCACCGAAACACGGGTTGCACACAATCCAAAACCGGTCTGAATGACAGAGACCAGTCACACTTCAAATGGCCCAGGAGTGTAGCTCCAAAATGCTGCATCATGCGTTCACGACACAGCTGCGCTGACGGGAGCAGCAATAAAGGATCTCGTCGTGGCGGGACAGCCATTGCGAAAAAATAGCAACAATAGCAAGACTCCAGGCAACAAAGCCAAAGTAATCGGGAAACCCCCAAAAATGCTTCCGAAAATAGAGTGTATAGCCGAAGGTATCAAACTGAATATGGAAGAGAAGGTGTGAGCAAAACCAACAGCAACAGCTTTGAAAAAATGAGCAATACCAGCAGTGCTGGATGCATTAAATATATGTCCCACAAGTTCACCGAAGTGACTCGGAAAATTAGTATTCAAAAGGGACTGTATCTCCGCCGATGACCTTGCCACCTGAAGTGCGTAGGTCTCATTAGCAGATGTAAGGGCCACATGCTTTTGAAACAATAAAGCTTTCAGCCGACTCAACTTGTCGAAATTAACCTTGGAAGTAGCAATATGAGGCCAGATGTCCGCTACCTCCCTAATTTGAGTGGGGGGAAACAACACATTCCCGCAGCACGTAACGGCCTTGTTGACAACGACAACGTAAACTATTCCGGCACGCATGCCACAGCAGCATTCGCTGTTAAGAACAATGTAACTGCCGTTATAAAGCACCTGGAAAGTGTTTTTAATAACCGGGACTGGAACTCCCTTCAGATAACAAGCTAAGTTAGCAATCGAAGCGTTACACGCCCGTGCAAGGACAGCTGTTTACAAACAATGGAATGGCTAACAGAAGCTTTGCATTCGCTACTGCTAAGAAAAACCTCCCTCAAACCATTAACACATCTGTATTGAAAGGGAAGCTCCCACACCTCGTGTATGTAACTGTCTCCCAATAGTTCATATCTACCCACCGGAATGTGCTTCAAACAAGAAGTAAATTGCAGAGTGGAGATAGGCAAATTAATAACCCCATGAATCAACCACTCAGCTGATGGAATCTCAGCCACCGTGAAAGGCAGTTTCTCCAATTTCTCAATATTCAACATAACATATGTCGCTTCCTTTTTAGCCATCAGCTGTTGTTGACGAGTCAAATTAAAGGAGATAAAGATCTCTCTGGCACGAATGTGCTGCCATGGAATGCGACCCGCCTTCAAGGTCTGAAGAGTCCAACCCAGCTGCATGATGGACCGCGTCTGACTCTGCCCATGATATAAAGAAGACATGTCCGATTTAATAATGTCAATAGCAGAGGAAACAATGCTGTCAATCGTGTAAACACGGTCAGAAAGGGTATGCATGCCATTATCAACAACAGACAAAGTCTGCAGCAGATTTTCCTGATCAATCTGCCTCAACCGGGCTGCAGCCTCCTGTTGTGAAAGCTTCCAAATCTCATTATAAACTTTGTATAAAAATCTTTTCCTCCGTGGTACCTTGGGACCTGACAAAAAATCTTGTAAATCAGTATCATTAGACAGTAACGTGAGATGTGACTTAACTGCATCCAGCGTGGATGACTTATACCATTGCTGACAAAGCTTCCCCACGCTGTATGTAGTTATAATATCAGCATGTTCTGGTGAAATGTAACGAGGTTCTGCCCTACTAGTACTGAACCCCCCTGAAGAGGTGACAAAACGTTGATGACACTTATTAGTGTCTACAGGCCATAATAACCACCCGCCCGGATGTAACGATGAAGTGTTAAGCGTACCATTCTGGACCAAATGTGTAAATTCACTAAAAGTAGCATTCACATAGTGCTGCCAGTTGTTTAATTTGGAAGGGACAGGTATACTAGGCAAATTCAACTCTCTAATTGTCGCCAATCCCAAACAGCTAGTCTGTTGTACTGTGTCATTGAGGAAAATCATCTGTACAGGGATAATACATGCTCTAAATAATGTATCCCTGCCTTGCATCTGCCAATTTTTCGTACCCCAAACACTTTTCAAGTCAACAGTTTTAAAGCAGTAATCATACCCCTCGACCGAAAGTTTAGATACAAAAAAATGTGAATACAGTAATTTAGTATCGGTCAATAACATTTGCTTATTAGAATACGGAGTAACCTTAAAATAGTAAGACCTAGCATTTCGTTGATTATGCCCAGAAAAATATGCAAAATTATCAAAATACGTTTTTGAACTCCCTTGTGGAGGAGTCGAGCAATGTTCCCATTGCACATAATTAAAGATGGACTTAGGGCTACTAGCTTTATGAATAAAGTGGTGTCCATAATAGTTGTAGCAAAACATGTCACCATGATTATCTCTAAATTGGTAAGCATCTTCATCGTCATAGACAGTATAATATTGCAAATCTGTTAGCATAGAATCTACTGTCTTCACATCCCAATCATCAGAAACAATGCCTGGTATAACAATATCATTCATTGATAACTTGAGGACATACGGTATTTGAATCAATTCAGTGGGACCATATATATCAAACATTACTTTATCCCACACAATCCCATCCGGAATCGGTATTGCAGAAATGTTCACATTGGACAAGTCTCTTCGAACCATATGAGACGAAAAATGTGGTCTCAACACAGTCTCCACGTGCTCAATGTCAGATCGATCAGGAAGAAAATGACCATGTATTACTAGAAAAAAAGTAACCACAAATCCCAACCATAAAAAAAGAGTCATTACAGCCATAAAAAGCCACAAATAGTTCCAAGGAAAAACAAAATATGTGCGTTTAAGCCAACCCAGCAGCTTACGTGGACCCCGGACAGAAGACATCGAGGACGAGGAGCCGGACACTGTATCATCAGCGTCGTTGAAGCAGCCAGAGGCAGTTCTTGCAAAAGGTGCAACTGTGAACAAAGAAGCAGATGGAGGCTCTCGCCTAGGCACGCTATAAACCACATGTTCAGAAACATCAGTAGAACGTACAGCAACTTGATCAAAAGATTCCATATTAATCGTCGTCTGTGGAACAATCGCAAGATCATCATCCACCCTCCCCAAGCTCGGAGAGGAAACAGCGTTGGTTTAAATCACCTGCAGCGGGACTTCTTCCCCAGTAGTGAGAGGGATTCCGGAACTACTGGGTGTCCCTCTTGGTCTGCTGTGCAGAATCGGCCCCATGTTGTAACTTGACATTATCAATGGAAACAAAGCGATTTTCTTTGGCCCCTTGCAGCGGCGGTAAAATCACAGTTCTCGTGCAGCTTACCCCTAACACCGAGACAGGTGCTCGATAAGAAGGACCAAATTCTTTCTTTACTGCGACCTTTTCACACACTACATCCCCAATCCTGGGTATCCAACCAGTAGGAGTTACTGGCTCATCCTTAATTCCTGAGGAGGCAGCACTTGCAGAAGAGTTATCTTCACGGAATTGTTGTAAATCCTGCAAAACAGTGACACGATCATTTATGTCAAAGGGCGTATCCGCCGCCTCCACACCAGGACCATCTACAGTAGATCAGGAACATACATTCGTGTTCCAAACAGGCACTCATATGAAGTACGACACCCCAGTGACCTTCTAGGCAAGTTATTAAGTGCTCTCTGTACTCCATACAGGTGGGCTAGCCAACCACGACCCGTACCTATAACTCTAGCCGTTAAGGAATGCTTTAAATCACGATTTAAACGCTCCACGACAGAATTTCCCTCAGGATGAAATGGAGACGAGAATTGGAGTTGGACCCCCAACGAAGCCATGGTGTCCCTGAATGCCTTAGATGCAAAAGCAGGGCCCTGGTCCGAATGAAAAGCCGCAACTGCAAATGTATCGACATAGATGCGCAAATCTTTAATAACAGTTCGAGCGTCAGCCGAGCGTTGTGGCCATACCCACTCAAATCTGGAGCACGAATCTACAGCAACCAATATATATTTGTATGCACTATCTGGTGTCAGCTGACCACAATGATTCAAGTACACACACTGTAAAGGTTTATTTGAAATCAGAAGGGGCGTCTGCTGCGGGCGTCTAGCCGACGAAGCTTTAATCTGTTGACAAACGTCACAACAAAGGACATATTGCTTTGTCTCTTTATAGAGACCAGGCCACCAGTAACGAGCCTGTAAAAGTGAAATTGTGGCAGCCACACCAGCATGTGCAGACGCCACCCCCTCATGTGCTGCAGAAATTAATCGAGGTCTCTCAATTTTATTGGGTAGTTCACGTACACCAATGCCTGGAATATTAACAATAGCATTCAGCGCACTACTCAAGCAGTAACTATATTTAGAAGGAAATCCTTTAGGAAATGGCGTGCCATCAGCCGTAGCTTTTATGGCAGCCGAAATCTCTGTGTCTGGTCTGGAACTCGAACGAGTCACTGCGGCCACAGTGGCGACAGCCACTGCCGACTTTGCGGCTTCATCAGCCAAAGTATTCCCAGCAACATGTATTCCAACGCGCTGGTGTCCAAGTGTATGCACAACATGGACCTTAGGAAGCGTTTCTTTCAGATCCGCAACCTTACCCCACAACAATTTATGTTTAATGGTGTTGCCTTTAGAATCTCTGAACCCATTCAACTTCCAATAGTGCAGATATTCATTGAAAGACTGAACACAGTAGTAGGAGTCACAGACCAGCAAGGTCAAAGCCGCCGGATCCGCGTGTTCCAACGCCAACAATAGAGCTTTGAGCTCAGCCAGCTGTGCTGTGCAATCTCCCAATGTTTTAGTATAAGTATGTCGGGGGCAGAACACTTCCCCCTCCATAGTGCCGCTGACTACCGCACATGCAGCAGAATACTGTTGTTTAGTCCCAACCACTGGTTGCGCAGAGCCATCGGTATACATGACCACCTGATATTGGTCAATAGGCAATGTGCCAGCAGGGACCGGGTACTCCATTTCATATCGAAGAAATTCTCGAGTCTGCAGTTTAGGGTCAAATATGTAATCTACATCAGTGGCCGTCAAAGACGTAGCCCATCGTATCCATCGCGGGTGTAAAGCTTTCGAATTAGGGACACTCGCTTTTGTAACAGCCTGTAAGGCCGGAATCGGGGAAACGACAATGATGCGTTGGCCCTGGGCAAGCGGTCTTTCTTTAATCACAGCCATCTGTACTGCAGTGAGTATTTTCTCAGTCTGTGCAAAACGTTGCTCTGCAGCAGAATACAAGTGGGACTTGTATGCAATCGGGACTGTCTCACCCTCATTAAAGGTGACATACGTAAACCCAACAGCCCCAGGTATCACCCTGATGACTAAATGTGTCTTATTGTCCCGTGTGTGTAAGTGTTTAACTGCTAAGAGATCAGTCTGTAACTCTTGTAGTATGTGTGTATGCTCAATCGTCCAAAATCTACTCGAAAAATTCGGGCGAATCAATTAGTATAAGGGCTTTATACGGGTAGCATAATCAGGAATGTATGTTGTGCCAAAATTCAGAAACCCCAACAATGACTGGAGCTTCCGAACCGTATTAGGAGGCTGCAATAAAGCACATTTCTCCAAAAAATGTGGCGCCAAGCTCTTGCCCTCACTCGACAACTCATATCCCAGTAAAATGACGCTGAGGAAAGTAATCTTTGATTTCTTAAAATTAAACTTATAGCCAATATCAGCAAACCCCACAACAATGCGTGATACGCACCTTAGATGTTGCAGAATCTCATCGTCTGTCAAATATATGTCATCAACATATGATAACGCTTCAGGGTCCAACTCGTGCAGCATTTCAGTCACACGAGTCGAAAACAGTCCTGGGCTATTCTTATACCCCTGAGGCAAACAAAAAAAAAAATTCTGAGAGCCAAACGCACGGAAAGTGGTATAGTCCGGACTTTCGGGCGCTATATTTTGGCAGAAAAATCCATTCGAGATATCTAACGTTGTTTTGTATTTCTTACGCACTATATTATTCATAAGCGCTGCGCTATGTGAATTCTGTATTGCATACGTGCGTGTATGACTATTCAAATGTCTGTAATCCACCACTATCCTATATGAATGGTCCGGTTTAGCAAACCGGAAATAAGGGATTATTCATCGGCGAGACACAGGGCTCAATAACACCCTGGTACTCCAATTGTGTAAGAATTTTCCTAACCGATGCCCTTGCCTCAAATTTGATAGGATACTGCGGCTGTGGCTGAGGTTCGCCCTTTATTGGAATTACATGATAAGGTGATTGTCTATCCCACCCCACGTTATTTCTATATAGGGCGGGGGCCTGTGCTAGAGCCCATGTTTTACTATAGGACTCCACTAGTTCTCTCGGAACAAGTGGTGAGAAGGAAGGTGCAATAACCTCCTCCCCAATCGGACAGTCACAAACAAAGTCAGGTGGCCAATCCTGTTCGGCCAGCAGAACATCATATGATTTTACCACATGGTCCCAAAAAATGGCGTGTACAATGCGGTCAATGTCCCCTTCTAATCGTAGAGTCACTTGATAAACCCTATCAGGATCAGAGACCCGCATATCCGCCGTTTCGACTTGTATGAAGTCATCAGTTGCTTTCACCTCCAGATGCTCTAGAAGACTCAGGCGAACTATTGTGACCTCTGCCGCGCTGTCTAACAGTGCTAACGCCCATTTCTTGTTCGTCAAGAGAACTCTCTTCTTGAGCGGCATGTCTAACTGAGACTGCTGCCACTTTTTTCTATTTAAATTGCTGTTTTTGTTGCAGTGGTTTCTCTTCTTGCTTAACAGAAACCTCAGCTGAGCGTTGTGAATCCTGTCTTGGTTTCACGTACTCCGTCCTCCGCTCTGACCGCCCACCTCTCTCACTTCTCTTCTCTGAGGAGTCCTGAAAGGAACGAGATTGGCGTGTATCAGTATACTGATATCTATCAGGCGTCTTCAAATTATCCCTATTCCTGAGATTATATCTATTCTGTGAGGTCTCCGGTTGAGGAGACTGTCCCCCATCTTTTTTCGGTGTTTGCTGTTTCTTTTCCCAGCGCTTTTTTGTACCCTCAGGTTGCTGTTGCTTAGCATTATCTTTATTATTTTTACCCTGCAATTGGGGTTTTTGCGGTCTAGCCCCTAGGCTATCGTGACCAATACTGGAATATGTCTCTGCTATTATTTTCGGAAGTTCCCATTCTTGATTAATCTGCGGAACATCCCGAAGACGCATTCGCACTGCTAGTGCTACTGCCTCTCCCTTGAGATTACTCAAATTAATAGAAGAAACTGCAGCAAAATTGCCCATTAACTGCATGCCCAAATCTAAGGCAGGGGCAGCCCCATATTCATCTTGAATTTGTTTAAGCACTTCCGGTAAATTAGCTAATGTCGGTGTACTGTGTGCTGTAGTGTAGAGCGCGGCAAACACCGTGCCCCAGGTATTACAAAGGTACACCGGAGGAACCATGCCATACGGCAAACACATCGTCAAAATTCTATGTTTATCCTGAGGTCCCGGATGGGGAAATACTGCTTCAAGCGTATTAATCTTTTGCGGCAGCCAAAATGGAGTCTCCTCACGTTTAGCCGGTACCTTACCCATAACTGAGTGTACAGTGGCCGGATTGATTCCCGGAACCACTGCTTGTGGGTGCGCCGGAGCAGCACGCGGTGCATTAGTATTTAATGTCTGCATTACAAACTGAACCAATCTTCTGTATGTAGTTGCTAAGTCTATATATAAACGACGCACATCAGCCACTGCCAAATTTGCAACCGCAGGATGTGGTGTGTAAGTAGCCAATAAAGGCCAGGTCGGACCATCATTACTAGGTGGACCTAACCTTACTTGTGCTACTGTGTGTGGGAGGGCGCCATCAAGCCAATTATGGTGTTCTTGATAAGATAGAGGTGTCTCTAAGTAAGCGTAAGCCCTGTATTGTCCAGGGACATTCGCAACAGTGTATTCGTGAAAAGTATTTGTACCCCCATCAACTGCTGCAAATACGACCCAAGAATAAAAAAGTTCTGTCCTATAGGCTGCATGGGTGTCCACCACAAAAGTGACTGGACCCCCCTGGACTGTCAGTCCATGTGCTATCAGATGTCCCGTGAGCGGGTGACGCATATTGATAGCTATATTCACTACATTAGGATTCGCCATTTGTAAAAATAGCTCTAGGTCAGAGAAGGCACACCAATTTCGGGGTTTTTCCTTTCAACGTTCAAGCTTGAACAACCAACCACTAAGCAATAGGATGTACCTATCCCGTGGTGGCGGAAACCCTCAGCCCCACGGACGTCTCCGCGTACGGAACCGAGGATTCAAAATATATATGAGACCGAGAGAGTCAGTCGGACCTAAACATTAGAGCCAGACCAATCGTTGGCGGCGCCATGTCGCGTGGGCTCTCATTATCCCAAATGAGACTACTGGATTTCTAGGCAGCAGGATCGATAACGGTGTGGGGGACTGAGTCTGACCCACTTGTAAAGAACTCTGTCACCCTAAATCCGGTTTCTGCTCCGGCTAACTAGCAGTGCCTCATTCCTCCCACGGGGAAGAAATGATTAGGCAGCTGAGCGCATGACATCTTTGGAACTTCTCAGGGAAGTCGTGGTCACTCAGATCCAAACCAACTCTCTCATTTACAATATGATCTCATATACAAATGACAAAGACAGTATAAGTTTTATATAATGTTTTAATAAAACGACTGTATTTTAGATAATAAGGCGTGAGCCGCAATAACCAGAACAATACAACATAGTAGGATTGAAATAGTCACCAGGAGAGTTAAACATAAGAACAAAGATATCATAGTGCCTAACAGTTTCTACTCTCCCTCTGCTTGTTCTATTTAGAGCACAGCATGTTAAGCTTCTAGCTTGCCTTTCCGAATCACTGGGGAGACATCATCCCTCATACCTGAGCAAAGGCCTGTGATCTGGTTCAGCATCTGCAACGAGGCAGTCAGCGTCTAGTTGTGGTTCCCTGGTCGGAATCTCCCTCTTGCGTGTATTGGGACAAGGAAGTGATTTTATAACTAACATGTCATCGTGATCACAAAATGTCCCTACGCAGGAATGCCAAATCTAAACTCCTACCACGTCTATCGGCAATGTACCAGACTGTATCCTTGACTGAAGCACAGAGTGAATATGTTATGGAGAACTCCAGTGCTGAAGTAGGCAAAACAGTGTGATATGAATAAAAAACAACACCGTGGAACTGGCTATTTGAAAACTAACAGTACGAAGCCTAATAAAAAGCATTTAGAGCAAAGTGCACAGAGGCTCTAAGCTGTCAGCAAATGAATAAAATACATTCAGGGCAAGGTGCACAAAGGCCTAAAGCCTGAAGCTAATGCGCAAAAGATACGTAAAACTAACCACACTACAAGAGCAGGTGCCCAGATGGCTGCCCTGAAGAGCTAGGGGTTGCAGGACTGACCAGAAGAAACCTTGCCAGCAGTTGGAAAGTAAGAGGCTGATTTATAGTTCGGTGCATGTGAAGGGGCCATCAAAACCACATGGTTACTTGTCTGCTTCCATGAACGTCCATGTGTTTTATTTGTCAAATATGGCAGGTTAAAGGATGAAAGTCCATTAACTGTCCACTGTGTCTACCGCATTTTAATCTCCCTGTCAATGGGGTTATACATGAAGTGTTGGAAAGTCACAACTCTGTCAGCCCGTTCTGAGTATAATTTACATCAACAGAAATAAACAGTTTGCCTTAATATCTGTGATGGAAATAAAGAGCAAAAATAGTGAAAGCCTGCCTATAACAACCTTGGAACCTACTCCTCCAACAAGTCTCTGTTGCTGTAAAGGCTGAGCCTTTACTTGACATTCCTAAAGAAGAAACAGCACACTCTACCACAAAACAGAAGGTAATTGAAACTTCCAAAAAGTTATTTAAAATGCACTATATAAATTTCAATGCAAAAAAAGTTTTTCCAATGATTCCCAAGCCAGATCCAACACCAATTTAACCATTCCCTGTTTGACCACGTCCATATTACATACCTAAATTATATACTTACCTAATATATTTCTAATATAACCCTCACAACTCTAAATATTGTAAGAAAGTATATTTGTATAATTAATAATACATGCTTACATATTACATAAACATGTAATGCATACATTCTATAACTAATCTATTTAAAAAAAAAAAAATGTAAGTAACCTCCTTCCCATTTTGATTGTTTAAATTGTTTAACATAGAACACAACACTATTGATACTCTACTCTACAACACACTTCATACACTTCTCACACACTACTCAATCAAATTTTTTTACCAATATATTCCAAGTGCGCATTAGTACTATGCACACACTTATATATAATGCCTAAAATGAAAACACATTAGATCAAGGGCTGGGCACACACATTCAAATTTTAAACATTGCACTCTTTATTTAGCATAGGTGTCACCATACATAATGTATAGCATGGAATATCTGTGAAACACACATTACAGCATATTAGTACATATACATGTATCTTGTTAATAAATGTAGTCACAAACACTACCAATCTGAATGAAACTGATACTAGGAACTCATAACCACACTACTACATCCTTAACACACATTGGAAATGTAGTGAACTACATCACCCAAAGAGCAATAAATGATAACTGTCAATACCTGCAAATGGAAGTAAATGGTTAACCTATTCAACATTCTGTAATATGAAACAATACATGACATATGATTTTACATTTTTTTAAAGCAACATAGCTTCAAGTAAACAATAGATACAAATGGTTGCAATTAATTTAGTTTTAATAAAAATGGACAGCACAAATTTTCACTTCTGGGTACCCTAATGAATGTAACAGATTTTAAACAAACTCTGGGGTGATTTAAAAACAGTGTCCTATCACAATCAACTCTGCCTACAGGCCTTGCTCTTGCCATTCCACCATTATCGTGTGTGTCCTTTTCATGGTGCTTTCCTTCTTCCAGCAGATGACGCTCAAACTGAGCAACTAGGTCTTGGGTGTTGGATGAGGGTTTTATGATCTTTTTGGAGGGGCTGAGTCTAGTGGTTGTGGAGAAGGAGGGTGACCAGAATGGTTAGTGTTTGAAAATTCTTCTTAGTTCCACTCCTGAAAGAGACTTTGAAGAACTTTGTTTTTTCTCCAAAAAATGATAGTCATTTTCTTAAGGGGGAGTTTTTACATCCAGACTTTCATTGGTACCAATCCCGCTGGGACCCCACCACCCTAGCTAAGTGGTCAGGTTGTCTGTACCCTGGCCCCTTTTCTTTCTTTTTCCATTTTTTTCTGGGACTCGGCTGCTGAGTCTCAAGACAGCTGCCAACACTTCCTGGATGAAGTGTTGACAGCCAATCGGAACTCAGTCTGAGATGGGGAGGGGCCGCAAATCCTTCAAGTCCCTATATATACACATTTTTTCCCCCTTAATTTCTCAAAAACTACTGAGCAGATTTACAACAAAACGAAAATGGTAGCTTTCTGGACCAGGACCTATCTTTCTGCTGAATTTGGTGTAATTCTGCCTAGTAGTTTTGGTGCAATCACTGTTCAATTTTTCCTATGGAAATGAAGTGTTTTGGGACACCCCACCTTTTCTCAGCCCTTGATGGATCACCCCAAAACTTACCAGATAATAGCTAAAGTGAGCATCTTATTTCCTTGGAAGATTTCGTGAAGGTTTGTCAAGCGGCGCCAAAGTTATTAGCAAAACAAAATATGCTCTTTCTATAGAAACTTGTTCCTAACTATCACTACCTAGTGGTGACTGCCACTAGGTTATATATATATATATATATATATATATATATATATATATATATATATATATATATATATATTAAACTTCTAAATGTAAATGTTTTAAAAATCAAAAATGTGTCAGGATTAAGGCCATTCGCGGTCCAGGTCCCGCCTGAAACTACGCTGCGCGGCTCTGCAGCACTTTATGTGCACCACTTGTCATCCCCTCTTGTTCCGAAGGTGGCCATCAACGTCGTCTGCCTGTGGCAAAGCTCATAGAGCTGCAGGTTCAGGACATTGGTGGACAAAATGCACTTATCAGTGCTATTCCATGAAGGGGCTACAATTCCCATGTTTTTAGAGGCAGCAGCTATCTTGGGTGTGGCAGGCCTATAAATCCCAGCCACACCCAAGCACATTCCTCACTATTTTGAAGACTTTGATGCAGTCAGACCTTGTGGGGGTTTCTCTGAAGAAGTATCGAATCGAAGTATCCTTGTTTCCATAGTGATTTAAAAAATGATTAGGTCGTACTTGTAGCGGTAAGGTGTTGATTAATCCAATTTTGGAGGAAGTCGTTCCAGAAGCAAAGCGTTTTCAGTTTCCAGAGTACAGCAGCCTTGGTGCGACGATCAAAGGCTTTTCAGACCACAGGTGTAAAGCACTCTTTGCACAGCAATTCAAGCATTTTAGTTCACAGGTATAAAGCGCTCTAGGCACGACAATTCAAAGCGTTTCAGTTCACAGGTGTAAAGCGCTCTTGGCACGGCAATTCAAAGCGCTTCAGTTCACAGATGTAAAGCGCTCTTGACACGGCAATTCAAAGCGTTTCAGTTCACAGATGTCAAGCGCTCTTGGCACGGCAATTCAAAGCACTTCAGTTCACAGATGTAAAGCGCTCTTGGCACGGCAATTCAAAGCGTTTCGGTTCACAGATGTAAAGCGCTCTTGGCACAGCAATTCAAGCACTTCAGTTCACCGACGTAAAGCGCTCTTGGCACGGCAATTCAAGCGCTTCAGTTCACAGGTGTAAAGCGCTCTTGGCACGGCAATTCAAGTGCTTCAGTCCACAGATGTAAAGCGCTCTTGACACGACAATCAAAGCGTTTCAATCCACAGGAGTAAAGGTTCTTGGCATAACAATCAAAGTGATTCAGGCCATATGAGTAAAGTGTCCCCTTAGCATAACGAGAGTCGCGTTTCAGGCAAGATAAGTAAAAGCGCTTCCTGGCATTATAAGTAAAGCGCTTCAAGTTCAATGAGTAAAAACTGTTTGGCCTTTATAGTTGTGAATGTGAAAGTATTTCTGGAGATTAACAAATCATAGTTTTTTCATAGTTTTTTGGAAAGCATAATATGTGATAAGCATATTCAATTCTTTGAGACCTTCTAGGTCATGATCAAAGGTTTATATTATGAATGCATAAATGTTACAGGTTTCATATTCTGAGTATGATCATAATCCAAAGCCTTTGCCATCTCTTGGTTCTGAGGTCGTAGTTTATTCTTGTTTCATGATTCAAAGAAGGGGCTTTGCCCACATTTCAAAAAGGGGTCTCCATCTGATATCTGAGTCTATTGATGAATTATATTTCTATGAATGAGTGAGTGCATATTTGTTCTAACCTTTTTTCTTTTCAGATCTCTCTCCCTGCTGTTCCCTATCCTAAATCTCTTCCCCCCGACTGGCTTCATCATAACTCTGTGCTATAATAGCTTTCTGAGTTGGTGACGCCGGAAGGTGGGCCTTTTGTTCAGCAACGTGCAGATCCCGTGGAAAGGACATTGTGACAAAATGATAAGAGTGGATTACTATAAAATTAATAAGGGTATCCTTGCAAAAATATTGAATCCCTCAAGTAAATAATGTCAGAAACATGTAAATTAACACTAATGTTTTCCATTAATTATTTTAACAAAAAAAGCTGGGCGATTGGATAGGGCAATAGGATTTTTACAGTTCTAAGTTTAATTTCAGTTTCAGTAGCATAACATTCATACCGAGGACAGCATGTATGTCTGATGCTTACCTGACTGTCTGCTGGACCATATAGCTGGTGGTAGTTGGTCATGGGTCACCTTCACATGTATTTCCAGTTCCCGTGGATACAAAATGGCAGCCCTGTTCCATGTACCTTGAGCCATGTTTAGTCCCAGAAGCAGAATGTGAGCAGCAACAGATGAAGAATTCTGCTTCATTTGAAGGGTAGGAGGCAAGTGACAAAGTGGCCTTAGAAATCAGTATGTCAACATGACTAGAAATTACATCAACATACATGTACATGTCAGAAGATGGATTCAGACATTACTGAGTCATTGTAACTAATGTGTGCCTGGGGAGACTGAAAATGTATGTATAAACTTCTCTCAGGTGCCCATCATCTGTGATAGATAAATCAGGCATCTGGCATTTTTGTTCCACCACCATAACATTACATTGTCTCAATATGGTATGCCTGACAATATGGTGGATGGGTAGTGGCTTACTGATAGAAAAATCCACCATCCCTAACATTGCTTACATAAATCAAAATCTATTATGTCCACAATAAAAAATATACATGTACACTGTACACAGTGTAATGTATGTCACCATTGAAAACTGTTTAAAAAAACTATTTAAAAAATAGACAACATTCATACAATAATGCAAGACATAAATAAAATACAATAAACTAGGAAAGTAAAAAAGTGTATTTATAGTTATGGTATTCAAATTTGACATATGGTCCTGAGTTCTTACTTAAAGGATTATTCATAGAAAGAGAATGACAATCTGTATTGAGATATAATATAACAAGAAATAATAACAACATTTTGAAAATGTTAAAAGATTTCAAAAATTTTCAGTCTGCAATGCCTTGATACATATGTTGGTCAAATATCAACAACACCTATGTTTACCCAATTAATAATGATCCATTTCTCTGACATATTGCAAATATATCCATCTACCAGTCCAAAGAAGAGGGGAAAGGATTCATCAATGAGTCTCCAAATCTAATCCTGATTCGTCAACGAAGCATGAAAGGCACATCATTAAGAAGTACAGGCTGGACCAGGACACTGTAGAAGCCTTGTTTGCTTTTATTTATAGCTTTTTCCACTCAATTGCCAGGCATTAACATCCAGACAGCATCCAACCTACCTATTCTGAAAATTATAGCAGTTTTCAATTTCTCTACTGCTGGCTCCTTCAATTGTACTTTTAGCAACTGGAGGGATGTCAGAGCCAAATTTTTCAGCTGTCCTCAGCCAAATCCCCAGTGCTCAAACAGATGAATTACTTCATCCAACTACTTACAGAAAATGATGAACTGAACAACATAAAGGCCCCATTTCAAGGCTTAGGAGGAATACCACATGTTGTTGGTACTATACATCGAAAACATGTTGCATTGCTGTCACCTGAAGGCTGGATGCAAGTGTACTGCAACCAAAAACATTTCCACTCCATCAATGTGCAGGTAGTTTGCATATCAGACCTTTCATGATCCTTAGCTGAATTAGATTTTTTGTTGTTGTTATTAATAGTGTAAGAACAACAGATATAGGAATCACATTGTAATGCTCCATCCTGTGCCTTGCTATTCATCGGTAACAGAGAGAGTAAACATTACAACACATCTCTTAATTTGGTATGTTGGCTTTGCTACATTGATCATATTTTTATTATTGAAGTAAAACCATGAAAAACTTACTGAATCCCAGGGATAACATCAAATATTGTAGAATTTTATTGAAACCCACAACTCTAATTGATTTAAAAGGTTTTTGCAAATGTGTTTCCTGAATATGTTTTCCTTACACTGTGGACAAAAAATATTTTGAAAAGCCACTTATGATCGTGAGAATTAAAGTATGGAATTTCTCAGTTAAAATATCCCCTACAGTGTTTATTTAATTATCTACCCATGATCAGAAATATTCGTAGGATCCATTAAGAGGGAGCTAAAAGAGAGGTGTAAGGAACACCTATGTGCCTTCAAAGAATAATATAATTGATATCCCATGTCCACACACATTCATTGTACTGATTGTAAAAACAAGATTCAGAAACAAACATTTTAGGGAATCTATACTGTTAAAAAACAACAAAGGGGTTGAAATAGGTAACAAAAACTGTATAAAGATGAAAGCTTCTGGTTCCATAAACCTAAATCTCTAACAATTAGCTTTAACCTGGATCATGAACTAAATAGTAATCTGAGAGTAAACAGATGTAAACTTGACTGATTCAACTGCTATTTAAATATGTTACTACTATTTGTCTTCAGCCATATTGAATATTGTTTTTCATTGTGGCTCATCAAGTATGACTTGCTTTTTCTTTTTAACGCATTACACCAAATAATGTTTTTTTTTAAATGCAAGTGCCTTATGTATCGGAAGATGGAAGCTAGCCATGTGGTAGAGTCCCCAACTGCCCATATATACATCTAACTTGGGTTTGTTTCTCATCAGGTGTGCTCTTTCATCATTTTTTTTTCAAGGTTCATATTTTTCAAAAATGTTCTTTCATCAGTATCTCCACTACTTCAAATATAATATTATATATTGTAAATCTAATATTTCAGATCTAATTTGGAATGCTGCTGATTTAATAATATGGAATGGCAAGGTCCGTGACCACCCATTAAATAACTATCACAGGTGCAATTCTCACACCATAATCTTTCTTCACTTTTTGATACTTTTTCAAAATGCATATTTAAAAACAAAATCTCCTTCTTTAGCATCCCCACCACTTAAAATATAATATTATAAATGTTAAATCTACTTTTTCAGATCTCTTCTGGAATTCCATTTATTCTGTAAAAGGGGACACTAGAACATAACTCATGTTTCAATCTACCAAATTATCTCCTTCAATGAGCTCCCATTCAATCTAAACTGTCAAAATAGCCAATCATGAAGGACATGTGGCAGCAACTATGGCAACAGTATAAAAAATCTGTTTTCTTATCCTAGCTCATGTTATAACTCCACTTCTGTACAGATCTGCTGAGTGGTTATTGTGCCTCCTGTACCAATGAGAACTCCTTTTGTTTAATTAATATTGTTGGCTTTACTCTAAAACTTTAAAAACCCTGAATGGTAGAAACTTTACAAACTCCATGGTTATATTTGTGTTTTTCACAGAACATGAATTTATACATCATGTTAAGACCTTCAGCAGTATACAACTATTTATTCTGGTAGGCTTTCTCACAATAATGTGGACCTTGCTTAAAAAGAAACATGCACCGACCTCCTCTAAATCATATTTTGAACATATTTACTCTTTTTTATGTCTTCTTTATCAGTGTTTTAGATCACCACAAAGTGATGAACTTAAAAAGAAATTGCTTATATTAACCACAAGTCTCTTGTTTAATTATTATACTGTGATCTTACTTGTTCAACTTAGGTAAGGCACAATATAATTGATATTAAAGATTCACTTACAAGTATGTTTGTGATATTCCAGTCATGATACGCAATGCACTTGATGATTTGTTTATGCATCATTAAAACAAATAGGCTTAAATGTAATTGTTTTTTAACCCAAAGATGGAGGACACCCACAATTGGACTTTAAAATTGTTTTCATTTTTCAAAATAATGCTTCTAATACTTATCTCTAAACTGCAAATGCATTACCTTCCAAGCCTGCACAGGTAACCTGGGGCCATATGTACGAAAGGTTTTCCCCATAGACACAGAATGGGTAAAATCCTTTGGTACATCTGGCCCCTGGTATTTTAGAGTCTGCCTCAAACACAATTTAGAAGAACCATCAGTGGTACTAAATTATTTTGAGAATTTGAACAGTATCATTGCAATATCATTGTGTTATTGTTTGATTCATTGAAGTGTATCAAAACCTCTTATTATTATAACCAATTTGTAAAATTATTGTTAAGTATGTTTTTTCCTGTTTTTAGCATGGGTCCATTATTGCTCTAGTTGTCTCTTCAACTTATCGATCTCAACACTCCTTCCTTTTCTTAATATGTTCAGTGATATGTGTAATATTTTTAGTCCCTAGCTAATATTGTACAAATATTTAAAACACACTTAGCCCCGATGAAGTGCCATACTAATGTTTTTAAGTCACGGAACACATGGTGGTACTTTACAATTTGTAATTAAATTCTTGACTATGTAAATGAATGCTTAAGCCTCACAGTTGTCATTTTATATCTTTGCGATACACTTTTCATAGTGCTTTCCCTTTATTACTACAAATTTTTTAAATAACATGACTTTGAAAAAATACAAACAAGTAATTCAATGATATGGTTTTTCCAAAATCAGAACTGAAATATTGTAGTCTTAGAACATGGGTTATAAGGTATACTAACAGAAATGTTTTTTAAAAAACCTGTATTATAGGATGTAAAAAGTTATTTTTGGATGTGAAATAAATTATAAAGGTTACTCTTTATATTAATATAAGTAAATTGCTACATGCAGAAGTTAGATAAGGGAAGTTGTGTTTACTGTCACAAATATCATTTTATGCCTGTTCAGATTGGTACACTGTATGAGTTTTTTTTTTTTAAGTATGAGAACAGAGTGTGGAAATGGCAGATGAGTTTAGGGGGTGGATGTAGTGAGGTTTAACACATATCAGACAACAACCTTGGCCAATGGCTTGAACTCAGTGTAGATAGATTGGTTAGGGAACAGGGGTGGAAGAGTTTGTAGAGTGTGAAATTGATAATAATAACGTTTGACATATACTTCCCTTCTCTCATTCATGGATGTCCGTAGCAAGGCTCCAAAAAACTGTAACCCTACCCTAATTCACTCATCCACTATAGGAAATGTTGGATATGGCCCTTTCTTCTTGGTCACTACCAAATGTTTTGCCTTTACCCTTCCTATTTTGCTAAATTCTTTTTTTGTTGGCATTAGGACTCTGTGCACATTACTAGTACTAATGTGCTTGTGCAAATTACCTAAAACATTGTAAAATTGTCTTCCACCTGATTGACATATTTAATGTATTTATAAGTGCTTAGCAAAGTTGTATACCATATACAATGGGGCAGGTAAATTAAATGCTACTAGTGAGCCTAGAGCACTTATTGTGCCACCTACTTACGTAGACCCTTAAAACATTTTCTAGGCCAGTCATTGCACCGTGAATGCAGTTTTAAACTGCAAATTCTACTTGAAAATATAATCCCCTTGCCAAGCCTCAAACCCCCCTTGTTATTGCATACAGGTCACCTGTAAGGTTGGCATTAGGTAGCTCTCTGGAAAAGGTGCATTATAATTGAAAGGTTGGGCAAGTACTTTTACATTTTGCATCTACATTTTACTAAGAAGTCACCAGGTATAAACAAGAGACCCTCAGACCCACTTGTCAGTTCACTTTCTGTACCAGTGGAAGGACTCTAAGAGGGTTGCCTTCTGCTGTAGCCTAATGTGTACATCAGAAGACTATTGTGCTGCACCAAGAAGGAATGCTCTGCTGCCTGAAGCCTGCCTTGAACCATCAGGGTCCTGTACTGCTGTTTGAGCCGTGTTCCACTTCTTTAACCCAGGACTGCCAGAGTTACTCAAAGGGCTAGTTGGCTGGCCTAATGATCTGAGCCTCAGGGACAGAAAAGGCTCCAACCATCTTGAAACTGCACCTAGAACCAGTGATTTCTTACCCCCAAGTGGTGCCCCTTCAATCCTGGACCTTTGGCGGTGGTGGAAAAGGAGCCCAGATAACCAAAATCAAAATCTTGTCACTTAGAAAATTCTTAGCCAACAACTGCTCTGATAACCAAGTAAAAAGTTGTCTCTCTGCCCAACGTACATTGCCGGTCAGCCTCACTTTGCAGCCCCTCCCACTAAATTTTTCACCACAGCAGCAAATCCTTTTCAGCTTTGCTTCGACTAAGGAGTATCCGACCTCATGAAATTCTCGTCAGCTACAACCTCTTGCTTCATTCCGCTATAAATTTTTGCCTTCCAAAAAAGTGACTAAATCCAAATGAACAAATCTTCACTGTTTCTTTATCCAGCAGCTCCCCCACAATGACACACACTCCTTAGGCATGGCATGTAGAATTGCCCTGCTGAACTTTACCTTCTCAGAACATTTTTTTCAAATTTCTTCAAAGTCCAAAGGTAAGCGCCGACTGGGTCCAAACCACTTCTTATATCCATCTTGTGCTCATCAGAGTCTGCCATATTTTTTAACTTTGACCCGGTCTCACACTACGAGATGTCTGCAGTTGCCACTTTGATCATTCATACTCTAGTTTTAACCTTAAAATTTGATAATTCATGAATCCAGTTCTACTGATTTTCTTTAGGAAATGTTGGTGTTAAACAATTTATTAAAATTTACTTTATTTTTTTTAATTGGTGTGGGATTTTTCTTGTGTTGTGTTTCCACTTTTTTACTGTTTCTGTGCTAAATACGTACATTACACACTGCAACCAAGTTACGTCTGACTGCTTTTGTGCCAAGCTACCAGATGGTTCAGCATAGACTAATTTAGTGACTTTTATGGTTCAACCTAACAGGTACTGTGGCAGTTGTTCAAGGAGAGATGACACCCAAATCAAACAACAACCCAATTTCACACAGCAATTATCTCATTTTATGAGAAGCTGTGTTGTCTTATTTTAGCCATTTTTGGGGTATTTGTATCAAGGAGCTGCATGTTGGGTGTGGTAAATGGTTTGTGTGATTTGAGGGATGTCCATTATAGTGGAAGCTACAGGTGTAAGTCTGCCATACCAACATTAGTAAGTGCTGCAAACAATGGAGGACTGACAATCAACCTATGGACATGCACCATCATGACACATGGTGGCAACCTCAGAGAAATTCTAAATATGGCGGACAGAAATCTGTCATCTTGACGGATGGCTCAGTGATGAAGAAATGAAAGCCTATCTGCCAAACTCTAAATCAGGCTCTACACCTAAAGGTAAGACTTTTGATTAGGGCAACTTGCTTTGTGTATTCGGCCTCTACTCCATCACAGTGAGGCTAAAATTGTCCCTAGATCGCAGTCCACCGCATAGTCCTTGTCTTTTTCTATGCATGTATTGCCTTAGAATTTTAAAACTCCATATCTCCATTTTCCCTTTTGATGATCTTGTTGTCTTTTTGCTCATTAAATTTCTCTGACATAGCACACACTTCTCTGGAGGTTTCCTACTGCTTGTGCCTTAGCTGCTAGAGGCTGAGCAGACATTATCTCAGAACTGAGTTTTGACCTATTGAGTTGTTAGAGGGGCTGTGTCTCCCAAACTGATGACCCCATTCTGACAGTTTTGCATTGTTCTCTGATGTGGGGCACATAACCTCTTCACTCCTTGTTTTTTATCCACTGTTTTCGCTCATCCATATCAACTGCATTTATTTCTGAAATTCTAATTGTTCACATAGTGTTTTCAATACACCAAGTTATGAATGTATTATTTTAATATGGAGAGCTTAGACGCGAGATGCAGTAGAACGTTCTTCAAACCAGGTTTACATCTACCTGAGAAAGATTTTAACCTACCCCTCAATGATATGGGTCAGTGAACTAATAAATCTGGTCTGTCACATTTTTTTTGTTCAGTGAATACAATTGCTATTCTTTGAGGGATTGTGGTCTTAATGTGTGCCAGTAAAGTATAGGTACCTCTTTTTACAGATGGATTTGTGAGATAGTCTGAATGCCAAATTGGCTGCGGCAGTTGTGTATAATTGTTAGTGCACACCTTTGAGCTCTTTGAATGTTTCAACCTCATGTGCTCCAAGGGCAGTGTACTTAGTGGTAGTGATAGCAGGCAGTGGCTGGTATGAATGATTGTGTGATCAAGAGGCTGATTAGCTGGGAGTCTGGCAGTGAGTTCTAAAGAAGAGAACATTCTGCAAGTGCTGAGTGTGGGGAGCGAATCTCTGTGCCTGCTCTATTTATAGATTTTCTGGCTATGAAAGCTAGATAAAGTGGCAAGAGAGAGTTGTTTTTTTGCTGTACTTCTACAAATAAGGTCAAAAAAGCTGTTAAGATGGGGCAGGACCCCTTGATCACTAAATGGTTAGAAGGATCTGAAGTATGTAGTCTTGAGTCACTAGTAGTCATGTTCTCCAGAGTCGCCATGATAATTGGCTATCACTGAAACCTACAACAACTAGCTAGATATGGTTCAGAAGAAACTCTTTGGGTTCCAGATCAGAAAGTCAGCTATGATACACAGTGTGTTAGCATAAAATGATCTTTAACCCACGTTAGGATTTGTTAGGGTGAGCATTGTTCCTTCATCCTTGGAGTTGGGGTAGCCTCAGTCTACAATGGTTCCTATACCACTCAGTCTCTATTTGGAACCACATAGGGTTATCTTTAGCAATTGAGGGATCCTGTATGACTACTTCACAAATGACACACACTTATACAACAAGATTTTTTCTCTCAACAATGTTACTCCCCTCTACAAATTCCTGGAGTTGGTACAAAAATGGATGACTTCCCATCATCTGAAATGCTATCCTCAAAACACTGAGGGACCTACTTATGAGGCGATTTGTGTTGCTTTTGCACCACGGAATGTGGTGCAAGAGCGACAAAAACCTCATATGTGATTTATGAAGCCAGGGAAGTCCACTTTGCCTGGCCCTGAGTGGCTCCTCAAAGCTGAAGTAAGGCAACGCATAGAAAAATTTTGTGTTGCCTTACTCTGTCCTGGAAGGTGCTACATGGGCTTTGCATGGGTGTTCCCACACAACTATGAGGTTTTTGTGACACATTCCCAGATTTACCAGAACTGGTAGACCTGGAAATGTTCCAAAAATACACCTTCTCAGGTGAGGTATAACAAGGAGAAATATCTCAATGTCTCCTCCGCTCTTCCTCTTTCTATGTGTGCTGCACTTCAAGTCGGTAGTAATTGCATCTCCAAAATGGCCAAATTGCATTTTGAAAATCCATGGTACATCAGAACAGGAGATGCAAATAGGAAATCCCTATTTGCATTTCCTATTCTGGGAATCGCATTTTGCAGTTCCTTAAAGGGCTTTGTACATTAGGAAAGCCCAGTTTGCATTCAGATCATTAAGAAATGAAAACAGGCTTTGTACATCTGGCCCTTAACATTCAATCTCAAATTATTACACATGTGATTCTCTCCCCTCCTTGCTTCAGTCCACTTGCCCGAGCTTGCTTAATTGTTTTTTTCTGCCTACATCTCACCCCTGAACTTAAGTATGCTTCACTACACTATTTAATCAGGAAAACAACCTTATCAGCGCAAGCTGAGCCATGTGTGCAGTTTCTTCACAAGCTAAACCATGGATTGGCGTGGTGTCCGCCTTAACCATACTTGTGCCTTAACAATGCATGGGTGTGGTTAAGGCAGAGAGCGTGGTTTAGCTGTCAGGAGCAGGAAGAAGAAGCAACGGGAGAGGTAAGTAAGGCTGGGACTGGGTTTGTGGTTAGTTTTTAGCAGTAGGGCTAGTTTTAGGGCTCAGGGCAGGTGGGGTCAGGTTGTTTTTTTTTATGGGGGGGGTCAGGTTACTTTTTTGGGCAGATTTTTAAGGGGCTGTGGCCAGGTTTGGTGGGGTACTGTTTAGGGATGGGAGGATTTTAGAGCTAAGGGCGGGGTTGGGTTCGTTTTTTTGACAAGGGGAGGTTTGGTAAGATTTTTGGGCAGAGAGCAGGTTTTTCGGGGCTGGGTTTGGGGGATTACTTTTTAGGGGTGGGGTCCATTTTAGGGCTAAGGGTGGGGGAGGTTGGTTAGTTCTTTTGATGGGGGAAGTTGGGTTAGTTTTTTGGTCAGGGAGCAGGTTTTTAGGGGATGGGGCCAGGATTAGGGGGGTCGTTTTTTGTGGTTGGGGCGGTTTTAGGGCTCAGGTCAGGGGATGGCACCTCAGGTTAGTTTCTTGAGCAGGGAGGAGGGTTTTAGGGCTAAAGGCATGGTGGTAAGGGTAGTTGGGAAGGTCTGGGGAAGGGTAGAGTGCTCAGGGGGAAAGGGAAGTTTTTTAGGGGTGGTGACAGTTTTAGAGCTCAGGGCAGGGGGGCTGATGTCGGGGTAGTTTTAAGAAGGGTTAAGGCATGGTGGATAGAAGGGTGGGGGTATCTGGTGTTAGGGTGCAGGGCAAAGGGGGAGTTTACCACACATTCTCCTTTGCCAAATATGCTTTTACAACACAATTCATTGTAAAGGCATGGGTGGTAAAGGCATGAATGATAAAGATGTGGTAATTGTCCCGACTGCATTGATAAGTCAAACATGGATCAGGCATGCGTGGTTCTAACATGCAACCAATTATTCTTGTTGTGTCACGATCAGCTTAGTGGACGATTCTATCTTGTCATGTTTTAAGTTTGAATTTTGGGATTACTGAATGCATCCTTCACAGACACATACCCATTTTGACTGTATTGTAAATGTGATTATCATGGTTGGTAATTTTCAAGTTCTAGTTTTCAACCTTATTGTTTACATATAAAGGTTTCTAACACCCTTCGGCCATAGTCTCGCTGTATAAGGCTACATACCTAAAGGCATACATTACACACAGGATGTTTACTGCACTTCCTAACTCTAATACTCATCATTTCACGCAGCTTGTTTTTGCACTTGTTTTTGCATATGTTCATATATTGCATTTGTTGCAGTCTTGTTGTAGACAACCTTATCTTTAACTAACAGACAGCCTTGTATTCTATAGTTCAAGATACAAAGAAACATATTACATAGGCTTTCTGACAGTTCGTTGCTCATGGGTGGATTGGTAACCCAATCAGTTGTTCCATAATCTATGATTTTCAACACTATTCTTATGTTTTCCCCGCTTGAAGCTTTTCTTCCTTATCATTTCTTTCTGACTGGATGAGTTGAATCCTTTCTTTCCTTTCACTACTGACGTCCAGGAACTATTTTTTAATTTTACTGTTAGCACTCAATGGGAGTGTCTTGCATTCCTCACGTTCTCCCACACCCCTATCTCAGTTCAACTACTCCCTCTTTCTACTCTCCTTTGCCAGCCTCATCCAATGATCACCCACTATTCTTCCCACCTCAACTTTATCATTTTTTTTCTAATTGATTTTGCCAAGCCCCAGTGGTTGACACTGCTACTGGACTACTCACTGCTATGTATTTGCATAACATCCGGAGCATACTTTATTTCTTAACTTACTGTTCTAAAGTGGAGGCATTCCATTTTTTAAATGTTAACAAACAAAAATCCAAGATGGCCACCTTCGAGTCAACAAGCATGTGTACCCCTGTGTGGGCATGGACAACTAGTTTGTAATGCTTTTTCTTTCTGACAGAAAACATTCAACGGTGGCCACTCATGCATGCATGTACTTGGCTATTTACCAGTGGCCATTTTGGAACAGTTAACATAAAACAGAAGAAAAATAATTTTTTGCGTATACTTTTTAAAATTATTATTTTTTCTTTTACTTTGTGCAATGCCTAACCAAACACTCAAGACTAGTTATTACAGGAAAGGTTGATTAGTTTTGCCATTTTCATTTTACATCAGCTTGGTTTCACTTTCCTAAGGGCTAGTCAACCCCATAAACTAAGGTAAGAAAACATCTTCGGAAACATGTTCATCTCAAGCACAAAGACAATGACACTAGCCTGAAAGATGTGTACGTACAAATATGTTTCTTATGTGTTCTCTACACATTTAGGGCCTCATTTACGAAGTTTTGGTGCAAGGCAGCATCGTAGGCCTTTTTGCTGTGCTGCCCTGCATCAAAACAAAAGGACAGGAATGTGCGGTATCTACAAAATACAGCACATTCCTGCCATTGTTCCCTGTACAGGTGCACAAATTGCTGATGTGCACCAATGCAGGCACCCTTGATCCATGGTGCAAGGATGCCTGCAGTGCAGGGATGATTGTTTTTGTGCGGGATGGGACACCTTCCTGAACAAAAACAATCACAAGAGGTGCTTTACTCCTTGTATGTATGCTGCAAGACACAGCACACATAGAAAGAGGAAAGAACGGGGGGAAAATGTTATTTCTCCAGGTTACACTCCCCCTGGGATGGGTATGAATATGATGCATTCCCAAGTTTCTTAAACCTTGTAACTCTAGGAATGCATCAGACTCCATGGGTGTTGCGTGGAAACACCCACAACAAGATCCATGGAACGCATGCTGAATAATGCATGAAAGGGGGCAATATTTACAAGGCCATGAAAAGCCATGCAGGGTGGCTTTGCATGGCCTTGTAAATATGGCCCTGCAGCCTCATGCACGGGCGGTGCAGGCCGCTTGAAAATAAGGCCCTAAGGGGCTTATTTACATGCCCTTTGCACCCGTGTTGCGTCACATTTTCCCACATAAAAAGCGATGCGCTGGCTGCGCAAGTGCCTTGTAAATAAGCCCCATGGGGGCATATTTACAAGGCCCTAGTGCCACTCTGCACCACACGAGAGTCCTCTTTTTACGCTAAGGTGGCATTGAGGAGGCCTTTCTCCCATGCCATATTTTCAAAGTGGTGCAACGCTTGCAGTGCACCACTTTGTAAATCCTTATGCCACATTATGCCTGTGCCAGGCATAATGTATGCAAGGGGGCATTCCCCTGTAGGGAGGCCCAAAAAAATAGCACAGATTTCACTGCTCCATTTATTCCATCATTTGTAACGCCTGCTCAGAGCAGGTGTTAAAATTACACACCCGTTTAAATGAATGGGCCTTCCTGTGCTTTGCTGCAGTAGCGTTGACGCCCCACAGTAGCGTGACAAATGTTGATGCTATTTTTCTAACGACCTCCATGGTGCGCCTTATGGTAAATACAGCGCAACCATGGTGTCGTTAGGTGGGGCAGGGGCGATCCAAGAAAAGTGGTGCATCGGGACGATGCGCCACTTTTTGGTAAATATGTCCCACAGTTTATTGCTGTTTCTCAACTGTCTACTTGTTCATCATAACCCTAGTGATATAATTTGTTGAATCAGAGAGAGTAGAAACTGTAGTGCAGCTGCTGACTTTAAATAGGACTGGCTGCGAGGATGTGGAAAGCTGGAAGCTTACATTCTACATCCTTCAACACACCCGGCAAGTAATACAGGCGGAGGCATGGTGTCATGTTCAACAGTGGTTTGACGTGAAGTTTTCTTGACATTGTTTAGACTGCTTTGCTGTCCCAGACATATATTCTGGAAGTATGCTATTAAATAAACACCGGCCAGCCGTAGTTTCTCATTTCCTGGCAGTTGGCTACTGCGATTTCTGCGTAGCGCTGTTTCACTGATTTAACCGCTATTTCACTGGTTTTACTCATTTATATGTATATATTAGATTATTTAGGCCTCAAACAGGTCTGAAAAGCGTTGACGGACTAGCAATGTAATCCAACCATCTCACATTTGTAATGGAAGCGTAGATATGATATTAACTCAGGAATTCAACAGATCACTTACAAAATTACATCAACACATTAATCGACTAAACAATGACTCAGACGGCACTAATGTCCTGGTACTTAATATATAGGGGATAGTGTGAGGCCTGGACGGATGTAAATCCTAAACACTAATATAAATATTAATTGAAAACGATGAAAAGAGATAACGTAAAATCACTTAGCAGAATCAACATTTAATTAACTGGCACGGTTTTTTAAAGTCAAGAAATCTAGTCGGAGTCCAATAGCCCAAAGGAAGATGTCATTAAATGTTCCAGGGCCACACACAGCGGATTCATCATTCCCTAAGTAATGTTAGAGGCTGGAACAAACCTAGATTTTTTACTTGGATGCTATTTATAGGGCATAGGTTGCTTTTAAATAATAGTATTTATTTCTTTTATGTGGTACACTCCCTACAAACCTGATTTGAACAAGAAATGAAAATATATACAGCTCATCAAATGCGTGAAACGTTTCCTTTATAATGATCAGCAAGTAGATTAACGAAAGAGCCAAATCATTCTGCAAGCCGCCCAGCTACAGGTTATACAAGCCAACGTATCCACTGTTACGTAGATATTAAGTACGATGTGATTTAGGGCCATATGTACCAAAGCATTTTCCCATAGACACAAAATGGGTTAAGCCCTTTGCTACATCTGGCCCTTAATTATTTTTGTCCGTGCAGTGTGACAATGCATTCAAACATAGAATGTCTTAATGTTTTCGCGAACTAACGTTGATTAGGCAAGAATCCTCACTACCTACTGTTCATGGGCAAGGCAATTACCAACTCCGAGGCCTGGGAGAAATTCTCCTTTGCAGAAGTAACACAAAATGCTAACAAAATGCAACATTTTGTAAAATTATTGGAAATGCGGTCCCAACATTTCATACTTTTTAAAAAAATGAAACGCATTCGCGAATCATTTTGCTATTTAAAAAAAAGCGCAATAGTCCATAAGACACGAAAAACAGCCGCTTGAAGTCTGTTCATTCATGTTGTTCTAGTGTTCTGCGATAGGCATTTTACTCAAACAAAATTTCAATTACTCATTGTATGTTATGAATCACTGGAATTTTGCGTGACTAATGTAATGTGAAATGCCAAAAAATAGGCACAATTACACCATTGTAAATTAAGTTGTATAATGGTCTAGTCCTAATAAACCTTTATAAGATCTCCTGAGTAAATGTGAAAAATGATGCCTTTGTACTCGGGCCATGGAATCAGCTTTTCAAATTGTGTGTAGTGTTTGAATGGATTGCTCTAAAGTGATGCTTTGGGTCTATTGACAAAGTTTGTCTTCGGCTGCATTTTTTGCACTTTGACCTTGAATATAGTATAGGATGTAATTAGATCATACAATGATTCTTAAAAAATCTATGTTACTTAAAAACGTCTAGTGCAATGTTGCAGGCATGGAATGTGAACCTGTAGTGCACCTGGTGCTTGAATAACCACACAGAGGCCTATTACGGTTTTACAAAGGCTGTGAGCAGGGCTTCAAGCGCACTCTCTCGCGCCGCACTTGCCCAGCCTGCTCGCCCCCCTCCCTTTTACTTCTCTCCCCACGTCACACACCGGGCTGTAACAACTATTCGTGGTGAAAGGGGGAAACTGGGAACAAGGTAAAATCACCCCTTCACATTTAACAATGGTAATGCCTGCGCTCCAGTTCACGCCACTGGGCCCGACATTACATTCCTCCCAAAAAATCTAAACACAAAGGAATACCAACTGGAGTGACTTCAGTCCAGTCCCAACAGCGGGAGACCATCAGATGAATAGACGCATATTAGTATTAGGCCACAAAGTCTCGGAGTTTGACCAATGGCAGCGGATTGTGCCCCAGACTGTACTTCGTGTGGTCAGCCCTCTCTGGGATCCAGTCAGCTTGGGGTTGAGATGTTTTGGCCTCGGACACCGGGCAATAGGGCACTGGGGCAGCTGCTTGGTTCGCATCTTCTTCCGGAGTGGCATGGAGGCTGCCATCCGGGAGGGTGCTGGATGGCACGCTCACAGGAGACTCAATCTCGTGAGTAGACCCCGATGACTAGGCTGGGGGATGAAAGCGTTTAAACACAGGGATATTGCAGGTGAGTTCTTCTGTCCCTCGGCGAGCTACCACTAGGGTGCCCTGACACCGCACAATGGTCCAAGGGTGATGGTCAAATAAAAGCCTGAAATGCTACCAGGGTTTCTGTCTTTCACCAGCACTTGATCACCCACTCGGAGGTCAGATATCTTGGCACCATGGTGACGACTTGCTCGATCGTTCATGATTCTTCACCTCTGGTCTAGTCATTGTTTATGGATTCAGGTGCCCAGCTGGGGTTATGGGGAATGGAGTCTCGCACTACCTGCCCCATGGAGAGGTGAGCTGGAGAGCACCTAGTCGTGGCATGGGGAGTCAGGCGATAGTTCTGTAGGAACAAGTAGATGGCTAGCTCAGGGGGTTGATAAGATGCGCTGTCAATTCGGACAACTTTATTGAGGGTCCTCATGAACCTCTCCACTTCGTTGTTTGCTTGGGGTCAACAGGGCATTATCTTCTTGTGGAGGATTACCATAGACACAAGGTAGGATGCAATCTCTCTCCCTTGGAATGGTGGTCTGTTGTCAGTTTGAAGCTCCTTCATGAGGCCATGAGTAGCTACAATCTTCTCAATTTTCGTGATCACCTCCGAGGATGTGAGGGACTGGAGAATCTCTACTGCTGCATACTTAGAATGATCATCAATTAAGACTAACTTGTGTCGACCATCTGGCAGACTCCCAAAGTCGAGACTCGCTACCTCCCACGGCTGATTAGGTCCGAGTTCTGTGGTGATGGGGGCTGGAGGACTGGAGTTCCCGGCTGCCTTACACCATTCGCATGAGCGGATCACGGCTTCTACTTTCTCATCCATTAGGGGAAAACACACTTTGGCCCGCAATCATTTCTTTGTCTTTTCCATGTCCTGATGACCTGCATGGGCTAACTGAATGGCTTGATCTGTCAAACTGGAGGGGCACCCTTCTGGATCTTCGCTGAGTTATTCTCGAACATGGTGTAAGCTCTCCGTGATGCACCTAGAGTGCATTATGAGCTGGGACCACTGTTGCTTGAGAACATGCCACTGGCCACTCCGGACGGTAGCAAGTGCTTTTTGGAGACACTCGTTCTGTAGGGTGGCTTGGCGGAGTTCTTCTTTGGATATTGGTCAAGGGTGAGATTGCTTTGCAACATATCTCATGTACTTGCCATTTCCTGCACCTTTCTCTCTTCTTCTTCAGTAGCTGGCCGTGAGTGGTGCGAAAGGTAATCCGCAGGATTCTGGGAACCAGACCGGTACTCTACTTGACAGTTGCACTCCTAGAGTTGTAGCATCCATTTCTCAATTCGAGGGGGCGGATTGGAGGCTGTCCCTCTAAAAAGAGGAAGCAAAGTCTTGTGATCCGCCAGGACCATGACTGGATGTCCGTATACATAAAGGTGGAAGTGTATACAGACCGAATGTATCACAATAGCCTCCTTTTCTCTCTGCTAGTATCTCTGTTCGGTTGGGGTGAGAGACCGACTGGCGTAGGCAACGGGACACCAGCCTTCCGTAGGAAGCTGCGCATTTCCGTTACTTTCATTGGAGGAGGGGCGTCTTTGATGTCCTGGACTTTGGCCGGATCAGGAGCAACACCTTCGGATGAGAAGACATGGCTGAAGAAATTCAACTTCCTTTTGAGGAATTCACACTTGTTGCAATGGAGAGTCAAACCTGACTCCTGGATCCTCTGAAGCACTTTCCTTAGGCGAATTTGGTGTTCGGACAGGGTGCGAGCATTCAAAGGATGTCGTGACTGACATTTAGGACACCATGGAGGTCAGCCAGGAGCTCATATATAGTATTTTGGAATACTTCAGCAGCGCTAGAGATCCCAAAATTGAGCCGGCGATAATGCCGGAGTCCCACATGTGTTGAGAAGGTTGTTATGTACTGAGACTCCTCTGCGAGAATCAGCAGGTGGTATCCTGACATCAAATCTAACTTCGAGAACCAGCAGGCTCCGCTGATTTTGCTGATCAGATCATCCAGGGTGGGGCTGAGGTGCCGTTCTCCCTTGATAGCTGTGTTGGGTAGCCTCATGTCGACACAGATCCTCACCTCCCCAGGCTGTTTTGGCTTCCTGGCAATCACAATTGGGGACACTCACGGTGTGGGACCAGTTACTCTTTCGATTATGCCGGCTGCTTCCATGTTGTCCAGCTCTCTTTCGACCTGTGGTCGTAAGTGGAAAGTGATGCAGAGATGGTGAAAGGCAACTGGCTGGATGGTTTTGTCAATATGTAGTTTGATTTCCTTACTCTTTAGGCAACCAATGCCTTCAAAGATGTCAGCAAAATCATTTAACATATCTGCGATGGACTCTTCATGCACTCTTAGTGAAGGACACTATGCCTAGAACTTCAGCAGCTCCCCATACCAGCAACATGCCACGGCCATCTTTTGTCACATGTACCTGTTGTTCGATTGAACAGGGTCCAAATTCAAGTGTCGTTTTGAACTTCCCCCTAATGGGGAATTGGGAGGACTGGCCGTATGCAAATACTCTGATGGTTGTTGGAGTCAGACGCAGGAGGTGGCCTAATTTCCTCGTACGTGTCGGATGACATGATATTAATTTAGGCACCAGTGTCTACAACTGCTAGGGTTGAGTGTCCTCTGACTCGTATGCTACATCAGGGTAGTTGTTGTGTAGTACTGGATGCCGAGCCGATTGTGAAAATGGAGTGAATGGCATGTTCTTTATCATCATCATCGTCCATGTCGCTGGTCTGGCTTTGTGGATTGAAGATGGCGTTGGTTACAGGGTTTACGGCTTTTCCTTTGGTTGACCAGCATACCTTCAGGAAATAGTTCATCTTTCCGCACCCTGCATATGTCTTTCCTCTAGCTGGGCATTCTGATGGGCCGTGAGAGGGTCCTCCACAATAACCAAATGTCCTAGTTTGGGTATAGCGCTGTTTGGGCTTCTGTTTGTTTGGTGTCGCTGTGACTGCATTCACAGGTTTTTCTTTGACATGACCGTGCATCGCGGCTTCCATGTGCGACGCTCTAGTTTTGGAGAGTTCCTTTGTCCTCCCCAGTATATCAGCTAATGATCTTCCAGACTCTTCCAGGATTCTTTCTCTTAGTTTTGTGGATACGCACCCTTGGATTATCTTCCCTCTAATTTCCTCTCTTTCATTTGCGAACTGGCAGGTGTTGGCTAGTTCTTTCAGATGCATGTGGAATGAGTCTATAGATTAATCTGCCAGTTGTCGTGCCTGACGAAACACAAAACATTGGTAGTCCGTGTTAGTCATCGGCTCGAAGTGGGCATTGAGGACAGTGACTAGCATGAGGTGGGTCTTTGGGGCGGCCTCCTCGATGGTCTTAGAAATTCTGTGAATGTCTTTCCCTCCAAGGTGGAGGAGCATTGCTCTTTTCTGGACGTTCTCTACTTTGGTTGCCTCACAGAACAGGAGATCCATTCCACCCAGTCTTTCCACCTGGAGGCTTGAGCGGACGGCGCGCCCTCAATGATGAATGGCTCTATTGCTGGTGTGGCAGCCACGTTGTGAGTAATGTGTCTTTGCACAATGATGTCTGGGAGGATCTATCTTTCACCCATGAAGCAGTTGATGTGCTGGAGCCCAGTGTTTACTGAGAGGCTACCGCTTCTAAAAAGTCCCTTTATTTTGTTTCTGCAACTACACAGTCAGTAGCATAGCAGGTTGTGGGCAGCTTGTAGCCAGGACTCTGGAAGATAGGTGCTTTTCACTGTATTATTTTTTGTATAACAATTGCTGGGAGTGCAATTGGCAGCTGTACCGGTTGAAGGGAAGCAAGTGGCTGGCAGCTCACGTGGGCTTCTGCGAGGCAGGAGAGGGAGCAGGCCAACAGGACATGCTTCTGCGCGCTTACTGGTGCTCAACGTGGGGAAGGCAATAATTGTGGCATCCTCAGATCAGCAGGGAGCGCCCCATGCCTCCCAACGCAGTATCAGTAATGTGCCAGCAAGAGAGAGAGGTCGCCTGGCTCCGACCCCAGTATCTGGAAAGCAGTAAACACCCAGAGTGCTTGAAGGGAGGGCAGGGTCCAGGGGCCGCCCTCATCGCCAATGTGATTTTCAGGTATGGAATGTGAACCTGCTGTGCACGCCGCGCTTGAATAACCACACAGAGGCCTATTACGGTTTTACGAGGGCTGCGAGCAGGGCTTCAAATGCACTCTCTCCCTCTGCACTTGCCCAGCCTGCTCACCCCCTCCCTTTTATTTCTCTCTCCATGTCACACACTGGGCTCTAACAACTGCCCGTGGAGAAAGGGGAAAACTGGGCACAAGGTAAAATCTCCCCTTCACAACATTTAACAATGGTAAAGCCCGTGCTCCAGTTCATGTCACTGGGCGCAACATTACAGCCTAGCTCTCCTTTTAGAGCCAATAGTTCATGTGAAGATTTCCAATTAAACCTCAAATCACACAAATTGTCTGGATCTTTGTAGGTGCTTAGGGCCATCAAACTTTTAAACATTTCTTTAGGCCAAATTTGATAGTGGAGTTTATAACTATATGTACTACTATTTCTTTAAACACCAGGTGAGGGGGGAAGAACCCATAGACCTGTTCATATGATCTGCTGCTCTACTGAATTTCCCTCTACTCACCAGGGTTAAGTTGCTAACATAGTTACCCGCATCTTAACTGCTCATATAACAGCTCCAGTCTATATTTATAATTGCAGAAGACAGCCTTTTTGATTTGTTTATAGCACTGTAACAGCACAAAATAATTATATTTGTATTGCTGAATGTAGCAGCCCTATACAAAAAATAAATTTTATTTTATCACCCAGAGTGTCAGAAACAAACTTTCAACACACGGAGACTTTGCAGTTGGGGCAGAGGTCTCAACATGCTAAAGTGTAAGAAAAACTGTTAAAAAAGTTAACTTAACTCGAAAATAAATATTAAAAATGTTTATATGTTAAATATTAATATACATTCATTGTATATTTTCATTTTAAATGTAGAGCAAAATAAAAATACTACAACACTAACATTCATCTTGAATTAAAACCTTAAATAATGGAAATATATTAAACTCAATTCAATTTATTTTATTGAGGTTTAAATGAAAAAATAAATTCCGACCTATAGAAAAAATAATGTGCATTAAGAATGATTTATAGTGATGCACAGAATTAATTACAATGAACGGATTAAACCAAGAGCAATGGGAGCACTTGCATGGGGACTACTATTGACCTCGATTGGATCTGTTCCTGTCGCTTGCACTAAACCCAACCACACAAGTGGCACATCATTTTTATCACCAGAAGTGGGGCAATGTTGGGTGGTAGGAATTTTGTGGATTCCTGCAGATTCTGGAAGTTTGCATCACAGAAATGTGAGGAAAATATGTGTTTTTAGTCAATGTTTGAGGTTTGCAGAGCACTGTAGGTAAGAAAATGGTACGGAATGTATGCAAAGAACACTGCCTTGGACTCCTCCAGATGTCCAGTTTTCAGACCTGTCTGGATTGGGTGGGTTTTTCAGATGGCAGCCCACTGAAGCCCAGAAAGTACAGCTGTTCACTATTACAAGTGGGATGATACTGAGAGTTAACTAAGTTCTCCTGGCCCATTTGTGAAAACAACACCCAAAAGAATCAAATGTCCTCTTAATTGCCATTGGGAAAAGATGCTTTAGTCTGCAGAGGAGCCGAAACATTGTTGAGATTTTAGGGCAGAAGGAGAGGGCGGGGCCTGATGTTAAGCTGGGAAAGACCCACATCTATATTTTATTAAAAATATATACTGCTGCCCTACAGTGTGATATTTGCCCCCGGTGGGACAGATCGGGGAGAATTATCCTGTTGCTCCCAAGGGGGCAGAAAGACTAGTTCCCCATTTTATGGGGGGTGAGGAAATGGCCACACCCATGCCGGGCAGCTCCCAACTCTACAATTAAAAAAAGTAATCCCAGGTGTCTAGTTGTCTTTCTGCCCCATGGAGGAAGCAGATGGGGTAATTGCCCCATCATCCCTGGGAGAGGGGTCAGAAAGACTGTCTCGATTTTTATTGGGGGGTGGGGACATGGTCCCACCCCCACAAGTAAAAAAAATAATATTCCTTTGTATCTAGTGGGTTTTCTGTCCCCCCAGGGGGGAGATGGGGGTATTTGCCCCATCTACCCAGTAGGGAGGGCAGAAAGACTGTTTCTCTTTCTTGGGGTGGGTGGGGGGCATGGCCATGCTCATGCTGGGCAGCCCTATGATTAAAAAAAAGCAATCCCTGGTGCCTAGTGAGTCTTTTGCCCTTCCTCCAGGAGGTACAAATTGAAGTAATGGCCTCCATCTACTCCCCAGCAGGGGCACAAACCATCTATAGTTTATTTCTTGGGGGAAGCATAAGCCCCCCTGCTCCCCCCTTTTTGACTTGCCTATATCTTTGGCACGTTTGATGAATCTTCATGAAATTTTCCCCAAAAAGTGGCCCAGTGATTCTTGTTGTGTACAGGAAGTTTCGGGGTGATTTAACAAGTGGGGACCGAGAAAAAAGGGGCTAAAACATGTTGCGTTTCCCATGTTAATTCCCATAGGACCTGTCAACACGTCTACAGCCCAAACCACTGGCCAGAATTACACCAAATTTGGCAGAATGGTAGCTGTTGGTACACAGATTGTGCTTTTTGTTATTTGTTGTAAATCTTTTCAGTAGTTTACAAGATATTTAAGGGCAAACACATTTGTATATCTCTGGCCTCGAATAATTAGTGAAATGCATGAATTTCCGCAAATACATGTGCGAAAAGAAGCGTTGCAATTGGCTGATAGCAACCTGACTAGAAAGTTGCGACCACAATTTTATTTCAAGGGACATGATCCCTGGGGGTGAAAATTCAAATTCAAAGTGGCATAAGGGGTCAGGATAAAGGTACCCTGGAGTGTGAGATAGGTGCAATTTAGGGGCAAATTATAGGTTTAACACAATTTTGTGTCAAAGTGACGTATTCATGAAAAATCAAGAATTTTCACAAAATGCAGCAAAGTATTTGCAAAATAGTCACAATGATGGAAACATTTGAAAGTAAAATCACAGACTAATTCATACACTAATTCATTCACTCATACATGAATTCAGAGGCTCAGGCACCCACTCACACACCCCCTCCTGCGACCACTCAGACCCACTCAGACTCACACACCCACTTTCAGACCTTCTCCAACACTTACGCACCCACTCACACATCCACTGACAGAGACAGGCCCTGTGGCCAACCTGCGTTGCACATGGCTAAAGACCATGTGTGGCGTGGTTTTGGGTTGTTATAAGGGCTTGCCTGCAAGGGCTGGCTGCAAGGCAAGCGACCAACCTCCATCTCGCACGGCCTCTGGCCGTGCGTGGCAGGGATTGGAATAGCATATAGTAATAAAATTACTTTACGTTAAAACACCATAGAAATTCACTGAAAAACCCAAAGGTTACAGGGGCGTTATAGTTAGGTTCTGAATTTACTCGTACAAAACCATAGAAAATCAGCAATTGTAATTAGAGTTCTTTAAAGTAACTATAACTCAGGCCATGAGGAAACTATAACTCTCACATTCGCCATGCACAGCTAATTACTACACATAGTATGACATTGATGAGATCTTGTATGGAATCTTTGATATCACTGCAACATTTGCAATAACATTAACAATAAGAAAACTGGGCATGGCAAGGGCACAAGTTATAGTTACCCTAGGGCGTGAGTTATAGTTACTTGAAAGAACTCTAACTTCTCAATTACCATGGCTTTGAAGGCAATGCATTGCGTCAGATGTGCACATAAGCTGCAATGCAGAGTGTTGTTGTTGAGGCCGTCTTTGACATGGATGCGGGGACCTAGCACCAAAGACAGTGCTGCAGTGTTGGTTCCGAAGGTGATGCATCGATTTTGCCCACACAACAGTGGCGATTCATTGGTGCTGCCCACGCAGCATTGGATGTGTCAGTTCTGCTGGGGCAAACACCTTAGGTCTAATTCCAAGGGCCCAGGACTGGGATGGCAACACTCGACAGGAGAGACTCACAGATGCCGGAGTCCAGGAGCATGGTTGTTGGAAGTCTTTGATGTCCCTAATTCTTCAGATCACGAGGCCAGTCGCATTGCCTTTGGAGTCACTCTGGGTTGGAGAGATTCAGGAACAATCCTTCTCACTGCTGGGCAAGAGGGTAGCAAGCATAGGTCAGCAGAGCAGGAGTCCAGAAAACAGCAGTCTAGGAGAGTCCTTCAGCAGCAGAGTATCCAGAGGTCCCGATGTGCACTGAAGTGGTGGTTTTCAGAGGTCCAGTACTTATACCCACTTGGGCCTTTGAATAGGAGGAGACTTCAAAGACATGCCCTTGAAGTGCATAGACTTCCTACCCTTCCAGCCCTGGTTCCAGACTCACTCAGGGGGGCAGGAGGCAGCCCATCAGGTGTCACCTGAGCTCCCATTGGGTGTGGCTGTCAAGGAGGAATACACAAATCCCAGCTGTCACCCCACTCCAGACACATAATCAGATACAGACAGTAGACACCAAGGCCCATATTTATACTTTTTTAGCGCCACATTTGCATCATTTTTTGACTTAAAAGTGGTGCAAACTTGCAAAATACAATTGTATTCAGTGAATTTGCGCCATTTTCACATCCAAAAGCGGCGCAAATGCGGCACTAAAAAAGTATAAATATGGGCCCAAATGTCTAAAGTAAGAAAATGACAGTTTTGTAAAAAGTGGCAATTTCAGAATTGCAGTTAAAATTTTGACTATGCCATAAGTTGTGATTTTAAATTGTGATTCCAGAAGCACCAAACTTGAAAAGTCTATCTCTTCCAGTTTGTTAATTACACTTATAAAATGTAATAAGGTAATCCCAAGGTTAACCTACGGGAGAGATAGGCCTTGCAGTAGTAAAAAATGAATTTAAGAGTTTTCAACTACCAGGACCTGTCTAATTTTTTTAATACAATCCACCCTGCCCTTGGGGCTGTCTAGGGCCTACCTTAGAGGGACTTGTATGTATTAAAAAGGAAGATTTGGGCCTGGCAAGAGGTTTAAAACTGCCTACACAGGCTCTGCGGTGGCAGGCCTGAGACAGATTTAAAGGGTTACGTAAGTGAGTGGAACTATTAGTGCTGCAGGTCCACCAGTAGAATTTAATTTATAGCCACTGCGTACATGTAGTGTGCTTTGCTAGGTATTTATAAGTCAGATGGGGATAAGCCAATTAAATCGCGTTTTATTGTAAGGGCACAAGAACTGTTTAGTGGTGGTAAAGTGTGCAGAATCCTAATGCCAGCAAAAACAAAGTCAGCAATAACAGGAGGTCTGAAGCAAAAAGTTAGGGAAAACCACACCAAGGATACCAGGCCCAACACAGGGCCAAGCCCAAACTTTATTACGTCATGCAGACATATCTTATCTCTAATGGAATCACAAGAACACCTTCTTAATCAATCTGAAAGCCATAATAAGTGGCTGTTTCGCCAATTTTATGATTGTAGGCATTTAACATTTTAATTGTAATACAAGTCAAAGTCATGTAACATATGATCTGTTCAACTCTTATGCCCTGCCTGTGACTCCATATGAAATAATGACAATATAAGAGTTATAGAAATAAATCTTCAATCACTTATCACAATTTGTTTGACATATAATGTAGCATTTTTCCAATTAAAATCAATCCAGACTGCTTCACCAATATTGCAGTCAAGTAAGGTAGGACTGCACACATCTCCTCTATGGTCCATGGACATCTTCTCTGATAACCATAATAATAATAACTACAGTATAACCGTTTAAAAAAATCTAATTACCTTTTATCTTGAGACCATGATCAAAGGTTGTTTTGCCATGATATGCAAGTGAGCAGTACATATAGTGGCAAACCGACACATGCAATGTCACAAACTGACTCCTATGCATCTAACACAAATGCCAGACTAGAAACCTTTTAAAGATGTGTAACATCAGAAGCAACTACATCCATTAAAAACCAGGCTAATTAACTCCACAGAGCAAATACCAGTTTAGTATACAAAAACAGATATGAAGATTTATGAAATGTCAGAAATATCATGGTTTATCATTTGCATCCAGTCCACTGTTATGAAAAACTTCAGGTTACTGCGGGTGCATATGCTAAGATTTTAGACAAAATGATGGTGTGTGTTCATGTGGTGGATAATTCACCTGAGATGTGCTTGGAGTGAAATTCCCACACAATTATGCAAGGCCTGCATCTTATACTTAGGCAGTGAACATTATGTAAATAGTGATTTACTCAACATACATAACTAAGTAAATATGTAAGACAACAAAAGTCACTAAGCAACAAGTGGCAACACTATGGGGGTCATTCTGACTCCCGCCGGCCGCGGTAACCGCGGTGCCGGCGGGAGCCGCCAGAATACCACTGCGCGGTCAGAAGACCGCCGCGGTTATTCTGTGTTTCCCGCTGGGCTGGCGGGCGACCGCCAGAAGGCCGCCCGCCAGCCCAGCGGGAAACCCCTTCCCACGAGGAAGCCGGCTCCGAATGGAGCCGGCGGAATGGGAAGGGTGCGACGGGTGCAGTAGCACCCGTCGCGATTTTCAGTGTCTGCATGGCAGACACTGAAAATCTTTTAGGGGCCCTCTTACGGGGGCCCCACGACACCCCTCACCGCCATCCTGTTCCTGGCGGTCAAAACCGCCAGGAACAGGATGGCGGTGAGGGGGTCGGAATCCCCATGGCGGCACAGCAAGCTGCGCCGCCATGGAGGATTCCTCAGGGCAGCGGAAAACCGGCGGGAGACCGCCGGTTTTCCGTTTCTGACCGCGGCCATACCGCCGCGGTCAGAATGCCCTTGGGAGCACCGCCAGCCTGTTGGCGGTGCTCCCGCGGTCGTTGTCTGAATGACCCCCTTTATCTTGGTAAAATCAAAATACCATCATGTAGCTTTATCGTCCACATGACAAAGTAGTCTTGAGATCAAGATGACATTTTTTGCTGGAAAAAACAAAAGCTGAGAAATAATATACACAACAGTTATCACCCATGATATTCAAAAACTCCAGATAATGTGGTCCTGTTTTGAGTGATTTTCAGGAGTATATTGTTATTTTCTTTGTTGTCTATCAATGAAATATTTTCAAATGCTGTTAAGCATCTTTTCTTTCAGCTTTTACATAGAGGATCCAACCATGGTCCATGTATAATGATCTACATCCTATGAGTGTTCCTGTTCAAAGTAGTAAATGGGTGTTGCTTTGCCACATTATTAACCTGAAACTGACCTTTCAACATAGATAATGACTTGTATCTGACCTTTCAACATAGATAATCAGAGCTATGCCATTCACTTGTTGCTCATGCCACAATTTAGTAATCACAAGACTTATGCAGAGGTGGCTTACAATTCTGACCGGCTTTATGCAACACTGGTTCTCATTGGCATAATTGGTATCATTTACTAAAAGACATAGGCCCAGATTTAAGAGAGCCTAGAGCCTCCTTGTGCCATATCATTTTTTTAATGCTAATATGGCCCAATGAGGCCCAAATCACCCATCTAGATTTACAAAGTGGTGCAATGCATGCATTGTGACACTTTGTAACCATGAGCCAGGCATAATGTATGCCAGTGGGGGCATTCACCTGTTAGGGGGCCCAAAACAGTTAGTTCTTTGCACCATTTTTGGGGCATTTTTAACTCCTGCTCAAAGCAGGCATTAAAGGGACACACACACTATTATTTATAATGGGCCCCATGTACTGCTCAAGGTTAGAGCTAAAATTTTGGTTCCAACCCTGAACAGTACATCTGTAGAGTCGCTATTGCCCCCTACCCTGCACCATAGCATGACGTATTATAATATGGCACACACATGGTGGCAATAGGGGGTTGCTAAGGGGATCAAGAAAAGTGGTGCTGCACTGGGTACATCACCACTTTTCATAAATCTTCCCCATACAATTTATGAGGCTAAATAACTACATAAATAAATCATGTATTCAAGGTAAATCATAACAGATCACCACAGTCATTGGAAAGAAAAAGGTAATTCATGCCTGAAAGTTTCAATCACGTTCATCTAAAAAAAGCTCCACCAGTTAGGAACATGCTGCATTTAGCATGGGCCAACCAACATTGACTGAGTCACTGATTTTTATTTGCATAAAAATTCTGCCTTACTTCTGAGTAGCAAAATGACACGTATTAATAATTAATAATAAAGTAAATTAACTAATAATGAAGGTAATAGCTAATATAAAATCTATTCAAAATGTAAAACATTTTGTTTCAGGGGATATTTGATAATTGTGATTTCAGAAAACATGATTTTTAACAGCCACAGTATACAAATGTCTTAAAGCTTTCAGGTCCAATCAGCCATTTTCAAAATATTAAACACATTTATACTGTAATTAAAACCATACTTTCTACTTTTATGCCAAGTTGGAGTAAGCCTATTTGTGACTCTGTTCTGCCACTAAAAAGGATGATGTTAGACCTGGCATCCTTGGTGTGGTTTCACTTGACTTTTTGCCTTATGACCTCCTATTTTGCTGACTTTGGTTTTGCTGGCTTTAGGATTCGGAGCACTTTACCACTTCAGACCAGTGCTGAAGCGCATGTGCTCTTTCCTTAAAGCATGTCACCATTGGCTTATCCACAATTTGTATATTTAAGTTGCTTACACGTCCCTTGTAAAGTGCACTGCATGTGCCCAGGGCCTTTAAATTAAATGCTACTAGTGGGTCAGCAGCACTGATTATGTCATCCACTTAAGTATTCCTTTAAAAATGACCAAGGCCTGCAATTGCAGACCTTTTGTGTGCAGTTTTAAACTGCCATGCTGATATGACAATTTATTCCTCTTGCCTGGACAAAGCCTTTCTTTTTAATACAAAGACGTCACCCCTAATGTAGGGCCGAGACATCCCCAAGGGCAGGGTGCAGTGTATTTAGAAAGTTGGGCATATACTTTTAGAGACTCCTACTTTGCTGTGACCTACTACATGCTGTCTGCTTGCCTGGGAGTGAGAAGGACTGGACCTGCATCCCTACATCCCCAGAACCAAAGTGACTCCAAGGGCTTGCTCGCGTGCCTCCTGTTCAGAAGTCATCATTAAATTCAGATCTATTTTTCTAACTTGGTTTGGAATATTTTTGTGGAATGTTTTCCCTGTTTTACTGTTTTAAGTTTTGCATAATATCTTTACACATTTCAGCCTAAGGTAAGCCTACCTGCTCTGTACCAAACTACTAGAGGGTAAGTACAGCTTAATTTATGGTGTTTAACTAACTCATCCTGACTCGGACTGTGGTCCATACCTGTATAGAGTACATACCTCTGCCAACTACGAAAAACATATTTTGACTTCCTCTTCACTTTTTTCTCCTGCAGGGAAATCCATGAAAATTCCAGTAGCAGACTTTAGTTTCATGTGCTAAGGTACTGCCATATTTCGTGCAGACCTGTCTAAGTGGACTAAAGTTATATGCAAAACAAAAAAAGCCCTTTTAATGAAAGGTTTGGATGAACCATAACTATGTAACTGTCACTGTGTAACATTATATATAGATCCGTTCTGTCATAATATTTCAATATTCAGTATTCTGGCTAAGATATTACAGTAGAACAATCTTTAAAACTCAAGGTAGTATACCTCTTTGGAGCAGTAACATTAGTCAAGTCACAAGGAGTATGTTTAAAAAAAACTGCTGCCAACAAGAATTGATTGCAACTCTTTTTCCAATATGTTGATGCCATAATTGAACCAAATAACGTACATTGACATTCATACAAATGGTAAAGTCAAACTTATTCTCAACTGAAAAATTAAAACTATTTTTGATGCTGGAGAGTTGTACATCTTTAATTAAATAGAATTATGTCATTAGGCATTATTATCTCATTAGTTAAATCCCACGTTAAAGCTACACGATAGTTTTATAAATACTCTTATCAATGAAGAAGAGCCACAGTGCTAGGTAAAGCAAGGCCAACATATCATACAAAAAAGTTGTTGCAATAGCAAGTCTATAATGATGGCAGTGCAAAATCAAGGGTTTCTTTTTATAATATTTTGCCTGTGTGAACCAAAGTGAGGCAAAACATTTAATACATGTACTTACTATTAAGTAGGGCTGCATGTGTACTGGAAGGTTATGCAGTGCCACAATAGCACCCATGTGTAGAGCCTAGTGCTGGAGTAACATGGAACCCATTAGTTTACATAGACAATACGATGTGTCACGTTGCTTTACTTCATGATGCAGTGGTCCGAATGTTAAATGTCCTAATTAATACTTTTAGAGTCCCTCCTCTATCCTTCCATTATTCTCTTCAATACAGCTAACAGACTCATGTCCTCAGCTCAAATTACCTCATATCTCCCTACAGTAATACTGTACTCATATTTCCCTACACTAATCCACCACTAATCCTTTTGAGTTCCAGAGTAGTGTGCTACTCACTGAAAAGCACTTCCATGTCTCATCAGGGGCAGTAAGTGCTATATAAATACATTTACAATTGCAATTACAATGAAGTAAAGCATGCTCATGCACAATGCAAATTATACCAGCATGAGAAAAGTGACAATGATACAGAAAATTGTCACATGGTGCATGTGGCATCCTTTGATGTCAATACCAACATTCATTTTGTTTATTCACATTCATTTCATAAGAAGGTTAAGAAACACAATTTGTTTTTCTCGCATCAACACATACATTGACTAGGCAAAGAAGATTTTCATTATTGCAACTATTTTCTATGTAACTTAAAATAAGTTAATAACTAAATATTTACTATTTCTGTGTATTCAATATGTGTAAGTGGTTAACCCATGAACAGGGCTTCCTCCCCCAATTTTCTATTCTGGTTTATATGTATTTAGTAATTTGTCTACAATTGCACTAACACAACCCCTACTACCACAGCATCTAATAGCAGAGGTTAATCCATTTTCAAATGAGAAGCAGACACCACAGCACATTTTGAGACTTGCCAGTCAGCTTTGTGGCCTCCGTGTGAGGAAAATGCCTTTCTGCTCCACCAATTGTATTCTCAGAGTGCTCAAAATATTGTATTCAGGGCTGCTAGTGGTCCCTTAATGAAAATTATTGTTGTGAATTTCAACTTTTCCATTTTCAAATGTGAATGCTGGTATGTTGGTCTGCTGTGCCTTGCAGACTACCAACCCTCAGTACACAGTCAGCCCCTTATTAATGTAAAAAGGTTACATGTGAGAGAGGTCATACACCATACTTGTAGTAATTATGAAAAAATATTTGTGACTGTTTCTTAGTACATTGTGTCACTGATGATGTGTGAGGCCCGTACGTGAATTTGATGGAACTTCAGAGCATGCCACATTGCTGTTTTGGTTGCACTCTTGTTTTCTATTATGTTATGTTGATGTGGTTTAAGGGATACCATGTTCAAGAATGTTTGCAACACAGCATAGAGAAATACTGTCTAACTGTATGAATAGTTGATTCCCAGTATAGAATTAGGCTGTAAATGTGTCCCAGTAAACACACACACAATATTGACAGATATTTTGACAACATGAACTGTCATGACACTTGAAACAAAATGATGTGGAATGCATTGTATTTTATACTAATAATCTAATTCTAAGTATCTTATTTATTGTGACCTTACAGTGAGACTGTGCCATCGCTACCGTGGGGTATAAAAAACAGTCATGTCAATAGTGCATCTTAATGCTTCATTATAACTAATATAACCAAGTTATTGCCTGACATTAAACATTAAAAACATCTGTTGCAGAACATTTCTTGCAAACACTGCCATAAAACATGTTCTGCATCGATGTCCATGTGCCTAAAACAGATGTTACATAATACACATTAATTACTACAATGTTTATGTGTGACAAATGAACCACATTGTGATGCACGTTATCTGTACACAATATTAAAAACTGATTATGAACATGGCAGTGATCTTATTGCCCCTTGATGGAAAGATTGTGTGGTAACATTTGTTTTGTTGCCATGCATTACCGTACAATGTGACATCACGGTTGGGTACTTTATTAAGTACTTTATTGAGTATAATTACTTCAACTCAAAGAAAACTAGTATTAAGCAGCCAGAAGGAAGGGGATACAGTGCGGTGCTCAGTGAAAGCAAATAGAATTGTTACCAGGATGAATGAGGAGAATTGTTGTGCTGTTCGAAAGGAAAATAAAGGATGTTGCATCAGCAAAAGCATGGGCATTACATATTCAACATGAACACCTTTATTCGTCTTAAACAGGTTATGGTATAATATTTCACATCATACGAACAGACCCTGTGTAATTGATTGTTTTTGCATGTTCCTTACCAATCGTTGACAGCAAGACATTGAATAAGTCCTCAGGTTTCAAGAATGAAACGTCTCATGTGTAGTGGGTCAAGCTATTTATAAGAAGAAATATTTAATTTAATATTTAAAATACCTAATAGGGGACATGGAAAATGATACTAAATACGCATGAGGTAGACATTACCCTTTCGCTGCCAGGCCTTTTCCCCTCCTGTGCCGAGCTTTTTTTTTGGCTATTTGGGACAGTTTTCGCTTAGGCCCTCATAACGTTTTGTTCACATAAGCTACCCAAGCCAAATTAGTGTCCTTTTTTCCAACATCCTATGGATTCTAGAGGTACCCAGACTTTGTGGGTTCCCCTGAAGGAGACCAAGAAATTAGCCAAAATACAGTGATTTTTTTTTTTTATGGGAAAAAAGGGCTTCAGAAGGCGTCTTGTGGTTTTTCCCCTGAAAATGGCTTCAACAAAGGGTTTGCAGTGGGAAGATCACCATCTTCCCAGCTTCCAGGAACAGGCAGACTTGAATTAGAAAAACCCATTTTTCAATGCAATTTTGACATTTTACTGGGGCATACCCCATTTTTACTATTTTTTGTGCTTTCAGCCTCCTTCCAGTTAGTGACCGAAATGGGTGAGAAACCAATGCTGGATCGCAGAAAGCTAAACATTTCTGAAAAGTAGACAAAAATCTAAATTCAGCAAGGGGTTATTTATGTAGACCCTACAAGTGTTTCCTACTGTCTGTAAATGGCTGCTTTTTTCACCTCAATTTCAAAATATTGAAATTGAGGTGAAAAAAGGAGCCATTTTTCTCCACATTTTACTCCGTAACTTTGTCCTGCGATGTCAGAGTTTTTAAATCAATATACCGTTACATCCGATGGACTCTTCTGGTTGTGGGGATACATAGGGCTTGTAGGTTCATCAAGAACTCTACGTACCCAGAGCCAATAAATGAGCTGCACCTTGCAATTGGTTTTTCTTCTAAACCGGGTATACAGCAGTTCATTTGCTGAAATATAAAAAGTGAAAAATAGGTATCAAGAAAACCTTTGTATTTCCATAATGGCCATAAGATAAGGTGTTAAGAAGCAGTGGTTATTTGCATATCTCTGAATTCCAGGGTGCCCATACTAGCATGTGAATTACAGGGCATTTCTCAAATAAACGTGTTTTATACACAGTGTCTTACATTTGGAAGGAACAAATGTAGAGAAAGACAAGGCGCAATAACACTTGTTTTGCTGATATATGTTTTCCCAAGTCTCCCGATAAAAATGATACCTCACTTGTCTGGGTAGGCCTAGCGCCCGCGACAGGAAACGCCCCAAAACGCAACGTGGACACATCCCATTTTTTTTAAAGAAAACAGAGGTGTTTTTTGCAAAGTGCCTACCTGTAGATTTTGGCCTCTAGGTCAGCCGGCACCTAGGGAAACCTACCAAACCTGTGCATTTTTTAAAACTAGAGACCTAGGGGAATCCAAGATGGGGTGACTTTTGGGACTCTGACCAGGTTATGTTACCCAGAATCCTTTGCAAACCTCAAAATTTGTTCCTTACATTTCTGTGGCAGAAAGTTCTGGAATCTGAGATGAGCCACAAATTCCACCCAGCGTTCCCCCAAGTCTCCCGATAAAAATGATACCTCACTTGTGTGGGTAGGCCTAGCGCCCGCAACAGGAAATGCCCCAAAGCGCAACGTGGACACATCCCATTTTTTTAAAGAAAACAGAGCTGTTTTTTGCAAAGTGCCTACCTGTAGATTTTGGCCTCTAGCTCAGCCGGCACCTAGGGAAACCTACCAAACCTGTGCATTTTTGAAAACTAGAGACCTAGGGGAATCCAAGATGGGGTGACTTGTGGGGCTCTGACCAGGTTCTGTTACCCAGAATCCTTTGCAAACCTCAAAATTTGGCTAAAAAAACACATTTTCCTCACATTTCTGTGGCAGAAAGTTCTGGAATCTGAGAAGAGCCACAAATTTCCTTCCACCCAGCGTTCCCCCAAGTCTCCCGATAAAAATGATACCTCACTTGTGTGGGTAGGCCTAGCGCCCGCGACAGGAAACGCCCCAAAACGCAACGTGGACACATCCCATTTTTTTAAAGAAAACATAGGTGTTTTTTGCAAAGTGCCTACCTGTGGATTTTGGCCTCTAGCTCAGCCGGCACCTGGGGAAACCTAGCTAACCAGTGTATTTTTCGAAAACTAGACACCTAGGGGAATCTAAAATTGGGTGACTTGTGGGGCTCTGTCCAGGTTCTCTTACCCAGAATCCTTTGCAAACCTCAAAATTTGGCCAAAAAAACACTTTATCCCCTCATTTCGGTGACAAAAAGTTCTGGAATCTGAGAGGGGCCCCAAATTTCCTTCCACCCAGCGTTTCCCCATGTCTCCCGATAAAAATGGTACCTCACTTGTGTGGGTAGGCCTAGCGCCCACGAAAGGAAAGGGCCCAAAACACAACGTGGACACATCATATTTTTTTCACAGAAAACAGAGGTGTATTTTACAAAGTGCCTACCTGTGGATTGTGGCTTCTAGCTCAGTCGGCACCTGGGGAAACCTAGCAAACCAGCACATTTTTGGAAACTAGACACCTAGGGATATCTAAAATTGGGTGACTTGTGGGGCTCTGTCCAGGTTCTCTTACCCAGAATCCTTTGCAAACCTCAAAATTTGGCCAAAAAAACACTTTTTCCCCTCATTTCGGTGACAGAAAGTTCTGGAATCTGAGAGGAGCCCCAAATTTCCTTCCACCCAGCGTTTCCCCATGTCTCCCGATAAAAATGGTACCTCACTTGTGTGGGTAGGCCTAGCGCCCACGAAAGGAAAGGGCCCAAAACACAACGTGGACACATCATATTTTTTTCACAGAAAACAGAGGTGTATTTTACAAAGTGCCTACCTGTGGATTGTGGCTTCTAGCTCAGTCGGCACTTGGGGAAACCTAGCAAACCAGCACATTTTTGGAAACTAGACACCTAGGGAAATCCAAAATGGGGTGACTTGTGGGGCTCTGACCAGGTTCTGTTACCCAGAATCCTTTGGAAACCTCAAAATTTGGCCCAAAAACACTTTTTCCTCTCATTTCGGTGACAGGAAGTTCTGGAATATGAGAGAAGCCACAAATTTCCTTCCACACAGCGTCCCCCCAAGTCTCCCGATAAAAATGGTACCTCACTTGCGTGGGTAGGCCTAGCGCCCACGAAAGGAAATGGCCCAAAACACAACGTGGACACATCAATTATTTTCACAGAAAACAGAGGTGTTTTTAACAAAGTGCCTACCTGTGGATTGTTGCCTGTAGCTCAGCCGGCACCTGGGGACACCTAGCAAAACAGCACATTTTTTAAAACTAGACACCTAGGGGAATCCAAAATGTGGTGACTTGTGGGGCTCTGACCGGGTTCTGTTATCCAGAATCCTTTGCAAACCTCGAAATTTGGCCAAAAAAAACACTTTTCCTCTCATTTTGGTGACAGAAAGTTCTTGAATCAGAGAGGAGCCACAAATTTCCTTCCACCCAGCGTTCCCCCAAGTCTCCTGATAAAAATGGTACCTCACTTTTGCAGGTGGATCTACTGCCTGTGAAAGGAAATGCCCCAAAACACTATCGGGACACATCAAAGTTATCAAATACCAAACTACCTGTTTTAGCAGGGGGGGCACCTGCGTTTTTGGTCCTGGGCTCAACAGCCTTCTAGGGAAACCTACCAAACCCAGACATTTCTGAAAACTAGACACACGAGGGAGTCCAGTGAGGTGTGACTTGCGTGGAACCCCCAGTGTTTTCTTACCCAGAATCCTCAGCAACCCTCAAATTTAGCTAAAAAATCAAATTTTTCCCACATTTCTGTGTGGTATCACCGCACTGGGACACATTTCATACCACCCAATGTTCCCCTCAGTCTCCCGGTAAAAATGATACCTCATTTGTGTAGGTGCGCCAAGTGCTTGTGAAAGGGAAGAGCCAAAAACATGTTGATATTGGGAACAAAGGGGGTCCAAAAGGGCAGTTTGCAAAAAAACATTTTTAGGCTGACAAGTGCAGCAGAATTGTTATCGGTATAGATGAGACAATGCTGGGTGGTAGAAATTTTGTGGAGTCCTGCAGATTCCGGAAGGTTCCATCACAAAAACGTGGGAAAAATTTGTGATTTCCAGCAAAGTTGGAAGTTTGCAGGGGATTGTGGGTACAAAAATGGTGCGGGTGCATGTGAAACCACCATCCTGGAATCACCCAGATGTTTAGTTTTCAGATGTGTCTAGGTCTTGTAGATTTTTCTACATGGCAGCGTTCCAAAGTCCATAAAGTGCAGCCCTCACCATTCCAAGTGGGCCGATTTTGAGAGTAAGCCAAGCTCTCATGGACCAAAAGTAAAACTAAAACCCAAAATAATCAAATATCTTCATGCTGCTGTGGGATAAGATGTTTTAGAGTGTGGGGGAGAGCTGAAAGACTGTTACCCCCTTCAGTTGAGGTGGGGGCGTAACCAGGCCCATACTGGTTGGTAGCCACCACCCCAATATTTTTTGTTTTTTTTAAATTCCCTAGCATCTAGTAGACTTTCTGCCCCCCCGGGGTGTGGATCAGGGGTAATTGCCCCATCGCCCACTGGTGGGCAGAACAACTTTGGCCCCATTTATTTGGGTTGGGGGTATGGCCATACCCCTACCCTCTTATATTTTAAATAAAAACTTCCCTGGCCTCTGGTGGGCTTTCTGCACCCCCTTGGGGGCAGCTGTGCCTTCCATAAAATGGCCAACAGTAATGTGCCCCCATGGGGAGCGACCCTTACCCAAGGGGATGCCCCCCCTAAAGAAAACACACGCATACACACACACCAATCCCTGGTGCCTAAGTGGTTTCTGCCCCCATGGGGCAGATTGGCCTAACAAAAATCGGCCGAAATGGTCTAAATACAATTTGACCCCCAGGGGAGCGACCATTCACTAAGGGGTCGCTCCCCACCTCTAAAAAACAAAACAAAACAAACAAAAAAAATCCCCCACATTTTTATCCCTGGTGCCTAGAGGTTTCTGCCCCCCTTGGGGGCAAATTGACCTAAAATCGCCCGATCTGCCTCCAAAGGGGGCTGAAATGGCCTAAATACAATTTGCTCCTCCAGGTGAGCGACCCTTGCCTAAGGGGTCGCTCCCCATCTGTAAAACAACAACAAATAAATCCCCGGTGCCTAGTGGTTTCTGCCCCCTTAGGGGCAGATCAGCCTAATTAAAATAGGCTGATCTGCCCCCCAGTGGAGCAGAAATGGCCTAAAATAAATTTGCCCCCCAGGGGAACAACCTTTGCCTAAGGGGTCGCTCCCCTTGAGTGAAATTCACGAAAAAAAAACTCCCTGGTGTCTAGTGGTTTCTGTCCCACTTGGGGGCAGATTGGCCTCATAAAAATAGACCAATTTGCACCCAAGGGGGGCAGAAATGGACTAAATATAATGTGCCCCCTAGGGGAGAGACCCTTGCCTAAGTGGTCGCTCCCCACCTCTAAAAAAAAACAAAAAAACAAAAACAAAACAAAAAAAAAAAGATCCCTAGTGCCTAGAGGTTTCTGTCCCCGGGGGGGGGGTTAGAAAAGGCCTTAAAAAAAAATGCCCCCCTGGGGAGCGACCCTTGCCTAAGCGGTCGCTCACCTTATACCAATTTCCTGTAATAAATAAATCCCTGGTGTCTAGTGGGCATTTCAAAAGCCGGATTGCTTTACAATCCGGCTTTTGAAATGCTGTGAGAGACTTCAAAGGGAAGGAAATTCCTTTCCTTCCCTTTGAAGCCTCTCAGGCCTCCTCCATGTGATCGGAAGAGAAATGCTGAGCATTTCTCTTCCGCGCGATGGGAGGAGGCCTCTGTGATAGGCAGCGCGCGATCACGCACTGACGTTACAGGGGAGGTGGGGAGTTGGGGTGGAAGGGGAAGGGCTTCCACTTCCATCCCTGCCTTGGGGGAGCGGGGGGAACCCCACAGAGGGAGCGCTAGCGCTCCCACTGGGCTCTGTGCCCAGGACATAATGGTTACGTCCTGGGCCCACGAGCACTGTGCCTCGGGACGTAACCATTACGTCCTGGGCACAGAAGGGGTTATTCACAATGCGATAAACAAAAGTCAGTGACATCCTGGTCACATGTAACTTCATACCTGATGAGGAGGTTGCCTTGTCAACAGGCCTTGTTGACAATTTCATTGTTGTTGCCCCAACCAGCTGGACTGAAGTAGTAAGTAAAAATGGTGACATATATACATACATAGGACTCAAGAGAAGATAGCATAGATGTGGCTCACTAATGTAATTTTTCAATACGGAGTAGTGTGGCTGTTCCACAGAACCCTCTCCTGCTCCTCAGTGGTGTTGGGAGTGATGAGTACTGGTGTGGGTGCCTGTCTTGTGACGTCTGAGGTTAAGGGGTTCTTCGCATCCTTCAAAACATCAGCAAAGGGATTGAAGTATGCAGAAAAAACACTGGTAAGGGATTGGTGTATTTGGATGACTTGACTCATGTCATCCTGGGAGCCTATGACTGCACATGCCATAGTCCGTCTTATTCTCCTGTCTCTCTCTTATTGATAGTTCGGACTCCTTAATGACATTAAGAATGGTATGGATGTCAATGAGGGGCATTTTGCAGGAGGGCCACAGTGAAAGTTTGTGATTCATCCACACCATAGAGCCACACATGCATATTTCTGAGGACTTGTTAAGGTGTTTGACTAAGGCACTCCAGATCCATTGGATCCCTCAAGGAGGGTATCCATGAAATTCCTGAGCTCTTTTACTATGCAGGCCTTTGTTCTGCAGATGCAATTTGACTTTAGCTTGTTAACTTCATCCACTGTTGAAGGAGTTAGTCTTCTGCTCCATGTACTATGCGTGTTGGAGACCCTCTCAAAGGCTTTTCCTTTGCTAAAGTAGATGTGACTTCTTTCACTGCTTACAACAGGCTATAGGTCGTCTTGCATTATAAGGATTTCCACACGTGCAATCCTCAATATATTTCTATCATTGAGAAAAATCCATACCGCACGCGGAAATAAGAGCTGGCTTGCAGGACGTGAGATGGATTTTTCTCGATGATAGAAATATATTGAGGCTGCACGTGTGGAAATCCTTATAAAGCAAGACGACCTATAGCCTGTTGTAAGCATGATGGTTAGGTCTTTATCTCTCCACAAGTCCTGAAGAGGCCCGTATGCAAAAGGTCTGAAACGCGTCGACCTTTATACAAGGAGGTTGCAATACAAATAGATAACGTATGCACTTGGATTAGAGCTCACATCTTTCCAGTAATAAGTGCTCAAGAAAAGCAGAAATATTTGATGTGATAACATTGGCAACCATCTCTTTTATGTGGATGACAGTTTCAATACATTTTGACGATCACATTTTCAAATAATTGTGGAGACCGATGAAGACAGTGTCTGTAAATGTGTGTATATTTGTATATATGTTTCTGTAAATAAATGTGATGTAAATCTATTTGGATAGGTTTATGTTTGTCTATCACTTAGGATTTTTTGTCCTCAAAAATGCACAAAAAAAAATTGTTGTAATTAAAATAAACTACCAATGACCAATTTAGAGGTTCATTGTGAGTAATTACATTTTTGTATCTGTCCCTTCTATTGTACAACTTGTTCTATTTTTTAATCCTCTTTCTACAGCAAGAGGCTGGAGACTTCCTCGAGAATGATTTTTTTTCTTCAGCTAAATCTTCCCTGTTCCAGGCATTTTCTGAAGAGGCGGTGCTAGCGGTGCTAGCTCTATCCTATGCACCAGTCTATCATTGCAACATTTCTGTCAATGATTATGAACCATTTTCTCCCTGTCCCTCTACCTCCTTATGAAGTACTTCCCCTTTACCTTACATTAAAAATACCAAGAAATGAGTGTTTAAAAACAGCAAATCTCAGCTGCCACCAAGGAGGCCTGTCGTTGACTCCTTAGCCACTCCTCTGTTTAGATAAGCACTACTTCCTCCGACAGGGCCAAAACTGGCTCTTTCTCCTACTGTAACTTGAGGCTGACTGAGAGGGTTTTGGTATGTGTTAGAAATGGGGTCTTTGGTTGGCAGTCAGGTTATACCCTGTCCAAGCAAGGACCCTCACTCTAGTCAGGGTAAAAGAGAATCACCTACAGCTAACCCCTGCATACCCCATTGGTAGCTTGGCACTAGCAGTAGGCTCAACGTCAGAGTGCTAGGTGTAAAGTATTTGTCCCAACACACACAGTAAGTTAATGAACACACTAGAAAATGATACAACATAGGTTTATAAAAATTGAAAATATTTATCTAAACAAAACAAGACCAAAACGACAAAAATCCACAATACCCAAGTCAAGTTATCAATTAAAAAGCAAAACGAGTCTTCGTGTAGTTTTAAACTCACACTAACACTGTTAGCGTGAAAATGTACCATGGGTGTGTCAAAAATAACCCCACACGGGTGAGTGTGCATCAAAAAGGGCTTGCGATGCGTCAATTTCACTCACGAGCAAGACCTAGCGTTGTTTCTCCTTTCGTTGGGTCAGGCGCATCGTTTCTTCTCTCTGCAGAAAAGAGATGCATCGATCCGGTCAGCACTCTTGGGTCCGGGCAGGCCTTTCGTTGTTTTTCCACATCAAGCGGTGTTTGCGGCGGAAATCCAGCAGCACGATGATCCGAAAACCATGCAGCGTGGGTTGCGATCTCACCAGCCTCCATCAGTGATGCTGCGCGTCATTCCCAAGCTCCGTGCATCGATCTTGCGGTCGTGTTGCAGGCGAGCATCGATTTTCAGCCGGTAAGCCGGCGGTACGCCGATTTTTCAGCCACAGATCAAAGTTGCGTTGATCTTTTCCCCGCATGGTGTTCTGTGCGTGCATTTCTTCCTCTTAGTCTGCCAGCTTCTCCTTTCAGGGTCCTAGGAACTGGATGGGCACCACTTGGCAGAATAGGAGTCTCTCCAGAAACTCCTGGTGCTGGCAGAGAGAAGTCTTTGCTGTCCCTGAGACTTCAAACAACAGGACGCAAGCTCTAAATCAAGCCCTTGGAGAGCTTCACAAGATGGAAGGCACACAAAGTCCAGTCTTTGCCCTCTAACTCTGGCAGAAGCAGCAACTGCAGGATAGCTCCACAAAGCACAGTCACAGGCAGGGCAGCTCTTCTTCCTCAGCTCTTCAGCTCTTCTCCAGGCAGATGTTCCTCTTGGTTTCCAGAAGTGTTCTAAAGTCTGTGGTTTTGGGTGCCCTTCTTATACCCATTTTCTCCTTTGAAGTAGGCCTACTTCAAAGCAAAGTCTCTCTTGCTTGTGAAATCCTGCCTTGCCCAGGCCAGGTCCCAGACACTCACCAGGGGGTTGGAGACTGCATTTTGTGAGGGCAGGCACAGCCCTTTCAGGTGAGTGACCACTCCTCCCCTCCCTCCTAGAACAGATGGCTCATCAGGAAATGCAGACTACACCCAGCTCCCTTTGTGTCACTGTCTAGTATGAGGTACAACCAGCCCAACTGTCAAAAGGACCCAGACAGGGAATCCACAACAGGCAGAGTCACAGAAATGGTATAAGCAAGAAGATTCTCACTTTCTAAAACGGACATTTTCAAACACACAATCTTAAAATCAACTTTACTAAAAGAGGTATTTTTAAATTGTGAACTCAGACAACCCAAACTATCAGCTCCCTAAGGGAATCTACACTTTAATCATATTTAAAGGTATCCCCCATGTTAACCTATGAGAGGGACAGGCCTTGCGACAGTGAAAAACGAATTTAGTAATATTTCACTGTCAGGACATATAAAACACATTACTATATGTCCTGCCTTAACCATACACTGCACCCTGCCCTTGGGGCTACCTAGGGCCTACCTTAGGGGTGCCTTTCAGGTGAGAAGAGGGAAGATTTAGGCCTGGCAAGTGGGTATACTTGCCAAGTCGAATTTACAGTTAAAACTGCACACACAGACACTGCAGTGGCAGATATGAGACATGATTACAGAGCTACTAATGTGGGTGGCACAGCCAGTGCTACAGGCCCACTAGTAGCATTTGATTTACAGGCCCTGGACACCTCTAGTGCACTGTACTAGGGACTTACTGATAAATCAAATATGCCAATCATGGATAAGCCAATTACATACACATTTTGTAAAGGAGCACTTGACCTTTAGCCCTAGTTAGCAGTGGTAAATAGCCCGGATAAACAAAAATAGCAAAATCAGAATCCAGCACTCATCAACAACCTGGGAAACAGAGGCAAAAAGTTAAGGGAGACCTCGCCAAGGATGAAACGTCTAACAGTATGAATAGAAGAAGCCACTGCTGGCATGTGCAAATAAAATAGGTTGCGGTAAAGATACCCTTTGTCCTGCAACTGTTCCTTTCCACTCCGAGATAACTAATCTCTGTTAAGTGATCAGCAGTTAACACCCATTTGCTCCTCCTGGGCTTAGAGGTAGGCTATTGCCAATTAATTCAGAGTAAACAACTTTCCCATACAATATATTCTAGCTGGATGAGTGAGGAGTGCAGATCTAATTTTAAATCAATTCTGCCTAAGACAGACTAAAGTACTTTTTCACAGTTACTTTCCACTTACGTTATCAAAAACCTGATTTTACAACTAAATCAGATCTTAAAAATTAAGTAAGATAATAACTTTGAAGCAACTTTATAGGATTTCCCAAAGCAGAGATCATAAATAACATTTTTAATCCGATCTAGGCCTATTCGGGGAAAAAGACTATCAAGGTCTCTATATTGAAATAGATCACAGTGACAGAACACTGATCCCAATGTGTTGTGTGCTCTACTGTTATATATTAGCACACTACCCTGTGGGTACACAAAGCACATTTGAGGGATGAATTAAGTATATATAAAAAGGAGCTTTTCCTTCGTAGCAAATGCATTTTTACCTGCCATGTTTCACTGCAGTGCATTTAAACTGCCGCTGAGAAAGAGCATAGTGATACTCCTATTTTTGTCATTTTTTGGATGATGTAAATAGATACTACAACCTGCATGTGACATTTTACCTACATACCGGAGCTGCATTTTCTACAGCACCTACAATAGTTTTACAGGACAGAAAATAGAGAAATTTGATTAAATACTTTTTACCACTACCATTTTAGGCCAGAGCACTTTCATGGCGGCATTAGTTAGCGCTGTCATAAGAAATAGGGGGTTATTCTAACTTTGGAGGAGGTGTTAATCCGTCCCAAAAGTGACGGAAAAGTGACGGATTTACCACCAGCCGTATTACGAGTCCATTATATCCTATGGAACTCGTAATACGGCTGGTGGTATATCCGTCACTTTACCGTCACTTTTGGGACGGATTAACACTCCTCCAAAGTTAGAATAACCCCCATAGTGTTCTAATGTCAGCAAAAATAGAGTTCCAAAAAAGACAAAAAATCTTGGGGGAACACGCAGAAAAGGCAAATAACTGCAAGGCTTATAGCAGGAAATTTGGGAACAGTAGCTTGTCTTTGATAAGTGATACATGCATCCTTTCCCCAATCTTTGTTCCTTGTGTAATTGGTAAAGCAATTGGTAAACAATAGGCTTGACAGTAGCTCTGAATATTGAGTCTTTGACAGTTGATACCTGTTCAGTGGACATACACATCAAATAGGACTGTGAAAATTGTAGTAATTAATACCTCAAATTTTATAATTTGCATAGTTACTGTCAGATCTTCAGTCATATATTATTAGCAATACCCAACTGGAACATGACTTTGAACGGTTACACTTGGCCATGACACTTAACTTGCTGATGGATACAGATTAGCAGTGATACCTTGTCAGAACGGATTGACAGTATGATGGTAATTGTTGCGCATGAATGAAAGTGTGTAGAACATGGCAAACCAACACTGGGGAAAATGCACACTTTAACCAAATGTCTTAGTAGCCAAATTGTTGAAATTCCAAAACGTATTCCTTGCACCAAGGAGTACTTCCATTACTCTGTTTGTCACACAATGTTACTTTGACTTTTATCTAGTATATCAAAAGCGAACTAGAACCATATCCCATTGGGAAATCTTTGAGTGACAAAATACATTTCATATATCAAGTGTCAAGCTCATCATGAAGATTCATATCTATCTCTCTTTTCCCTGGACACACAAGCTGTACATAGTAATTACTGTATTGGAAGCAGGTATTGGCTTGCATGTTGTTGTGAACTGCACCAATTGAACAAGTGACGTGCAAATTAACAAATGGCATGCAGTTGAAGTAGTATGAATGCAGTTTATTTCTCAATCATCCTTCCACAAACAGACCACTAAATGTATGATATCTAGAACTCACTATAGACAGACTGATATAACTGTTGCTAGTCTGTCCCTTTCCTCAGTCAATACATTTGTTTTAGGTGTATCGCTGCAATATATTATGTTGGTATATAAACTACAAGAACCAACATCAATAATGTTGGTGGTGAGAAGGGGATCTGTGAGCAATTTTGTCTATGATGACATGAAAACCTAGGCTTTGCACTGCATCACAGAACTCAGAAGTACATCCCTTCTTGGCACATAGTCATCAATAGTTCAGCCCGGGCAACATAGTTATGCAGGGGCATTGTATTACACTGAGGGACAAGAAGCAGAGAGGGGAGTGCATAAACCAAGAAGCTCAGGTGCGGATTGAACAGCTTGTGAACAGTTAAGCACTAAGAAGCCGGGTCAGGATGTGAGCAGAAGGTTTAGGTAGAAGTGAGGGCCATGTGTGAGCAACAAATCGAATAAGAACATTTATTTTACAAAAGGAATGATTGTGACTATTATAAACGTGACAGTACTTGGTTACATGTATATGTTTGTCAGTTTGTTTACCTGAGATGTGCTGGTGTGTTCCAGTTTGCTGTTGTCTATGTCACCGGTTCTGCTAACCAATTCACACCCTAGCACTGCTGCCATTTCCTCTTCTATAGGTATCATCTACTGCTTGGTGTCTGTTCAACAGGTCATTGCCATAGTAGCTTCTCCTTTGCCAGCTTCTCCTTTGCCAGCTTCTCCTTTGCCCTGTGCTTATAGTCATATCACCTATTGCTAAGTTGTTACACAGTTATTCATGTTGATGTAACTGCATAGACCTACCAAGAACAGCTTTCCACAAGGCAGCCTTTTTCACCTGCAGGAGCTTACATGTAACTGAGAACTTTCTTGTGATCTATGTGATCACAATCGCCACTTCCTCCTAGGCGAACCTCAGCTTCATCTTCATGCTCCTCTCTTGTGTACTAGCCTCCAGAGTTCTCGTTACTGGGTTGTTATAAACTAGCTTATGTTGTCCTTCCCTCCTGGCTTGCCATGTTTGCAGAGTTTTTTGGATGTCCTCAACTGTTTTGCTTCACTTTGTATGTTTTAGAACAGCACATTAATGTCTGTGTGCCACAGATTGTGTGGACCATCAGTTACTTGGCGCTCCCATGTTATTCACAGTTTTGCATAGTAAATGTGCCAGGAAAAGAGGTTACACACTTCAGCACTAAGGATTTTTCATGCAAAGTATTGCAGCATCCAATGTAGTAAATTTGAGCCAGAGTTTACAAAAGACATTAAATAAGATATCTACCAGGAAGCCAACTAATCAAGAGAAGTAAAATGTAACTATCGACTGGGCAGTGGCTACGTTCTTGCCACTACAAGCAGAACTCTAGCAAACTATTTAAAAAAAGAAAAAACCTAACTTCCTGAAATAGTCAAAGCTATCTTGGGGGCCCAAAAGCTCTAAGATAAGGCGTTATATTCGGGTGTAATGATCGTGCTTTAAGGCACAGAACCCACCATCATTATAAGATCAGATAACTAACGTGTCATTCAATTCACTTCCTCCGTGCCCACAACTGCACATCATTTGACGTCTATCCCCAGCATGGTAACAGTGAGAATGGGCATAACAGATGCCCAACCACCGGAGAACAACAATGCAAGTGACAAGCAAATGCCAGACAAGATGAGTGAGCTTAATATTTCTTTTTTTAAATATCAATTACCACAAATATTGTGTCAAAACTTTTATGACAGAATATTGCAGGTCAGATCGTTTTTAAACTATTTTGTCTTCTTTTAGTAATCTTTGTGTTATAAGTGCTTATTAACTTAAGGTTAAGTATGCGTAATTATTTTTTGTATCATTTTTTTAAATTAGTAACATATGTCAAGATTTTTTATTTGTATTTATTTATTTATTAGTGGATTATTGGGATGGTAGGGTAATAGGGGTCGTATTTTTTAATATTTACTTGTTATAAATAGTTTAGTTATTTTATAAAATGTAATTTGTTAATTTGATTATCAATTAGATAAATTATTTTATTTGTATAAATTATCTTATCTTTGAATTAATGAATTGATTTTTTTTCTTCAAAAATGTATTTTTAATGAGTTTTTTAGTAATTAGATGGGATTTTGTGAATTGTTTATTTGTTGGAAATAATACGTATATTAATTACTCACAATACTTTATGTTTTCGAAATTAATATTAACTCTTTTTTTTTGTATTTTTTAATTCGTTGTGGATTTTGGATTTGTTACTATTTGGCGCAGAGTGGGAGTGTTTCAAAGCTGCTTTCTCATGTTTTAATGGATAGATATTTTTTCACTCATTTTATTTCTATTTTGTGAATTCAGTAATTTTAGTTTCTATTTATTTATGTAAGTTACATAATTTTAAAATGTTGTATAGTTGTATATGTGTTGGAATATGTTTCATGTTTATTTATTTAATCTGTATGTACTTATTATTTTTTTATGAGCATGAATTATTAATATGAGTGTTCTAAAGGCCAGTATTTTCCCTACTGTTGCTTACACTGGAATGGGAATAGTGTTTCCCTCCCCAAAATCAAACATTTTCCCCTACTGTTTTTCAGATGTAAAGTGGGTAAAGTGAATCAGACTCCCTACCCTCTCTCAAAGTCCAAAATAGTAATCTTAACCCCCACAAATTTCAACACATTCCCTATTATTTGAGTGGGAATAGTAGATATGAGCCCTCCAAAATCCAACATTGTCCCAGCTGCTGCTTACGTTTGAGTTGGAATAGAAAATCTGACCGCTCCAAAGTATATTTTCACTTCAGTTCATTATGTTGGAGTTGGAATCGTTAATATGCCTGTTTCAAGGCAACCAATATTTTGTGTGATTCTTTTTCAAATTAACATAAAGTTTTGAGACATATATTGTAAAAGGTATTTTAATTTAATGTCTTCATTGGTGGTATATTATTTTTACCAAATGTATTGTAAATGTTTTTGAATACATTTCAATATCAATTGTTTGTGTTTGTTAGTGTTTTTGTTTATTTATATTTATTACTTATTAATTGTAATAAATTTTTGCATTTTTCTGTACGCATATATGTAGATTTGTTTGTATGTTAATAATTTTTATATTATATCTGTAACTTTTTATGCAATTTTATTGTCATTTTTTAAAAAGTTTCATATCTAACATTCGATATAATTACCTGTTTTCTGAATACATTTTGCCATCTATATTTTAATTTTCAATATGTTTATACTTTACATGCAAGGTATGTAAAGGTATTATATTTTGCATTAATATTTGTTAACGATATTTTGTATTGCAACATTTGTGTTGGCATTTTTCTGGCACACTGTCACCATACAAAACAAATCTGTGATGATAAGACTCAGACTGAGCCAAAAGAAGTAAAGCAACTCACATACCTTATGTCCACAACTCATTTAAATATACCTTAAGAGCAACATGGTTAGTAGACCACACATGCAACGAGTTGCTGGGCCTGTTGTTCCGTACGGAAACTTCATTAATCCAAATCCCCCAAATTGTTCCAGAGGCTCTTATGCCCAAGGGCTAGACCACTGCTTGGCTAGATCGGACACGGAGGACTTGGGGGGAGTTAACAGTGGTCTACTAAGCTGGAGTTAGCAGAGACCACCAGTTTACTTTCATCTCACTCATGTTAAATTAAGACCGATTTAAGGAAACCAAAATCAGCTCAGCAGAGCAGGTGGAAACTTAAGCTAAGTGATTTGCCAGATTCGGGAATGCCCATGCTGGAAACGACTCTTTGATTCCGAAACTGCCTGTTTATTCCTCATTCCAGTGGGGGTCAAGTCGTATTTGAATGCTACTAGATTTTCAACTACTAGCGGGACCAAGTGACTCGGAACCTAGTAATCGCAGCATCCTTTCTCTTTGCAGTTCGTAATCGTACCGAAAGAGTCTCCATGACTGACTCAATTAGCAAAGCACCTGCTTGTAGTAAGGAAAAACACTGCGAATTATGTAAATGGCTGCCTTATATGGTGTGTCCTAGAGGTTAGAATTAAGTAAAAGTCCATTGTTGCTGTTGTGCACGCTGTCTACACCTTGGAACAAGAACACCCTATTTTAGTACTTATGTCTTTGGTTTTGTAGGATACGCTCAAATAATTATGGTTTACGGCTTTATTAGAAATATGAACTTAATAGAACCTGTAAGCTCTAATGTTCCAACACTTGTAAAAAATATAATGAACATGGTCCACTTCTTACAATTAAAGTACATGAGCATATGATCATTGATTGAATAAACAAGTATGTGTGTCATACGAAATTGAAGGGGTCCCCCCTGCAAAGAGCTTGCCCCCCCTCACCCGTTACTCCCCTGTTAATGTCTTCCATATTTCTCCTTGAGTGTGTCACACACGTATCATGATAAATATTGCAAAGAACTATATGACGTAACCTAGGCTATAAAAATCTGGTCTGATCACAATTTAGTTTGGCAGTGCAAGCGAATCGAAAAGCCAACAATGAATGCATAAGTAAATGAAAAAAGTTGCCTTCACAAGGTCTGAAAAGGGCCATTTAATAAACACGAAAGTACAAGCAATGAGAAAAACAGTTTCCCTCCAGAGAATATCTTTAGAGTGGAGCAATACTTGGTTTAAGTACCTAAAGTATTATCAACAGTATGCAGCCACATTTTTTCCTTCCTCGAAATGAAAAGAGCAAGGACCTTTTTTCTACTATAATTTCTTTCAGGTTTCCTTGAACTGGTGTGTGTCCACTTCACCACTGCATTTCAAGCTTAACTAAAGTGCAACAGGATAATGAATGTTTGTACTGGCTCCTGCAGAGGTGGAAAAAATGAGAGCTATTGTTTGTATCCAGAAGAAGGATTTCCTCTAGTAAACTTACCACTAAGAAACAATTAAATATGACTTTGTGAATTGTAGATCAGAATTACATTCCCGAACAGAAACAATGAAACTACAATGTTTAGTGACAGGAATGAGCATGGGAATTGTTGGATACAAGCAGAAGATCTGGGACCATATCACAAAAAGTAAGCATTATAAGTTATAATTTAAGACACAGGGCGGTGTCATGGTGGGCATTCTGGTTCGTCGCAACGCTGAGCTACCTTTTTTATGTGAATACAGTAGGAAGAGTGAATTGATTTAACCGGAAATACAGCACACCTCAGAAACTGAAAGAAGAAAATTCTGCTCACTGTCTCTGGGATGTACTGGCTCGAAATGAAGCTCGACTTGGAGAAATATCTGATTAAATTAATTCACTTTGCACCCTGCTGGCTCATAAAAACAAGCTCCCGCTCTGCTCTCAACCAGGGAAGCCCATCAGGATATGGCCCTTGCTTTATGCACAAAGTGAGCACTGACACCACTAAATTAAGACCCATGGACGGATGACAAAACAATTTCGATTGGCACTATTTCATGTCCATGGTGGTAAGTTAAGAGGGTGCTCACTCAAAACATCTTTAAACACTGTATTATGAAAACAGGGGTTTAGAGGTTATATTTTGTGACTAAAAATGTTTAGCACATTTGTTATGTGGCATTGTATTGTGGTGGTGATGTGTTTGTTTTTTGTACTGCTGTGTTATTGTGCTGTATTATTGCAAAATCATTTTGTTGTGTTGTACTGCGGTTGTCGTGCTAAATTATGTGTTGCCCGTTTAGTTGTGATAAGTAACATTATATTTTAATTGTTTTTTAAGTGTCAATGTTATTTTTCTTTGTTGTTATTTAGCTTGAATATGTCAACAAATGCTGTTAAATTTTCAACCAAAAGCAGCACATGCCTTGAATGTTCCTGTGACAAGCAACAATTTACAGCTGTTTAAGGTGTGGTATAATAACACTGCTGCATCACTTCGACAAATCAAAACACCAGTTAACTCAAAACTGTGGCAGAGACTGTATCGTAAATAAGCACTAATGTGCTCACTATGGGATAAGGCCCCCAGTTTCTGTCACTGTCTTGGGCTGACTGGTGTTTCTCTACACTGCATTACTTCTCTGGAACTTCCTACTTTCTCCTGAATGTGCAGCTAATGTTGTCTGCACCTCAGTCATCTTCAGAACTATTTACAAAGTTTATTTCAAAGTCTGCATCTGAGTAGCTCTAAATTCTGACAAACACCGAGGATAATTGCAAATAGGTAGGTTAACTGCTTGACATCCAACAGTGCTCTTGAAAAAAACTGCAGCTAGGAAGTCTGTGCACCAAGCCTTTTGTCACTTTAGAAGACAAGCGAGACACACACAGGTTTCTCGATGGGGAAACTTGTTTTCAAGCACTTTCAGATGTCTGGCTGTGGAATTTGCTTTTAAATCCTGCCTGTGGCCGGGCAGTTTACGTAATGTATCATAATTACCATTAGTGTAATTCCTGTGATGGACTGTATAGATATTCCTCATTACTTGCATTTCTAACGCCATGAAAGAGTATTACTGCAAGGTATTCATCTGCCTCCATCTATTTTTAAATCGGGGCAGAAGGATATGAAAACAGTAAAAAATGGCCGATATTCCTTAGGTTTTGCATCCGCATACCGTGGGTTAAAAATGCACAAACCTCACTATCAGTACTTACTCACTTCGCTCGTTTTCCTGAGATAGTCCCCATCGCTATGCACCTCCTGGGGATGTCTGAGCATATCACCTGGTACGATTTGTGGTTAGACTGGTGTCAGGCCCAAAGGTCTCAAATAGTTCTATGGGAAAATAAGGGGCACTCTCTCCTCTCTCCTCTGCTATTTTGATAATGTACCTGAAGGATCATTAGCTAGTAGAAGGTGGGTTGCAGTTTGCCCTGGAAAAAATAAATAAGTAATTTCAGATTTTGCACTTCTGCTATGTTACTTGTGAACTGGATTATTCCGCCCACTGTCAGTGAAAAACAGGGGGAAGAAATTAAAAATAGTACTTCCTACATGGAGGGTTACCCTGTGGTGTTAAACAGTACCTATGTCCCACAATATGGTGCTATGAAGAAGACACTCATAGCTACTTCTTGTTTCGCACATTCAAACATCTAGTAATTTAAAATGTTGTCAGTATATATTTAACCTTTGTAAGGATATTATTCTACACTTAACATGCGAGGTGTAAATGTTTATATGTTAGTCATGCCAGTTTTCCAGATGCAGTATGACAAATGGCTCACCTTTCATTATTGGCTCAACACTGTCCTACTACAGTGAAAACACAACCCGACTTACAGCTTAGTGAAGTGTGAAGCCACTAGTTGGTCATCCACACGTAGACCCTGACCTCTGGGCATTAGCACAGCTACAGGACTTGCATGTGGTTGTTGTGCAAGGTGTGGACCAATATAAAGGTCCTAGTTAAGCACAGAGTTACTGCTTGAATAATTTTGAATATTACTTCAAAAAAGTGTGAATATCCCCCCATGCAGTCAAGGTACCGAAAGCACAATTTGATTATGCCAAATATAAACTATGTAATTGTCAAGGACCATTCTATGATGATGCTCAGAGCCCCTATTCTTGCTTCTCTTCACCCGACAACGTTTGTGGAGCCTCGATGGGGTATAGGGGAGGTAAGATCAACACTTTAAATCAATTAACAGTGTAACCTATTTGGTCACATGATGAATCCCCAAGATGGAAAGTCAAATTCAAGAGTTTGAAATAAATTAAGGGCCAAACTTATAAAATGAATCTCAAAAACATGATATATAAGAAAAGCATCACCAAAGGTGAATCAAAGCTTCAAATGAGATTGAAAAGTAGAACAATAAGACATACAAGAATTTCAATTGCAGCAATGCAAAAGATAATAAATAAGAGCTGATGACCAGTATATACATTGTGGTCCTCTTGGCTAATCATTTGGGAGCCTTAATCAATTTTAGTACCCTGAACTAATCTAGAGGAAATCTTAATTATCTCTCAGGAAATATAATAAAATGTCAGCATACTGTAGTAAAAAACCTCAGTATAAGTTCTGATCTAGAGAGGTGTTGTGTAGCATAAAGCCACACAAAGGGATAAAGACTAGAGAGGTCAATACCCCTCCAAGTCTAAAGAGGAATCTGCTCTTGGCAGAGGCTAAAGAGAATCTGCCCTCTTCTAACAAAGTGAATACCAATTAAACCTACAGACATCTACAGAAACTTTGAGAAGTTTGGGATGGACTGCTCCCATGGAGACCAGGGTCAAGACTGATTTGCATATGGCTAGGACCAAACTGGGGTAAATGTAAATTAGCACTTGTATAGCGCACTACTCACCCATTAGGGTCTCAAGGCGCTGTACTCATACCGCTATGGAACCCCTCCTGGTTTTTTCCCTGTGAGGCACCCACTCCTGAGTACCCCCAGGGTGAAGCCAGGCATCCAAGCACTGTTGGGGCCGTTGTGGAGATTAAGCAAGCTATTGCCCAGAGTCGCAGAGTGGGACCCATGAATTAGATTAGGCACCGAGGCGAGAATTATCTGGTCAAGAGGAATTGAGCCCAAGACCTGCCGAAGCGGGACTTGAACCCTGGTCTTGAGCCAGATCTCTGCTTCAGGGTCTGCTGCTCTAACCATTGAGCCACACTTCTCCACTATGGAGGGGTGCCGCAGTGGTAAAAAAACCAAAGGATTAAACCCAGACCTTTGTGACTGGGGTGAATGCTTGCATTGATCGGCATTACGTCCATCATCTGTTCTTTTTGCATGGTACGAAAGTACAGCATTGCTGGACCTTTTAGCATCCCAGAGACTCTGCCCTCTTTTGCAAGAAGGTCTAACAAGTCTGTTCTAAAAAAACATAGATCTTATCACTACCATCTCTGTATTTACAAGCAGTTAGGAATTTGCTGTACCAGTTGCCAATGTATTCACAATCTTAGACAGTTTTCTAATCTGTAAATCATTCAAAATCACCCCTACAGGTAGGATTACTGCACCAAAAAGATCTCCTACCACTTCTCCAGTATTAACACCTCTATTTCTAGGCTCCGGTTCCCATACGGGATCATTGAAAATTTCAATATGGCAAGTCTATACTGAATTAACATGTACCGTGCCATCCCTTGGGAATTTAAAATAAGCCTATTCTGAAAATAAAATATACTCCAGGAATCACAGGATCCTTTCTGCCTAATAAGAATTCATGCTTTCAGTTCAGTTCAGTTCAGTTCATAATCTTTATTCGGCTATACCAAAAGTAAGCCATTAAAGTGCATAATAGTATACAATAAAACAATAAGACATAAAACAGTGAGCCCATAAAAGTTGGAAATAAAGAATTTAAGTTGTTAAAATACAACTGATACTTAAAACAAAACTAGAGTACAATAAAACTTTTCCTGACATGGATAGCTTTTAGGATATAGTTTGCCACCCTGTAGCATACATCCAGGGAGTCTAAAACTAACAGGAGTGTCAATGCTTCTTGATGAGTTCTTATATTAAGTGCATGGAAAAGTGGTTTAAGATGGGTGACTCTAATGTGTTCATAGAATTTACAGAATAGGACGAAGTGCAATGTGCTTTTTTTACTAACTTCATCTCAGGGGCGTCTGTCTGTCCCAAAAGGGCAATGACTGGCATGGGGAAATGCTACTAAGTTGTGAGCTATACCCAGTCTAAGTCTGGTTAGCACAAACCTGTGCTGCATGTTAGTGACCATGGAAAGATAACCAAATCTACTTACATCCAAAGAGAATGATAAGTAAAAACCAACAATGGTTTTAGTACCTTGCGTCCGCCTTAAATTCCATAAAAGTGTCCTAGATAGATTTTTTTTAAATGACAGCACGTCCTCTGGGTTATGTTTTACAGATCTGTTAAAAACAGATTTAAAGGAGGATTCAATAAAAGCTATCCAGGGTATACACATGGCATTATCCCATTTCAGACAGTCTAGTATATGATCTTTAGTAAAACCAGTGGCTTCCTTAGACCATATACTATGGCAGAAAAGCAGGGGGTCTCACTTGTAGCACATCTTCCAAATATTGTAAACCCATTTCTTAGTATGTAATCCAATTAGAGGCTGATGTGGATAGACATAACATACATTTTAGGAAGCAATTCTCCTCTAATTGTAGGGGAGCACTTTTGGTGTTGCCCCACACCCCGGCACCATACACAACCGTAGAGACAACTCTGGCCCTATAAAATAAATATCCAGCAGGGTATCTCTGGGGCGGCTCCCTAGTTTGGTAGAAAATCTCAATATAGCACCTGAGTTTCTTCTAAGTTTGTTCCTACCCGAACAAACCAGCTGGTCCCACTTACCGTTGCTAGAGAATAATACCCCCAGATACTTAAAGCAGTCAACTGTACAAATCTCCATATTCTGAATGTAAAAGCTTCTGCATTTCTTTACCTTCTTGCCAGAAGCCAAAGTAAATGTTTTGGATTATTGATTATCATATCCTTAGATGACATAAACTGTTTGAATCCACACATTAACTTTTGGAGCCCCATGGGTGTTCTGCAGGACAACATTGTCTGCATAAAGAAGGGCAGACACCGGGCGACCAGCCACATACGGGGGATCGGTCTGTAAACCCTCCAAATGTTTATCTACCCCATTAATGTATAGAGAAAACAGTAACAGGGCAAGGACACAACCTTGGTGGATACCGCTACCCATCTTGAAAAGGGTTGTGCATTCTCCAAGTTGGCCGAATCGGACTTTGCATGTCAAATCGCTATACAGATCAGCCAAGAAGTTGATGATATACCTGGGGGCACCCAGTTCAATTAGGGTGGACCATAAAAAAGCATGTTCAACTAGCTCAAAAGCACTACTGAGGTTTGCAAAGCATAAATATAGAGCACCTTTCTTTGCCTTGGTATACTTTCCTATAATTAGGTCTAGGTGAACACATCGCTCTATGGTCCCTAGGCCTTTCCTAAAACCAAACTGAACCAGTTATAGGATGATATTTTCTACGACCCAGTCACTTAATCTTTCCAATATTATTCTACTACATGTTTTCAAGGAGGAGTCCAGCAGAGAAATTGGTCGATAGTTTTTTGGGTAGGTCTTATCTCCCTTCTTATACATTTGTATGATGATGGATGTGTACTATGTCAGCGGGATATCGCTGAATAAGGCCAAGTTGAATATTGTAGTCAAAATTGGTACTCAAAAAGAGATGTTATATTTAAAAACATCCACTGGAACACCATCTGATCCTGGGGCCTTGCCTTCAGCTCCAGCTAGGATAGCAGAGTGAACCTCATCTGTAGTGATCTCTAAAGAATTGGGTTGGCCCTGCTTGATCTGCCCGATTATATCTACCGACCCAGTCCCTCCCCTGAAGACCTCTGAGTAATGGGCCACCCATGTTGTGCAGTAAACACTTGATCCCATATCTGATGGCATCCAATCTGAGAGAAAGAGGCCATTAATGGTTTCCTAGAACAGTTTGGTATTACAGTATACGTCTTTGTCACCAAGGCTAGTTTGGACCATGCCTCTTCCCTTAGTTCCTGTTTCCTTTGTTCCTGTGTCTTCTTATATTTTATTCCAAGGGACTTATTTACTACTGGGTCTCTAGAGGATGATTGCAGGGCTAGTTTAAGATTCCTCCTAGCTTTCGTGCAGGCCTGGTTGAACCACCCCTTTTTATGCAAATGTCATCTATGTTGTGGACTGTAGGTCAGCAGCCCCTGTATATAGGGGGTAATAGTCCCAAAACATTTGAATAACATGGGGACCTCAATATCCTCCTATAGACAATAAGCAACTTTATGCTGGCAGCCACATATAACATCCCGCAAAATATCAACAGGCACAATGTCCTCCCATTTCCGTCCCACCCTGTGGTTCTGTGCACTTCGATCTGGTTCGGGGTAGTATAAAACACATCCCTTGACTCCCAGAAGGACGTAGAAAGAATAATTGGGTCATGATCACTAAGAAGTGTCAGCACGGTATAGGGTGTGTCACTGCCATTTAGTGCAAAGGACGACAGAATAATGTGGTCTATAGCGGAGGTTGAGTTCGGGACCCTGTGAGTTGGAATAATTTTGTCGGAAACACCGTGCTTGTGTCCCATAAAAGTTGCGCATAAGTGGACAACATCAGATTAAGGGCTTCTCCATACTCATTGTGAGAAAAATGATCATATCCTGTCCCATAGGGGGCAGTATATCCACAGGACCGAGAGGAGGTGCGTGTGCATAGTTGGATATTAATGTCCCCGGCCCAAATAATAATGGGATTGGAGCTGATGGACTTTAGAAACTTGTTTATGCTTTGGTTCAGGGCATGGGCAACCCTACACCGGGTGGAGTCAAAGATGTTATTATAGTAGTTAATTATGACCATATCTACCTTATTCTTGTGTTTGAGCCACAAGAGTTGAAAGTGTGTGGTCTCCATAGAGATCTTTTTAACCACTACAGGGAGTTTGGTAAAAATAAGCACCAGGAGCCCCCCTTTGGCCCTCCCAGATGGTGATGGTGTAGCTGGCAGTGAGTGTGAGGTAAATCCATGCACATAGGCGGGTGAGGTGCATCAGGTTTCTTGTATGCAAAGCACATCTATCTTACTAATTAATGAACCCCATTCTTCAGTCACGGTTTTGCCACCTAGGCCCTGCACATTCCATGTAGAAAGCAAATGGTGCCCAATTGTGTTATTGACAGGTTCCTGACTACTTGTTTCCTCCCTGCCGTAACTTGCTGTAGTTGGAGCTACCTCAGTTGGTTCCTCTAACATCAAATGTGTGTTCACATTCACTCTTCCCTATAAATAACAGATCCAAATAACTCTGGTAAATGTGTATGTACAACTTTCCCTTATGCTGCAAATCAAGAGCTAATGCTAGTTGGTTTCCCTTTGCTTGGTGTTCAGTTTCTTCTCTATTCCATCTGTGTTGTTTCTTAAGGTCTTTATCTGTTTCAGATGTAGACTAAATCTCTCCTTCTGTCTTCCACTAGATTCAAAAATGTCTTCTCTGCATCCCTCATTGAACAGGTCAAATTATGTCTGTGTGCATATGGAGGTCTAGTGGCATGAGCGATAATAAAAATTGCCTGCTATTTCTGCAACTTTAAAATAAGGATTTTTATTCAAATGTTTGAACATAGGATCTTCTGAAAGAACTATATCATAATGTGAAAAATAATATTGAAAACTAAGCTGTCTATAAAATATGCTCAACAGCACACTATAGGGGACACCAGATGTAAAAGGAATTTGATGGCAAGTGATGACATCTGAAATGGAATTAGGTAATTGCATACAAACGTAGCAATCCCTTGGGTCCATAGTGTCAATGTACTCATAAAGCAAAATACACATTTGCAGAATAATCTCCTCCAGAATCTTCTATGTGCAAAGCCTTATTATCTAACCTAAATAATCCACTATCTCTAGGAGTCAGTGTTTGCAGGGGAACACTAGACAATAACTCATTTGCTAGAGAAGGTGCAGGGGAATATGCTCCTATCAATAACATTATTAATACTACAGGAAAAACATGCAACACTACACCTAATCTGTATTTGCATCTATGGGGTGTATTAGTTTCCATTATTTCTCTAGAATCAGATCTTTAATTTGGAATGCAGCAGCAGAGCATCCTCTGTCGAGTTCCACCTATCAAAGCGGCAAAACAAAGTCCAAGTAATGAATATCAATGGATTTATTTGCAATTCTTTGTGAGTTTTCTTTAGCCCTACTTCTAAAGGACAACCCTCTCTTCTGCAGACTTGGGCAGCGGTAATCTTCGTAATTCCAAAACAAGGTCAATGCAAAGTCTCAAAATCAGTCACAGTTCAACGTCATTAATAGTCACATCCAGAATTAAATGTCCCGGTCTATTCAACCAATACATACAACAATGCCCAATCGGGGAAAAACAACAAGTTATTTATACATCATAGAACAACATAGGTGAAAACAGACACACTATTTATTCATTTCAATATAAATGTATTCATTCATTTACTTATACATAAATATAAATTTTAATAAATTTTGTGGACAACCCATCTAAAAAACAACACACCGAGGGAAAGATAGTGTGAGAAAAAGTGCTCGTGATAAATAGAAAGAAGAAGAATACATATTCAAATAGATCAAAAAACCTATACAAAAGACATTGAAAACAGTCGGTTGGTTCTTTTTTGCTGCATTGACTCCATTCCAGCTCCTTAGAGAGTCTAAATTAATTCCTTCAATCCTCCACAGATCCTATGCAGAAACCAATCCAAACTGTGATATACCCGTCGACGTTTCGACCCCTCTATATCTTGGGCCACATCACAGCTCCACACTGGCAATGTTCTGGCAGCTTTCCACAATAAACCGGCATCAGGTGAGTAGGTTGTTGTTTTGGTTTTTTGTTGGTTTATTCGTTATCTGTGAAGGTTCGAACATGAGAGATTGGGTTGATATTAAATGGTTTTATGTGGTTTGTTGTTTTAGATTTGATCCTCTCATAAATAGACAAATAAGAAAAGTGGAGGAGTCAGAGGACAAATTAAGGTAAGTTTTGATTAATGTTGTCAGACAACATAGGTGGCTAGGATATAAGTGATGGTTCTCTGCTTGAGTTGCTGTGATATTTTAGGGACTCCCATCGTACTAGTCCTGATGAAGACCCAGTGTGGAGCTGTGATGTGGCCCAAGATATAGATGAGGCAAAAAAGAACCAACCAACTGTTTTTAATGTCTTTTGTATAGGTTTGTTTATCTATTTGAATATGTATTATTCTTCTTTCTATTTATCACAAACACTTTTTGTCACACTATCTTTCCCTCGGTGTGTTGTTTTTTAAATGGGTTGTCCACAATATATATTAACATTGATATTTATGTATAAGTAAATGAATGAATATATTTATATTGATATGAATAAATAGTGGGGGTCATTCTGACCTCGGCGGTAAAAGGCCCTTACCGCCGGTCAGAAGTCCGCCATTCTACAGCCGCGGCCGCGGTAGACCGCCACGGTCATTCTGAACACCAACTGTGAAACCGCCAAAAATCCGACATCCAAGGAAGGCCGCCACATCAGCGGGCCGGAAAAACTGGAGATGAACAAACCTCCACCGTCACGCCAACACAAACACGCCTATGCCATTCTGACCCACGAATCCACGCGGCGGTCTTTCAACCGCGGTATTCCATTGGCGGTACACACCGCCGCGGTCAAAATACACACCCAGCTCCAAAACACTGCCACATTGGACATTTTGAAATACGCACACCTGAGACACATACAAACAACGCTCCCACACATCCAATCAACTATAAAACACACACCCATATCACCCACAAACCCCCACTAGTTGGAAATCGGAGCGAAGGCGAGAGCGAGAGAGATAGAGATAGCGAGCACAGCAATAGAAAACCCCAACACACACAGGAACCCAACTTCATCACCCACACCACATCTACGCACACATCACCACATATCACCACGCACATCACCACAAACACCACCCCACACCTCATCCACACCACCCCATGGCACCACAAAGACACCCAAGGTTTTCGGATCAAGAACTCCGGGTCATGGTGGAGGAAATCATGAGGGTTGAGCCCCAGCTCTTCGGCACACAGGTGCAGCACACCACCATAGCAAGGAAGGGTGAGCTATGGCAAAGGATTGTAGACAGGGTCAACGCTGTGGAACAGCATCCCAGAAATCGGGAAGATAACAGAAAGCGATGGAACGACCTACTGGGGAAGGTGCGCTCGATGATCTCCAGGCACAACATCGCTGTGCAGAAGACTGGCGGCGGACCCCCACCCACCCCACCCCAATTCACAGCATGGGAGCAAGAGGTGGTAAACATCCTGCATCCTGATGGCCTCGCTGGAGTACATGGAGGAATGGACTCTGGTAAGTCGAATCTCAACTACTTCACCCCCCCAACCACCAGTATGCCAACCCCCCCCCTCACCCCCAATATCACCCCCCAGCACATAACCTCCCTGCCAATGTCTCACCACCACAACCCACCCTAAACAACACCAACCCCTGAATGCCAACACAAACCATAGACAGCCACCACCAAAGCATGACCATTGCACATACCCATACACCACCCCCCACAAGGGAATGCCAGCACTGGGGGACAAGGGCACTCAAAATGCACACCATGGCACACACAGAAACAATAACCATACTCCTTCACCCCTGCAGGGCCCGAACGCCAACACACCGCCACGGAGGGTCCAGAGATGTCCATCCCACCCCCAGAACAGGCCCCCAGCGAGGACAGCAGCTCTGTCGACATAGAAGCTGACGACCAGCCCGGACCATCGGGGACCTCTGGACAGTCGGTTCCCCACACACAGACACAGGCCACAGCAGACCCAAACCCCTCTGGGAACACCAGCACAGCTCCCACCCAGCGGGCCCATGCCTCTGTCTCGCGGACGCGTCAATCAGCGGTGTGTCCGCCACTACAGGGCACCCAGGCTGACCCAACACCCCAACAACAACAGGGACCTGGGGGCAGTGGTAGTGGGCACACCGTCCAGGGGACAGAGGCCCGGGGAAACAGGGCAACTGGGAGGGCTGCTGTGCGACAGGGGGGGGAGGACAGGCCCAGGGAACCGACTCTCCAAGAGGCCCTCACCACCATCATGGGAGCATACCATCACTCCCAGGAGACGATGGCGACGGTACTGGCCAGGTTCACCGAGATCCAGGCACAGCAGGAGGAACGGTACATGGGGTTCAGCAATGAACTCCGGGACATCGCTACCGCTATGGGCACCATAGTCCAGGCCCTCAACCGAATAGAAACCACATTGCGGGACCATGTGGCACCGCAAAGGGCCCCTGTCACTAGCCAGGAACAGCCTACCACCTCTGCCGGCGCTAGTGGTCAGGAGGCCCCCACACAACGACGGGCCCCCAGAACCCCACCTCCTGCTGAAGAACAACCACCCCGCAAGAGGAACCTGAGATCTCAAAGGAAGACAGAGTAGGATGCCAAGACCCCGCCAGCCTAATATCCCCTGTCATTCCACTGTCCCACAGTGTCACCCTGTCCAACCTTGAACTGCCCCTGCTCCATCCTTCCACAGCCATATGAACAATGCACCTGTGCAACCGAGAACTGGACTCTGCCATGGACATAACTCCACCCTCACCCTTCACCGTTTTAATATCATGTACCAATATATAGCACTAAAAATAAATCACTCATTGCACATAAATCATTCTGGAGTCAGCCTGTATTAATTACAAATGTATAACACATTACTTATCAATAATGTTCTGTAATTTATGTGTGGACAACATACCGATGTCTATAAGCATTAGTCCATGGGCCAACCAAGCTGAAGTCACGCAGTGGGTCATACAGCACTGAAAAGGGAAGGGAAAAGTAAACTTCAGTTTAAAAGAACTGGGGGGAAATACACAAAGTAAAGATGCAGGGGGCATTCAGTAAAAGTTAAATGGCGTGGGTGATTCCTACGTGTGTGCTACTGAAAATACTGTTGGATAACTCTGACCCTGTTGTCTGGGTCATCCTCTTCTTCTTCCTCCTCTTCACTCTCCGCAGGCTCCACAGCTGCTTCAACCCCACCATCTGGACCATCCTCCTGCAGGAAGGGCACCTGACGTCGCAATGCCAGATTGTGAAGCATACAGCAGGCCACCATGATCTGGCACACCTTCTTTGGTGAGTACATCAGGGATCCCCCTGTCATATGTAGGCACCTAAACCTGGCCTTCAGGAGGCCAAAGGTTCTTTCAATGATCCTCCTAGTTCGCCCATGGGCCTCATTGTACCGTTCCTCTGCCCTGGTCCGGGGATGCCTCACTGGGGTCAATAGCCAAGGCAGGTTGGGGTAACCAGAGTCACCAATTAGCCACACACGTTGTCTCTGTAGCTGTTCCATCACATAAGGGATGCTGCTATTTCGCAACAAACATACGCGTCATGCACTGACCCAGGGAACATGGCATTCCCATGGGAGATGTACTGGTCAGCCAAACAGACCACCTGAACGTTCATCGAATGGTAACTTTTCCTGTTTCTGTACACCTGCTCATCGTCTTTTGGGGGTACTAAAGCCACATGGGTCCCATCAATGGCACCAATTATGTTGGGGATATGTCCAAGGGCATAAAAATCACCCTTCACAGTGGCCAAATCTACCTCCTCAGGGAATACAATGTAGCGCCGCATGTGTTTCGTCAGGGCAGACAACACTCTAGACAAGATTTTTGAAAACATAGGCTGAGACATTCCAGATGACATGGCCACTGTTGTCTGGAATGAGCCACTTGCCAGAAAATGGAGGACTGACAGAACCTGCACTAGAGGGGGAATTCCTGTGGGTTGGCGGATGGGGGACATCAGGGCTGGCTCCAGCTGGGCACACAGTTCATGTATAGTGGCTCGGTCAAGTCGGTATCGTAGTATGATGTGGCGTTCTTCCATTGTCGACAGGTCCACCAGCGGTCAGTACACGCGAGGATTCATCCTTCTCCTCGCAAGTCCCAGCGGACGGTGCCTAGGAAGGACAACATGGAGCACAGAGTCAAGCAAGTCACAGGTACGTTCACCACTGCATGCATAGCAGACGATTATCTATGTATTGAAAGGCGTGTATGTGTGGCAATGCAAGGCCTAGGCCTGTGTGACGCAGTACAAATTATGCCATGTGGGGCCTTGAAATGGCGGCTGCCTGACCTGTGAAGTGGGACAATGGGATGTGAGGTCAATGCGCTGGCGTGGCACACCGTGGCGGTAGGCGGTTGAAGACCGCTATACGAAGCCGCATTGGCTAACATTGAAGCCTATGGGTTTCAGGAGCCAATAATGAGGTGCGCCGGCGGTCGCGGTACGCACCGCCGCGGTATGCACCGCCGCGGGCGTGTCCGCCATTTTCTATCTGCTTAATCACTCGAGACCTGATATTCCACAGGAGAGGACCTATACTGCAAGTGCTGCTGTGACCTCGGTCTGGAAGTGACAATGGCTGCTGCGACTGGGGAAAGGGCCCCCGCCTTCAGTTCCGAAGAGTTGGAGAAGCTCGTGGACGGGGTCCTCCCCCAGTATGCGTTACTCTACGGTCCTCCAGACCAACAGGTAAGTCCACTGGGTGCACATTGAATGGGCTATGCCTGTGTGGAGTGGGGTGGATGCTAAGTTGGTGGGGTGGGGGGCGAATGAGGAGTGCAACGCACGACAGATGAGAGCATGTGCCATATGGCAAGGTTGGGGAGGGGGGGCCAATCGCATCTAACATGCAGGAATATGATGATTTCTCCTTCCCACCCTGTACATGTCAAATAGGTCAGCGCCCATCAGAAAGGAAGTCCGGGCGCTGGGGGTCCACGTCAGACGGGGCACCCACTGCCGCAAGAGGTGGGAGGACATCCGCCACGGGACCAGGAAGACTGCCGAGTCACTGCTGGGGATGGCCTCCCAACCTAGGAGGGGTGCCAGTCGTACCCTGACCCCCCTGATGTCCCGGATCCTGGCGGTGGCCTACCCTGATTTGGATGGGCGCTTGAGGACATCACAGCAGACACAAGGGGGTGAGTATCAGCACATTCTGCTATCTCTCTGCGCAGTGGAGGCGTCTGGGTGGGGGAGGAGGGTTGGGGGTGACATTAGGCCAGGGCGCTTTCTGTAGTGTAGTCCTCTCCTTTAGGCATGGCCCTGTGCTCCCGGCCCCCACCTCTGTAGGGTGACAAGTACAGCTATCGATGGTCCAGCATCACACATGTGCGCCTTTGTCGTCTCTAGACCTGTTGTCCTAGTCAGAAGTACTGAGTAGTGTACCCGGAATGCGCGGCTTAGTGCATGAGGCTCCTGTGTCTGTCCTCTCCGCCAACAGTGTTGACATTGCATGCACTCAACCTGCTCTTCGTTTTTCTCCCCCCACCCTTCTTCTTCGTCTTCTTGTGCATGTGTGCATTAGCATCATCAGGCGGAGAAGATTTGGCATCGGAGCACGAGGGAGCTGCAAGTCACAAGGCCCCGGTGGGACCAGGAACAGACACCGAGGGCACCAGTGATCCGGAGGGCGAGGGGAGCACCACAACGGGGACCGGTGGTGACACCAGCGACAGCGACACGTCCTCGGATGGGAGCTCCCTAGCGGTGGCGGCAACATCCGGGCCCCCGCCTCTACAGGTACAGCCGCCACCCAGCGCACCAGCCCCGCCCTCCCAGCAGCCCCTCAGCCTATGCTCCGTGCCCCCTGGCCCAGGAAGGCGGGCGTCTCCTTCGCCCCAGGCACCTCAGCCCCTGCCCCTGTTACCCCTGCTGCCCTCAGTGAGGAGGTCATTGATCTCCTCAGGACACTCATTGTTGGGCAGACTACCCTTTTGAATGCCATCCAGGGGGTAGAAAGGGAGGTGCATCGGAGCAATGCCTACCTGGAGGGCATTCATTCGGGTCAGGCTGCCCATCAACGATCGTTCAATGCTCTGGCCTCAGCACTGACGGCAGCCATTGTCCCTGTTTCCAGCCTCCCTCTTCTGACTGCCTCCAGCCTGTCTCTGTCTCCTGTTCCTCAGCCTATCCCATCCACACCATCAGACCAGCCTGCACACACCTCAACACCCAAGGGCAGCTCATCCAGACACAAGCACCACAGAACCCACAAGCATTCACGCAAGCAACACCCAGATGCAGACATTCCAACAGTCACTACCACCTCTGTGTCCCCCTCCTCCTCGTCTCCCTCCTCCCTCCCTGTGACGTCTACACTCACACCTGCATGCACACCACCATCAGCTAGTGCTTCCATCACCAGCACACCCTCCAGTCCAGTCCGCACACGTGCAGTCACCACCCCCACTGCCATTTACACGTCCCCTGTGTCCTCTCCCACTGTGTCTGTCACCTCCTCTTCCAAGACACACAAACGCAGGCAGCCACCCACCCAACAGCCATCCACCTCACGACAGCCTCCAGCACATGCACCTGCACCCAAAGACAGCACACCTGACTCTCCTACAACCACATCCTCTTCCTCCACTTCCATCTCCACTTCTCCTACCTTTTACCTTGGTCCTAAGAAACTTTTCCTTGCTAATCTTGACCTCTTTCCCTCCACTGACCCACCCCCTCCATCTGCAAAGAGTCCTAAGAGCACCTCAGCCACCACCAGCCCAGCTTCGAGTGTCACTGTGGTGCATGGGTTCTGGAGCCCACCCTTTGCCAGCAGTGACACCTCAATCAGCAGCAAGGGGACAGCCAGCCCCCCACCAGGCAAGAAGACCAGGAAGCTGAAGGGCCGCCGTGAGAGGACTGACACGGCTGCCCCCAAGGAGCCAAGTTCGCCCACTTCACCAGCCACAACAGCTAGGGGAGGCAAGGGCCCGAGAGCCCCATCTAAGGAGCGAAAGGGCAGCAGGGCGGAAGAGTCAGCCAGCAGGAACGCGGAGCAGGAGGGGCCCACAAGCCCCATCCCGGGTGTTAGGAAGGACACCAAAGGGCCCAGGACTACGTCACCGAAGGGTCCAGCAACAGCACGGTCGGAGGGCGAGTGAGCAGGGAGTCCAGGCCAGGTCTGGCTCCCTTGACCTACTGGACGAGCACCGCTGAACAGGGACCCGCCGTGCAGAAGAGCACTGCTGAAGATTGCCCCGCCGTGCGTAAGAGCACCGCTGAACAGGGCCCCGCCGTGCAGAAGAGCACCGCTGAACAGGGCCCCGCCGCGCAGAAGAGCACCGCTGAACAGGGCCCCGCCGTACAGAAAGCACCGCTGAAGAGGGCCCCGCCGTGCAGAAGAGCACCGCTGAACAGGGCCCCGCCGTGCAGAAGAGCACCGCTGAAGAGGGCCCCGCCGTGCAGAAGAGCACCGCTGAACAGGGCCCCGCCATGCAGAAGAGCACCGCTGAAGAGGGCCCCGCCGTGCAGAAGAGCACCGCTGAACAGGGCCCCGCCGTGCAGATGCGCACCGCTGAAGAGGGCCCCGCCGTGGAGAAGAGCACCGCTGAACAGGGCCCCGCCGTGCAGAAGAGAACCGCTGAAGAGGGCCCCGCCGTGCAGAAGAGCACCGCTGAACAGGGACCGCCGTGCAGAAGAGCACCGCTGAACAGGGCCCCGCCGTGCAGAAGAGAACCGCTGAAGAGGGCCCCGCCGTGCAGAGGAGCACCGCTGAACAGGGCCCCGCAGTGCAGAAGAGCACCGCTGAACAGGGCCCCGCCATCTCAAGCACCGCTCCGCTGGGCCCCGCCGTCTCAAGCACCGCTCCGCTGGGCCCTTCATCCCAAGCACCGCTCCGCTGGGCCCTTCATCTCAAGCACCGCTCCGCTGGGCCCTCCATCCCATGCACCGCTCCGCTGGGCCCCGCCGTCTCAAGCACCGCTCCGCTGGGCCCCGCCGTCTCAAGCACCGCTCCGCTGGGCCCTTCATCTCAAGCACCGCTCCGCTGGGCCCTCCATCCCATGCACCGCTCCGCTGGGCCCCGCCGTCTCAAGCACCGCTCCGCTGGGCCCTTCATCTCAAGCACCGCTCCGCTGGGCCCTTCATCTCAAGCACCGCTCCGCTGGGCACCGCCGTCTCAAGCACCGCTCCGCTGGGCCCTCCATCCCATGCACCGCTCCGCTGGGCCCCGCCGTCTCAAGCACCACTCCGCTGGGCCCTTCATCTCAAGCACCGCTCCGCTGGGCCCTTCATCTCAAGCACCGCTCCGCTGGGCCCTCCATCCCAAGCACCGCTCCGCTGGGCCCCGCCGTCTCAACCACTGTTAACGGTTCACTGTGCCCACCATGCATCCTCCTTGACCAGTGGAGACTGTAATCCACCTGATGGACTGTGGCTTTGCACTCCCCAGGATTGATCAGTGGGCAAGCCACCCACTGTAGAGACTTGAGAGACTGTGGCTTTGCACTCCCCAGGATGGCCGAGTGGGCAAGCCACCCACTGTAGAGACTTGTGAGACTGTGGCTTTGCACTCCCCAGGATTGATCAGTGGGCAAGCCACCCACTGTAGAGACTTGAGAGACTGTGGCTTTGCACTCCCCAGGATGGCCGAGTGGGCAACCCACCCACTGTAGAGACTTGAGAGACTGTGGCTTTGCACTCCCCAGGATGACCGAGTGGGCATGGTGGCCCCTTCGTGGATCTGGCGTCGTGGACTCATGTGGCTGTGGTGCCCCCCCCCTTCCCTTCCCCCTGAGGTGCCTGTAGTTATTTCATCAGATGCCCCTGCAGTGTTCTCTCCAAAGGACTCAGGTCTCCTGTGTGGGCTTTGCCCTTGTGTTGCTACACTTTGGCCCACGGACACTTTGAATCTCGTTAGTTGTGCAGGACTTATTGCCTCGGTTTTTCGTATGGACTGGATATTGAATTTGGATTTTTGAGTTGTTATTGCTATTTAACCGTGACTTATCAGTGGGTTTTTTTTCCCATAAATTTCGAGTCACTATTTAATTATTTCCTGTTTTTCTTTACGGGGGTTTGGGTGGTTTCACTGTGACTTGTTGCTCTGCATTGGTGTGTACATGGTTTGGGGGGGTGGGTGTATCGCGTATGTGTGTGCACGTGACCTTTCGTCCTCCCCCCTCCCCTGTGTCGTAGGTGCAGTACTCACCGTTGTCATCTGCGGCGGCGTTCGTACTCGTGGTAGATGAGCAGGTAGACGAGAGCAGGAAGGATGTTTAATTCGGGTTCCATGCTGTCCTCCTTCCTCGTGGAGTGCGTAGAGGTGCGCGTTTTCCCGTTCGTAGTCTGTTTCCGCCGTGTTTTTATCGGCGGTGCTCCTGCCCCGGAAAAGGTGGCGGATTGGCCGGTCATGATAGTGTGGGCGGAACATTGTCTGCCGCCTGGCTGTTGGCGGTGACCGCCGCGCTGTTTGTCGGTCCCGCCGTGGCGGTCGGAGTGTTAATGTGGCGGTCTCTGTTGGCGGTCCCCGCCAGGGTCAGAATTCCATTTTTTGGACCGCCGGCCTGTTGGCGGGTTGGCCGCCGCTTTATCACCGACCGCCAGGGTTAGAATCACCCCCAGTGTGTCTGTTTTCACCTATGTTGTTCTATGATGTATAAATAACTTGTTGTTCTTTCCCGGTTTGGGCATTGTTGTATGTAATGGTTATTTTCTACCCAGCCCGGTCGGGTTTTTGGGTTACCCTCTGTGGTGTATAAGTACCAGTCTATTCAACAGCACAGGGAACTCAAAATGGAATTTGAGGACAAGGTTCAGTTCAAGGAGGTTCAGTAGGATCTGCTATGTTATCCCAAAACTCCCAGAACTTTCTCTCCCTGTCATCTGCAGCAAAGTATTCAATTCTGGTGAAGAGTACCTCCAACAAGGCACTCTGTTTCTTTTGGATCTCTTCACTGACAATCCTTCATTCTCACTTTCTTTTAGATCAGTGTTCCTAGTGTCCTCTGGAATTTTTTGAAGCACACACTCTTTAAGCAAGTTCAGTTTTTCTCTTTCTTGCCCTCTGAGATAGCGGTCTCCAGCTTCCACTCACTTTCTCAATGTACTAGGTCCTTTATCAGGGTCTGAATCTAAATTTGATTCATTTGCCACTACAGGGCAAGACTTTTCAATCTCAGCTTCAGCTGTGGATCTCTCTAGACCCCCTCAGACTGAGCATGTGCTGTTTTGGACTCTGTTTAAGCCCCAACAGCGTGACTAACCTTTTTCTTTTGTCTCTCTGTCACCACCGGGATGTCTGGGACTGGTGTAGTCAGATCAAGGGAACACTCAACTCTGCCAGTATGGGAAGTGTGTCTCCTGTTAGGAAGACCTCCATATTTAATAGCTGTCATTATCATCAAGATGACTTGAAATAGCCCACGCCAATGAGGCTCCAAAGACGTATTGCTTATGTGTTTCTTCACCAGAACCCAGTTGCCGGGACTGAGGTCATGACACTGTTTCTGATGAGGCTGGCTGTGGCTGTTCTGTCCTCAAGAGTCACAGAATTCATGACTTCAGCTAGCTCTTTGCAGCAATTAAGTATCATATCATCTGTAATGTTCACAAGCACATTTATAGGCAATCTCATAGCTCTACCCATGAGCATCTCATGGGGAGGCAGTGCTGTCCTCTGGTCAGGTACACTATGAAGACTCATCAACGCAAGGGGCAAAGCATCAGGCCATTTCAAAGATGTCAAAGCACATTCTTTTCCCAATCTGGATTTCAGTATAATTAACCTGTTTGAAAAGACCCGAAGCCTTAAGTCTATAGCTGCAAAGTAGTCTCTGTTCCGCCTGCAATGCTGTACACAGCAATCTCAGGACCTCCTCAATAAAATGAGTCCTTCTGTCTGTTTTCAGAAAAGTCAGAAGTCAAACATGGGTATCAGTTCTTTTAACAGCATTTTTGCTTCAGTGAGACTGTCATTTCTTCCGATCCGGTCCGGTCTGGTAAGCTGCAACCCAACGTTAGAAGATGCATACAACAACCAAGACATATCTCAGTCCGTTGCACAGATGCATTTTGATAAAGTCCAACTGCATCCTTTTTAAGGGTCCTCCTTATCTTCCTTTATGACTTACGTGGTCATTATGACATTGGCGGTGACTTGTAAAGTGGTGGTAATATCACCAACAGGCTGGCGGCAATTACCGTCAAATTATGACCATGGCGGTGATACCTCCCATAGGCAGCCAATGTACGCACCAACCACCAGGGCGTTAACACCACTGACCACAGCGGTAGCCATCAAAAGCCTGGCGGAAGACAAGGTACCGGCCATCATATTATGTCATAGCAAACCCCCACGATTTCTGGGGCAGTAACAACGCCATCAAAAGCCTGGCCGAAACACTGAACAGACAACAAAAGACTCACCATCAGAGACACAGAGAAGACCTCTGCCGCCATGGAACCGGAACTTCAAGTCTTCCCGATACTCTTCTATGCCATGGTCCACCAGAAACACCAACACCTATGAAGACGACGATGGTGAGTACACCTGCCAAGCACACAAGGGAGGGGGAAAGGAGAGTGACACACACATGCACAACACACACCATTCACACACACACCATACACAGAACCAGCTGCAGAGTAAAACCAATGTCACAGGACCCACGTCTAATTAAAACAAGGACCACATTGAGCTGTAACTGATACTGTAATACGATGCCAACAGCCACCATATTGTCCATGCCATAACAAAAACAGGCATCAATGTCTAGAAATGGCCAATGGCCAGTCAAAAGTACAAAAGGTCCACATGGCCACCGGGCACAGTCCAAGCCCCAACTTGATTCATGACAGTATCCGGACTCCACTGTGCAGGGGCATCATGTTGGAAATGGACAGGCACCTCAGGGGTAAGGGTGTGGAGGTGGGGGGTACCTCAGTTGAAGAGGGTAACATGCCCACTGGTTCTGGAGGGGGGCTCCTTGCCAAGTTGTATCTGGTGGGGAGTGTGAGGCTACGGTCTCTGAAGTGGGGAACATGCCCACTGGTTCTGCAGGAGGCTCCTTGCCCAATTTTCCCTGGTGGGGAGTGTAAGGCCACCGTCCCTGAAGTGGGGAACATGCCCACTTGTTTTGGAGGGGGCTCCTTGCCCAATTGTACCTGGTGGGGAGTGTAAGGCCACAGTCTATGAAGTGGGGAACATGCCCATTTGTTCTGGAGCGAGCTCCTTGCCCAATTGTCCCTGGTAGGGAGTGTAAGGCCACAGTCTTTGAAGTGGAGAACATGCCCACTGGTTCTGGAGGGGGCTCCTTGCCCAATTGTCTCTGGTGGGTGGCCTACATGCCCTCTGCTGGAGGTGAGGGCTCCTTGACTACTGCTGGCACCAGCGCCAAGACCAACCTGCAAGATGGAATGAAAGACGTTGCAGAATGGATGAAACTCAGCCGTCTGAAACAGAACTCAGACAAAACTGAAGTCCTCATCCTCGGAAACACCCCGTCCGCCTGGGGCGACTCCTGGTGGCCCACGGCCCTTGGCACCACACCAACCCCCTCAGACCACTCACGCAACCTCGGATTCATCCTGGACCCACTTCTCCCCATGACCAAACAAGTCAACGCCGTATCATCCTCCTGCTTCCTCACCCTTCGCATGCTCCGAAAGATCTTCCGTTGGATCCCCGCCGACACCAGAAAGACAGTGACCCATGCCCTCGTCACGAGCCGCCTGGACTACGGCAACACCCTATACGCAGGAACCACCGCTAAACTCCAGAAACGTCTGCAGCAAATTCAAAACGCCTCCGCCCGCCTCGTCCTCGACATACCCCGCAACAGCCACATCTCCTCCCACCTGAGACACCTGCACTGGCTTCCCGTCAACAAAAGGATCACCTTCCGACTCCTCACCCACGCACACAAAGCCCTCCACAACAAGGGACCCGAATACCTCAACCGTCGCCTCAGCTTCTACACGCCCACCCATCAACTTCGCTCCGCCAACCTCGCGCTCGCCACCGTCCCTCGCACACGCTGCACCATAGCAGGTGGGAATTCCTTCTCCTACCTGGTGGCAAAGACATGGAATTACCTCCCCACCAACCTCAGGACCACCCAGGACCACCTCGCATTCGGGAAGCAACTCAAGACCTGGCTCTTCGAGCAGCAGTAACCCCATCCCCCTAGCACCTTGAGACCCGCACGGGTGAGTAGCGCACTTTACAAATGCTTGTGATTTGATTTGATTTGTGACTCTGGCTGCCTCTGCTGGAGGTGAAGGCTCCTTGCTCACTGCTGGTGGAGGTGTGACACTGGATGCCTCTGCTGGAGGTGAGGGCTCCTTGCCCACTGATGGTGGAGGTGTGACCCCAGCTGCCTCTGCTGGAGGTGAGGGCTCCGTGCCCACTGCTGGTGGAGGGGGCCTCTTGTCTCTCTTTCCTGGTGGAGTGGGATCCTTCCCTTTCTCGGGTGGTGAAGTAGATCCTTCCATTTCCTGGGTGATGGAGTGGTATCCTTCTGTTTCTTGGATGGGGGAGTGGGATCCTTCCCTTTTTTGCATCCACAACTAGGAGGTGCCTTCACTGTCCCCATCTCATATCCCTTGGTTTTCACCACCCTAGTCCTACCTTTCTGAGGTGGAGGTGTGGTCACAGTAGCGGTGTCAGCTGTCACACTCTGGGGGTCCCATTGTGCCAGTAGCTGAGAATGTGATGGGAGCAGTGGAAGACTGTTTGGCTGAGGTGCTAAGCCGGATCGTTGGGACCCTGCTCTTATGGGCAGAATGGGGGTGGAGGGGAAGGGAAGAGGTCAAGATGGGCAAGGAAAAGCTTCTTAGGAAGGCTGGGGGGATGTGGGAGGAGGGATGGGAGTAGAGGTTGAGGGAGTGCTTGTCAGAGGTGTACGTCTGATAGACGTGGGTGCAGGTGCATGGGCAGTGTGAGTGTGAGGTAGATGGCTGTTGGGAGTCTGAGTGTGTGCGTTTGTGTCTCTTGGGGGGTAGACAGGGTGGGAGAGGACAACGGGGATGAAGGGGATGAAGGGGACAAAGGGGACGCGTGGATGGATTTTGCAGAAGTGTCTGCAAGTGAGGTATGTGTGCTGCTTGATGTTTTGATGGTGGCTATTCATGCAGTGTATGCAGGTGTGAGTGCAGATGTGACTGTGAGGGAGGAAGAGGAAGAGGGGAGGCAGTGGAGGTAGTGGATGTTGTTGTGTGTGCAACTGTACGTTGTTTGTGTGAGTGCTTGTGGTCTGAAGTGTGCTGCCTGTGTTTGACTGTGCTACTCTTGTCTACTGTTTTTTTGTGCAAGCTTGTCTGTATGTGTGCATAGGGTGTGTTGGGGTTGAGGAGACTGGGACTGGGAGGTGGTAGTTGGAGGGGGGATGATAGGAACAGGGGCAATGGGTGCCAGCAGAGAAGAGGCTAGAGCCTGAAATGATCTCTGTAGGGCCACCAACCTACAGTGGATGCCCTCCAGGTATACATTGCATTGCTGCATCTGGGATGCCAGCCCCTGGATGGCATTCACTATGGTTGACTGCCCTAAAGAGATGGATCTCAGGAGGTCAATAGCCTCCTCACCGAGGGCAGCAGGGCTCACTGGGGCAGGGCCTGAGGTGCCCAGGGCAAAGGAGATGTCCATCCTCCTTGGTGAGCGGGTTGGTTGGGGGGCTGCTGGGAGGGCGCTGCTGCTACGGGGCTGGCGGCTGTACCTGTAGCTGGAGTGGTCTTGAGGTGTCCACCACCACCAGAGAGCTACCATCGGAGGAGGAATCAGAGTCAGTGTTGTCACCTCCTGTCTCCACCATGGTACTCCCCTCCCCCTCCGCCCCACTGGTCCCCTTGGTGTCAGAGGAGTCTGCCCCTTGGTCCTGTGGGATGCAGCTCCCTCAGTCGCCGGTGCCCCTGCTCCTCCGCCAGATGATGCTAATGCACACATGAACAGGATGACAGAAGAAAATAGGGGAGAGAGAGAAAGGGAGCACTGGGTCAATTACAGCACCAACACCATAGATGGCATGCACTTTATCATCACACACAATGATTAGGATTGAGCACTATGCATCACACTGGCATTCCATTGGCTTGGTACCACAGCAAGATAAGAGTCAACCACCGCCTACTGCACCTCTCCTGGGATCCACTAAGCCCTGTCTGACATGGAATGCCACTTAGCTAGATTGCAAGTTTTTGCCTTACACCCATTTACCTTGAGCTGGACCATGCAGCAATGTCTGAGCTGACATTAAGGGGTACCCACTAACTGAAACTCACCACCAGAATACCATGGCAGCCAATAAACATGGTTGTCACGCTCACTGTATTCACTCCCTTGTGGCTGCTGTGGTGCCCTCGAATGCCCATTCCTGCACTGGGTAGGCCACCGCCAGTATGTGGGCCATTAGAAGGGGTCAGGTTCTGACCATCCCCAGCTGGGCCTCTGCGGACTTCCAGGCCCAGCGTCTCAGATCCTCACACCTTTTCCTACAGTGGATGCTCCACCTTCTGTAGACCCCCAGGGTCCGCACGTCCTTGGCGATGGCATGCCACAATCCCTTCTTCGGATGGGCGCTGACCTGGAGAGGTAATGCAGACAGGAGGACTCCCTTAAACATATAATCCAGCCTGTCACACATATGGCCCACAAATACCATTTCCATCCCCATTGGCACACATATCACCCGGCGCCCACCATGTACACTACCACCAGACATCCCCCACTAACATGCTGCTAATACCCACATCTCCATGCAACCTTGTCACATGCATCATGCTCATGATGTACTCACCTGTTGATCTGGAGGCCCATACAGCAGTCTATTCAGGGGTAGAACCCCATCCACCAGGCTCTCCAACTCCTCCGAAGTGAAGGCAGGGCCTCTTTCCCCGATCACACGGGCCATGGCAGGATCCAGACACAGGTCACAGCAGCAGCACGCAGTGTAGGTGTAGTCCTGTGGAAAGTCAGGAATCAATTGAGGTTTTAGACAGAAAATGGTGGTCGTGTCCACGGTGGTGTACACCGTCACCGCCACCGGTGATCCACATTTGCCACTGTACTCCATAGAGCCCCATTTTAGCCAATGAGGAGTAGCACAGCGGTGCAAGACCGCATTCCGCCATGATGCCCAGCGCCGGCGAAGTTACCTCGCTTCCACCAGTTCCTACATACAGGACAGGTGGTCGCCATTTTACAGTGGAGGACAACATTTTGAAAATCAAGAACTGCATCATTGCTGTAAATTGCACACACATTGCCATTCACATCGTCCCATCACATAAATGCTCTATGTACACTGAGGTGGTGGTTCCATTGTTCAATTTGTAACACCCTACTCACTCTTGTGTCCCTTAGATACCTACCGCTGCTGATAAATAGGAGGAGGAGACAAACTTCCGTGTACAGGCCGATTGTGAACTTGGCTACACTGGTGGACAAGCACATAATACTGACCTATAGACTGGACAGGGCCACAATCACAGAGCTGTGTGCACAATTGGAGTCTGATCTGATATCAGCTATCCGTCATCCCACTGGACCCTTCTTGTGCAAGTTATATCAGAGGTCTATTTCCTGGCAACTTTATTTCCAAGTAACAGTGGGCTTGGCAGCAGGAATGTCACAGCCAATGTTCTCAATCATGCTGGCAAGAGTTTTGTCTGCCTTGGTCAAACACATGTGCAGCTACATCGCTTTCCCCCAGGTGGAAGATTTGGCCACTGTGAAGGCAGGATTCTACGCAATGGGACATATACCAAATATTATTGGGGCGATCAACGGAACACATGTTGAGTTTGTCCCCTCTGGTCAATGAACAGGTGTTCAGGAATCGGAAGAATTTCCACTCACTCAATGTGCAAATGGTGTGGCTGGCTGACCTGTACATCTACCACGTCACTGCCAAGTATCCTGGGTCGGTGCATGATGCCTTCATCCTGAGGAATATGATGGCACAACTACAGAAGCACATGGTGTGGCTAATAGGTGAGCCAAAGTCCCCACCCACTGTATGTCAGCATATGCCTTCAGCAGTCACCCCCCATACCAATGTTTAAGGCTAATGTTTGTACCTCAGTACTTGCAGGTGACTCTGGCTACCCAAACCTATCGTGGCTTCTGACCCCTGTGAGGAATGCCATGGACAGGGGCTGTGATTCAGTATAATGATGCACATTGGCGAACCAGGCGAATCATACAATGTACCTTCGGCCTCCTGAAGGCCAGGTTCGGATGCCTCCATCTGACAGGTGGATCCCTGTGCTACTCCCCTGAGAAGGTATGCCAGATATTAGTAGCATGCTGCATGTTGCACAACACACAAGTGAGACAGTGGTACTGCCATTCCTCTTATTATTTATGTTTTCAGTGTGGCTGTAGCAGGATGGCATTCACTTCCTTTGCATCTCAACTGACTGACACCTATGGCTTCTCATTTTGTAGATGTCAGTGTTGTAACAACTGTGTACTGATGGGATGACTACAGGCAGCTACAGGTCCTTATTTGTATGCTATCACAGTATTCAAGTCATTTGCACAAGATGTGACTGTTTCCATATTTGCACATTTTCATCACATAAAACACTATTACTCAGGTTGTGTTCAGGGCTGTTTATTGTAGTGAAATTTATAGACAGAAAAATGCAATGGAATGGGGTGATGGTACAGGTAAGTCCATAGTATTTGTCCAGTCTGTTTGTAGCACAGGTCCAGTGTCCAAGGGGCCATAGGAAGGGGAGTAAAGGAAGTTCAAAGTGACCAAGGTGACAGGGTGGGACACAAGGGGCACATTCAGGAGAGTCTCATTTCCTGGCAGTGGTCTTGGTCTTGGCTAGTGTCTCTGGCTTCTGCCTGGGTCACAGGGAACGTTTGCGGGATGGTTCACCTTCTGCAGGGGGGGGAGGGTGCTGGTGGCCTGTGGGCCCTGTGGCAGGGCCTCCTGTCCACTAGCTGCAGCAGATGTGGTGGACTGTTCAGTTGACTGGCTAGTGGAACGGGGCGTCTGGTGTGCTGTCCATTCCTGCATGATGTTGGCCATATCAGCCAGCACCCCTGCTACGGAGAGCATGGTGGTGTTGAGGGCCTGCAAATCTTCCCTGATGTCCTGATGGTGTACCACCTGCAGTCGCTTGTTGTCCTGCATGTTGTTAACGATCTTACCCATCTTGTCCTGGGATTGTTGGTAAGGTCCTAGGACACTAGTGATTGCCTCCTGGTGAGTCGGTTACCTGGGCTTGCCCTTCCCCTGGTGACCAGCTGTCCTCTGTGTGTCCCTGTCCCCCTGTGTCTGTGTCCCCTGAACGGTGTGCCTACTGCCACTGACCCCAGGACCCTGATTGTCTTGGCTGTGAGATGTGGACTAGGGTCCCTGTACTGGTGGGCACACTGCTGATTGGCATGTCCTGAGGACAGAGGTGTGGGGACGGTGGGTGGGTTTCTGTGGTGTTGGATACTGATAGGGGAGGCTCTGTGGTGGACTGGGAGTGGGCTGGGGTGGCCGAATGACCAGTGGTCCCTGATGGGCCAGGTAGTTCATCCAGATCCAGAATCCCAGAGTTACTGTCATCACTGGGGAATCTTCTGGTGGGGGACTGGATAGTTGTGGCACCTCCTTGCCACTGGGATTGCAGGGATGTAAGTGATTTCTTATGCTTCATTTCTGTGACATTTTGAACATCCCTATCTTACCCATTATCGTTGCTGGTGCCCTGCCACCTTTTTTGTGTATGGTGATGTATTGTGGGATTATTAGTTCTCCATGCTCTGCATGCTTTGGTCTTGGGTGTACATGCAGGGCTGGAGGACTGTACATGCATTGGTATAGCATGCAGGGCTTGGCATTGGGGTTAGTCACATATGTAGGTGTACTGTGTGGCATGCAGGTATGAGGGATGAGGAGTAGCAAATATTAACTCACCAGTGTCCAGTCCTTCGGCTTCTGTGAGTCTCTCAGTATTCAGTATTGCCAAGACTTGCTCCTCCCATGCTGTCAGCTGTGGGGGAGGAGGTGGGGGTCCACCGCCAGTTCTCTGGTTGGCGAGCTGGTGCCTTGCTGCCACGGAACGTACCTTCCCCCATGGGTCGTTCCACCTCTTCCTGATGTCATCCCTTGTTCTTGGATGCTGTCCAACGGCATTCACCCTGTCCACGATTCATCGCCATAGTTCCATCTTCCTGGCAATGGATATTTGCTGTACCTGTGCTTCAAACAGCTGTGGCCCTACCCTGACTATTTCCTCCACCATGAGCTGCAACTCCTAATCTGTGAAATGGGGGTGACTTAGTGTGACATGGGTGTTGTGTGGTGTGTTGTACAGAGGGTGTTGAGTAATGTGGTAGGGTGTGGGATGTTCGGTGCGTGAGGGATGAATGGGTGCTTGTGGTGTGTGTGTGTGTAGTTGTCTCTGTGATTTGCATGGCTATCTCTTGGCTATTTTCCGTGTTCATAAGGGGTCATGTGTGATGTGGGTGTGTGTTTTATAGTGCTGTGGGTGGGTGGTTTAGTGGAGAAGTGTGGCACAATGGTTAGAGCGGCAGACCCTGAAGCAGAGATCTGGCTCAAGACCAGTGTTCAAGTCCTGCTTCGGCAGGTCTTGGTCTCAATTCCCTTGGACCAGATAATTCTCACCTCGGTGCCTAATCTAATTAATGTGTCCCACTCTGCAACTCTGGGCAATAGCTTGCTTAATCTCCACAACGCCCCAACAGCACTTGGATCCCTGGCGGTGCCCAGGAGTGGGCACCTCACAGGCAAAAACCAGAAGGGGTTCCATAGTGGTATGAGTACAGCGCCTTGAGACCCTACCGGGTGAGTAGTGCACTATACAAGTGCAAAGTTTACAGTTTTTTGGGTGTGGTGTGTGTATGTGTCAGGTGTGTGATTTTCATTTTGTCCAATGTTGTATTGTTTTTTATTTGGGTGGCCATTCTGACTGCACTGCTGTGTACCGCCGATGGTTTACCACCGTTGAATGTCCGCCATGTTGGTTCATGGGTCATAATGTGGTGGGCATTGTTTTGTTGGCGTAACGGTATGGGTGTTCGTATCAACACTTTACCATTTACCTTTGGTCTGGTGGATTTGTGTTTGTGGCAGTAATCTGTTGGTTTAATGTGTTTGTGACATATTATGGCGAACAAATGTTCGTCTCTGCAACTGTATCTTGGCGGTCATCATCACGGTGATAAGCAGGATTTACCACCAATGTCATAATGAGGGCCTTAGTGTTACTGCAGTTCTCTTTCCAAGATTGTTTATCTTGGGAAAAACACATCTGTGACACAATGCTTCAGCCATCAACCTGAATTTGGGGTTAAACAATATTTGCCTAAACAATTGCTCCATTGCACCTCTACCAACATGAACTGGAACCATGGAAATGTGTAGCTAGTGGTGTTAACAACCTAATTGGCAACACAGGTCTTCCATCCATTGAAACTCAAATGTCATCATCCTCTCTCTTGATTCAACTCTGCTGTTCTTCCTTTGACTCTTTCTCCTGAATCCTCTTTAATGCTTCCCATGTATCTGCAGTTGTAAATAAGAGGTTGTAATTGGTCTCATCCATTCCCTCATTTCTATACTCTCCATTAAATAGACAGACTTTGTGAGCACAGTACTTTGTATCCTCATTAGCCTATTTGTTGATGTTGACACATGTTATATGACCATTTACATTACGATATGCAGGGCACTTGATCACTTCAACCTGTTCAGGCAACTTTAAGGCTCATGGAGATTTCTCACTTTTTTGCCATGTTGGATTGGATATCCAGATGAGGTTATAAACCTTCTCTGGGACCATATCTGTCCAAAGTCATGCACAACACCAAAGTAATACTGACAATTGTTAAAAATTGTCACTTTCAGTGGGTCTAAAACATTTTAGGCTCTAGTAGGAGCAATTAATTCAGCCATTTGTCCAGAAATTTTCCTCGAAGGCAGGAAGCTTTAACAACTCTTGAAATAGTGCAGACTGCACAGGCAGCTCTCCAACTTCCTCCATTGTCCAGTAAGCACAAACCATCCCTATATAGTACAAAATCAGACTCAGGTAGTGGCTTATCTCATATACCTGGTCTCAGCTCAGTGCAAAGCTGAGTGACATCGAGATAGTCATGCTCCCCTTCACAATCATCATTTTGTGACACTTTCTTTTCTCCTTTCTCAATGTGATGTCTGAGACACTGGACCTCTTTCTGACAGTGTTGCAGCTTGCCTAGGCATGCTGTAAGTCTATTCTCAGCCAGATGGTTCCACAAAACAAAGTTGTCTTGCTTGCAGGCTTCTTTTGTGTTCAGCATCACAAGTAAATTGCCAATACATTGGACTAGGACTGAGTTGCAAGGCAGAACCAAGGACTCAAGATTCTTTTTGAGAATCTGATTAAAAATAGAGGGACTTCTGGTATACCCTTGTGGAATTCAGCACCATGCCATAATATAATTGCTGAACCAAAATACGAAGAGGAACTAACTGTCCTCATGCAGTAGCACAGAGAAGAAAGCCTAACACAAATCAATAAGCCTGAACCACTCAGCCTCTTATGGTATCTGAAACAAAATCACAGCTGGATTCTGTACCTTGGGAAAACAAGGAACAACAATATTGTTTACTTTTCTCAAGTCCTAAACAATGCAATAGTTCCCACTTAGCTTCTGTAAGCCCCTAATGATTGAATTGCATGGACCCCCCATAAGCTCCTCCAGGATCCCTTGTTGGATCACAGACTCAATTACTGGAGTAATCCCAGCAATCGTTTCAGGTGTCAAATGATATCAGGGTATTCTTGGATATTCAGCATTTAGATTCACTGTGATTCGAACGGGTTCAACATCTTTAATCAACCCGGTATCCTTTCTTGGAAAGGTCCAGACCTCAGACTTGACTGGGTCTTTAAGGTTTAGTGGCAAGTCATCAATAGTCATAATGGTAAACAATGCAGTGTAAGAACCATTGCTTGCCAGCTTGAAGGCGACATCTTCACCATGAGTCTGCATCGCTATCAGTCACGGCTCGTAGGAATTCCTGGGGGCTGGGTGGTTTGGCACGCAGGGGAAGGTCGCATAATAAAACAAATTTAAAAATAAAATTTAAAAAACTTACCCCAGATCCTGCGCCTCATGTTGTCGCGCCGCTCCTCACTCCTCTGCAGGCACAGGCTCCCAGCCTGCCCTGCGGACAATGCTGATGCTGCTCAAAGCAGCATCAGGATTGGCTGGAAGCGCCCTGGCTGGGGCTCCCGGGCAGACTGGCAGCCTGTGCATGCTCTCTCCAGCCCAGCAACTGTGTTGCCGGGCTGGAGAGAGCATACAGCAGATATGTGTTTGGCCGGCACAAGACGGCCGGCATACACACATGACCTCTGAGAGAAGTGCACAGTGTACTACCCTCTGCTCGTCACTCCCAATGCCCTACCCCTTTCCCAAGGAAGGGATAATAAACATTGTTTATTATCCCTTGTTTGGGAAAGGATTTGCAACGGGTGCTGCTGGCGGGGGCGATGCTCTTCCCCCTTATGGAGGAGCTGCCCCTGACCTCTATGCCTTTGAGCCTAAAAAAGGTGACACAGTTTAACTTCCAATGAAGGTCTCTTCCCAGGAGACTCACTGGACTAGAATCACACACCCTTAATCAGTGATTCTCCTCAAAAGACCCTATTTTCACAGGCACTTCTGTCTTTTTTGAGGTTGTCATTTGTTTATTCACAACTCCCATAACTTGGATCATTTTCCCTGAGAGGAGTAGGCTTGGAAATTCTACTGTTTGCAGAGTAGAATAGATAGCACAAATTCATCTTTTGAACTTGATTATAATTCAGTCTTGGGACATTTGCAATCTGCTGTGGTATTGGGGTTGTGGATACTGCATAACTGGAGCTTCAGATAGATTCAAATTATCTCCTTCCTATCTCTGCACATTTTGGACCTACACTGGATTCTCGTTCTGGGGCTGTACAAACCCTGAATTCTAGAGTTCATTAGTTGGAGTAAGGTGGCATTCCCATTTCCAATACCCCAAATTGTTGCAAAAATGACAAGGGGTTGTCTTCTTTCATCCCCACATCCATCCCTGTACTAGGATCAGGCGGGACACCTCAACCTCTAACCTGCATAACATTGGTTCCCTTTTGATACACTGCTTGCATAGCACCAACATTCCCTATGAATGGCTAAATCTGACTACCGAGCAGCCTTCATCTGGACAAACATCAACTTCTCCAGCTTCTTCTTTTTCATGTCTACCTCATAACTGCAGTATTTTGCATATCTCCAAATCGCATTAGCTGACTTATTCTGCCAACAAGTCAAATGCTGTTGAATCATCATGCTAATTTCAGGTCTCAAACCTGTCACATACCTCAACACAAAATGCACCATATCCATGGGCTCAAGCATCTTCGATTCCACTATACTGCTTGAATGCTTGCAACAGTCTCTTATAATAAGCATGAGTTGACTTATTCGGTTCCTGGGTTGTTCTGTCAATTTTGATCAAATCAATATCTTTGGGCAATGCTTTTGAATTTAAGAATGTCATTACTTGTTGATACTTTTTCATCACCACTGGCGAAGGACTTTTTGTCACTAGGCTCCTTGGCAGTTTCAACTCAGGCTATTCAACAGCTATCTTACATTCTGCCCACAAGTCACTCGGAACCACAATGTCGAACAAAGTGTTCAAATTGACACACAACACATATGAAATCTTCACAAATCTCTCAGCTTGCTTTTACCACTCTACTGGCTTTTCCCTCAGCTTTAGAAAGTCATTAGTGAATGATGCAAGATCACTTGTACTCCAAGGCACATGAGCATAACCTCCACAAAGCATTTCTCTCAATGGGAAATTTGATGCACTTGCCTCTCCCGCCACAGGAGGAGGTGGTTTTCACTGCCTGTTTCTTAAGCTCTTTTTTTCTCACTCATAGACTTTCCCATTTATCTAGCTCATTCCATCGCTAGGTATTTTGAATTAGCTCCCTAAAGTTCTTATACAGGCTATGTCTTCCTCATTGAAGCAAGCACCGGACCCTGTCACCCCCCCACACCCGGCTATGACGTAGTGAAAGGACGACTCCTCTAACCTTCTGGTCAGCATCTGCTCCTCCCCTCTATCCAGCTCCAACTGCTGCTAGTGGTCCGACTGAGAGCCTGTCTGACTCTCAGTTCAAGGCCCACCTCCACCCGTAGGCACCCACCTGTGCATCATCCCTGGTGGCCCAGTGGCCATATGTACTTATCTGTGTGTGTCTATTTGCCTTTCTGTAATCTTTTTCTCTTTTTTCCTTTTTCCCACTCTTTCGTGCTTCTGTCTTTCACCCGCACTCTGTCCCTGCCGCTGCTGTAAAGCACTTTCCCGCCCTCCCAACTGACCGGACCCTTCCACCTCCTCCCCTAGGCCGCTGTGGGGCAGCGCCACTCTTGTGCCAAAGGTACACCAGAGGCAAGATCATCTGCGCTCGTCAACGTCTGGACCATGCCACAGACCCTTGTTCCCACATCACCCATCGGTATGACGCCATCGCCCTGTACACCCTCAATCCTGGAAGATCCTCAGCCTGCCACCAAACCAATCCAAGAAACACTCATGGACCTTTCTCCTGCTGCTCCTGCTACCTTACCTGCCGCCGCACACCACACTACCCCACACCAAGTCAAGATGGACATCTCAAGTGCGTACTCCTCAACACCCGCTCCCTCACCAAACTCACCATGGAAGTCTGGGACCTCCTCTACTCGATCACCCCTGTGCCCCCACCCCCTCCTCTCTCTCATTCTCTCCGCCACTGCTGCCCCCGTGGCCCATCTCCCTTTATTCACACCATTCCTGCCTCCCAGCTGTCCTCGCCTCCCCACCTCCCTAGCTTTTTTTCTTGTGTGTGTTGTTTTTGTGCCTTTCGCTTTCGGCGCTTTCCTCTATCTTTTCCTCATTTTTCTCCTCACTCCTCGCATCTCTCTCTCTCTCACTCTCCCCGCTGCTGCTGCCCCCGCGGCCTGCTCACTTTTTCACGCCACTCCTGCCTCCCAGCTATCCTTTCCCCCCCCACTTAATGGTGCCCGCTGCGCGGTAGGAAGAGCAATCTCACTGACCTGGTCAGTGAACTGCTCTGCCTCCGCATGGCTCCACCAGTAAGTGGAAGCCCGTTCTGACTTGAACTCTGACCTCGTTCAGAAGTTTGAGGCCCTCCTCCACCCACAGGCTTCTTCCTGTGCCTCATCCCTGGTGTCTAGTCAGAGAGCTCTGCTCTTCTGCTGGGCTGTCCTCTGCCTCTTTTTTCTTTTCTCCTCATTTTTCTCCTCACTTCTCTCATTCTCACATCTCTCTCTCCTCTCCCCGCTGCCCTTGTGCCTCCATCCCCCTCCTCTCTCTCATTTTCTCTGCCGCTGCTGCCCCCGTGGCCCGCTCCCTTTATTCACACCATTCCTGCCTCCCAGTTGTCCTCGCCTCCCCACCTCCCTAGCTAATGGCGGCCACTGTGCGGACGCACCCGGGCACGCCTAAGGCAAGCCTGTCTGTGCCCATCCACGACTCGTCTGCGATCCGACCGCGACAGGCGCCAGGACCCCTGGACCTCTCTCCCACCGCTGCTACACGTCAGCAGCACTCATCGCTCTCAACCCGGGACACGACAACAACTGTAAGCAGGCATCACCAAGCAACACCAAGGGACCCTTCACCTGTCGCCACTGCAAATTCACTATCCTCTGTCACTCAAGCCCACCGGCGAGAACCCACAAAACAGAACACAATTTCAGATCTATCCTGATCAATACTCACTCCACCCACAGGCTTGACATCTAACTCTGGAACCTCTTCAATACCACATGTCAGAAGATTACCCCTTATATCAAACTTCCACAGGAGCAGATGCCTTTTACCCAACTCCCTCGAACAGATGCGTACTCAGACTTTAACTGATTATCTGAACCCTGCATCCGCTAGGGGAAAGGGGCTTGGGAATAGAAAAAGAGAGACCACCTCCAGATCCAGTTCCAGTCTATGTCTCCCACTTGAAGATAAGATATTCATTGTGTGTCTCTGAAAACCTGCACCTTTCTTCTTATTGGGATTTCTTTAAAGGAAGGACCTGCAGTCGGGTAATAAGAACATAGATAAGTACATTCCTACTGCACATTCAACTGTTCAGCCATTCTCATTCACCCAATTCTATAATTCTCCTATCCTGTATCTTTTGAGAGACTAGCCTCTCTCTAAGAGAACAATGTTAACCTAATTACTTCTTTTCTCCAGGAGTCAGAGGTTTCCAAGGTTCTCTGGGGAACAGTTCAAAAGTTCACAAATATAAAAACTATTCATGTCTTTAACAGGAAATGAAAACTCCTTCTTAAGGTTCAGTTTTTTCAATCACAGTCTCTAGGAATTAGTGTGAGCACTGAGGTTTGTCTCTAAGACTGACAAGTCTGCAAAGCAAAGAGTTCTTGAATATATATGTACATACATATATTGCAAGTCTGGAAATCATACAAAAGGATTCCTTACTGCAGAAGTTCTGTTAAGCCAAAACGAATTCTCCTCAGAAAGCTGATAGCCAGTTATTGGAAGAAGGAAAAAATTCAGCTTCTTCAGAATGTGCACACCGTAACAAGAAAAATAATTAATTACTCAAAACTGGAAGAATTCTCTATGAAACAAAGCGCCTCAGGAACACTCCTCATTCTCTTTAGGATGACAGTTGAAGAAACAGCTGGAGGGAAGCTTAGGCACAAGACTAAGGTAGAAACACTAGAGCACTGACCTCACAAGGATTTGCGGCCACCATCCTGAGTGGCAATTAAACCTGAAGAAGCTAGTTATAGGAGCAAACTCTGCAAGAGCCACCGGGAGTGAGGACGCTGCTGCAACCAATGTGGGTACAAGTAAAAGGGGAATCATTTTTCTGAGGGATGAACTTAACAACGTTGGCAATAGTTTTCCTGACCCCACATTCCCGGATGTTGCCTTCCTCACAGAGACCTGTTTTAACCCCTCCTCAGCTCCAGACATCGCCATCTCAGATGGTTACAAGATCATCTGAAAAGACCGCACGAACTGCCCCGGGAAGGCATCACTGTAGGAAGTTGGCTCTGTATGTGCTATTTCAAAGTAAGGAATAGCATGCACAGAGTCCAAGGGTTCCCCTTAGAGGTAAAATAGTGGTAAAAAGAGATAATACTAATGCTCTATTTTGTGGTAGTGTGGTCGAGCAGTGGGCTTATCCAAGGAGTAGTGTTAAGCATTTGTTGTACATACACATAGACAATAAATGAGGTACACACACTCAGAGACAAATCCAGCCAATAGGTTTTGTATAGAAAAACATCTTTTCTTAGTTTATTTTAAGAACCACAGGTTCAAATTTAACATGTAATATCTTGTTTGAAAGGTATTGCAGGTAAGTACATTAGGAACTTTGAATCATTTCAATTGCATGTATACTTTTCAAGTTATTCACAAATAGCTACTTTAAAAGTGGACACTGCAATTTTCACAGTTCCTGGGGGAGGTAAGTTTTTGTTAGTTTTACCAGGTAAGTAAGACACTTACAGGGTTCAGTTCTTGGTCCAAGGTAGCCCACCGTTGGGGGTTCAGAGCAACCCCAAAGTCACCACACCAGCAGCTCAGGGCCGGTCAGGTGCAGAGTTCAAAGTGGTGCCCAAAACGCATAGGCTAGAATGGAGAGAAGGGGGTGCCCCGGTTCCGGTCTGCTTGCAGGTAAGTACCCGCGTCTTCGGAGGGCAGACCAGGGGGGTTTTGTAGGGCACCGGGGGGGACACAAGCCCACACAGAAATTTCACCCTCAGCAGCGCGGGGGCGGCCGGGTGCAGTGTAGAAACAAGCGTCGGGTTTGCAATGTTAGTCTATGAGAGATCAACGGATCTCTTCAGCGCTGCAGGCAGGCAAGGGGGGGGCTTCCTCGGGGAAACCTCCACTTGGGCAAGGGAGAGGGACTCCTGGGGGTCACTTCTCCAGTGAAAGTCCGGTCCTTCAGGTCCTGGGGGCTGCGGGTGCAGGGTCTTTTCCAGGCGTCGGGACTTAGGTTTCAGAGAGTCGCGGTCAGGGGAAGCCTCGGGATTCCCTCTGCAGGCGGCGCTGTGGGGGCTCAGGGGGGACAGGTTTTGGTACTCACAGTCGTAGAGTAGTCCGGGGGTCCTCCCTGAGGTGTTGGTTCTCCACCAGCCGAGTCGGGGTCGCCGGGTGCAGTGTTGCAAGTCTCACGCTTCTTGCGGGGAGATTGCAGGGTCTCTAAAGCTGTTCCTTGAAACAAAGTTGCAGTCTTTTTGGAGCAGGTCCGCTGTCCTCGGGAGTTTCTTGTCTTTTTCGAAGCAGGGCAGTCCTCAGAGGATTCAGAGGTCGCTGGTCCCTTTGGAAGGCGTCGCTGGAGCAGAGTTCTTTGGAAGGCAGGAGACAGGCCGGTGAGTTTCTGGAGCCAAGGCAGTTGTTGTCTTCTGGTCTTCCTCTGCAGGGGTTTTCAGCTAGGCAGTCCTTCTTCTTGTTGTTGCAGGAATCTAATTTTCTAGGGTTCAGGGTAGCCCTTAAATACTAAATTTAAGGGCGTGTTTAGGTCTGGGGGGTTAGTAGCCAATGGCTACTAGCCCTGAGGGTGGGTACACCCTCTTTGTGCCTCCTCCCAAGGGGAGGGGGTCACAATCCTAACCCTATTGGGGGAATCCTCCATCTGCAAGATGGAGGATTTCTAAAAGTTAGAGTCACCTCAGCTCAGGACACCTTAGGGGCTGTCCTGACTGGCCAGTGACTCCTCCTTGTTGCTTTCTTTGTTCCCTCCAGCCTTGCCGCCAAAAGTGGGGGCCGTGGCCGGAGGGGGCGGGCAACTCCACTAAGCTGGAGTGCCCTGCTGGGCTGTGACAAAGGGGTGAGCCTTTGAGGCTCACCGCCAGGTGTCACAGCTCCTGCCTGGGGGAGGTGTTAGCATCTCCACCCAGTGCAGGCTTTGTTACTGGCCTCAGAGTGACAAAGGCACTCTCCCCATGGGGCCAGCAACATGTCTCTAGTGTGGCAGGCTGCTGGAACTAGTCAGCCTACACAGATAGTCGGTTAAGTTTCAGGGGGCACCTCTAAGGTGCCCTCTGTGGTGTATTTTACAATAAAATGTACACTGGCATCAGTGTGCATTTATTGTGCTGAGATGTTTGATACCAAACTTCCCAGTTTTCAGTGTAGCCATTATGGTGCTGTGGAGTTCGTGTTTGACAGACTCCCAGACCATATACTCTTATGGCTACCCTGCACTTACAATGTCTAAGGTTTTGTTTAGACACTGTAGGGGTACCATGCTCATGCACTGGTACCCTCACCTATGGTATAGTGCACCCTGCCTTAGGGCTGTAAGGCCTGCTAGAGGTGTGTCTTACCTATTCTGCATAGGCAGTGAGAGGCTGGCATGGCACCCTGAGGGGAGTGCCATGTCGACTTACTCGTTTTTGACCTCACTAGCACACACAAGCTGGCAAGCAGTGTGTCTGTGCTGAGTGAGAGGTCTCCAGGGTGGCATAAGACATGCTGCAGCCCTTAGAGACCTTCCTTGGCATCAGGGCCCTTGGTACTAGAAGTACCAGTTACAAGGGACTTATCTGGATGCCAGGGTCTGCCAATTGTGGATACAAAAGTACAGGTTAGGGAAAGAACACTGGTGCTGGGGCCTGGTTAGCAGGCCTCAGCACACTTTCAATTGTAAACATAGCATCAGCAAAGGCAAAAAGTCAGGGGGCAACCATGCCAAGGAGGCATTTCCTTACACAACCCCCCCCCAAACGAAAGAGGATGAGACTAACCTTTCCCAAGAGAGTCTTCATTTTCTAAGTGGAAGAACCTGGAAAGGCCATCTGCATTGGCATGGGCAGTCCCAGGTCTGTGTTCCACTATAAAGTCCATTCCCTGTAGGGAGATGGACCACCTCAACAGTTTAGGATTTTCACCTTTCATTTGCATCAGCCATTTGAGAGGTCTGTGGTCAGTTTGAACTAGGAAGTGAGTCCCAAAGAGGTATGGTCTCAGCTTCTTCAGGGACCAAACCACAGCAAAGGCCTCCCTCTCAATGGCACTCCAACGCTGCTCCCTGGGGAGTAACCTCCTGCTAATGAAAGCAACAGGCTGGTCAAGGCCATCATCATTTGTTTGGGACAAAACTGCCCCTATCCCATGTTCAGAGGCATCAGTCTGCACAATGAACTGCTTAGAATAATCTGGAGCTTTTAGAACTGGTGCTGAGCACATTGCTTGTTTCAGGGTGTCAAAGGCCTGTTGGCATTCCACAGTCCAGTTCACTTTCTTGGGCATTTTCTTGGAGGTGAGTTCAGTGAGGGCTGTCACAATGGATCCATATCCCTTCACAAACCTCCTGTAATACCCAGTCAAGCCAAGGAATGCCCTGACTTGAGTCTGGGTTTTTGGAGCTACCCAGTCCAGAATAGTCTGGATCTTGGGTTGGAGTGGCTGAACTTGGCCTCCACCTACAAGGTGGCCCAAGTAAACCACAGTTCCCTGCCCTATCTGGCATTTGGATGCCTTGATAGAGAGGCCTGCAGATTGCAGAGCCTTCAAAACCTTCTTCAAGTGGACCAGGTGATCCTGCCAGGTGGAGCTAAAGACAGCAATATCATCAAGATAAGCTGTGCTAAAGGACTCCAAGCCAGCAAGGACTTGATTCACCAACCTTTGGAAGGTGGCAGGGGCATTCTTTAAACCAAAGGGCATAACAGTAAACTGATAATGCCCATCAGGTGTGGAGAATGCTGTTTTCTCTTTTGCTCCAGGTGCCATTTTTATTTGCCAGTACCCTGCTGTCAAGTCAAAGGTACTTAAGAATTTGGCAGCACCTAATTTATCTATGAGCTCATCAGCTCTAGGAATTGGATGAGCATCTGTCTTGGTGACAGAATTGAGCCCTCTGTAGTCCACACAAAACCTCATCTCCTTCTTTCCATCTTTGGTGTGAGGTTTGGGGACTAAGACCACTGGGCTAGCCCAGGGGCTGTCAGAGCGCTCAATTACTCCCAATTCCAGCATCTTGTGGACTTCCACCTTGATGCTTTCCTTAACATGGTCAGACTGTCTAAAGATTTTGTTTTTGACAGGCATGCTGTCTCCTGTGTCCACATCATGGGTACACAGGTGTGTCTGACCAGGGGTTAAGGAGAAGAGTTCGGGAAACTGTTGTAGGACTCTCCTACAATCAGCTTGCTGTTGGCCAGAGAGGGTGTCTGAGTAGATCACTCCATCTACTGTGCCATCTTTTGGGTCTGATGACAGAAGATCAGGGAGAGGTTCACTCTCTGCCTCCTGATCCTCATCTGTTACCATCAACAGATTTACATCAGCCCTGTCATGGAAGAGCTTAAGGCGGTTCACATGGATCACCCTCTTGGGGCTCCTGCTTGTGCCCAGGTCCACCAGGTAGGTGACCTGACTCTTCCTTTCTAGCACTGGGTAAGGGCCACTCCATTTGTCCTGGAGTGCCCTGGGAGCCACAGGCTCCAGAACCCAGACTTTCTGCCCTGGTTGGAACTCAACCAGTGCAGCCTTTTGGTCATACCAAAACTTCTGGAGCTGTTGGCTGGCCTCAAGGTTTTTGCTTGCCTTTTCCATGTACTCTGCCATTCTAGAGCGAAGGCCAAGTACATAGTCCACTATGTCTTGTTTAGGCTCATGAAGAGGTCTCTCCCAGCCTTCTTTAACAAGAGCAAGTGGTCCCCTTACAGGGTGACCAAACAGAAGTTCAAAGGGTGAGAATCCTACTCCCTTCTGTGGCACCTCTCTGTAAGCAAAAAGCAGACATGGCAAGAGGACATCCCATCTCCTTTTGAGTTTTTCTGGGAGCCCCATGATCATGCCTTTTAATGTCTTGTTGAATCTCTCAACCAAGCCATTAGTTTGTGGATGGTATGGTGTAGTGAATTTGTAAGTCACTCCACACTCATTCCACATGTGTTTTAGGTATGCTGACATGAAGTTGGTACCTCTGTCAGACACCACCTCCTTAGGGAAACCCACTCTGGTAAAGATACCAATGAGGGCCTTGGCTACTGCAGGGGCAGTAGTCGACCTAAGGGGAATAGCTTCAGGATACCTAGTAGCATGATCCACTACTACTAGGATGTACATATTTCCTGAGGCTGTGGGAGGTTCCAGTGGACCAACTATGTCCACACCCACTCTTTCAAAGGGGACCCCCACCACTGGAAGTGGAATGAGGGGGGCCTTTGGGTGCCCACCTGTCTTACCACTGGATTGGCAGGTGGGGCAGGAGAGGCAAAACTCCTTAACCTTCTGGGACATATTGGGCCAGTAGAAGTGGTTGACTAACCTCTCCCACGTCTTGGTTTGTCCCAAATGCCCAGCAAGGGGAATATCATGGGCCAAGGTCAGAATAAACTCTCTGAACGACTGAGGCACTACCACTCTCCTAGTGGCACCAGGTTTGGGGTCTCTGGCCTCAGTGTACAGGAGTCCATCTTCCCAATAGACCCTATGTGTTCCATTTTTCTTGCCCTTGGACTCTTCAGCAGCTTGCTGCCTAAGGCCTTCAAGAGAGGGACAGGTTTCTTGTCCCTTACACAGCTCCTCCCTTGAGGGTCCCCCTGGGCCTAAGAGCTCAACCTGATAAGGTTCAAGCTCCAAAGGCTCAGTTCCTTCAGAGGGCAGAACTTCTTCCTGAGAAGAGAGGTTCTCTTTTTCTGACTGTGTTGCAGTTGGTTTCCCAACTGACTTTCCTTTTCTCTTGGTAGGCTGGGCCATTTTTCCAGACTCCAGCTCTACTTTTTCACCCTGTGCCTTGCATTGTGCTCTTGTTTTTACACACACCAGTTCAGGGATACCCAGCATGGCTACATGGGTTTTTAGTTCTACCTCAGCCCATGCTGAGGACTCCAGGTCATTTCCAAGCAGACAGTCTACTGGGATGTTTGAGGAGACCACCACCTGTTTCAGGCCATTGACCCCTCCCCACTCTAAAGTTACCATTGCCATGGGATGTGCTTTAGTTTGATTGTCAGCATTGGTGACTGTATAAGTTTTTCCAGTCAGGTATTGGCCAGGGGAAACCAGTTTCTCTGTCACCATGGTGACACTGGCACCTGTATCCCTCAGGCCTTCTACACTTGTCCCATTAATAAAGAGCTGCTGCCTGTATTTTTGCATGTTAGGGGGCCAGGCAGCTAGTGTGGCTAAATCCACCCCACCCTCAGAGACTAGAGTAGCTTCAGTGTGGACCCTGATTTGCTCTGGGCACACTGTTGATCCCACTTGGAGACTAGCCATTCCAGTGTTACCTGGATTGGAGTTTGGAGTGGAACTTTTCTTGGGACAGGCCTTGTCTCCAGTTTGGTGTCCAGACTGACTACAGTTTCGACACCAGGCCTTTTTGGGATCAAAGTTTTTACCCTTGTACCCAGGATTGTTTTGTGAAGAGGCTCTGGGCCCACCCTCCTGTGCAGGTTTTTGGGGGCCTTTAGAAGACTCTTGACTATTTTTATTTTTGGCTGTCTCACCACCTTTCCCCTGGGGAGGTTTTGTGACCCCTTTCTTTTGGTCACCCCCTGTGGAAGTTTTGGACACCGTTGTCTTGACCCAATGGTCCGCCTTCTTTCCCAATTCTTGGGGAGAAATTGGTCCTAGGTCTACCAGATGCTGATGCAGTTTATCATTGAAACAATTACTTAACAGGTGTTCTTTCACAAATAAATTGTACAGCCCATCATAATTACTTACACCACTGCCTTGAATCCAACCATCTAGTGTTTTTACTGAGTAGTCTACAAAGTCAACCCAGGTCTGGCTCGAGGATTTTTGAGCGCCCCTGAATCTAATCCTATATTCCTCAGTGGAGAATCCAAAGCCCTCAATCAGGGTACCCTTCATGAGGTCATAAGATTCTGCATCTTGTCCAGAGAGTGTGAGGAGTCTATCCCTACACTTTCCTGTGAACATTTCCCAAAGGAGAGCACCCCAGTGAGATCTGTTCACTTTTCTGGTTACACAAGCCCTCTCAAAAGCTGTGAACCATTTGGTGATGTCATCACCATCTTCATATTCAGTTACAATCCCTTTAGGGATTTTCAACATGTCAGGAGAATCTCTGACCCTATTTATGTTGCTGCCACCATTGATGGGTCCTAGGCCCATCTCTTGTCTTTCCCTCTCTATGGCTAGGATCTGTCTTTCCAAAGCCAATCTTTTGGCCATCCTGGCTAACTGGATGTCCTCTTCACTGGAGTTATCCTCCGTGATTTCAGAGGTGTTGGTCTCTCCTGTGAGGGAACCAGCATCTCTGACTATTATTTTTGGAGTCAGGGTTTGAGGGACCCTGTTCTCCCTAGATAGGACTGGTAGGGGGGAATTTTCCTCCAAGTCACTATCCTCTTCCTCTGAGTTGCCACCCTCAGAGGGGTTGGCCTTTTCAAACTCTGCCAAAAGCTCCTGGAGCTGTATTTTGGTAGGTTTGGGGCCCATTGTTATTTTCTTTATTTTACAGAGTGACCTTAGCTCCCTCATCTTAAGATGGAGGTAAGGTGTGGTGTCGAGTTCCACCACAGTCACATCTGTGCTAGACATTTTGCTTCTAAAAGTTGGAATACTTTTTAAGAATCTACAACTGGTTCTAGAATCTAATTCAAACTTTTACAAACTTTTAAACTCTAAAAGAAATGCTAAACAGGATCTAACACAAGGCCCTAGCAGGTCTTTTAAGAATTTAGAAAACTTTTCAAATTGCAAAAATCAATTTCTAATGACAATTTTGGAATTTGTCGTGTGATCAGGTATTGGCTGAGTAGTCCAGCAAATGCAAAGTCTTGTACCCCACCGCTGATCCACCAATGTAGGAAGTTGGCTCTGTATGTGCTATTTCAAAGTAAGGAATAGCATGCACAGAGTCCAAGGGTTCCCCTTAGAGGTAAAATAGTGGTAAAAAGAGATAATACTAATGCTCTATTTTGTGGTAGTGTGGTCGAGCAGTAGGCTTATCCAAGGAGTAGTGTTAAGCATTTGTTGTACATACACATAGACAATAAATGAGGTACACACACTCAGAGACAAATCCAGCCAATAGGTTTTGTATAGAAAAATATCTTTTCTTAGTTTATTTTAAGAACCACAGGTTCAAATTTAACATGTAATATCTTGTTTGAAAGGTATTGCAGGTAAGTACATTAGGAACTTTGAATCATTTCAATTGCATGTATACTTTTCAAGTTATTCACAAATAGCTACTTTAAAAGTGGACACAGTGCAATTTTCACAGTTCCTGGGGGAGGTAAGTTTTTGTTAGTTTTACCAGGTAAGTAAGACACTTACAGGGTTCAGTTCTTGGTCCAAGGTAGCCCACCGTTGGGGGTTCAGAGCAACCCCAAAGTCACCACACCAGCAGCTCAGGGCCGGTCAGGTGCAGAGTTCAAAGTGGTGCCCAAAACGCATAGGCTAGAATGGAGAGAAGGGGGTGCCCCGGTTCCGGTCTGCTTGCAGGTAAGTACCCGCGTCTTCGGAGGGCAGACCAGGGGGGTTTTGTAGGGCACCGGGGGGGACACAAGCCCACACAGAAATTTCACCCTCAGCAGCGCGGGGGCGGCCGGGTGCAGTGTAGAAACAAGCGTCGGGTTTGCAATGTTAGTCTATGAGAGATCAACGGATCTCTTCAGCGCTGCAGGCAGGCAAGGGGGGGGCTTCTTCGGGGAAACCTCCACTTGGGCAAGGGAGAGGGACTCCTGGGGGTCACTTCTCCAGTGAAAGTCCGGTCCTTCAGGTCCTGGGGGCTGCGGGTGCAGGGTCTTTTCCAGGCGTCGGGACTTAGGTTTCAGAGAGTCGCGGTCAGGGGAAGCCTCGGGATTCCCTCTGCAGGCGGCGCTGTGGGGGCTCAGGGGGGACAGGTTTTGGTACTCACAGTCGTAGAGTAGTCCGGGGGTCCTCCCTGAGGTGTTGGTTCTCCACCAGCCGAGTCGGGGTCGCCGGGTGCAGTGTTGCAAGTCTCACGCTTCTTGCGGGGAGATTGCAGGGCCTTTAAAGCTGCTCCTTGAAACAAAGTTGCAGTCTTTTTGGAGCAGGTCCGCTGTCCTCTGGAGTTTCTTGTCTTTTTCGAAGCAGGGCAGTCCTCAGAGGATTCAGAGGTCGCTGGTCCCTTTGGAAGGCGTCGCTGGAGCAGAGTTCTTTGGAAGGCAGGAGACAGGCCGGTGAGTTTCTGGAGCCAAGGCAGTTGTTGTCTTCTGGTCTTCCTCTGCAGGGGTTTTCAGATAGGCAGTCCTTCTTCTTGTTGTTGCAGGAATCTAATTTTCTAGGGTTCAGGGTAGCCCTTAAATACTAAATTTAAGGGCGTGTTTAGGTCTGGGGGGTTAGTAGCCAATGGCTACTAGCCCTGAGGGTGGGTACACCCTCTTTGTGCCTCCTCCCAAGGGGAGGGGGTCACAATCCTAACCCTATTGGGGGAATCCTCCATCTGCAAGATGGAGGATTTCTAAAAGTTAGAGTCACCTCAGCTCAGGACACCTTAGGGGCTGTCCTGACTGGCCAGTGACTCCTCCTTGTTGCTTTCTTTGTTCCCTCCAGCCTTGCCGCCAAAAGTGGGGGCCGTGGCCGGAGGGGGCGGGCAACTCCACTAAGCTGGAGTGCCCTGCTGGGCTGTGACAAAGGGGTGAGCCTTTGAGGCTCACCGCCAGGTGTCACAGCTCCTGCCTGGGGGAGGTGTTAGCATCTCCACCCAGTGCAGGCTTTGTTACTGGCCTCAGAGTGACAAAGGCACTCTCCCCATGGGGCCAGCAACATGTCTCTAGTGTGGCAGGCTGCTGGAACTAGTCAGCCTACACAGATAGTCGGTTAAGTTTCAGGGGGCACCTCTAAGGTGCCCTCTGTGGTGTATTTTACAATAAAATGTACACTGGCATCAGTGTGCATTTATTGTGCTGAGAAGTTTGATACCAAACTTCCCAGTTTTCAGTGTAGCCATTATGGTGCTGTGGAGTTCGTGTTTGACAGACTCCCAGACCATATACTCTTATGGCTACCCTGCACTTACAATGTCTAAGGTTTTGTTTAGACACTGTAGGGGTACCATGCTCATGCACTGGTACCCTCACCTATGGTATAGTGCACCCTGCCTTAGGGCTGTAAGGCCTGCTAGAGGGGTGTCTTACCTATACTGCATAGGCAGTGAGAGGCTGGCATGGCACCCTGAGGGGAGTGCCATGTCGACTTACTCGTTTTTGTCCTCACTAGCACACACAAGCTGGCAAGCAGTGTGTCTGTGCTGAGTGAGAGGTCTCCAGGGTGGCATAAGACATGCTGCAGCCCTTAGAGACCTTCCTTGGCATCAGGGCCCTTGGTACTAGAAGTACCAGTTACAAGGGACTTATCTGGATGCCAGGGTCTGCCAATTGTGGATACAAAAGTACAGGTTAGGGAAAGAACACTGGTGCTGGGGCCTGGTTAGCAGGCCTCAGCACACTTTCAATTGTAAACATAGCATCAGCAAAGGCAAAAAGTCAGGGGCAACCATGCCAAGGAGGCATTTCCTTACAATCACCATTGTCGACAAAGAGTCCCTACGCCTCTCCACAAGCACCAAAAACTCCACAACCAACATGGAACTCCTCCACCTCCAGATTGGACCCAACCCTAACACCACTCTGTGGTGCACCCTCATCTACTGGCTGCTCGGCCCCTGCCCCCCATTCTGTGACACCATCCCCGACCTCGCAACCACCCACGCACTCGCTCTCAAGGACTACATCCTCCTTTGGACCTCAACTTCCACCTGGTGAACCCCAATGACAACAACTCCATGACACTGCTCGAAAGCCTTGCCAACGTTGGACCCAAGCAACTCATCACCTCACCCACCCACTCCTCTGGACACAGACTCAACCCCATCTTCACTGCCAGCAAACACATTTCCATTAGCCACATCACCAAACTCCAATGGACCGACCACCACTGTATCCACTTTACCTTCAGCAAAAACCCCAACCGATACCTCACTCACCTACCCCCCCACAGGAGCTGGAACAAGATCACCAAGGACCAGCTACTTATCAGCCTGAACAACTCACCCCCCAGACGTCCTCAGCACTAATACCTCATGCCCAAGACCTCATAACTGGATCTCAGACTATGCTAATACCTTAGCCCCATCAACAAACCCTCCAACAGGTGCACATCAATGAAACCCAATTGGTTCACCCCTGCTCTCAAGAGTCCAAACAAAACTGCAGATGCTTCAAAAGAAAATGGCTCATGGACAAGACCCCCACCAACCACGAAGCCTTCAACTCATCAGGACCACCAAGAGAAAAGCCTTCCAGGAATGCATCAGTAACAACGCACACAATAGCAAAGAACTCTTCTAGATCATCAGTGAACTGACCAACCCCAGAGCAATCTGCAAGGATATCCTCCCCTCAAAAGAACTCTGCAATAACCTCTCCACTTACTTCCACCGCAAGATAGCAGACATCTACAACAGCTTCCTGACTCAGGACCTTCCCACACCCACTACCGGCATATCCATCACTGAAGCACCTCCAAACCCCCAACACCTACTCTGCTGGGCAAACATCTCTGACAAAGAAACCCTCAACATCATGAACTCCATCCACTCCGGCTCTACCTCCGATCCCTGCCCCCACCACATCTTCAACAAAGCAAGCAGCACCATTGCATCCAAATTTCGGCACATCATCAACCTCTCCTTCAAAACCGCCACCTTCCCAGAATTCTGGAAACATGTCAAAATCAAGCATTACTGAAGAAGCCCGCCGCAGACCTACACAAACTTAAAAACTTCCGGTCCATCTCTCTCTCCCCTTCCCATCTAAGGCCACCGAAAAAGGCTGTCAACAGCCAACTTACCAGACACATCGAACTGAACAACAACCTGGACCCCTCACACTCAGGCTTCCGGAGCAACCACAGCACCGAGACCGCCCTCCTCACCACCAAAGACGACATCCGCATCCCCCGAGACAGGGGTGAGACTGAGGCTCTCATCCTCCTCGATTTGTCCGCCGCCTTCAACACCATCTCCCACTGCACGCTACAGACTCTTCTCCACAACGCCGGCATCCAAGACAAAGCACTAGAATGGATCACCTCCTTCCTCCGACAGAACCCAAAGAGTCCAACTCCCCCCCATTCTACTAAGAGGCCACCACGATCATCTGCGACGTCCTGCAAGGCTCCTCTTTGAGCCCCACTCTCTTCAACCTCTTGGTGATCCCCTAGCCACCATCGCCAGACACCACGCATTCATCATCGTCTCATACGGCGACAACACTCAGCCAATCATCTCCCTTACCAACGACCCACACACAGCAAAAAAGAACTTCCACAATGCAATGAGGGCAGTCGCCACCTGGATGAAGGAGAGCTGCCTCAAGTTTAATACCGAAAAATCAGAAGTCCTCGTCATTGGCAACAACCCCTCAGCAAGTGACATCTCCTGATGGCCCACTGCCCTCAGAAGCGCTCCGGCCCCCACCGACCACACCTGCAACCTCGGCTTCATCCTGGACTCAGCACTCTTGATGAACCATCAAGTCAGCTCAGTCTCCTCCGCCTGCTTCAACACCATGTGCATGGTCCGGAAGATCTTTAAATGGATCCCAACCTAATCCAAAAGAACAGTCACCCAGGCCCTCGTCATCAGCTGCCTGGAATATGGCAACGCACTCTACGCCGGAACCACCACCAAGGTACAGAAAACACTGCAACGCATCCAGAATGCCTCTGCTCTTCTCATCATGAACACCCCCAAACACAGCTACACCTCTGCTCTACTGAGAGACCTGCACTGGCTCCCAATAGACAGGAGAATCACATTCAACCTTCTCACGCACGCCTACAAAGCCCTCCACAACACCGGACCAGAATACCTCAACCAACGACTCCACTTCTACACACCCACCAGACAGCTGCGCCAACCTCGCACTCGCCACTGTCCCACATCTCCGGAGGGCCACAGCAGGAAGAAGATCCTTCTCCCACCATGCCATCAAGACCTGGAACTCCCTTCCCATCCACCTCAAAAGATCTCCCACTCTATCGCAGTTCAGAAAGGACCTCAAAACTTGGCTCTTCACCTGATCCCTGCCTTTCGTCGATGGCCTATCACTGCCCCCTCCACCCCCAGCGCCTTGAGACCCTAGTGTGTGACTAGTCACACTTTACAAGTATTATAATTGATTGATTAACACCACATCCCTGCTGGACAACCTCAACACCCTCAGTCTCAAGCAACTAGCCAACCAGTCAACCTCCTCACCCACCCAGCAGGTCACACCCTCAACCCTGTCTTCTCGGCTTGAAACAACATCACCATCTTGTACACCTCTGAATACCATTGAACCGACAGTGATGCATCCACTTCACCTTTACAAAGACCACCCCATGCCACCTCACCCCTGCGTCCTGGGCAGAAACTGGAGCAAAATCACTGAAGCCCAGCTCACCGATGCCCTCAGCCACTCCCCTCACTGGATACCACAAACGCGACTGACTCAGCGCACAACGTGCACTGCCGGGTTACACAGTATGCCAACACCCTAGCCCCTTCAGAAAACCCACCGAAAACCAGCACCAGAGGAAACCAAACTCATTTTTAACAGAACTCCAAGAATCCAAACGCAATTGCAGACGAATGGAACAAAAATGGAGGAACAGCAAAACAACAGCAGACCACACAGCCTACAAAGATGCAGTCACCATGCACCACCACCGCATCAGAGTCACCAAGAAGGCTGCTATTCAAGAATGTATCCGCACGAACACACACAACAGCAAGGAGCTATTACCATATTCAAGGAATTTATGAACCCTGAATCAGACACCTCGGACATCCCCCCTCTCAAGACCTCTGTGACAACCTTGCCAGATTTTTCCACTGGAAAATCCAGGTCACATATGAAGGATTCAAGAACCATAACCCACCCCCACTGCCCACCAGCATCACCATGGACCCCATGCCGCAGACCCTGAATCCCTGGACCCCTTTATTTATTTATTGATTTTATATAGCGCACAGCTACCCGAAGGTTTCCCGGCGCTAAAGACAATGCAAGACAAAGGCAGGCTCAGGCGAGCAACTTAGGCAATTACTGGTTAAAGAGCCATGTCTTAAGCTCTTTGCAAAATCTAATGAACACCCTTTCATGACGCAAGTAAGAGGGAAGAGAATTCCAGAGAGAGGGAGCTAGGAAAGCAAAAGAGCGTCCCCCCATTTTGGCACGTCTGAATTTGGGCACCTGGAATTTTAGTTGATTAGAGGATCGAAGTAAACGAGAGGGCCGGTATTGTTGGACCAGGATATTAAGGTAGCTAGGAGCTAGGCCCGTATTAATTTTATGCATGTAGCATAGGGCTTTAAATTTGATACGATTCTCAATTCTTAGCCAATGAAGTTCACGAAGTGCACCAGAAGTAGGAGTGATTCTGGGAAGTTGGCAAAGAAGCCTGGCCGCCGAGTTCTGAACAACTTGCAGTTTATGTAGCGCTTCTTTATTCGCACCCAAATAGAGCACGTTTCCGTAATCCAGTCTAGAAATAACTAGCGCTTGGATCACAGTTCTCTGGGCAGCCATAGGAAGCATCCAGAGAATTTTGCGAAGCCACATCAAGATAGCGAAACAGGTAGAAGCTACTTTGGTCACCTGTTTTTTCATATTCAACTGATCATCAATTATGATGCCTAGGTTACGTGCAGAGAGGGAAGGCATAGGGGGGCACCCAACTCAGAGGGCCAATGTTGGGGGCCCCAAAGAGATTTTTTATTTCCAAAAATGAGGAGTTCTGTCTTACCTCCATTAAGTTTGAGTTTATTAAAATGCATCCAATTGGCTATCTTAGATAGTCCCATTTGCAAAGAGGGAGGGTTAGCGGTTTCTTTAGAAGAGAGTGAAAAAATAAGTTGAGTGTCATCGGCATAAGAAAAAATAGTTAAACCAGCTTGTTCTGCTATGCTCGCCAAAGGACTGACATATATATTAAAGAGTAGTGGACTGAGAATGGAGCCCTGGGGAACTCCATAAGGGGATGCATGAGTCAAAGAGGAAGCTATATGAGAGAAAACCTGAAAAGTCCTATTAGATAAAAAACTGGATAACCACAGAAGGGCTTTGCCGCCAATGCCCTTAGTATTTATCTACAGAAGACACCCAGAAACTAATGAACTCCATCCATTCAGAGGCAGCCTCGGACCCGTGCCCACATCACATCTTCACCCTGGCCAACGGCACCATTGTAGCAGAGCTCTGCTGGACTATCAACGTTCTATCAAAACCCCCATATTCCCATCTGACTGGAAACACAGAGATCAACCTACTTCTAAAGAAACCTTCCACCGACCCAAGGTAGATGAAAAACAACAGACCCATCTCCCTGCTCCCCTTCCCAGCCATGGTAACAGAAAAGGTCATCAATATGCAACTGACAGAGTTCCTCTAATCAAACCACATCCTAGACCCCTCTCAGTTCAGTTTCAGGAGCAACCACAGCACCGAGACAGCCATCGTCGTAGCAACCAAGCATCTGCGCCATACTGGACCACAGTGACACTGCTGCCCTCATCCTCCTTGACCTCTCTGCCACATTCTATACAGTCTCCCACTCCACCCTTTGCACCAGACTCCACGACGCCGGCATCCGTGGCAAAGCACTGGAATGGAATTGTTCCTTCCTTTCCGGTAGAACCCAGAGTGTCAGACTCTCACAGTACACTTTGGCACCCAAAGAAATTAGCTACGAAGTACCCCAGAGATCCTCACTAAAGCTGACCCTCTTCAACATCTACATGGCGCCGTTCGCTAAAACCATCGGCTAAACATTTTCTCCTATGCTGATGATACCCAAATGATCCTATCCCTGACCGACGACCCATCAACAGCAAAGAGAAACTTACAGAACGTAATGAGTGCAGTCGCCGCCTGGATGGAAGCCAGCTGCCTGAGGCTGAACTTGGACAAGACAGAGATCCTCGCACTCAGCTTCACCCCACCACCTGTTATGACTCCTGGTGGCCAGCCACCCGAGCAAATGCCCCCACCGACCACGCATGTAACCTGAGCATCATCCTGGACTCCAAGCTTTCCATGACCTGTCAAGTCAAGTCTGTTTCATCAGCCTGCTTTCACACCTTGTGTCTCCTTCAAAAGGTCTTCAGGTAAGTCCCCATAGAGACTAGAAGGATGGTCACCCATGCTCTGGTCAGCAGCATATTGGACTACGGCAATGTACTCTATGCTGACATCACAATGAAGCCACAAGCAAGGTTACAGAGAATCAAGATCGCTGCAGCCAGACTCATCCTGGACATTCCCTGCCACAGCCACATCCCCGCCCACCTCAGAGACTTCCACTGGCTCCCGATCAACAATAGCATCACCTTCAAGCTACTGTCTCACACCTACAAGGCACTTCACAGTATGGGACCAGACTACCTCAACCATTGCCTGGCCTTTTACAACCCCGCCAGGCAACTCCGATCCTCCCATCTCACTCCCCACCATCCCCGGAATCAGAAAAAAGCACTGCTGGAGGCAGATCCTCCTTCTACCTCGCAGCCTGGATATGGAACACTCTCCCACTCAACCTCAGACAGGCTGCATCACTGAAGCAATTCAGGAAGAAGCTCAAGACCTGGCTATTCGAGTGATCAGCACTCCCACAACAGAGCCTTGAGACCCCATGGGTGATAAGCCGCACTCTGTAAATACTGATTGATTGATGCACTGTAACCCTTCTAGAAGGCTTTATTCTCATTCAAGTCTATCTCATATTTTTGAGCCAGCTCAGACAGTTTATCAAATATGTGTCCTGCATGTCTGGTAATATCTTTACACATTAATACAAGATCATTTTCTTGCTAATAGTCGAAACAAGTAATTTCAATATTTCTGCTAATTATCTCAGCCAGTTACAACTCTCACAGGTGACTAAGGGCCTGATTACAACTTTGGATGAGGGTGTTAACCCGTCCCAAATGTGACGGATATACCACCTGCCGCATTACGAGTCCATTATATCCTATGGAACTCGTAATACGGTGGGCTGGATATCCGTCGTATTGGGACGGATTAACACCCTCCTCCAAAGTTGTAATTAGGCCCTAAATCATTTCCTGACTCAACTCGGAACTCCTGTCATCACTTAAATGAGTATTAGCATTAAAAGCCTTTATCCTCTCATCAATTTCTCTAGCACTAAGGGGGTCATTCTGACCCTGGCGGTCAAAGACCGCCAGGGCCGCGAATGACGGAAGCACCGCCAACAGGCTGGCGGTGCTTCCTAGCCCATTCTGACTGCTGCGGTAAAGCCGCGGTCAGAAAGCCGGGGCCGGCGGTTTCCCGCCGGTTTACCCCCGGCTGGGCGAATCCGCCAGGGCAGCGCTGCAAGCAGCGCTGCCTTGGGGATTCTGACCCCCTTCCCGCCAGCCTGTTTCTGGCGGTTTTCACCGCCAGAAAGAGGCTGGCGGGAACGGGTGTCCTGGGGCCCCTGGGGACCCCGGCACTGCCCATGCCACTGGCATGGGCAGTGCCGGGGTCCCCTAACAGGGCCCAGGGCGGCTTTTCACTGTCTGCTTAGCAGACAGTGAAAAGCGTGACGGGTGCAACTGCACCCGTCGCACCGCCGCAACACCGCCGGCTCCATTCGAAGCCGGCTCCTGTGTTGCGGCCCCCATTCACGCTGGGCCAGCCGGCGCTAACTTGGTTAGCGCCGGCCGGCCCAGCAGGAATGTCCGAATGCGGGAAGCGGTATTTTGGCCGCATGGCCGCCCGCCAGAGTTGGAATGAGGGCCTAAGACTTCATGACATCACAGGACCTTAGACCTATTCCCACGCCCATGGGAATTTAAACACAGCTTCCATACAGGTGTGCCAGAAGCTGGCATTCTCTGTACTCATGGAACTGCACCACACATGGAGAGATGGTGGTTGTTGGGCCTAGAGGAATGAATTCTCTGGTATCTGGACTTACAGCAGCATTACCTGAAGCACCTGCTGCACTGGTGATAGCCAAATTAGAAGTTGTCTTTCCTGGGAAATCAGGTGTATACATGGGGACCACAGGGTCATTTGTCATTGGGACAGTTAGAGCATCTGCAGTAATTGGAATAGTAGGGTTAGCAGGAATACATATTCTTGAATCGTCTCTCATTGGTTCATGAAGCACATTCACTGGAGTAACCCCTGCTGAACCAGGATTCACCTTTATTGGGGCAGTCGCTTATCCAAAGTTTCGTCCACCATTCGTTTTTCTACTGCCTCCACTCGGGTCTCTTTATACAGAGGTGGTCGTTCTGACAATCACATATCTCATAAGCTATTCCTGAAATTACTGTCACTGATCTCACTCATATCATCTGCCTCTTTTTGCTTTACATACTTTGCTTTCTTGTCCTTCTTTTCCTTCTCTCTCTTGAACGCTTCACTTGTTAAAGCTGGGCACAAGCGCACTTTGGGATGTGGCTAATCTCTAACATGCTCTTTCAACACGGACTGGTACAGCCAGCATTTGAACAACAACTTACAGTATGGAAGGGAGGTTTCTAGAATCTTCCTCTCCAGCTTGCTTAAGGTATTTAAGAGGGAAGCTTGACGAATGGGGTTAGATCAAACTAATTCCGGGAAGGGGACGCCTTTGCCCGGTTCATTCCCATTGAGGGTGTTTCTCTCTTTCGCCAGTTGCCTGGGTTCCCGACTTGAAGTTAACAATGAGATGATGTCCATATCAAGCCCCATGGTGATGCATCTTTAATTCTTATTTTTAGCTTTGCATTGTTATGAATATATAATCATATATGTAGATAAATTATCCATGATTGAAGCAGTGTATTTTTATTGTTTGTTTCTATGATCATAACACTTCTACTGCTGTGATTATTTTCAGAGGTGTACTTGTGTTGCTGCATTTGACCTGCACACTTTCCCAATACGAACCTTGAAAAGTACCTTAATAAATGTATTACTCAGACTAAGATAGCTGAATTGACGTCAATCCTTTCATTTTGTCATGTGTGTCTGAAGTATAGCAAAACACCCCTCCCATAGAGTACCATTGTGGATTCCCAATTAAAAATAATAAGCTGTAATTCCCAAACCAGAGGTGGTAGAAATATCATGTTTGGTACCTATGAACTTGTAATGATAAATCCTCTTTAATGGTGAAGTCAGATTTATCATTACAAGTTTGAAAATGCAACTTTTAACAAGCATTTGCAATGCATTAGGGTCTCGCATTTCTCTGAGTTACAGCTATTAGCAGTTGTAAACTCCCAACCGGATTTTTCTTTCCAAATTGAAAGAAAAAAACAGCGCAATCGCTGCTACAGTTCACTTTAATTGTACTTTTGCTTATAGGTTTCATTACGAGTGAACTTTAACAGGGTCAATGTTATACAAAGCGCTTGACTTCTGCCAAGCGAGATCACGCTGCAAACAAGATAGAAAGTAGTCCACAAACCTGATGGCAAACAGCGAGCCTCGCATGTTTCCAGTACTTGCTCGCTGCGCTCAAGGAGGGCTAACCATGGAAAAGACATGACGTATGCGTGCCTTCCACTAATGAAAGCAAGCAGATTTTAACAGGCAAGCCCACGAACCAATGAAAGGCACTGACGTGCGGTCAATGGGGCTCCGAGCCCTTTTCTAATTCCTAAAGGGTCTCGCAAGCGAAACACATGTGCAAGCGCATGTGACGCAGGCTCGACCCTACAAAGTTGGTGTTGCCCCTCCCTTAGCCCTCTGTGCCTATAACCTGTCTAAGGCCACATGACTGGGTGTAACTGACAGTTGGGACTATGTGAATTCACCCAGAGAGTCACACAAAAGGGGGATTGTCAGAGTCTGAATGGGCTACTAACTGACTTGATGGGGGGGCAGAGCTAAGCACATCCCCACTTGCAGCTGAATAGGCTGGGCTCTGCCACCACACAATAGGCTTAAAGATCCTGCATTGTTAGCACAGCCAGCCAGGGCAGGAGAGGCAGGGAATTCCTGGAATTTAGAGGACTCTTCTGAAAACTATTCCCAACTTTTAGGGGCAAAGGTACCAGGGTACAAAATTGGGACTCTCTGGCCTGCTAGCCAGTTCACTACTGGACCTGTAGAACTCTCAGAGGACTGCCTGCTGTTGTGAGCTGCTCTGCACCATGCAAATCTGCTGATGAACCTGGAAGGACTGCTCTCTGGATCCTGTTTGGGAACTTCAGAGACCAGCCTGCTGCAGAGCCCTACATCACCACCTATACCCAGGACTTCATAAGTGGCTGCAAGGGTTAGTTCAGCAGGTCTCCTGTTTTGAGCACAGGGACAGAACAGGCTCCCACCATCTTAAACCTGTACCTTCAACCAGCCTGAGTGAGTCTTGCACCCCAAAGAGATCTCTACCCACTCCTGGGCCCTTGGTTGTGGTTCTAAAGGTGCCCAGGTGGTCATTTTCTGAAACTGAAGACTTTGCTATTTTGAATCTTAAACTTTAAAAATGCAACCTCCTGTATTACTAATATGATTTTGATGGTTTTGGTCTCGAATGATTTATTAAAATGTGCTACATTTATTTAAATTGATTTGGAATTTTTATTGTGTTGTGGTTTTACTGTGTTGCTGCATAAATACTTAACAGATTGCCTCTAAGTTTAGCCTCACAGCTTTTTGTGCCTAGTTACCCAGGGTGAAGCACAGGTTAATTTTGTGTTTCACCTTTCAAAGGTTTGTGGCTGTTTCTTGACCAGGGCTCAGTCCCCAGTCAACCAACAACCCAATTTATCATACAACCTATAAAAAACAGGCCAGAATGCATCAGGGACTTACACAGTGACTGCCCTGTTCCTGATAGTGAGGAGGGTGTGGATACTGGCTGCTCAGCAGAGGAGGTCGAGACAGGAGAGGCTATTCAGAGTCAGGCTAGCCCTGTTTGAGAAGACAGAGGAGAATTTTGAACGATACAAACTGACTGGCAATATTATCCTGGAGTAAATAGCCACCTAAAAGCCAAACCTTGAGAGCAGTACACAGTGCAGCAGTGGAATCCCCACCCATGCACAGGTCTTGTGCTCCCTCCAACTGTTGGCTGGTCATAGCTCCCAACCTGTCATAGCAGTGGCTGGAGGTGTGTCGCAGAGTGTGCTGTCACTTTTTTCCACAATTTCCTAGAGCCCATGCTTTACCACATACAACAACACCTCTACCTGCCCAGGGACAATTTGGAAATGCAGAATAGAAAAACGCAATTCTTCCAGCTAGCCAGATTCCCACAGGTCATCGGGTGCATGGACGGGACCCATATGCCCATATGTCTCCAATCCCACCTGAAATACATATTCCAGAAAAAGAAGAAAAAAAACACCCATTCCATGAACATTCAAGTCATCTGAGGTACACAGAACATCATTACAGACATTGTGGCCAAATATGCAGGGAACACACATGACCCATGTATTCAGGCACAGTGGTATATACCAGCAACTAGAAAAAGGGGAATTTGATGAAGGATACCTGTTAGGTACAGGGGTGTAATGTTCACAGTAAAATGTTGTGGCACAATAATTTCTCTCTGTATGTTGTCTCACCCTTATGTGTGTCTTACCAGGTGAAAGTGTGTTTGCCATGCGGCCATGGATCTTGAGACCCTATTTATCCCACAGCAACCCCCATGAAAGGTGTTACAACATTGCACAGTGGTGCACCAGGTCTGCGATGGAACATACGATTGGCGTCCTGAAATCAAGCTTCTGGTGCCTTCAAATGTTTGGGGGAGTCTTGGAGTATGCTCCTGAGACTATATGCAAGACTGTGGAAACCTTTGCAATATTCTACAACATTGCCTGCAGGTCAGGCATACACTGAGAGGTATCCGGATCAGACTCAGGGAATGATGACCCTTCTCTACCTGCCCAACAGCCAATCGAGGAAAGCAGAGCAGCAGAGGGGATAAGGTGCAGGGACCATATAGCAAGGTATTACTGTGCATGGTAAGAAATCTCCATGTACACAATACTCTCCATAAATAGATTTTCAAAAAATGGGTAACCTTTTAATGTCAGGGTTCACAATAACATTGATGGAGACCCTGTCCATCATAAGAAACATTTTTTAAATTATTACACATGTTGTGCTGTTACTCCATCACAAAAACAAACAAAACCATCACACCGCCACACTGTCAGTGTGCAGGTACTTTCATGATGTACGTCTGGCATGGGGGAAGCTGCCAGTCAAAGGTGCAGGTTGACAGATGCTGCTTCTATGCAGCACACATGCATCTGCAGCAGAAACACTACTCAGGCTTGACACCTCACTGTCTGATGCTTCACCAGTTGCCCCATACGCAAAGCTGTCTGTCTGGTTGCCTTCATGGATGCAGTTATCTGTTGCAGGCATTGTGGCCCATTTCTACCTGCAGGGACAGGGTATATCTGGTGTGCTGAGTGGTAGCCTGCGCTAGCCTCCGAACTGCCCTGGCCATTGCCTCCAACCTGATCGCTCTGCTATACTCCTGGCACCTTTGTTGGCATCAGTCCTCTGACAGCTCTGTGGAGAGCATCAAATTTAGCATTCAGGCATGCCTGGTTATCAGACATCTGCTGGGTAATGTTGGAATGTCCCTGTGTTAGTTTGCGATTTAACAACATGTTCTGTTTCTGCTGTAGGTGCTGATCTTGAAGCATGGCCTATTCTAGGCTGCCAAACTCCACCTGGTTGCTGGATTCTGCCTGGGAGTGAGAGGCCTGCCTAGCCTGCTGGTGCCTACATGCCTGCTCAGTTGGGCGCAGCAGCCGGACCATGGTGACAGGAAAGTGTTAAGGAGTGTCTGGCTGTTGGACTTCCAGGACCTCAAATGCAGCCTGCTCTGGGGACTTAAACAGCACCAGCCTGGGCATGAGAAGTACTCAGTAGACTCAGGGGCAACTCACCCAGCCCTTCCTCCACCTGGGTTTGGTCCTAGTTCATCCCTCATCATCAAACCTTTCTTGTCATTCACCAGGTGTATCTTTGTGGTAAATGGTGAGGTGAATAAAATGCACTTGCGAAACACTGGCCCATTGGTTGTACTGTGTTATTTAGCTTATGTCTCAGAGTAAGAACACTATTCATTTACCGAAAGTCCCATAATGCACCATGTGTGCAATTGTGATCATCTACATGCACCATCCAGTTATTTATGGGTGGGTGTGTTGCATGCATGTGAACAGCAGGGTTTTGGGCAGGAATGTTGGAATAGTAGAAGTATTGCACTTACCAGTGGCTGGTGGGGTGCAGATGTGTCGAGGGACCTAAAGCCTCACACTGTCTCTGGCTCCAGTATTGTTTTCACCATTGCCTCTGCAGATGAGTGTGGGGGGATATTAGATGGACCTCCTCCATTTCCTTGGGCATCCCGCAGCCTTGGCCCAAGAGTGCAGGTCATACTACCTTTTTTAAACTCATGTATGGACCCGTCAGCCACATCCAGGGCATTGATTCCCAACTGCATCTCTCTCCATATTGTTCTCTTCTCAGACTCTTGGTCAGCCTCAAAATGAACCAAAATAGCTCCTTGTGATGTTTTTGCACATTCGTCTGTGAGGATATTCAATTTCCTCTCAGAAAACTTTAGTTTGCAGCGGTGCTCCCTCACTGCCTTTTCACTCTGTCGTCTGGCCGTTGCAGCATTTTGTTTGGAGTCTGGATTCACTGTTGGTCTGTGCTGCAGGGTATTCCAATGTACTCTGATTGTGAAGTGGGATTCTCCAGGGACATCAGTTCCTGTTTTGGGGTCCATCAGCTGTCTCAGGAAGTGAATTAGGGATTTTCAAAGCTGTGGTCGCTAGCTGCGACCGCAGTCACAGTTTGTGATTACCGCAGTCACAATTAGAAACTGGTTATCAACTGAAATTCTGGCAAAATTGGTAATACTGATGCAACTCAGTTGGGAGTCGGTATTTGGTGGCCAGTTTTGTAGGCACATTAGATTTAGCGACTCGTAATTTGTGAGATGCTATTTTTCGCAAACTGTAAGTCTCTAATTCTACCGGTCGCACATCTGGCACTAAATCAATTAACAGTGCAACCTATTTAGTCACACTTACATCCGAGAGACAGATTTAAAATTCAAAAGTTTATTACAAATTAGGTGCCAAATGTATGTAAATAAATCCCCAAAACATACTATATAAGTACAGACTCTCCTAAGGTGAAGTAAAGTGTTTAATAAGGGTTAAATCGTACAAGCATAAGGCATACATGAATTACAGTTGCAGTAATCCAAAAAATAAGAAACAAGAGCTGGTGATCAGTATATAAATTATGGTCTCTTGGCTAATCATTGGGGGACCTAAATCAATCCAAGTACCCTAAACTAAGGTAAAGATAGCCTTATTTATCTCTCAGGAAATATAGTAAACTGCCAGCATAGCAGAAATATTAGTAGAAGTTCTGATATAGAGAGGTGTTGCGTAGCATAAAGGCACAAAATGGGATAAGGAGTAGAGAGGTCAATATCCCTCCAAGTCTCAACGGTAATCTGCTTTTGACAGAGGCTAAAAGGAACCTGCCCTTGTCTAAGTAAGTGAATATCAGTTAAACCCAATGTTCGAGAAGCCTGCGCCATCAACACCAGTAGTTTTCCATCTTCCTTGCATAGTTCAAGTTGGCAACTCTCATGAAGTTCTCATCCCATGAATTGAACATCAGGTTCAATCAGGGATTTGTCAATCAATCAATCAGGGATTTGTAAACCTCACTTCTCACCCATGAGGGTCTCAAGGCGCTGAGGAGGGGAGGGGGGAGAACGTGGGGGAGGTGCTGCTACTGCTCGAACAGCCAGGTCTTGAGAAGTTTCCTGAAGGTAAGGACGTCTTTGGTCTGGCGCAGGTGGGTGGGAAGAGTGTTCCACGTTTTGGCGGCGAGTTGCCAGAATGATCTACTGCCGGCTGTAGTTCTGTGGATGAGTGGGATGGTTGTGAGGGCGAGGTCAGTGGAGTGGAGATGCCAGGGCGGGGTGTAGAAGGAGAGTCGTCTGTTTAGGAATTCTGGTCTGGTGTTGTGCAGTGCTTTGTGAGCGTGGGTGAGGAGTTTGAAGATGATTCTCTTGTTGACTGGGAGCCTCTTGCTAATCCAGCACCTAGGAAAACCTAGCAAATCTGGACAGTTCTGAAAACTAGACACCTAGGGAAACACAGGATATGATAACTTGTGGCACTCTCACCAGGTTCTGTTATCAAGAATTCTTAGCAAACCTCAAAATTTGGCAAAAAAACACTTTTTCCTCACATTTCGGTTCTTTGAAGTTCTGGAATCTGGGGGGAGCCACAAACTCAGCATTCCCCCACATCTTCCGATAAAAAAGGTACCTCATTTGTGTGGATAGGCCTAATGCCCGCAACAAGAAATACCCCAAAACACTACGTGGACACATCCAACCGACCAAACCCAGACATTTCTGAAAACTAGACACCCGAGGGAGTCCAGGGAGGTGTGACATGCATTGATCCCCCAGTGTTTTTCTACCCAGAATCCTCACCAAACCGCAAATTTAGCTGAAAAAAATAACATTTTCCCTGCATTTCTGTGTGCAATCACCGCACTGGGTCAAATTTCCTACCAGCCAACCTTCCCCTCAGTCTCCCGATAAAAATTATACCTCACTTGTGTTGGGGGCCTGTGACAGGAAAGAGCCAAAAGCATGTCAAAATTGAGGGGCAACCAAAGAGGGTCCAAAAAGGCAGTTTGAAAACAAACATTTTTAGCCTGACAAGTGGGGCAGAATTGTTATCAGTATAAATGCGACAATGCTGGGTGGTAGGAATATTTTGGTTTCCTGCAGATTCCGGAAGGTTCCATCACAGAAATGAGGGAAAAATGTGTGCTTTCAAGCAAAGTTGGAGGTTTGCAGGGCAGTGTGGGTAAGAAATCGTGCAGGGTGCATGTGAAGCACGCCAACCTGGACTCACTCAGATGTTTAGTTTTCAGCTGTGTCTAGGTCTCGTAGATTTCTATACAAGGCAGCGTAAAAAAAATGTCCAAAAAGTGCAGCCCTCACCATTCCAAGTGGGACGATTTTGAGAGTTAGACAAGCTCTCATGGCCTTCCCATTGGGAGAAGATCTTTTAGTGTGCGGGGGGAGAGATGAAAGACTGTTACCCACTTCAGTTGAGGTGGGGGCATAACCATGCCCATGCTGGTTGGTAGCCACCATCCCACTTTTTTTTTTTTTTGTAATTCCCTTGCATCTAGTAGGCTTTATGCCCCCCTGGGGAGTGGATTGGGGGTAATTGCCCCATCTGCCCAATGGTGGGCAGAACAACTTTGTCCCCATTTATTTGGGGTGGGGGTATGGCCATACCCGCACCCTCTTTTTTGGTAAAAAAATCTTCCCCGGTTTCTGGAGGGCTTTCCTGTGCCCCTTGGGGACAGATTGGCCTTACAAAAATAGGCTGATCTGCCCCCAATGGGGGCAGAAATGGCCAACAGTAATGTACCTCTATGAGGAGCGACCCTTGCCCAAGGGGCTGCCCTCCCCAAACAAAACACACTCACAACCCAATCCCTGGTACCTAAGTGGTTTCTGCCCTCCCAGGGGCAGAGCAGCCTAACAGAAATAGGCCCATGTGCCCCCAAGGGGGGGCAGAAATGGCCTAAAATAAATGTGCCCCCAAGGGAGCGACCCTTGTCTAAGGGGTCACTTCCCATCTGTAAAAAATCAAAAAATCCCTCGTGCCTAGTGGCTTCTGCCCCCCTTGGGGGCTGGTCAGCCTAATTAAAATAGGTATGATCTGCCCCCAAAGGGGGCATAAATGGCTTAAATAAATTTGTCCCCCGGGGGAGCGACCCTTGCCTAAGGGGTCGCTCCCCTTGCATGCAGTTGGTGCAAAAAAAAATCCCTGGTGTCTAGTGGTTTCTGCCCCTGTTGGGAGCTGATTGGACTAAGAAAATAGGCCGATCTTCCCCCAAGGTGGACAGAAATGGCCTAAAATAAAATTGCCCCCCAACAGAGTGATCCTTGCTTAAGGGGTCGCTCCCCATCTGTAAAAAAATAAATAAATAAATCCCTGGTGCCTAGTGGTTTCTGCCCCCCTTGTTGGCAGATCAGCCTAATTAAAAAGGCCGATCAGCCACAAAGGGGGGCAGAAATGGTCTAAAATAAATTTGCCCCCCAGGGGAGCGACCCTTGCCTAATGAGTCACTCCCTACCTGTAAAAAAATGTTTTTATTAAATTGTCCCTGGTGCCTAGTGGCTTCCACCCCCCTGGGTGAAGATCGGCCTAATTAAAATAGCCGATCTGCCCCCAGGGTAGACAGAAAAGGTCTAATAGAAAAACGCCCCCTCGGGGAGCAGCCCTTGCTCAAGGGGGCGCGCCACATATTCATTTACAAAAGTAAACAAAAATCCCTGGTGTCTACTGGCCATTCCTGCAGACCGATCGCTAATCAATCGGGCTGCAGGAATGCTCAGAAAGTCATGAGAGGAAAGGAAAGTCCTTTCCTTTCCTTTCATGTCTCTCTGACCTCTCCCACCCCCAATTGGAAGAGAAATGCAAGCATTTCTCTTTCAATCGTACTGGAAGCTGAGCTTCCAGCATGATGGGGGCGACCTCTGATGAGGTCAGCGTGCAATTGTGTGCTGACATCATCAGACGTCACTGGGGGGTCAGGGGTGGAAGGGGAACTGATTCCCCTTCCATGCCTGCCCAGGAGAGGGGGTGGGAGGCCCACAGGTGGAGCGCTAGCCCTCCCCCCAAGGGCCGGGTGCAGGACGTAACAGTTACGTTCTCTGCACCCGAGCGGTGCAGCCGAGGACGTAACCATTATGTCCCGGGCACCCAAGGGGTTAAAGAGAGAGTGACACTGGCTGACTTTTCAGGGGCCTTCTGAGTTGAACGAATTTCAAGGAAGTATCTTCTTCTTAAACACCTGGTGGAGCTTTATGCTGCAGCTTGCTGCCTTTTTGCATCTCAGTTAAGGTAGATAAGCTGAACACATTCAGCTCTTTGAATGCAATTCAAAAAGGTGACTCCAAAAGGGAGAGGTCCAAGTTTGTTGAGATGCAGCACCTTGTTTCACTTAGAGCCAACCAGATCCATTTGTCTTTTTTTTTTGCTGCTCTAGATTCCTAGAGGCTTTGTGGTTCCTTTTATTAATGCCAGAGGAGAGAGTATCATGATCCAGGAGGAGTTTGAAAGAAAAGAGCATTCTGGAAAAACAGCATAAAACATAGATGTACAGTTTGTTTCCAATTTTGGCACTTTTTAAGGTGAAAAATGTTTGGGTGCTGGATGTTGGAATCGCAGCTCTTATGTAATCGCAAAGGCTGAACTTCCATTTTGAGTACAGCAATGCTAAAACCAGCACTGCACACCCCATACATTTTTTAAAATTTGAGTTTGTTAGGAAAACATATTATTTTTACTTGTTTCAACAAAAGTATAATGTACATAGAAACAAACTTCCAATGTTTTTCAGCAATTTTACGTTTTGAAATGTTTGTGGCGACAGTTACTGGTATCATATAACATGCCTATTTTGCCAGGTTCACTGAAGTTTGCAAATCTGTATGGTCCATTGGGAAAGTTTAATTGGTTCCTGAGAATGTATTTTTAAACACTCACAGTTCTTTGGAGCCTTCATTAGATAGTTCTGCAGCAAAGGACACTGCAGTTTTTTACTGTGGTTTACCCTTTTTCTTGACAGAACATCTCAAAATGCCAACGTGAGTTGATAGTGTTGATGTTTTTCTTAATTCAAACTGTTGAAAAAAGCAGACTGCTAATGTCACAGGTTTGATATGTGACAAGAAACACAGTTGAAATAATAGGTGGAAGTATATTCTTGCACCCATGTTTATGCACAGACATGTTTTACCAGCTAGTCATGCATAGTCAACCCCAGCTGAGTGGAGCCATCAGCTGAGTGCAGGACCTGGCAGCTGATCTCCAAAGTAATCCCCAGCAGTCTTTCTGACCCCCGTCTGTGGGCAGATAGGAGGTGTTTTCATCCACAAGACTCTCATTGACCCTGGTTTTATGTGTGACTGCCATGTGCACCAGGCCCAGCCACACAAGTAAGGCAGCATTTTTATCATGATAAGTGGGAGAAGGCTGAGTGGTAGGAATTTTGTAGGTTTCTGGTGGTACTGGAATTTTACATCTCAGAAATGCAATGAAAATGTCAAATTTTAGGCAAAGTTTGGGGGTTGCAGGGCCTTGTGGGTAAGAAATCTTTGGAGGATCCCTGGGAGGGATACCGCCATGGACTCCCCTAGGTGTCTAGTTTTCAGAAATGTCTGAGTTTGGTAGGTTTCTCTGGGTGGGGTCAATCCCTGGCCACAATAACTCTGCCAACCCATTGCCAAATCAGATCATTTTTATGACTGGAAATGTTGATGTCTCTACATTGTATTTTGGGGTCTTTCCTGTAGGCCTACCCACACAAGTAGGAACCATTTTTATTGGGAAATATAGGGGAATGATAGGTTGTAGAACATTTGTGGCTCTCTGCTGATTCCAGAACTTTCCATCATCTTAGTGTGAGGAAAAAAATTTTTTTAGTCAAAGTTTGAGGTTTGTAGGGGCTGCTGGGTAGGAGATGCTGGTGAGAGCCATGCAAGTTATCCCTTCCTGGGGTCTCCTGGGTCTCTAGTGTTCACAAATGTACAGGTTTTCTAGATTTCCCTAAGTGCCGACTGAAATAGGGCCCAAAATCCACAGTTAGACATATTGCAAAAAAAAGCAGGGGGGTGCTAAACATATGGTGTCCTTATTGTGTTTAGGGCCCTTTTTTGTTGTAGGAACTAGGCCTACCCACACAAGTGAGGTATCATTTTTATTTATGAATACAGAATAGTAGAACATTTGTTATTACCAATCATATTTCACTGCATTTGTGCCTTCCAAATGTGAGGCAATGTGTAAGAAAGAAGACATTTTGATAAATGCCCTCTGAATCAAATGGTAGTATGGATACCCACAAATTCATAGAGGTACAAATAACCACTGTTTATAAACTCAGTATCTGGTATATATTTCAGAAATACACAGGTTTCTTAGATACACATTTTTCATTCTTTATTGTTTACGTTATGAATAGCTTTAGAACTGGTACACAATGAAACCATTGCAAGGTTCAGTTCAGTTGTTTAGCTCCGGGTACCTGGAGTTCTTGAAGCACTTACAAACCCTATATATCCCCATAACCAGAAGGGTCTAGCAGATTAAATGAAATGATAAACTGATTTGTAAATCGGCCATTGTGACAAGACGTTACAAATGGACATGTTGTCACAGATTGTCATTTTTCAATATTTTAGTTTCTTTGGGAAATTCTTGAGGGACATACACAAATGACCCTTTGCTAAATTTAGAACATTGCCTTCTTTTCAGAAATCTTTTTCTTTCTCATATCACCCATGGGTTTCATCCTGGTTTCCTTTAGAAACTGGAAGTAGGTTGAAAGCACAAAAATTAAGGAAAATGGGCACCTCTCTGAAAAATTCCAATACTGTTGTAAAAAAATAGTTTTTCATGCAGCACTGCATGTTCCTGAAAGTCCAAAAATTGTTACTTTAGCACAGCAAACATTTCATTGATTACATTTTTAGAAAAGAAACACTAAAGTCTTTTTGTGGAGCACGTTTTTCCTATTTGTCCCCCAAAAAATCAAAATTGGGCTTTATTTTGGCTATTTTCTAAGTCACCTCCAGGGAAATCCACAAACCATGGGTACCTTTGGAATTCCTACGATGTTGGAAAAAATATGCAATTTGGCATTGATACCTTATAGGAAAAAAAGTTAAGGCTTTAGTGTGAACTACCTCAAATAGCCAAAAACATCTTAACATTTAAGGAGGAAAAGTCTTAGCAGCGAAATGATTAATTCATGTAGTTTGTATATGTCCAGCACATCTGTTAGATAGAGAGAGGAAAGCTGCTTTGAAAAGTGTTCAATACAAGGCACATGAGAACATGCTGACAGGATATTATTAGCTCATTTAACTCAAAGGATCCGATCTTAAACATCGGGTTCTAGATGCATCAGAGGATTGCACTGCCTTTGCCGTTGCCCTTGCGTCCTTGTACGGCCCAGCATGGTTTGGCAAATCTGGAGTAATGCAAGGCAGCACGAGTCTCTGCCTTTTGTTACTCTGCCCTGGGAAGGCATCACAAGGATGGAGTGAGGGTGTTCCCACATATCCACCCATATATTGGTACAGTCCCTGATTTACCAAGACAAATAAACCCAGGATTGCATTACAATTGTACACCTTCCTTATGGAGGCACAACACGGAGAAATATCTTTAATTCTCCTCGCTGTTTCCTCTTCATAAGAATTGTTTATGAATAGGAAGGTGTTGTGCACCATGGCACAAGGGTTTCTGTACTGGTGCCAGGCAGCACACAGTGCACTAGCACATTGCAAGTGAGGAAAGCACCATATCTTAGTAAATATGGCACATTCCTGTTCTCCAAGTTGTCTTGCTGCTGTGCGCAGTATCAAATAGTTATACGTTTGGCTCTTGTTTTGTAAAGTTTCTAATGTTGGTAGGAAAAAAAGCTAACTGCATGAATGGCCAGTTATTTCATGAAATAAGAAACTGGTGCCTATATTTATGTCAAGTCACCTCACTGTGTTGCATGACCCGGAAAGGGCAGTAATTCTCTGTACTTAAAATAATACAACAGATTCCTACTTTTGTTCCTGTGCTAACACTCTTTTTGCTGCCTAGCTCTAATGCAGACACCATGATGCAATGGTGCCTATGTTGTAAGGAGGATTGTTTTGTGCAGGAAGAGGCACCTCCCTTCACAAAAGCAATCCCCTGAGGCATTTTGCTCTTTATATGTGTGCTGCAGAATGGAAAAATATATATTTCTCCTCATTATAACTCACCTGGGAAGGCGTAGCAATTTGGCACATTCCTAGGTCTACCACTTCCGGTAAATTTACAAATGCATCAAAATCTATGGATGTTGCATGGGAGCACCCATACCTCAGCCATGGAACACCTCCATGGGGCAGAGTAATGCAGAACAGCGATTTGTGGTGCATTGCTTTACTCTAGATTTATGAAGCCACTCAGGGACATGGAAGGTGGCCTTGCTGGCCTTCATAAGTCACATTTTGGGTGTTTGTTCCATGCATGCAACACATTGCCTGTTGCAAGAGTGAGCAACCCCACTTTCAAGTATGCCCCTAAGTCTTTATTTACAAATTCACTCCTCACACTCATTAACCTATGTATCTTTTTAACGTAATTAATTCTGTTTACTTACCATATGTAGAATAATCTGTTGGTGTGCTCATGTCCCGGTATTTAAGGTCTGTGTGGTCATTTATGAAATTGTGTTTCCTTACTTTTAATGTGTTTTACTATAATATCGCTTTTTAGAATTTTAGCATTTTTGGTGCTTGTAATTTAGGGGTTTGCATGGTTTATCATGTGATGATTTTAAGTGCTTGTTCATGAATAATAAATACACTGAAACTGAAGTATTTGGTGAATGTTGCTTTGTTTCTAATGCTTTTTGCTTTATTATTCTCTCCTTTGTGATTTTGCTAATGGATAAGATCTCTCACGAGCTACTGTGCATCAGTCATATTTTTGAATCACTACAGGTCTTATTTAGACCCTGTGTTGGGATGGGAATGTCCCCTGCAATGGAGTACAGAATTGCACAGCTCCCTTAAATGAATCTAGTTGAGGAACATCTGGTATCCTGATTTTTTTTACCAACCCACACAGTGCTTTGAGGCCTAGGTCTAGTAACTGGCCATGGCTGTAAAGTCTGAGGCCCATATTTATACTTTTTGACGCACAACTGCGCCAACGCCGGCTAACGCCATTCCAAAGCGCCATGCGGGCGCCCTATTTATTGAATGACGTTAGCCGGCGCTGCGGACTGGTGTGCGTCAAAAAAAATGACTCACACCAGGCGGCGCCGGCGTAGGGGAAAACGGAGCTTTGGCGTAAAAAAAATGGGGCAAGTCAGGTCTGAGATAAAATTTTGGCCTCACCCCAATTTGCGCCATTTTTTTTTACACCCAACCCCCATTGAATTGACTCCTGTCTTAGCAAAGACAGGAGTCATGCCCCCTTGCCCAATGGCCATGCCCAGGGGACTTATGTCCCCTGGGCATGGTCATTGGGCATAGTGGCATGTAGGAGGGCACAAATCAGGCCCCCCTATGCCACAAAAAAAAACGAAAAAAAATACTTACCCCAACATACCTCTACTTCCCTGGGATGGGTCCCTGCATCCTTGGGTGTCCTCCTGGGGTGGGCAAGGGTGGCAGGGGGTGTCCCTGGGGGCATGGGAGGGCACCTCTGGGCTCCTTCTGAGCCCACAGGTCCCTTAACGCCTGCCCTGACCCAGGCGTTAAAAAACGGCGCCCATCAGGCTGGGCGCCGTTTTTTAAGGCCTGCCCCTCCTGTGCGTCAAAATGACGTCAGAGTATAAATATGGGGCACAGGCCTTAAAGTCATTTTTTTGAAGGGAACGCCTACCTTTCATATAATTAACGCAAGGCTGGTTCCCCCTTCTAAAAAATGACGCACATGGTGGAACTTTGACGCCCGCGGGGTCGGACGTCAAAGTATAAATATGGGGCAGTGTTTGCGCCAAATGTGCGTCAAAAATTTTGACGCACATTCGGCGCAAACAGATTATAAATATACCCCTGAGTATGTATTATGCGCTTGTAATTCAGTAGACAGGATATCAATTACATGTGTGAGGGCATAACCCATCTGCTGGACTCTAAATGGGGCCCTATGTCCTTTATGGGATTTATTTTCTTCAGGGATTTCAGTACTTTATACTCATTATTCTCATTGTAATCTTTTGATTGTAACCATTCACTAGACGTTATATAGATGTCAGCTGTTCTCTACTATTTATTTTACACGTGACTAAAAAAATCAAAATATAAAAGAGAAGTGGCACATGGGCCTAGCAGTGGGTGAACAAGGTGGCCTCTGTTTTATACTATTTAAGACGTGGTGCCTAATCCACTGATCATCGGCACACAAGTAAAGTATGATGTTAAGGGACAGCAACAACAACAACATAATGTGAATCCTTGCTGAACATAATTAAACAATGCATAAAACAATTGTATATGTCAGATGTTGGCTACCGTGAACTACAGTAAAATATATTTTATTCAAAGATAATGCCTCACTGTTATTCTTGTTTCGAGTCTGGAACTGCTGAAGCAAGGGGACAGGTTTGGAGCTGCATCGTGCATTTTTGTCCTGCAAGTTAATACACATTTCAGCAATAGCTTGTGGAGAATTCCTTCTAAGCTTCCTGCTAACAATAATGCCCTTTGGGACATGAAATCATCAGTTGTTCTGAAGATATGGACCACACCCCTAGGTGGAACAATGCTGTTGCACAAACCACACATTGGGGGTTATTCTAACTTTGGAGGAGTGTTAATCCGTCCCAAAAGTGACGGTAAAGTGACGGATATACCACCAGCCGTATTACGAGTTCCATAGGATATAATGGACTCGTAATACGGCTGGTGGTAAATCCGTCACTTTTCCGTCACTTTTGGGACGGATTAACACATCCTCCAAAGTTAGAATAACCCCCTTTGTTTTCACTTGGACAAGGGATTCTGGCATTAAAATGGTTGTCTTTGGGATAAAAAAAATAAAACAGTAAAAATTAAAGTCAGTCTAATTTTGTCTTTCTGTGCTTAAGAAAAGCCCACCATTGCAATACAGCATAGCACATCTGCAAGTCTAAAGGCAAAACTTGTCTAGGCCACACAGCAGTCACTTCACTGCAATGGAAAATTCGGAGGAGAGGAACGTCTTTAAATCATATAGGAAGCATCATCCTTTTTTGGCTCCTGGCTCAATTTTGTTTGATTTTGCTCACTGATTAATTTCATGACATTTGCATTTTTTGGCTCCATGTATATAACTAGGTAGTTATAGTTAGGGCCTAGTTTCCATAGGGAAAGCGATTTTGTTATGCTAATAACTTTGGCGCTGTTTGATGAATTCTCACAATATTTGCCAAAACGACACGAGATTCACATCAGCATCTGTCTGGAAAGTTTTGGGGTGCTCTTTCAAGTGTGGCCTGAGAAAAAGGGGTCCCAAAAAACGTTGGTCCCCATTTATTTTTCCATAGGGATTTTGAACAGGATTAGCGCCTGAACCACCGGACAGAATGACACCAAATTTGACAGAAAGGTAGCTCTTGGTCCAGAAACGACCTTTTTCTTATTTGGTGTTAATCCGGCAGTAGTTTTTGAAAAATTTAAGACAAAACTAATTTGTATATATAGGGAAGTGAAGGCTCTGCGAACCCTCCCAATTTCGTTCTGAGATCTGAAGCATCACAAAGATTATTACATGAAGAAGGACTACATCAGATTGTTGAGTCCATGGCAAGAGACACTTATAAATCCTTCTCTCCCTAAAACTGGACTTAACTATCTCATCTGCTTCATATTACCCTTTATTATGGGGTCCACTAGCTGAACTTTCTCATAAAGGACTGCCATTGATATTATATTCTGCACTGTAGATTTTGCTTATCAAGTTCCGCTGGCCAAATATCTTGATGCCTGCAGGAGTACCGTGAAGACCCCAATTGCTCACTGCACTTCTCCTAAAGCCTTACACAATCCAACTGATGATAGTAGTCCACCAGGGAATTGGGGGTAGGTAAAGAGGAGAGACACTCAAATGGATCTCTACAATGAAGAACTGGAGTTCTTCTCAATTTGGTTCAGTCTTTTGAATTACCACTGCAGATTCTCCAAATTAACAATACAGAATACCATTAGCCGGCTTATCAATAACAGATTTCCTGGCACAGCTTGTCAAATATTAAAACAATTATTTCCTACTGAGTCTTTGCAGTTTGTGCTTAATTTCCTTGTACTTACTTTCTGTATTTTCAGTAAGTCCCAAGGTGCAAGAAATCTTTATACTTTTTCTAGGGTTCATTGCGTTCAAACTTGCACCAAGACTGCCAGTGCTGGGAACCCACGGCAAACCTCGGAGGCAGGAGCCACCGAAACAGGGAGATATGCATCCTGAAGATCAATCTTGATAGGTAATCTCCTGGAGAAATCAGAGGAATCACCTGCTGCAATGTGTTCATCCTTTAGTGCAGCATCAGAAGATAGCCGTCCCTGACCAGGAAGACACAGTAATAACAACTGAAACCTCGCTCCTGAGGAGGTACTTCTATGAGGGCTTGCTTCAGGGCAACAGAGGCACTACTTTATTTCACTTTTTCACAGGAGTCCAGGCGGTGAGAAAGAAGTGGGGTTCTGGAAATTCTGGGGAAACACACAGGGGAACACTCTGTGACACAACCTGAAGAACCCAACTGTGAGAAATGCAAGTTTTCCAAACTCCAAAGAACTGAATCAGGCTTGCCCCTACTGGATAGAAAGGGGGGGTGGACTAGTCAGGAAGGCTGTTTAGGACCCCCTTTAGTAGTGGACAGACAGGAGGCACCTCCAGAAAGGGAACCCCATAGGCTGAAACCTGTAGCGATTCTGGTTGAAATCAGTCCTTCTACTGCCTTCCCAATATTTCAGCATGTGATAGAAAGGCTGGACATGCTTTTGACTTTTGAAATACTTTCTGAGGACTTCCTCAAGTTCCTCTCCAAAAGTTTACTACCCTTAAAACGCATATGCAATAAACAATTCTTTTGAGAGGAGTCGACCTTCCAACATCTTTAATGAAGATGAAGCCTTTTGGAAACTGAACTGGCTGTCGCCATCACCAAAGCCTGAAGAGAATCAAAGGCTATGTTGGAAAGAAACTTAGCCTGCACCTCCATACGGCCCACTAAGCCAGAAAAATCCTCTCCTATCTGAAGAGTAGCAGAAAGGGATTGGAAAGCCTTGGCTAAGGATTGAGAGGCATAAACCCCATTAATCTCAGACTGCAAGGAAAGACTGAGGCCAGTATGAGATCTATTCAGAGGAGCCTCCACCTTCTTATCCACTGGGTCACTCAACCTTACATCCCCAGACTACAAAGAAGGCTTCCCCGCGAGACTGGTAATCAAAGGCTCCACAGCGAGAACTTGAGAAATTGCAGTCTCCCTGGAGACAAAGGATAGAGCCATCACATGAAGCACAGCACTGTGACTCTATCAGGATCTCTCATTCACACTGCGACAATGAACGAATATCAGGAATGATTGGAAGCTTAGGAATGGAAGGGTGCTGAAACTGATAGAATCATTCCCAACTAGTGCTGAACTGGTCCAAATCTGCAGGAAGCTGAAGGTAGGCAAACAAATAAGATACTCCAGTTTCCAAGGACTCCTTTAAAATATAATTCCCCCTAGAAGAAGCACCAGCTGAAAAACATTGATGCTCCTCATCATAATCTGGAGAAGGCCAGGATAAAACAGAAGAAGGAGAAAAAAAAGACCAGGCATAACCTGAGGAAGAGGCAGGAGACAATAACAATGACTTTCAATGATGCTTATTATAGGCCCCAGACAACTTCCAAATATATCCTGGAGATGCACTTCAAACACAGGAGGGGAACTATGTCTAACACCCCTCTCATGAACCCTCTCCAGAGGAGGCCTATCAGGTGAAATATGGCAGCTCTTCTGAATATGCTTCCCCATGCTCAAGCAGGCTAAGAATATGCCCCTGAAGGAGCAGAAGAGCATATTTAACCAAAATGGACCCAAGGAACAACAGTCAAAAAACTGAAAAGAGAGGCAAAGGACACTTAGGCAGCGAACAGCCACCCTGAGGGAGGTTAAAAGAGAGGTAGAAGGATCCTCTGCAATAATATACAAGCCTGAGGAAGAAGACAAGGCCATCCAACGCACAACCCAGCAGCGCCCTCATCAACCGTCCAGGTAAGTGGGGCCTAAGACATATTTCCCCCATGCAATTGTAAATAGGCCCCTGTAAAAAGGATTGGGGCAGCAGCAGGGTAAACCCCCATGAGACAGCAGCAGCCTACAGGGAACATCACAAAGCAAAAACGCAGTGCTTGGGCCTCTGTCACTTCAGCTTCCCCTACCATAGTGAATGAAAGAGCCCTTGCTCACCAGACATGCACATGTTGCAGTCCCTGCAGCTGCCCTAGTGACACAATGTGTATTGGATTTATGTGCTGCCCGATCCAATGGTGCCAAGTGCTACCAAGGAAACACTGCAGCCACTAAGAATGAGGCATTGAGGCAGAAGGCAGCACCCCCGCAGACACAAAAAAAAAAGGGAGTGTAGCGGTCACAAAAATATACGCAGACTGCTAAGTGACCACCCTCACAGCTGCTCACCATAGGAGAAGATGAAGTGCCTTAGTAGCCTGCATCAACACAAGGTGCTCACAACCATAATGCAAGAGAATAACAGTGGCGCCCCAGGAGCCATGCGGTCAAACAATTAAACATGCTTCACTGAACAAATGAAGAACACATTACTTGAAAGAGAACTCCAAGCCTTTCACAGCCCAACAGAAAGTTTTGTTGCACACAAAGAAGAAAAACACAATTTTCTGCAGGAAGAGGAGATACTATATAGTCTTTGACCTTTCCCTTTCACAGAAAGAGAAGAAACAGGTGTAGCAGGACGTGACAAGAGTGAATGGGCACACTCACTCCACATAGTTTGGAGTGGGGCGAGGAAGAGAAGATGAGGAGGTAATGATTCAAGAACATTTAACTACAACAATATTTGCCAAATCTTGAATGATTGTCCATTATTGAATGCCTCAAGAGATTTAGGCCCTCATTATGATCTCTGCAGTTTTCCGTGCTGGCGGTCAAAAGATGACCGCCAGCGCGACTACCCCTCGGCCGGCTGTATAATGTTTTCCCCGCAGGGCCGGCAGGTGGAAACAGTGTTTCTGCCCACCGGCACAGCAGGGAAAAGGGCTGTAACATTGACAGCAGCTCCAAATGGAGCCGCCGCCAATGTTTCTCTGCCAGGGAAAGGCTTGTGGCAGAAGGGATCATTATCCGAGGGGCAGCGCTGCCTGCAGCGCTGCCCTGTCAGAAAATGATTCCCTCTACCGTCAGGCTGCCTCTTGGCGGCAGTCTGGTGGTGGTGGAGGGCCGCCTATGGCGGCCCTCACTGTGTTTATAATATGGCAGTTCAGACTGTCATGCTGGTGGCGGTCTTTGCACCCGCCGTCGGCATGGCGGTCTGAACCGCCTGGGTTCATAATGACCCCCTTAGTTTGACTCAATGGATTCTGGTAAGTCAAACCTTGAACTACCATATCCCCTACCCTACCTGCATGCTATCACATACCCCCACCCTCACCCTCACCCCCATCACTCCAACGCCTCACATATGTCCCAATATCACAAACCACACATCCCAAACCCAAGCCCTGCATGTAACACCAAAACATGGACACCCATCAGCAAAGCATGTCCACTGCACATACCCATACACCCCCCTAAACCATTATCACACAAGGCCCCACACAAGAATGCAAGCACTGGGCTACAGGGTCACCCACCCATTGCACACCATGGCACACACAGATGCAATAATCATGCTTTTACACCCCTGCAGGACCCCTACCCAATGTCACCGGACAGGAGGGTCCAGACATGTCCTCTCGACCCACAGAAGAGGCCCACAGTGATGACAGCAGCTCTGTCCAACTGGATCTAGATGACCAGCCCGGCCCATCTGGGACCTCGGGACAGTCGGTTCCCCTCACACTGGCACAAGCCACAACAGAGCATCCCCCCTCTGGAAACACCAGCACAGCACCCACCCAGCGGGCCCATACCTCTGTCCCCAGGACACGTCAAGCAGCAGTGTGTCCACCACTACAGGGAACCCAGGCTAACCCACCACCCCAACAACAACAGGGACCTGGGGGCAGTGGTAGTGGGCACACAGTTCAGGTGACAGAGGCCCAGGGAAACAGAGGAACTGGGAGGGCTGCTGTGCAACAGGGGGAGGACAGGCCCAGGGAACCCACTCTCCACGAGGCCCTCTCCAACATCATGGGAGCCTACCACCATTCCCAGGAGACAATGGCAACGGTACTGGCCAAGTTTCAGGAGACCCAGCGGCTGCAGGAGGAACAGTATTTGGGGTTCAGGGAGGAACTCAAATCCATCAATTCCACCCTGGGCACCGTTTTAGGGGTGCTGAAGGAACTGGTCAACACCAGGAGGGACACTGTGGCACAACAAGGGGCCCCGACACTAGCCTGGACGATGAACTACCCACCACCTCCACTGGCGCTAGTGGACAGGAGGCACCGCCACAGGACCACAACACCAGCACCCCACCCCCTGCAGATGGAGAACCACCCCGCAAGTGGTCCCTGAGATCCAGGACAAAGACAGAGAACAATGTCAAGACCCCCGCCAAGAAATGAGACTACCCTGATTGTCATCCTTCTGTCCCACTTTGTCACCCTGTCCATCCATCAACTGCCCCAGCTCAACTTCCTATGCCCCTTTGGACAATGCACCTGTGAGACTAATAGACTGGACTCTGTCATGGACATTCCTCCACCATCACCCCTGACCATTTTACAACCCCCTCCACTATTTTGCACTTAAATAAACACCCTTAAATCACAAAACAATCTGGAGTCAGTCTGTGCTTTCAAAAATGTGTATTAGCAATAACTGTGGCAAAATGGTATAGCCAATGTAATGTCAACATACCTATGTCACACAGCTCTAGTCCATGCGGAAACAAAACAGAGGTCACACAGTGGAACCCACATCTGTGAAATGGAAAGGGAACGTGACAACTCATGGTCAATACACTGGGTGAAAATGACAGACAGATGAGAGGTAGAAGAATTAAATCAGATGAAGCAGGCAGTGTTGTCTTCTTACCTGTGTTTTATTGGAAGTATTGCTGGATCACCGTGTTCCTGTTGTCTATGTCCTCTTCTACTGCTTCCTCGTCTTGACTGTCCACAGGCTCCACACCTGCCACAACACCTCCATTTGGACCATCCTCCTGCAGAAAAGGCACCTGTCTTTGCAAAGCCAAGTTGTGAAGCATACAGCAGGCCACGATGATCTGGCACACCTTCTTTGGTGAGTAGAATAGGGAACCACTTGTCATATGGAGGCACCGGAACCTGGCCTTCAGGAGGCCGAAGGTCCGCTCTTTAATCCTCCTAGTCCACCCATGGGCCTCATTGTAGCGTTCCTCTGCCCATGTCCTGGGATTCCTCACTGGGGTCAGTAGCCATGACAGGTTGGGGTAACCAGAGTCACCTGCAAATGTTGAGGGACAACTTTTAGACACACACTAACTCTTAGGGACATCCCCAGACCCAGACACATAGTCACACTGTATTGGGTCCATGTCCTCACCTAATAGCCACACACAGTGCCTCTGGAGTTGCCCCATCACATAAGGGATGCTGCTATTCCGCAGGATGTAAGCGTCATGCACTGAGCCAGGAAATTTGGCATTCACATGGGAGATGTAATGGTCTGCCAAACACACCATCTGCACATTCATAGAATGGTAACTCTTCCGGTTTTTCTACACCTGTTCACTCCTGTGGGGGGTACCAAGGTCACATGTGTCCCATCAATGGCACCTATGATGTTGGGGATATGTCCCAGGGCATAGAAGTCACCTTTCACTGTAGGCAAATCCTCCACCTTAGTGAAAACGATGTAGCTGCGCATGTGTTTCAGCAGGGCAGACAACACTCTGGACAACACGTTGGAGAACATAGGCTGGGACATCCCTGATGTTATGGCCACTGTCGTCTGAAAAAACCCACTTGCCAGGAAATGGAGTTCTGACAGCACCTGCACTAGAGGGGGGATTCCTGTGGGATGGTGGATAGCTGACATCAGGTCTGGCTCCAACTGGGCACATAGTTCCAGGATTGTGGTACGACCTAGTCCACCCATGGGCCTCATTGTAGCGTTCCTCTGCCCTTGTCCTGGGATTCCTCACTGGGGTCAGTAGCCATGACAGGTTGGGGTAACCAGAGTCACCTGCAAATGTTGAGGGACAACTGTTAGACACACACTAACTCTTAGGGACATCCCCAGAGCCAGACACATAGTCACACTGTATTGGGTCCATGTCCTCACCTAATAGCCACACACGGTGCCTCTGGAGTTGCCCCATCACATAAGGGATGCTGCTATTCAGCAGAATGTAAGCGTCATGCACTGAGCCAGGAAATTTGGCATTCACATGGGAGATGTACTGGTCTGCCAAACACACCATCTGCACATTCATAGAATGGTAACTCTTCCGGTTTTGATACACCTGTTCACTCCTGTGGGGGGTACCAAGGCCACATGTGTCCCATCAATGGCACCTATGATGTTGGGGATATGTCCCAGGGCATAGAAGTCACCTTTCACTGTAGGCAAATCCTCCACCTTAGTGAAAACGATGTAGCTGCGCATGTGTTTCAGCAGGGCAGACAACACTCTGGACAACACGTTGGAGAACATAGGCTGGGACATCCCTGATGCTATGGCCACTGTCGTCTGAAAAGACCCACTTGCCAGGAAATGGAGTACTGACAGCACCTGCACTAGAGGGGGGATTCCTGTGGGATGGCGGATATCTGACATCAGGTCTGGCTCCAACTGGGCACCTAGTTCCAGGATTGTGGTACGATCAAGTCTGTAGGTGATAATTACATGTCGCTCCTCCATTGTCGACATGTCCACCAGCGGTCTGTACACAGGAGGATGCCGCCATCTCCTCACCTGCCCCAGCGGACGTGCCCTATGGATGAGAAGAGTGAGCACAGAGTCAGCCAACACTGAGGTAGGTAAACACAACTTAATCGGAAAATGTTTTAAAATTGACATATGGCTGTATTAGTGTTTAAGCAAGGCCTAGATATGTGTGACGCAGTCAAAAATAATGCCATTTGGCCCCCTGTAATGGCGGCTGCCTGACCTGTAATGTGGGACAAGGGGATATGAGGTAACTGCGCTGGCGTTGTACACCATTGCGGTAGGCGGTCGAAGACCGCGGCGCAATCCTGCATTGGTTAACATTGGACCCTATGGGTCCCAGGAGCCAATGAAGATGTACGCCGGTGGTGACGGTACACACCGCCGCGGACGTCACCGCCATTTTCTGTCTGTTCAATCACTTGATACCTGATCTTCGACAGGAGAGGACCTACACTGCAAGTGCTGCTGTGACCTCAGTCTGGAAGAGACAATGGCTCGTGTGTCTGGGGAAAGGGCCCCTTCCTTCAGCACGGAGGAGTTGGATAAACTAGTGGATGGGGTCCTCCCCCAGTACACGCTACTCTACGGTCCTCCAGACAAACAGGTGAGTACACTGTGAGCATGCTGTATGGGCAATGCCTGTTTGGAGTGGTGTGGATGAAAGATGGGGGGGAGAATGAGGCGTGCATGAAACAATGGTGAGTGCATGTGCGTCATGGCAAGGGTAGAGATGCGGGCCAATGACTGTGACGGTGCAGATGGTTATATCTTCTCCTTTTCCCCTGTACTATTCTTCTAGGTCAGCACCCACCAGAAGAAGGATTTTTGTCGTGCCATCGCCAAGGAAGTCCGGACCCTGGGGGTCTACCACAGAGGAGCACCCACTGCCGGAAAAGATGGGAGGACATTCGCCGCTGTAGCAAGAAGACGGCGGAGGCCCAGCTGAGGATGGCCTCCCAACGTGGGAGGGGTGCCCGTCGCACCATGACCCCCTGATGTTCCGGATCCTGGCAATGGCGTACCCGGAGTTGGATGGGCGCTTGAGGGCATCACAGCAGCATTACACTCTCATTCAGCTGATTCAGCGCACATTGTAGGTGTCTGGGTGGGGGAGGTGGGCTGTGGGTTCCCCTAGGCCAGGGCGAGTTTAGTAGGCAAAGTCCCTTCTTAAGGCAGGCCCTGTGGCACCCCACCTCACCCGTGTACAGAGCCAACTACACCTAGTCAGGCTCCTGTGACTCCATGTGTGCAGCAATCGGGCATAGCCTTGTAACCCATGTCCCTGTGATTGATTAGGGAACTCCAAGTGCATGGCATAGTGCAGGGGGCTTCTGTGTCTGTAGTGTCCGCCAACAGTAGCGGTATTGGATGCACTCAACATGTCTTTCTTCTGTCTATCCCCCCCCTTTTTGTGGTCTCCCTGTGCTTGTGTGCATTAGCATCATCAGGCGGCGGAGGAGCAGTGGCACCGGAGCAGGAGGGAGCTGCATCCCACATGGCCCTGGAGGGCGACACAACGGAGTCAGAATTCACCAGTGGGACGGAGGGCGAGGGGAGCCCCATGGCGGGGACAGGAGCTGAGACCAGCGACACGGACTCCTCCTCCGATGGGAGCTCCCTTGCGGTCGCGGGCCCCTCAGTGCCCCCCGCATCTACAGGTACAGCCGCCACCCCCCTACCAGCACCGCCCTCCCAGCAGCCCCTCAGCTTTTTCCCATTGGCCGCTCACCCAGGAGGGTGGGCATCTCCTTCGCCCCAGGCACCTCAGGCCCTGCCCCAGTCAGCCCTGCTGCCCTCAGTGAGGAGGCCATTGACCTCCTCAGGTTCCTCACTGTTGGGCAGTCTACCATTTTGAATGCCATCCAGGGTGTAGAGAGGCAGTTGCAACAGACCAATGCATACCTGGAGGGCATTCATTCCGGTCAGGCAGCCCATCAGCGAGCTTTTCAGACTCTGGCCTCAGCACGGATGGCAGCCATTGTCCCTGTCTCTAGCCTCCCCCCCTCCAACTTCCTCCACCCAGACCCAAACCCCTGTACCTCAACCTATCCCAAGAACACCTTCAGACCAGCATGCATACACGTCAACACATAAGGGAAGCTCAGGCAAACATAAGCACCACACATCCCACAGGCACTCACGCAAGCATCATACACATGCAGACATACCAACAGCCACTGCCTTCACTGTGTCCCCCTCCTCCTCGTCTCCCTCCTCCCTCCCAGTCTTGTCTCCACTCACACCTGCATGCATTACATCGTCAGCCACTACCTCCATCACCAGCACACCCACCACCACACCCCGCTCACGTTCAGTCACCACCCCCACTACCATTCTCATATCCCCTCTGTCCTCTCCCAGTGTGTCTGTGAGCCCACCTCCCAAGGTACACAAAAGCAGCCAGACACCCACCCAACAGCCATCCACCGAACGACAGCCTCCAGCCCATGCACCTTCACCCAAAGTCACCAAACGTACACCTCCTACAACCACTACCTCTTCCTCCACTCCCAAACCCCCTCCATCTACCCGTCCCATTATGTCCAATTTTGTTTACTATCAAATGTTGACGTATTCCCCTCACCTCCCCTACCCCTTCAGCCTCCTATGGCCCGCCTCTCCAGGTCCCAACCGAGCGCCTCAGCCACAACATCAGCGGGAACAGTGGTGCCAGTAGTAACCAGCTTCTGGAATGCGCCAGACAGAAGGGCAGCCAGTATGCCAAGGAGCCAGAGCACGGACAGTCGCCCACCTCAAAAGCACAAAAAGTTGGCTAGTGCCCGGCGGGAGAGAGGAAAAAAATCTTCCACCAAAGCCTCTCCCAAGGGTACAGTTAGGAGTGTTGAGACAGCTGCGCCACCATCCAAGTTGGGGAAGGGGAACATTAAAACAGGCAAGTCTGGGAAAACCTGCACGATGGACAAGACCGCCACAAGCACCGCTGCCAAGGACACCGCCACCGCAAGCACCGCTGGCAAGGACACTGCCGCCACCCGACCGCTTCCCAGGACACCGCCGCCACCAGCACCATTTCCCAGGACACCGCCGCCGCCAGCACCGCTGCCCAGGACACTGCCGCCACCAGCACCGCTGCCCAGGACACTGCTCCCACCAGCACCGCTGGCCAGGACACCACCACCACCAGCACCGCTGCCAAGGACACTGCTGCCACAAGCACCGCTGAACAGGACACCGCCGCCACAAGCACCGCTGCCAAGGACGCCGCCACAACCAGCACCGCTGCCAAGGACACCGCCGCCACCAGCATCGCTGCCAAGGACACCGCCGCCACCAGCTCCGCTTCCCAGGACACCGCCACCACCAGCACTGCTTCCCAGGACATCGCCGCCACCAGCACCGCTGCCCAGGACACTGCTCCCACCAGCACCGCTGCCCAGGGCACCACCGCCACCAGCATCGCTGCCAAGGACACCGCCGCCACAAGCACTGCTGCCCGGGACACTGCCACCACCAGCACCGCTGCCCAGGACACTGCTCCCACCAGCACTGCTGCCCAGGACACTGCCACCACCAGCACCGCTGCCAAGGACACAGCCGGCACCAGCACCGCTTCCCAGGACACCGCCGCTACCAGCACCGCTGCCCAGGACACCGCTCCCACCAGCACCGCTGCCCAGGAAACCGCCTCTGCCAGCACCGCTGCCAAGGACCGCGCCGCCACAAGCACAGCTGAACAGGACACCCCCATCACAAGCACCGCTGCCATGGACACCACCACCACCAGCAGCGCTTCCCAGGGCACCACCGCTACCAGCACCGCTGCCCAGGACACCGCAGCCACCAGCACCGCTGCCCAGGAGACCGCTCCCACCAGAACCGCTGCCCAGGACACCGCTCCCACCAGCACCACTGCCCAGGGCACCACCGCCACCAGCACCGCTGCCAAGGACACCGCCGCCACAAGCACTGCTGAACAGGACACCGCCGCCACCAGCACCGCTGAACAGGACACTGCCCCCACCAGCACCGCTAAACAGGACACCGCCGCAACAAGCACCGCAGGCCAGTGAGTGCCAAAGATCCCGACGCTACTGAGGCCGCCATCAGCAGGATGAAGCACTTTGGGCACAAAGCCTCCTCCAGAACCATTGGAGATTCACATCCACTACCTCAGGCTTGGCAGGATGAAGCTCTCTGGGCACAAAGCCCCCTACAGAACCAGTGGAGAAAGGCATCCACTTGAGAGACTGTGGCTTTGCACTCCCCAGGATAAAGCAGTGGGCAAACCACCCACTGGAGAGACTTGAGAGACTGTGGCTTTGCACTCCCCAGGATAAAGCAGTGGGCAAACCACCCACTGGAGAGACTTGAGAGACTGTGGCTTTGCACTCCCCAGGATGAAGCAGTGGGCAAACCACCCACTTGAGAGACTTGAGAGACTGTGGCTTTGCACTCCCCGGATGAAGCAGTGGGCAAACCACCCACTGGAGAGACTTGAGAGACTGTGGCTTTGCACTCCCCAGGATAAAGCAGTGGTTAAACCACCCACTTGAGAGACTTGAGAGACTGTGGCTTAGCACTCCCCAGGATGCAGCAGTGGGCAACCCACCCACTTGAGAGACTTGAGAGACTGTGGCTTTGCACTCCTCAGGATGCAGCAGTGGGCAACCCACCCACTTGAGAGACTTGAGAGACTGTGGCTTTGCACTCCCCATGATGCAGCAGTTGGCAAACCACCCACTGGAGAGACTTGAGAAACTGTGGCTTTGCACTCCCCAGGATACATCAATGGGCATGGATCCCCCTCGTGGATCTGGCGTCGTGCACTCATCCGGCTGAGGTGCCCCCCCTTCCCTTCCCCCTGAGGTGCCTGTTGTATTTCTATCTGATGCCCCAGCAGTGTTCTCTCCGTTTTGATCGGGTATTGAGTGTGGGCCTCGCCCATGCATTTTGGGCCCAGTGGTCCACAGACTATGATGGTGGAATACCTTGGACTTGTATTCTTGGTGTATATATTTGTTTCTAGTGTATATATATATATATATATATATATATATATATATATATATATACAAATGTATATATTTTTGATTACTGTTTTTGAATAGATTACAAATGTTCGGCTAATTTCCTTTTGTCCTTGCATTCTTCCAGGGGGAGTTGTGGGGTTGTTAATGTAATGTATCAACATGTACTTGTGTGCGTGTTGTAGTGGGTGAGGGTGGGAGTGTTGCGTGTTGCGTGTGTGTGTCACTCTTTTTTCCCTCCCCCCTCCCCTGTGTCTTAGGAGCAGCACTCACTGTGGTCTTCGAAGCCGTCTTTGCTGTTCCTGGTAGAGAAGCAGGAAGATAAAGGCTGGCAGTATCTGGAGCTCGGGTTCCATGGCGTCCTGATTCCTCGTGGGGTGTGTAGAGGTGAGCGTTTTCCCTTCCAAGTCCTGTTTCCGCTGTGTTTTTGTTCGTGGGTAATCTGCCCCAGAAAAGGTGGCGGATTGGACTGTTGTAATACGGTGGGCGGAACCTTGTCTTCCACCTGTCTGTTAGCGGTTGCAGTGTTTGTTTGTACCGCCGTGGCGGTCGGAGTGTTAACGTGGCTGTCTATGTTGGCAGTTTCCGTCACGGTCGTGATTCCATTTTTTTTACCGCCGGCCTGTTGGCGGTTTTACCGCCGCTTTAACACCAACCGCCAGGATTGTAATGACCACCTAAGTCCCCATTCCCCCACTGCACTGCTTCCGCTGTCTTATAAAATCTGGCTGATTTCTTACCAAGTTTTCCTTGTATTTAGTTTCTGTATTTTCACCAACTCTGCAGGTGCTAAAATCATTGTACTCTCTTCAGAGTTGTTTCTTCACTCTACTTTGGGTTCCATCTTGTTCAGAGTATAGAGTAACCCCTGGCCTCCTTTCAAACAAAATAAACCTTAAACAGTGGACAAACCAATTCTTGAACTTTGAAAAAGTTGCCAAATTCTGAATGATTGCCTTTTGTTTTATGTCACATGAAACTTGCTTTTGCATAAGGTTTAGCGCACTAACCTGTTTCTGACGAATGTGCAAAGTAATATCATTTTGCCTTTCCATGCCTTTTCCAGATTGGTTGGTGACAAGTCTTCTGTAAACCAGGCAGATTTTCTGAATAGCAGCGGGAGGCTAAAGACGATGATTTTGTCCATCCAACTGAGATCTAGAATGAATAATCAGGGAAGTTCAAGCTGTATCTAGAAAAATGGGTTTGTAGTGCAAAGAACCCTAAAGCCAAATAATTGGCTATTGGATTGGGTATAGTTTAAATATCGCCATGCTCAAGATGGCTGCCATGTTGAGTGTCACCATGTGAGATCATTTAGTTGACAATGGATCTCAGGAGAAACAGGACAAAGGACTGACCGTTTACCACAAAACATATAAAAGGTGGGTGAAGCATTGTAATATTGGGAAACATACCACTGGAATATTCAAGTTACTAGGATGCTGAATCAGGGATAATGGAGCAGGACACAAAGGGAGAAGGTGTCTGGATTTAACCAGAGCAAACCTTGAGGAAAGGGGCACAGACGAGACACGTCATGATAGCGCTTTGTTCTAATTTACTGGAATACGATAGGGACATTGCTAATAGCATTCAATATTACTGTTTTATTCTATAAGAACTACAAAGTATCAATTGGGCTCAACAAGTGAACAAAGACCATCATGCCCACTATTGTTTCAAATTGACCTGTAGTCCATGTCATTATGTTCCCTTTTGAACTCTCACTTTCACATCCTAGTAATGGTGCTCTGTACTGCCATTAATGCGAGCACGGTTGAAAATAATGCCTAATATTTTCATCTCACCCATCTTTGGCACATCCATTCCCTTTGATCCTCTTGAGAATGATCACTCCCCGGAGTTAGGGCCAGATTTTCAAACATTTTGTGACAGTTTTACATCACTCTTTTGATGCAGATCCTGTGTATATCCCCCTTGTGGTATTTACAAAGCAACACAATTGGTTATTTGTGTTGCTTAGAAATAACATGTTGCAGCGCACTTCACTGCTTTGTGTTACATTGCATCAGGTAGACATTCTATTGGTGGTGCATGGGTGTTCCTGTGGATCCAGCCATGGATTTTAATGCAACATCTATATCAAATCTATATATAGCAAACCTTTGTAGACAGAGATTTGCCCTGGTGTAATGAGGAGAAATATCTATTTCTCTTTTTGATTTCCTCTTTGCGTGTCTGTTGCATTCTGTAGCACGCATACAATTAGAAAATAGCCTTAAAGCTACCCCTTCCTGTATTAAAAGTATCCTGACCTTAAAATGGTTATCCTAGCACTATGGTGCAAGGGTGCCTGAGTTGGCGCTAGGCAGTCACTAGTATGCCAGTGCATGGGGAGAGAAGAACTTCACCCTTTTTTGAAGGCATGGTACAGTTCTGCTTTTTCATGCAGTGTAGCAAATTCACTTGCTGTGCTGCATTGTGTGAACTCTTTGGAAATAGGACCACAGTTTTTAGAAGTACCCTCACGTCCCATTGACTGTTGGCCAGTTGAACCTGAATCCAGCATGCAGGCAACCATCTTCACTGCAATAGGTTTGTTTTTCACAGATCGTTCAATGCTTCCTTTCCTTCTAGAAACCCAAATATGGTACCTAGTCCCCTTGTTCTGTGATCTTCATAGTCTGAGGAAGTTTACTGTTCCTTCCAATACTGCGCCATTTTTCTCCCATCTAGTTCAAATATGTCAGGTATTACTTTCCTCTCTGATCAATGCCCACTTTAGACAGAGAGAGCATTTATCCTCTTACTGTATGCTTGTTGAATATCCTCCCTGCTTTTGAATACTACTAAAGATCAAATAGATCCCAACTCCTCCATCAGTTCAAACCCCATTGTTTTCCAATTGCTTCCATTACTCCTACTGACTCCTCCAAAATACCAATTTAATTGTCCAGCTTACCTGACACACCTTCAGGGGCAGCTCGTCCATAAGGGCCGAGGAAAATTTGACCCCTGCCAGCAGCGGCAGCTGTAAACCTTTTCCCAAAAAGGGGCTGGGCACTGGGGGTGACATGCACTGAGGGGAGTGTTGTGCACTCCCCCTCAGAGCACATGTGTGTTTGGCCGTCCCTCTTGGGACGGTCAAACACACATGCGCACAGGGCTCTCTCCAGCAACACAGTTGCTGGGCTGGAGAGAGCCTGCACAGGCTCCCAGTCAGCCTGGGAGCACCCTGGCTGGGTGCTCCCAGCCAATCCTGATGCTGCTTTGAGCAGCGTCAGGATTGACCGCAGGGCAGGTTGGAAGCCTGTGTCTGTAGTCGACGAGGGACAGAAAGAGGAGAAGCGCGCGACAGAGGAGGTAAGTGTTTGGTTTTTTAAAAATGATTTTTTATTAAATTTAATTCTTCCCACCCCCATGCGTGCCGCCCTGCTCCTTCAGCTTAGCATTAACCGCGACTGCACACCTATGTATAAAGTTTCCAGAATAGAATGGGCTATTGCATTTTATCAATGGCTCGAATGTTTTCCATTGCCTCAGCAATCAACACCCGGACGTATAGCTCATGCAAGAATGATGCTCTTTCATAAAAGAGGCAGAGAAGCTCAAGCACGGTCGGATGGAACAAGTAATTAGCAGTATCTGCTTATGATCATCTGCTAAATAACACTCAACCCATGTCACTCTGCCCATGTCTACCAAATGTTCAAAGAAATGTGCTTAGCAATATTAAGAGATAAATCATTACCCTAAAAACTAGTCCGTTCATGCATAGATCAGGATGGTATATATTACTTAACGAAACAAAAAAATGGTGGCAATTGTTGGGTCTGTATAGGCTGCAAACTCATGTAAAAGAACATTTGTCTGTGAATTATCTAGGTTTCTTCCTGAATTTAATAGCACGTGCAATATTGTGGAGGATGATTGGAACATGGCTCTACACCCTGTTATCAGCAGGATAGGCCAAAGCAGAAGAAGCAGTCAGTGCTTAATTTGTGAACGAAAGGGTGTCAGTATCCGACGTTTTGCTCAAAAGCCAGTTTAATTAAAATTTGGCTAGTCAAATACGAAGGTTGGTAGTCTTAAAACCCCCTCATACTCTTTAATCCTCTACCAGACACTCCCTGACCCTTTATCTCACTCTTTTATATTCCAGCTTTCTCCTTTTGTGATGAGTTTCCCTCTTTCCATGCCTCCATCTTTCCAATCTGCCTGTTTTTCCCTTCCTTGCACTCGGTAAATATCTAATGGGAAAACATTAGTACCGGTCACCAAAATTAAGTAACAGTGGCCCTCACCAGCAACCACTGGCTGAAATTAAGCACTGCTTGTAGTAGCAATGCCAGAACCCTGATTTATTACGTTATCATTAATTTATTGATATCTAGTGCCTGCCTCATCCACAAGAAAAGAGTGTTAATCTTTTCTGTCCTGCGCTTTGCACATCCTCACATATACATTTTTTTCTCGTACATATTCTCCTTCATCCTAAATCTCATTTTGCATCTCTTTAGAGAGTGTCATTTCAGAATATTTCCCTACTCAGTTGCATCTTGATCAGTGCCACTCGTCCTGTCCACCAGGGTGGTAGAGGATGCAAGCAGGCAACTGCAAGCTCCCGGAGGTGAAAGAATTTCTAAGGTCACATGTTTGTATATTGAAAGAGGAATATGAGACATTTTTGCCTTCAGCACAGACTAACTGGAAAGCAGGCAAGGCAACCTGGAGAAACCTTCTGATGTAAGACTCAGTTATAAAGAGCAAGTCAAAAGCTGACTATTTAAATTTAGAACAATTAGGTAGAGCATTGACCACTAGATTTCATATGAATCCATCGGCCACTCCTCAAGGAATCTAGCGGCTGAAACATTGTCTCTTAACTCGTTGTACATGAAGAAAGGCTGAAAGTGTGTTTGCAATTTTAAAATGGAGCCATTACAGACATGGGGAAAATACAGTGTTTTTTTCAGCACAGTTGAGACAAAGCGACGCACAAATGTTTGACTCCAAGGACCGACTCTCATTCCATCCATGGATAATACTGAAGTATTTACCTTGTAATTTAAACATTTATATAAGGGGGGCCCGCCACAATATTCACTGAGGATTGCTTCCAGGAGACTCTGTGCCCAGTCCGCAAGCTGCATTTTTTTAGGAAGTAAACTAGTGTTTACCTAATTTTTCTATGGGGACAGCCTTGCACAAGTAAGTTTGTTGCTTAGTAGTAAAGGTGGGAAAGACCAGGGTGTGTGAATTGAAAAAGGATAACGCTTACAACTGAAATAGAGGGGTTTAGGGAGGAATGAAGAGGGGTTTAAAAGGAAACGTCCTTACACACGCATTGTAAACAACACACAAGTTTCCCATGCAAACGTAACTATGCCGGAACAACCACTGCCTTTTCCTGTGCCTTAACACGCATGTGCCAAACTACGCAAATGCATGGTTAAGGCACTGAAAAAGGCAGAGAGCAGGAGAGAATGCTGCGAGGTAAGTGCGGCTGGGGCAGGGTTCAGTGGTAGTTTTTAGGGTTCAGGGCAGGTGAGTGATGTTGGAGTAGTTTAGGTTTTAGGGGGTCAGGTAGTTTTTTTTTAGGGCTTAGGGTGGGTTGGGGTGGGTGGAGTGTCAGGGTAGTTTAGTTATTAGGGATGGTGGAAGGTTTTAGGGCTCGGGCGGGTGGAGGTGTCTGGGTAGTTACGTTTTTAGGGGCAGGGAGGAGGGGCAAGGTAGTTTTTTTTTTTAGGGCTGGGGTGGGTAGGTGGTCAAGGTAGTTTTGCTATCAGGGGTGGGGGTAGTTTTGGGCCTCAGGGCAGGTCGGGAGGTTGTATGACAGAACCATTATGCCGTTTCCACATATGCCTTTACTAGGAAATTCATTGTAAAGGCATGCGTGGTAAAGGCATGGATGGAAATTATGCGGTTGTGATTCTGACCGCTTTGATGAGGCATGTGTTGTTTTGGCATGCATGGTTCTGTCAGACAGCCATTTAAGACGGCCAAGGAGTGGTTTAGGGAGGGACAGACACCCACCTGGAAGAGTAAGCTCATTTTCAGTCACAAACTGCACTACTAAATTTACAAAAGCCACAAAGGAGCCAAAACATTAGTAAATGTACTTTATCTCAGACCTGGCATGAGTCGAGCACATAAAACATATAGCCAAATTTACAAGACCCTAGCGCCATCAGAGCTTCACTTTTACTCACTGTCTGTTTGTGCTATTCACTGCACCATATTTACAAGGATGTGTTAATCCACTTTTTATGGCTTAACACCTCCATGTAAATATGGGTCCCTCCGACACAGTTTTCTGCAGCAGAGGGGCATGCAATAGATATTGCTGTGGGAGTTCCACCGCAGCACCCATTGCTTTTGATGCTGCTCCGGAATTATGAAAAATTGTAAATCTGTGGCAGCACCAAAAATGAAAGCCACCCCAGGTGTCACGTTAGTATGGCACAACGAGGAGAAATACTTTCTTCTCATTATTGCTTTTTCTTTGTGTGCTGCACAGTGCAGCACACATAGAAAGAGCAAAAGGCCATGAATTATTGTTTATGTGCGGGAAGGTGTCCTGTCCTCTACATAAACAATCATTCAAAAATGATGATTTGGTACTTCTATGTGTGCTGCTTTGTGCAAATTGCCATTGTAGATTGTTTATGTGCAGGAATGGACACCTTCCTGCACATAAGCAATCAATCCCCTCAACGCAGACACCCTTGCACTATGGTGCAAGGAAGCCTGCCTAGGCAGCTAAATTTAGCGCTGGTGCAGGGGGAAAAACACAAGTGCGTCATATTTTTTGTAAATATGGTGCATCCCTGCATTTCAAAAGTGGCACAGCGTGGCGCTACAAATTCTGTTGCAGCACTGTGTTGCGCCATTTTTTTCTAAATCTGGGCAATACTTGTCAATGCAGATTTTTTCATGAATTGACAATACCACATAGTCTCTACTATGGATGTCATTACCACACATAGGCCTTTACTACACATCTTTGCCACATTTACCACTCATAATGGTAAGTATATGTTAATACAGCTAAGTGTAGTTTTTTAAATAATATTTTAAGTGTATTTTTCTACATTTAAATTATATATATTAATTAAAGTGTTATGTTTCCCTTACTTCAATCTTCTTTGCAGAGGCAGAGTGGTAATGGTCTGTGGGTCTTTCTACTGTGTCACCAAGAGTAACCACTGTGCCTTTGCAGTGGGATGAAAAGTATCTTAATGAATTTCTGCGGACGTTCTCGAGCCACATGGACCGGTTCTTCCTGTTTGGCACACCAATCCTTGCTGACACAACATAACTTCAGGGTCAGTTGGTTTGGCCACTTACAGGACCTTGCAATATCTATTTTAGCCACCAGGGTAGCCAGTTCTATGAAAGCCCAGTCTTCATGTTCATCCCCAAAGTCATCCAGTATCCCAAACAGGGCCAGCTTTGGTGTTCGTGCAAATGGAGTACCTAGAACCAGAGATAGGAGGGTACCCACATGTGTTCAGTAGTGTATAAGCATGGGATACTGTCAGACTATGTGGTAGAAGGCTGCCTGCAAAGATTGATGCAGAGAATACCAGCATGTCCGAGCCGATGGAGAGTCATGTAGGTTTGGTTGAGGTAATGTAGCTGGTACAGGTGGAGCCATGCAGAGATCGCCAGTTCCCTAGGAGCCAGGCAGGCATCCCGCCATTCAGTCTCCTCCATCTCGCTCACCTATACATCCTATTTCTGCTTCAGTGGGTCTAGTGTCTTCAGGGCATTGCATATGAGGACTTGGTACAACTGGAAAATACCCCCCTTGCCCAATCGCCAAACAATCAAGCCTCAAGGGGGCTAAACTCCAGCACCTTCTGTAGCTGAGTGCCATAGTAACTCAGGGCATGATGCAGCTGTAAGTACTTGTGGAACTGAGTGCAGAAAGAGCTAATTGATCTCGGAGGTCTGTGAAGGAGTACATGGTGGAACCCTGCCACACGTCTCCCAGTACTACAATGCTGATGGAGTCCGAGCAGTTAAATCCATAGGGTAGTCTGAAGTGTCAGATGTCTGTCATAGCCGGTGAACCTCGTGGCTCTCCTCCATGCCAAAAAGACCACTCTGGTAATCTCTGGAAGGTCAAGAATGATCGGACGGACATACAAATTGTGCACAACCCATCTAGACCACAGATAGAGAGTTCCAGTTGATATGCTGGGTCATCCCAACCACCTGTCAGCCAGTCATTTAGGACTAGTAACTGAGAGGTTCAGTACTGTTGATGGACATCTACTGCCCGGATTCCACCATCCTACACCAAGCGGTGACACTTGGTCTGGCTGATGACGGTCAGACCAGAGAAAGGAGCGAAGCACTGCTGCCACTTCAATAAACCACGCAATAGGAATTTGGAGGAGAAAAGATTGTGAAACAGGGCAAAATCATATTTTTTATCAACACAACCCTACCCAAAACATTAAGAGGGAGGTGTTACTGTACTGTCAGACTAGTTCTGGTCCCCTTTAAAAGGGGAGTGAGGTTAAGTGGACATGTGAAGTCTCGCAATGTAGAAATATGTGCCCAAGATATTTAAAACTGAGGCAACGGATGGGAATCCCAAGCCGGCAATAGACCGATACATTCTCCCTAAAATGGGGTGAGAAAAAACTTCTGCTTGTTTACCCAGAGGTACAAGGCATCCTCAAAGAGCCAGAGGATCATGAGGGCCTGTGTACCAGAACTTACTGGATTCAAAAGGATCAGGAGGACATTGTCTGCATATAAGGCAATGCTATTTTTAATGGCTCTATTTTATCTCCAGCCACACATCTGTGCATCACAACAGATTAAGCGGACCAAAGAGTCAATAGCAAGGGCAAAGAGGAACAGAGACAGGATAAATCTCTAAAGGGTATTACAGCCAATTAGGAATTTAAGGACAATACTTCATTAACCATGACCTGGGCTCCAATAATGCCATTATGTGCCAATATCGGGAACCAAAACCCATCTGACTCAGCACTGACCCAAGATTGTCCCTGCCAACCATATCAAATGCTTTTCCATGTTGACAAGCAGCAGGGCTGCTGCCTCTTTGATCTTTGACACGTGCAGTTGCCGGATATAATGTCTAATACTGCAGCGAGGCATGAAGCCATATTGGGGTGGATTAAAGAACTGAGGACTGACTGAAGTCTGGTCGGTAGAAATATATATTAACATCTGTATCAAATAAAGAACTGGGCCAATAGGATGATGATGGTTGATTGGTCTTAGGGAGAGCGACAATAGTTGCCAGATCAAGTTCTGAAGGGAATGGTCCCTGTTTCACAGCCTCTAAGTAAAACCAGAGAAGATGGGGGTCACGACATCCTGTGATTTGGAGTAGTATTTGAGAGGAAAGCCATCGGGCCTGGGGTTTCCCAGCTTTGAAGTCCTAGATGGCTGTTAGTTATCAGTTCCTCCAGGGTTTTATGTTGGAGCCGTATCAGAGCCATGTCAGACAGGGGAGAGGGATGTTGAGTAATAGCAAAAGAGCATGTTCAGGGGGGTTTGCTGCTGAGGTGCTTGGAGACGTCTATATTATTCAGCAAACATGGCTGCAATTTTATCAGCTGTGTTGACCAGGGACTCATTGCCATCCGTAAGGGCGGGCACAAGCCTTGAACTGACATTTGTGTTTGCCAATCAATAGAGGCGCACTCTATTATTGTCCCCTTGTTTGTAGATCTGCTGACAAGTGGTATACCAACACTGGTGAGCCTCTTGAAATACCCCTTGGCGTAGGCTGAGTCAGCACCTCTGTTGCTTGGACCGCAGTATGCAGGTTTCAAGGTCAACTATATCCCACTGTTTGGTTTGAGCTATACTTTTGAGGTGTGGCTTAGCAATTCCTTGCATCATTGGTTTTCTTGCAGCCCAGAGTGTTCCAACCTTCTGCACATTATTGTCAGAGTTGGAGCTGAGCTCCTCTGGTAAGTGGTCCACCAACCCTTCATCCAGCAAAAACCAGATGCCACATAGTGGAAAATGATTCCAGATACCCCGGGAGAGTATGACAGCCCCTATCATGCTCATAATGTCAACAGTCAGGAGGAAGAGGTAGTCAATGCCGGACATATGCTTAGTAGATGCCTATGTATGTGTATGTGCATGTCTGTGGATTCCATATCCTCCAGGCATTACAGAGACCAAGGGAATTAGCCCAGGCAGTAAGACACCTGAAGAGAGCCTGGTGGTCTTGTGTAATGGGGCCTGAGACATCTAAGTAAGGAATGATTACAGCATTGAAATCCCCCCCCTCAAGGAGCAGCTCCCATATGGGGGGTAGGTATCAAAGTCAGCAGGTCACTAAGGGCTTGGGTCTTTAGCTGAGGAGGAATGTAAATACTTATTGTGTGGTGTTTCCCTCCAGTGAACCCATCCCCACATATCTACCCTGGGGATTATGGAAGACCTGATGGACCACTAAGGGAAAATACTTATGGAAAAGAATCGCCGCCACTTCAGATCCCCTAGTGAGGCCAGAATGGTAAACTTTGTCATACCCGAACATACACAGGACGGGACAGAGGGTGTCCAAGAGATGCGTCGCCTGTAGGAAAGCCGCACCAGACTAGTGGAGATGGAGGACCCTAAGGACGGTAGTGTGCTTGATGCAGTCTTGAAGACCATTAATGTTCCATGAAATATGAAATTAGATGAAACTCCATTTGGGGACAGTGCGAGTACGCAAAAGTTATCAGGTGAATCGGCCACCTGGGGCACAGCTGGGAGGAACAGGTGCCAATGGGAATGAACAAAGCAAAAAAGAGGGGAAACAGTAAGCATAACCCCCATAACAACATTTTCCAACAAGTCCATACCCCACACTTCAGCTCCTGAAGCATCTTTCACCCATCATTTCCCACAAATGTAAACGAGGAACCTGAAGGGGCATTCGAGGTGGACCTCCTCATGTGCATGATCTGGATGTGAAGGTCAAATCATAAATAGAGAACCTCAGGTCTAGGGCTTATGGTCAGACAAAAACAATGTATTGAGGAGTTAGTATGAGCTTAACAGATGGTCTACTTCAGGAAGGAGCCCCCACAGGATGATGCTGCACCGGTGAGCGTAGGGTGACCATATAACTCCAATTCATCGGCACGCTGCATTTCACCTTAAGGCCGTTTTTTTTTACAACTCCTTATCATCTGGTATTTAAGTACAACTCTTTCAATAGATCAAATTAAGACTGCAGATCCCATAATGCATTAATTTGTTATATGAAGGCCCAGGACTGTTAGAGGAGTGTTCTAGTGCTAGGTATTTGGTTCCTGTTCTTGCTTTGATGGAGTGACGAATTCAGTTGTATGGCTATGCAAGTACTGTAGCATTTGCTTAAATATACAGGTATGCCTAAGGTTGCCATGTAGGACAGTGACGCACCACAGGTTGTGTACCAGAAGGCATTCAGAAAAAAGTCAGCTACATGACAGGTTGATCCTGAACTAGTATCGAGGTATAGGGCTGGGGCTAATCTCTTGGATCGCGCCAGAGAGAGGGTTACAACCACTAGGCTCTCAGATGTAGACAAAGGGTTAGGTAGGAACCTCTAGAACTTCTAGAACATATAGCACCACACATGGTGGGGTTGTTTATCTTCTTCACCCCAATCGTAATCTTGGTTACTTTGCTTTGCTTCATCTGCCTAATTATGACAGCACATGCTTTTCAAATCAGATTGTAATTGTTTCAATACATGTGTTGTAAAGCTATATTGCATCTGGTGTCTTGCCTTGGCATGCATGAATAACTGGGCAAAAGGTGTACGATCTGTTTCCATGGGTTCCCTAGGGAGTTGGAGTGTTATGTTCAGGTTGCAATAATCACCTTTTACCATGATAGTTTGGAGGTTTTAGGTGAAGCATTGTGAGCTAGCCAGGAGTTAGGCTAACAGCTATTAACAGTGTGGGTTGCACTTAGTCTCCCACAATCAGCAGTGCTGCCATCCTAAACATGCAGTCCTGTTACCTAAGTCGGAACCACGTAACATGACGTCACTAGTGTATCAAGGTCAGGCACTACTGAGTAGTTCTCCCTTGTATGCCTAAGGTAACCTATTCACCTTTACGGAGCTGTCCATGGTGTTAGCAAAAATCCTCCTCTGCTGTCTAGGTAGCACTTAAATCAATATTTAGGTTGTACAAGCTTGAACTCTTAACACAATACCCCACTTGGTGTTTCTATTTCTCAATTCAAATCTTTCAATGGTGAATCCAAAAGTTATTCCAGTAACTTTTAGATATGCTGTCACACAACAAATTGGCTACCTAATGGGGTGGAGATGTTATATATAAAGCATGGTACTCCATCTCTTTCTGTTCTTCCAGAGGTGTTAAAACAAATTCAAAATGAACACAGGGCTGCCCCTGCCCTGGACTTGGGGATAAAATTGATAGGCAACTTTGCCAAAACATCCCAAATTATTGTAGGAACTATTGAAGATGAAGCAGGAGTGGCATTGGTGGTATGCCAACGGCTTACAAAAGTTCCAACAATAGATCCGGAACACAAAATATCAAAAATAGTTTCTGATACTTATACTAGTATAGGTAGGAATAATTTGAGGGCCGTATCAAATAAGTCTCAGCTTAAAGGTAATTCCAAAAAAGATAACACCAAGCAAGCACACAAGTCTTCTAAAAACACTGGGATAAACAAAAATAAACTAAAGGCAGAGTAAAGTCACAGGCAAAATCTCAGCATTGCATTCGAAGACCTCTAAGAAACCTAACAATTTGCGTAACCGTATAATTTGAAACAACCTGTCAAGTATCAGTATACTGATTTACATGCTTCTGATTTCTTTTAGGACTGATCCAATAAACGGTCTGAGAGAGGTGGGATGTTACAGCGCAGGCAAGAAGAGTACAAGAAACTAAAAAAGGACTCACAACCCTCATCTGATTCAATAATAACAAAAGGAAAATAAACTTCCCCAACAAAAACCCTAGTTCAAAAAGAAGGTAGTGGCAGGAATTTTGGCAACATGTGCCACACATATTGAGAACATTATTGAAGAACAGGATGTGGGCAGTGACTATGCTAGACAGTGTGGCAGAGGTTCACCACAATCTTCAAGAGTTTCTGGATGTGAGTGCAGCTGACGGCTATATAGAAGTCGAATCCCTGGACAGGTGAGTCACTCTTCCAGACCGTGTTTATAAATTAAACCCTACCACAGGGACACAATGCCATTTAAAAAAAAAAAAAAATTAGTCCTAGTTCTAGGGCAAGTAGAACAAGCCCTTACTGCTGAATGGCCTCTAGTACAGGCACAAGCGCTGTACTGCAATCACACCGGCTGGGATTAGGATTCTCTTTACCATGTTATACCTATACTCTCTAGCCCCCAAGTTCAACCACTGCTGAACAAGCCCCTGAGAGGGAAATCCTCTCAGAACTTGAGTACCAGGGAGTAATTGAACCCTGTGTATCTCCAATGAACAATCCCTTTTTTCACCAAAGTTTATCCGGATTGTTCCTATAGAATAGTCTTGGATTACATACACTTAAACAGTCACACACATACATTTGCAATTCAAAATTCTCACAGCATAGCACTGATAAATAACATTGTCTGGAAAAAATGCCAAAGAACCCTGAACATTTACAATGCTTTTTTCTGCCAAAATATAGCGACTGAGAGCAGGTAACTTATCGCTTTTTCCATGCTTGGTTCTCAATGCAGTTTTGTCAACTCCATGAAGGGTAAAAGAACAGTTCGGTACAGTTCTCCACCGCTATAACATCAATATATCAAGGGATACTGACACGTTGTTGTATGTAGATGACATCTATATGATGGAGAATTACTTAAATACACATCAGGCCAGTGTAGACTTCACTGTACTGGGATTTGCTGAACATGGCTTCAAATTCAACTTTAAGAAAACAAAAATTGCAATCTTCAGTGTCCTGTCTATTGGATATGAGCTTTCAAATGAGGTGAAGAGTCTGGCACTACACTTCCTTTAAAAGTGAACACAGCTACAACCAACAATTACCATCAAAAACTGCAATCCTTGTTAACATTCTTTAACTTTAGCAGAACATGCATACAAGGTTATGCACAATGCATGAAACCACTTTATGCTTTATTATGACCAGATCTTTCAATCAAACATTGGACACCACAAATTACACAAATACAGAGAACATTACAAACAGACATACTCGAAGCTAAACATATGCATACATGTGAAAAAAAAAAAAATCTAGTCATCCGGATAATTCTGGGTGCTATTAGCTTTACCTATGTCACATTCAATGAACGTGACACAGTCCCGATAGCATATAAATCACATCTATTTCCCAATGCAGAAATGCATTTTGCATCCACTGAAAAACTAATGACTGCAGTTCAGATGGCTGTATTTTAGGAGAGACCACTGACCAAGCGAAAACACATTTTTGTCATAACTCCAGTCACAGCTCTAGAGGCTGTCACAAAATCTAGATTTCTGAATGCAAAAGCTCTATATCCACGATGAATACAGTGAGCCACCTTCTTACATGCCACTGATGTTGAGTACCTGTTTGATCCCAAACTGTAAACTCAGAAATTTCTCCAATACAAATTTGAATGCCCCATGCCCACTAATGTCATCACTCTAGATCAGTTTAAATTTATCATTTACACTGATGGCTCAGATCAACTTGCTGGAGATACCAAACATCAATACTCTGTGGCCTGCGCAGCTATTTTTGGAGTGATGAGGGATGGAGAATTCCACCATCAACCAACATTTAAGCAGTCCCTGGGGATTTCTGAACTGAAAGCATTGATTCTAGTATTGTAACATGCAAATCCTGAGTTCCCCACACTGATCGTGTGTGATCCGAATTATTGCGTCCAGTCTTTCAGTAAAACCCTACACTATTGGTGCATTAACGGTTCCAGAGATTCCAACAGAAAAACCATCAAGCATAAAATTCTTTAGGGGAAGGTGGCAGAGCTCATAGACAGACTGCCACGGGCTCATGTAATACATACATTGAGCCATCAACGTGTTGGAATACATATTGTAGGGAATTTTTTGGTTGAGGAAGCTGCCAATTCTGCAGCTGTTAGGACAACTGTGGCTTTGTTAACTTGTTCTGACACAAGGGTGGATGGTGACATTCTGGCTGCCGTGAACTCTTTGTCTGATGGCACACCTTTACCAAAAGCATACCCAACAAAATATTTCTACCATTTGAGACTCCAAAACATTCCATATGTAGCAATTCTATGGATGAGTGATTGTGTTATCCCCAAGCAAGATCGCAGGATAGAACTAATCAGAGCAGGTCCTTTGGGTAAGACCACAATGATCAGCTGATGCTCACACAATTATTAAAGATTTGCAAGTCATTATCGGACATATGCAGTTCCGCATTCAATTTGGACCAGGGCCCTGCTTTTGCCTCCAAGGCTAATGTTGGGTGTAGCAGTGTATTTTAATTTCCCCTATCATCCTGAGAGAAATTCAATAGTGGAAAAGAAAAAGCAGGACTTAAAGCAATCCTTAATAGCTAGAGTATTAGGTCAGGTAGTAGTAGGATCCATCACCTATATTTGGTCCAGAGAGCATTAAATAACCTGCTTGGATGATCTTTGGGAGGCATATCCCGTGCAAGGCTCTGTTTGCATTCTGATGTTTGTACCATATCTTAGTGGTCCTGGCGCAGTGGTGGCAGAAACTCCATTCGACATAAGTGAATGTTTCACTATCTTCCAGGACTTGGAGCAGTTCTGAGATGAACGTTCTACTACACACAACCCAACTTTGGGAATGAGGATTTCACCAACTTCTACAAGCTGGATTCCAAAAGCAGGGTATCTGGTTTGTGAGAAGATCACTGTGAAAAAGGAGTTCAGCCCATCTTACCAAGCACCAATGCCTGTTCAGAGGATACAAAGTATCAGAACTGTGATTCTACCACCGCTTGCTGGTTGTAAAGGCAAATGTTTTGTCTCCATTGAACAAATCAAGTTGAATCATGTGGCCAATAGTGCACAGTAGACCTTTGAGGATTCCTGTGTAGTCCGCTTTCCCTTCTCGCTATCATACAGGAGATACCCCTTCAAGTGTTAAACAATACTGAAATTATTTCCCCTTGGTTTGGGAGGGTGGTGAATAAACTCTTATTGTTTCCAGTTATCGCTCATGCACAAAATATGTCACAGACATAAATTTGCAAACCTCTACTATATCACAAACCAATGGGGTTGTTTTTGATGAATCACTAGTAGAGGCAAGGACCAGTTCCTTTTTGCCTGCACCAGACCCAGTTTTTGCACAACCTGCTTCTGGCGACATAAACAGCTTTTCTTCAACTTCAATGACCACTTCTGTACATTTTCTAAGTAAGCTTTTCAACTGGCTTCATCACACCTATCAGGTATGAAATGGTCTTGCTGTGAGGAATTGGGTATATAGTTTGCAGAGGTATGTACCCTATCCAAGCAGGGACCACAGTCCTAGTCAGGGTAAGTCAGATATACCTTAAATTAACCTGTGCTCACCCTCTGGTAGATTGGAACAGAACAGTCAAGCTTTAACTTAAGAGCCAATGTGTAAAATATTTGTGCGACACTTAAATGACAGTAACACAGTGAAAACAACCTGAAAATACTCCACAACAGTTCAGAAAAACGGAGAGTATTTATCTTAATAAAACAAGACTACAATGTCAAAACAAATAGGTAGCACTCAAGATACAAATTGTTAAAGAATAAACTACAATACAGCACCCCGAAATCAATAGCACTAAAAGATTTCTTGAGGTTGTGCTAGACTGAGGTAAATCCAAAGTTCAGGCTTATTGTGATAAAAGGCAGGCTGGTACAGGGCTCACACAGGGCCCGCTGAAAAGTACCTTGGAGGATGGCTCCAATAATGTCAAGGAGGTGATGAATCGGTTTCATTCTGCGCAGTCCGGGAGATGCATTGTTGTCAAGCCACACAGTCTGGGGAATGTGTCATCATCAGGCCACACAACCATTGAAGCAGAGTCCTGCAAGTGCTGCATCAAACCCTCTGCGAAGATGTTGATGCATCGTCACTGAGCCATGCAGCGAAGGCAATGCGGAGACCTCCACCTCGGTGGCAGCAAGGATGCATAGGCATTGAGGGAGGATGCAACGGTTCTGATCAGTATAACTGTGTCGATGCATGGATTTTTGTTAAAAAACAGCTGCAGAGTCACTTTGCAAGGCCGAGGACTGGACTGGCAACTCTTGGTAGCACAAGACTCGCAGCTGGCAGAGTCCAGCAGCAATAGCAGAGTTGGGGACAGTCTCTGATGGCCCTGAGGCTTCAGAACAGGAGGCAAACCATCAAGTCCTTGGAGTCACTTGGTCTTGTGCATATGTAGGGAGTTAAGTCCAGTCCTTCTCACTGCCAAGGAAGAGGCAGCAGGCCAATACAACAAAGCAGCTCAGCAGAGTGTCAGTCCCTCCTTGCAGCACAGGAGTCATCCTGGCCGAATGTCCTCAGATCCAAAAGTGTACTGATCTAGTGGGATTTGGGGTCCAGTACTAATACCTAGTTGAGCCTTCGACTTCAAAGAGAGGCCGCTGAATTGCACAAGGACCCTACCCTTCTCTTCCTGGCTCCAGACACTTTCCAGGGGGTTATGCAGCTCTTTGTGTGGGGGCAGGCACAGTCTTATTCATGTGTAAGTGTCAGGTCTTCCCTGCCATCTAGCCCAAGAAAGCCTATTAGCTTGAAGATGGGCCATCAGTATGTAATGTCACATCCCAGCTCCTTTTGTGTGATACTCCCTAGAGCATGGGCACTTGCAAACATTTCCCAAGGAGTCACAAAGTACTGTCTATGGCATGCCTGAGACCCAAGAACCAAGACTACATACAAGGTGACCTGACAAATGACTTGCCTCTTGGTTCAACAATTAATTTGTTTTCCGAATAGGGGTGACATGGATGTTTCCAAGAGAATGTTTAAAAGCTAGCACTGCTAATAAATGCCACTCAATGCAGTGAAATAATCTGATCTACTAAAATAAAGCGTTCATACATGTTAATAAAATTCACTTTTTTAAATGTTTGCAGAGAGTTTATCACGTTTTCATGATTATCATTAAAACTAAAGGAGTTCCTAAAGATAAGTTGCCTAGTACACCTTTCCTTCTTTACCTTTACTTTAGTTAACATGCAAATAAAGAATGCTGGTTTGTGTCACAGCTTTCTGAATGTTTCTGAACAGTAAGGTGAGCAGCAGCAAAGTGCTGCTTTTCACTAGTTGGGTCACAATTAAAGGTCAGGAGGGACACATGTGGCCCCCAGGTTATACTTTAAGTATCCCTGCAGTGCAGGAAGCCCAACTGACATGTATTCAGAGACAGGCAGAGGCATAGAATGGTTTAAGTAAGAAAATGCTAACTTTCTAAATGTGGCATTTTCAGACTTACAATTTAAAATCAGACTGCACCATACATTGTGATTTCAATTGTTAATCAAGAGACATCAAACTCCAAATGTCTATCTTTCCCCATTCAGAAGTTACACTTAAAGGCTGCTTCAAGGTAACCCCAGTATTAACCTGTGGGAGAGATAAGCCCTGCAGTAGTGAAAAAGGAATGTAATAGTTTCTCTACCAAGACATGATAAATGTTATAGTACATGTACAATGTTTTAAATACACTGCACCCTGCCCTTGGGGAAATCCAAGGCCTACCTTAGGGGGTGACATATGTAATAAAAAGGAACATTTTGGCCTGGCAAGTGGGTGCACCTGCCAGGTCAAAATATCAATTTAAAACTGCACCCACAGGCTCTGTGTGGGCATGAGAAATGTTGCTGAAATGTTTAAGGGGCTACTGCAGTGAGTATCATAATCAGTGCTGCAGGACCACTAGTAACATTTAATTTACAGGCCCTGGACATATATAGTGCACTTCACTAGGACTTACAAGTAAATTAAATATGTTAATTGTGGATAAGCCAGTATCACCATGTTTTAGGGTACAGCGCACCTGCACTTTAGCACTGGTTAGCAGTGGTAAAGTGTACAGAATCCTAAAGCCAGCAACAATGAAGTTAGAACAACAGGAGGTCAGAAGACATAAAGTCAGGGGAAACCACACCAAGGATGCCAGGTCTAACAATTACATTAGCATTGCTTGGATTTTTCCTGCAGATTGGATTTGTCATTGTTGCCTTCTTGCTAATACATGGACATTACTTTCCTGAACACTCTACTGTTGAACAGGTAGATAAGGTTTTAAACCCTTATTTGTTTCCCCACAAAGTGCAAATAAACTTGTCCCTAGTGAACATTTCTGCTGTTCCAGTTCCTGATGAGATTGTTTTGGATAAAGTTCCATTTGATATTTATTGGCCCTACTGGAGCTATTCGAATTACGTATGTCTTTATAATTTCCATGAATTATCTCATTATACGTGATATTGGGGGTCATTCCAACCCTGGCGGTCGGTGTTAAAGCGGCGGCCAACCCGCAAACAGGCAGGCGGTAAAAAAAATGGAATTCTGACCCTGGCGGAAACCGCCAACAGAGACCGCCACTTTAACACTCCGACCGCCACGGTGGGACAAACAAACAGCGCGGCGGTGACCGCCAACAGACAGGCGGGAGACAATGTACCGCCCACCCTATCACAACCCACCAATCCGCCACCTTTTCCGGGGCGGTAGCCCCGCTGATAAAAACACGGCGGAAACAGACATTACGAACGGAAAACGCTCACCTCTACACACTCCACGAGGAATCTGGACAGCATGGAACCCGAACTACACATCCTACCAGCTATTGTCTTCCTGCTCCTCTACCAGGAGCACGAATGCCGGCGCAGAAGACAACGGTGAGTACTGCACCTACGACAGAGGGGAGGGGGGAGGCAAAAAATTACGGGGACACACATACGTGACACACCCACCCTCACCCTCACCCACAACTACATACACATCAATGCAGAGCAACAGCTCAGAGTGACACCCCCAAACCCCCCAGAAGAATGCAAAGACAAAATAAAATGACCATGAAATTTGAAGTATATTGTACGGCTAAGTTAAAAAATATATCAAACATCTATAACTATATATACATATGTAAATTGTCCTGTCCAAATTGGGTATCAGTCATTGTTCGTGGGCCAATGGGCCTAAACACATGGGCAAAGCCCACACAGGATACCCGACTCCAATGGAGAGAACACTGCAGGGGCATCAGATAGCAAAACTACAGGCACCTCAGGGGGAAGGGAAGGGGGGGCACCTCAGCCAGATGAGTCCACGACGCCAGATCCACGAGGGGCCTCCATGGCCACTGTTCAATCCTGGGGAGTGCAAAGCCACAGTCTCACGAGTCTATACAGTGGGTGGATTGCCCACTGTGCCATCCTGGGGAGTGCAAAGCCACAGTCTCACGAGTCTCTACAGTGGGTGGATTGCCCACTGTGCCATCCTGGGGAGTGCAAAGCCACAGTCTCACGAGTCTCTACAGTGGGTGGATTGCCCACTGTGCCATCCTGGGGAGTGCAAAGCCACAGTCTCACAAGTGGATTACAGACTCCACTGGTTCTGGAGGAGGCATGGTGCCCAGAGTGCTTCGTGCAGCCCTGCCCGACACAGATGCGGGCCTGCCCCTTCTGCCAATGGGCCAGCGGTGCTTGAGACGGCGGTGCCCAGCGGAGCGGTGCTTGAGTTGAAGGGCCCAGCGGAGCGGTGCAGAGACGGCGGTGCCCAGCGGAGCGGTGTTTGAGATGAAGGGCCCAGCGGAGCGGTGCAGAGACGGCGGTGCCCAGCGGAGCGGTGCTTGAGATGAAGGGCCCAGCGGAGCGGTGCAGAGACGGCGGTGCCCAGCGGAGCGGTGCTTGAGATGAAGGCCCCAACGGAGCATGAAATAAATTCAATTGCACACGTGACAATAATACAAAAAGAAACCTAGTTTCAATACAGTAATCAAATTATATTATGTACAAAATTATACAAGAGCAAATCAAAGTAATGCAATTTAGACATCCATCAAAATGCTACCCTATTACCTAGGTTTCACAACAATCACAATATTTTTGTCCTATCCACAGTCCCAAAATTAATGTCCATCAGTCCAATATATGTATCCTTATTTGGTTTGGTTCCAAAGTTGCCAATTTATATCCTTGTGTAATTAATTTCGAAATTAACAGTTCCATTCAACAGCTTCCCCTTTTCTCCCTTTGTCTTTTGTCCCTTTGTCCAATTTATATCCTTGTGTGATTAATTTCGAAATTCACAGTTTCATCCAGCAGCTTCCTCTTTTCTCCCTTTGTCTTTTGTCCCTTTGTCTTTGTCAACACGTGTTTCATCCAGGGAGTACCCCAGGACTTCATCAGGACTTTCTATAATAGCATTACGTATATAATTTCATATAGTAAAATATTATGTAATTGAAGTGCTTCCCAAATTATTATATTAAAATAACATAACATGCTTGGTGGTGAGAATCTATTTGTGCACCATAACACTAATTGTGACAAGTCAATAATTACTGCATCACTTCAAATTCCCAATTCCAATATGTGCAGACAGTGATTAATTCCCATTAATGTAAATACACCCCTTAACATAATACGTCAGGGAAATGCACATCCCATACAAATATCACCTTGTGTTTGTGAAGTATTATTATAAAAGATGTATCTTAAACCAACTCCAAATCTCACCAATTAGACTCCAACTATACATACCTTCCAAAATTATCAAGTTGTTATAATGCGTTCCCCCATATTCCTTAAGGCTGTTCCAATTAGATATCTACATACATATTAGTGAAATACCATCACTGTTTCAATATTTATAGCTGTATAACCTTTTTTTTTTATATGATTGTCATTACGAGGACACACATACGCGACACATCCACCCTCACCCACAACTACATACACATCAATGCAGAGCAACAACTCAGAGTGACACCCCCAAACCCCCCAGAAGAATGCAAAGACAAAATAAAATGACCATGAAATTTGAAGTATATTGTACGGCTAAGTTAAAAAATATATCAAACATCTATAACTATATATACATATGTAAATTGTCCTGTCCAAATTGGGTATCAGTCATTGTTCGTGGGCCAATGGGCCTAAACACATGGGCAAAGCCCACACAGGATACCCGACTCCAATGGAGAGAACACTGCAGGGGCATCAGATAGCAAAACTACAGGCACCTCAGGGGGAAGGGAAGGGGGGGCACCTCAGCCAGATGAGTCCACGACGCCAGATCCACGAGGGGCCTCCATGGCCACTGTTCAATCCTGGGGAGTGCAAAGCCACAGTCTCACAAGTCTCTACAGTGGGTGGATTGCCCACTGTGCCATCCTGGGGAGTGCAAAGCCACAGTCTCACGAGTCTCTACAGTGGGTGGATTGCCCACTGTGCCATCCTGGGGAGTGCAAAGCCACAGTCTCACGAGTCTCTACAGTGGGTGGATTGCCCACTGTGCCATCCTGGGGAGTGCAAAGCCACAGTCTCACGAGTCTCTACAGTGGGTGGATTGCCCACTGTGCCATCCTGGGGAGTGCAAAGCCACAGTCTCACAAGTGGATTACAGACTCCACTGGTTCTGGAGGAGGCATGGTGCCCAGAGTGCTTCGTGCAGCCCTGCCCGACACAGATGCGGGCCTGCCCCTTCTGCCAATGGGCCAGCGGTGCTTGAGACGGCGGTGCCCAGCGGAGCAGTGCTTGAGTTGAAGGGCCCAGCGGAGCGGTGCAGAGACGGCGGTGCAGAGACGGCAGTGCCCAGCGTCGCGGTGCTTGAGATGAAGGGCCCAGCGGAGCGGTGCAGAGACGGCGGTGCCCAGCGGAGCGGTGCTTGAGATGAAGGGCCCAGCGGAGCGGTGCAGAGACGGCAGTGCCCAGCGGAGCGGTGCTTGAGATGAAGGGCCCAGCGGAGCGGTGCAGAGACGGCGGTGCCCAGCGGAGCGGTTCTTGACTTGAAGGGCCCTGTTCAGCGGTCTTGAGACGGCGGTGCCCTGTTCAGCGGTGCTTGACTTGAAGGGCCCTGTTCAGCGGTGCTTGACTTGAAGGGCCCTGTTCAGCGATTCTTGACTTGAAGGGCCCTGTTCAGCGGTGCTTGACTTGAAGGGCCCTGTTCAGCGGTCTTGAGACGGCGGTGCCCTGTTCAGCGGTTCTTGACTTGAAGGGCCCTGTTCAGCGGTGCTTGGCTTGAAGGGCCCTGTTCAGCGGTGCTTGGCTTGAAGGGCCCTGTTCAGCGGTCTTGAGACGGCGGTGCCCTGTTCAGCGGTTCTTGACTTGAAGGGCCCTGTTCAGCGGTCTTGAGACGGCGGTGCCCTGTTCAGCGGTTCTTGACTTGAAGTGCCCTGTTCAGCGGTTCTTGACTTGAAGGGCCCTGTTCAGCGGTCTTGAGACGGCGGTGCCCTGTTCAGCGGTTCTTGACTTGAAGGTCCCTGTTCAGCGGTGCTTGGCTTGAAGGGCCCTGTTCAGCGGTGCTTGACATGAAGGGCCCTGTTCAGCGGTGCTTGACATGTGTGTCCAGGTCACCAGATCCGGCCATTACATGGATTTCACTCGCCACCTGACATGTGGCTGCCGGGCCCTACGTGCACATCTGTCTTCTCGCTTGCGGGGCCCTCCTGTGCTGCCGTCCCGGACCCGTGGGTGTCCTCCTGCACACCTGGAATGGGGCTGGTGGGGCCCTCCTGGGCAGCTCGCCTGCTGACGGACTTGTCGGGCGTGCTGCCCTTGCCACCCTTCCCTGCTCGTCTGTGGCCCTTTCCTCCCTTTGGCGGTGTGCCAGGTGGCACCCCACTCCCTGACGGTGCCAGGGTAGTGCTTTTGGAGCCTGCTGTCTTTGGCCTCTCGCGCCGGGCACTGGCTTTCTTGGCTTTTTTTTCAGGGGGTGGTGGCTGTCTCTTTACTCCTAGCCGAAGTAGCTGGCCTTGAAGGTGGTGGACTCCAAAATCCTTGGACTATTGTCTTTGTAGGTCCAGGTTTTGTGGTGGCTGAGGTGCTGATTGGAGTCTTATGAGATGGAGGGGGTGGGTCAGTTGTTGGAAAGAGGTCAAGGTTGGAAAGGAAAATCAATTTAGAAAGACAGGGACGGGTAGTTGTAGTGGGTATGGGAGTGGAGGAAGAGGATGTGGTTGTAGGAGAGTGAAGTCTGGTGTCTTTGGGTGCAGGTGCTTGTGCTGGAGGCTGTCGTGAGGTGGATGGCTGTTGGGTTGGTGACTGCCTGCGTTTGTGTGGTTTGGAAGAGGGGGTGACAGACACACTGGGAGAGGATACAGGGGACGTGTAAATGGTAGTGGGGGTGGTGACTGCACGTGTGCGGAGTGTTCTGGTGGGTGTGCTGGTGATGGACGTAGTGGCTGAAGATGTTGTGCATGCAAGTGTGAGTGGAGACGTCACAGGGAGGGAGGAGGGAGACGAGGAGGAGGGGGACACAGAGGAGGCAGTGGCTGTTGGCATGTCTGCATGTGGATGTTGCTTGTGTGAATGCTTGTGTGATGTGTGGTGCTTATGCCAGGATGAGCTTCCCTTGGGTGTTGAGGTGTGTGCAGGCTGGTCTGTAGGTGTGTCTGGGATAGGCAGAGGTACAGGGGAGTGGGACTGGGTTGAGGAAGTTGGAGGAGGGAGGCAGGAGACAGGGACAATGGCTGCCGTCAGTACTGAGGCCAGAGCGTTGAACAATCGCTGATGGGCAGCCTGACCCGAATGAATTCTCTCCAGGTATGCATTACTCCGGTGCACCTCCCTTTCTACACCCTGGATGGCATTCAAAAGGGTAGACTGCCCAACAATGAGCGTCCTCAGGAGGTCAATGACCTCCTCACTGAGGGCAGCAGGGGTAACTGGGGCAGGGCCTGAGGTGCTTGGGGCGAAGGAGATGCCCACCTTCCTGGGTGAGCGGGCACGGGGCGAAGGCTGAGGGGCTGCTGGGAGGGCGGAGCTGGTGCGCTGGGTGGCGGCTGTACCTGTTGTTGCGGTGGGCACGGATATTGCCGCCACCACAATGGAGCTCCCTTCCGAAGACGTGTCTGTGTCGCTGGTGTCACCACGTGTCCCCGCTGTGGAGCTCCCCTCGCCCTCCGTCTCACTGGTGAAATCCAACTCAGTTGCATGGCCCTCCATGACCATGTGAAATGCAGCTCCCTCGTCCTCCAATGCCACTTCTCCTCCGCCTGATGATGCTAATGCACACATGAACAGGAAGACCACCAAAAAAGGTGTCGGTGGAGAAACAAAGACATGTTGAGTGCATGCATTGGTGACACCGTTGGCGGAGAGGACAGACACAGAAGCCCCCTGCACTATGCCGCGCACTTGGGGTACACTACTCAATCCGTGGGACATGGCCTACAAGCCTATGGACGACAACCCCACACATAGGTGACACAGGGCCATGAATAGCTGTACTAGGCAACCTACAGAGGTGGGGGGTGGGGGCACAGGGCCATGCCTAACGGAGGGGCCTAGCCTACAGAAATCGCCCTGGCCTAGGGATACCCACAGCCCTCCTCCCCCACCCAGACACCTCCAATGTGCGCAAAATCAGCAGAATGTGCTTGTACTCACCCCCTTGTGTCTGCTGTGATGTCCTCACGCGCCCATCCAAATTGGGGTAGGCCACCGCCAGGATTCGGGACATCAGGGGGGTCAAGGTACGACTGGCACCCCTCCTACGTTGGGAGGCCATCCCCAGCAGAGCCTCTGCGGTCTTCCTGCTCCCGCGGCGGATGTCCTCCCACCTCTTCCGGCAGTGGGTGCCCCGTCTGTTGTGGACCCCCAGGGTCCGGGCATCCTTGGCGATGGCACGCCAAATGTCGATTTTCTGATGGGCGCTGACCTATGTGACATGTACAGGGGGAGAAAATAAAAAATCATCACCTTCTGCATGCTCGATGTGAGTGGCCCCCCATCCCCACCCTTGCCATGTGGCACATGCTCTCATCTGTCATTTGATGCATGCCTCATTCGCTCCCCTCCCCACCATCTTTCCTACACCCCACTCAACCCAGGCATTTGCCACAAAGCATGGTCCCAGTGTACTTACCTGTTGGTCTGGAGGACCGTAGAGTAGCGCATACTGGGGGAGGACCCCATCCACGGGTTTCTCCAATTCTTCAGAAGTGAAGGCAGGGGCCCTTTCCCCAGTCGCAGCAGCCATTGTCTCTTCCAGACCGAGGTCACAGCAGCACTTGCAGTATAGGTCCTCTCCTGTGGATGATCAGGTATCGAGTGATTAAGCAGATAGAAAATGGCGGTCACGCCCGCAGCGGTGCGTACCGCGGCGGGGCGTACCGCGACCGCCGGCGCACATCGTCATTGGCTCCTGAAACCCATAGGGTTCAATGTTAACCAATGCGGCTTTGCGCCGCGGTCTTCGACCGCCACGGTGTGCAACGCCAGCGCATTGACCTCACATCCCACTGTCGCACTTCACAGGTCAGGCAGCCGCCATTTCAAGGGCCCCCATATCTTAATTTCTACTGCGTCACACATGCCTAGGCCTTGCATCAACACTCATTCAAGCCATTCAATGCATTTAGAATCGTGTACTGTGCAAGCAGTGGGAACGTACCTGTGGGTTGATTGACTCTGTGCTCCATGTTGTCCTTCCTAGGCACCGTCCGCTGGGACTTGCGAGGAGATGGAGGAATCTTCCCGTGTACAGACCAGACCGCTGGTGGACCTGTCGACAATGGAAGAAAGACATGTCATACTGACATACAGGCTTGACAGAGCCACTATACAGGAACTGTGTGCCCAGCTGGAGCCAGACCTGATGTCACCCATTCGCCAACCCACAGGGATCCCCCCTCTAGTGCAGGTTCTGTCAGTACTCCATGTTTTGGCAAGTGGGTCATTTCAAACAACAGTGGCCATTTCATCAGGGATGTCTCAGCCTATGTTTTCCAAGGTGTTGTCCAGAGTGTTGTCTGCCCTGCTGAAATACATGCAGAGCTACATTGTTTTCCCTGAGGTGGGCGATTTGGCTACAGTGAAGGGTGATTTCTATGCGCTTGGACATATTCCCAACATCATTGGTGCAATTGATGGGACACATGATGCTTTGGTCCCCCCCAGCACGAGTGAACAGGTGTACAGGAACAGAAAAAGTTATCATTCCATGAATGTCCAGGTGGTCTGTTTGGCTGACCAGTACATCTCCCATGTAAATGCCAAGTTCCCTGGGTCAGTGCATGACGCGTACATCATGCGAAATAGCAGCATCCCTTACGTGATGGAACTACTTCAGAGACACCGTGTGTGGCTAATTGGTGAGTCTGGTTACCCCAACCTGTCATGTCTACTGACCCCAGTGAGAAATCCCAGGACAAGGGAAGAGGAACGGTACAATGAGGCCCATGGGCGTACTAGGAAGGTGATTGAGCGGACCTTCGGCCTCCTGAAGGCCAGGTTTAGGTGCCTCCATATGACAGGTGGATCCCTAATGTACTCACCAAAGAAGGTGTGCCATATCATCGTGGCCTGCTGTACGCTTCACAACCTGGCTTTGCGACACCAGGTGCCTTTCCTGCAGGAGGATGGTCCAGATGGTGGTGTTGTGGCAGCTGTGGAGCCTGCGGAGAGTGAAGAGGAGGAAGACGAAGAGGACGACACAGACAACAGGTACACAGTAATACAGCAGTATTTTCAATGACATACAGGTAAGAATCAACACCGGCATTTTACATTTACTTAAAGTCTCCTGCCTCTCTACTGTCTGAGTTTCCCCCCAGTGTATGTTAACTGAGTTGTGACTTTCCCTTCCAATTTCAGAGATGTGGGCCCCACTCCGTGACCTCTGCTTTGTTTCCCCATGGACTACAGCTGTGTGACAGTGGTATGCTGTCATCACAATGTAACTGGACATTTTGGCACGGTTCTGTGTAATACATTTGTTCAAAAATACAGGCAGACTCCAGATTATTTTTGTGCAATAAGTGTGTTTATTAAAGTGCTCAATTTTGGGTAATGGTTGCAATTCGGTGATGGGTGATGGTGGAGAAATGTCCATGGCAGAGTCCAGATTTTCAGTCTCACAGGTGCATTGTCCATATGCCTGTTGAAGGTGGAGCAGGGGCAGTTTAAGGTTGGACAGGGTGACAATGTGGGACAGTGGGATGACAATCAGGGGGTATCCTTTCCTGGCGGGGGTCTTGGCATCCTACTCTGTCTTCTTCCTAGATCTCAGGCACCGCTTGCGGGGTGGTTTTCCTTCTGCAGGGGGTGGGGTTCTGGTGGCCTGTTGTTCTTGTGTCGGGGCCTCCTGTCCACTAGCGCCGGCGGAGGTGGTAGCCTGTTCTTGGTCCATGCTAGTGACAGGGGCCCTTTGTGGTGCCACATGGTCCCGCAATGTGCTGACAATCTGATTGAGAGCCACAACGATGGTGCCCATTGCGGAACTGATGTTTCTGAGTTCTTCCCTGAACCCCATAAACTGTTCCTCCTACAGTACCTGGATCTCCTGGAACCTGGCCAGGACCGTCGCCATCGTCTCCTGGGAGTGGTGGTATGCTCCCATGATGGAGGATAGGGCCTCGTGGAGAGTGGGTTCCCTGGGCCTGTCCCCCCCCTGTCGCACAGTAGCCTTCCCAGTTCCCCTGTTTCCCTGGGCCTCTGTCCTCTGGACCGTGTGCCCACTACCACTGCCCCCAGGTCCCTGTTGTTGTTGGGGTGGTGGGTTACCCTGGGTGTCCTGTAGTGGTGGACACACCACTGATTGACGTGTCCTGGAGACAGAGGCATGGGCCCGCTGGGTGGGTGCTGTGCTGGTGTTCCCAGAGGGGGGTAGGTCTGCTGTGGTCTGTGGCTGTCTGAGGGGAACCGACTGTCCCGAGGTCCCCGATGGGCCGGGCTGGTCATCTGGGTCCAGGGAGACAGAGCTGCTGTCATCACTGTGTGCCTCTTCTGGGGGTGGAATGGACATTTCTGGTCCCTCCTGGGCAGTGTCGTGGCGTTCGGGTCCTGCAGGGGTATAAGAGTATGGTTATTGCTTCTGTGTGTGCCATGGCGTGCAATGGGTGGGTGCCCGTGTACCCCAGTGCTGGCATTCCCTTGTGGGGGCTGTTGTGACGGTGGTTTGGGGGGGGATGGGTATGTGCAGTGGGCATGCTTAGGTGATGGGTGTCCATGGTTTGTGGTCGCATGCAGGGCTTGGTGTTGGGATGGGTGGTTTGTGATGGTGAGACATTAGCAAGGAGGATGTGTGCTGGGGGTGGGGGGGAGGGTGGGGGTATAATTTGGCATGCCTGTGGGTGTGGGGGGATGAAGTAGTTGAGATTAGACTTACCAGAGTCCATTCCTCCGTCTACTCCTGCGAGGCCCTCAGGATGAAGGATCACCAAGACCTGTTCCTCCCATGTTGTAAATTCTGGGGGTTGAGGTGGGGGTCCGCCGCCAGTCTTCTGCACCGCGATGTTGTGTCTGAATACAATGGAACGCACCTTCCCCCGTAGGTCGTTCCACCGCTTCCTGATGCCGTCCCGATTTCATGGATGCTGACCCACAGCGTTGACCCTGTCCACTATTCTTTGCCATAGCTCCATCTTCCTGGCAATGGTGGTGTGCTGCACCTGTGTCCCGAAGAGCTGGGGCTCTACCCGAACTATTTCCTCCACCATGACCCTGAGTTCAGCGTCTGAAAACCTGGGGTGTCTTTGGGGTGCCATGGGGTGGTGTGGATGAGGTGTGGGGTGGTGTTTGTGGTGATGAGTGTGGTGAGTGTGGTGGTGTGTGGTGTTTTGTGCGTGGATGTTGTGTGGGTGATGGTGTAATGTGCCTGTGAATGCTCTGTACTAGCTGGTGGTGTCTCTCTCTGGCCTTAGTCAATAAATGGTGGTCGTAGGGGTTTGTGGGGGATGTGGGTGTGTGTTTTATATTGTGTTGGGTGTGTGGGAGTGGTGTTTGTATGTGTATCAGGTGTGTGTATTTCAAAATGTCCAATGTGGCCGTGTTTTGGAGCTGTGTGTGTATTTTGACTGCGGCGGTGTGTACCGCCAATGGAATACCGCGGTTGAAAGACCGCCGCGTGGATTCGTGGGTCGGAATGGAGTGGGTGTATTTCTGTTGGCGTGACGGTGGAGGTTTGGTCATCGACAGTTTTTCGCTGGCCGTTGGTGTGGCGGACTTTTGTGGATGGCGGGTTTTTGGCGGTTTGCCTGTTGCGGGTCAGAATGACCGTGGCGGTTTCCCACGCCCGCGGCGGTGTTATGGTGGTCTTCTGACTGTCGCTAAGCGCCTTTTACCGCCGAGGTCAGAATGACCCCATTGTGTCTGATGACTTGGATGTAAAAATAGTTGATTCTATGCTCTCTGAAGTTGAATATTGCACTGTATTCAAGAGTGAAGATATAAACATAAACTCTACAAACTATGGCAAAACTTTCTGTTTTCATTATGATGGACAGTTTACCTACAAAAGCCTAGTACACCACATACAGTTTTTCATATATAGATGCCTTATTCAAAGCATGGTTCATACCATTATAAATGACCTTCCTGAACAAATCTGTTCAACAAACAACTTGACTGGGTTGAGCAAATGTCAAAGATATGAATGTGCCCGGTATTCCCTAAATAGCAAAATTTGAAAATTGGCAAAATGTTGTGAAGATAACAGAAGAACAGCCCAATGGTTTGGTTAAGAATGGTACATTTAATTCTACTCTTTCTGGTCCCAATGGGTGGCTATTGTGGCCAGTGGACACAAATGGTTGTCATGCATGCACAGGATTTTAAAGCAAGCAGACCAGGTCTTCGTTATGTCACCACACAACATACAGGTATAGTCACCACATATAGATGGTCAATATGACATTGGCGGTCTATTCCAAAGACCGCCATGGTGACGGGTATCAACAGACCACTGCGGAGTCAGTAATCCACCCACCAGATAATGACACACAAACACAAAACCGACAGAAACCAGCCACAACAACAAGGCTGCCAGACCCACGAAGGTAAAAAAACGTCAGACCCACCACCCTCACAGCTACGTGAGCAATACACCGCCCTCCAAATTATGACCCACGAATCACCACAGCGGACATTCAACAGCAGTCATCGATTGGCAGTGCACACAGCAGCGGTGGAATTGGGCACCCAACACCTCTTGTAGCCAACATTTACCAGACCAAAAAACCAACACCGAACACATATACAAACACCCTACACACCCGCCAACAGCACTATATAACACACCCCCACGTAACCCTCAGTCATTTGCAAACACGAAAAGACTGCTATACCTTGCCAGGCCAATCCCTTACAGAACTGCTCACACACACCACATCTACCTATACATCCATCACACACCACACATCATACCATAACACTGAATACCCTCTGCATAACACACACAACACACAATAGGCATTTCCCCACAAAAGCACCCCGGTTTCACAGATGAGAAGTTGTGGGTGATGGTGGAGGAGAACCACAGCTGTTTGGTGCACAGGTCCAGCCGATCTCCATTGCCAGGAAGGTGAAGCTATGGCGGAGGACCGGGTGACCTCTGTGGGACAATATCCATGCACAAGGGACGACATCTGAAAAAGGTTGAATGGCCTATGGGGTAAGGTACATCCATTGCATCAAGGCAGAAGGTCTCCATCATAAGGACTGGCGGTGGACCCCAACCTCCTCCGCCACAGTTCACAGCGTGGGAGGAGCAAGTATTGCAATCCTCCATCCTGAGGGCCTCACTGGAGTCACTGGAGTGCTGGACACTGGTAAGTCACCATTACTAACCTAGCTCCACCAGCATGGCATCTAACCCCCTCACCCCGACTCCCTACAATCCACTCCATCCCACAGAGGATACCATCTCAATGACCACACTTAAATTTGTACCCCTGCATGCCCTACCCACTCCAAGCCCATCCCTCCCAGCATTGCATGCACAACCACCAGCAATGCATGGACAGCATGCAGAACTACCAATCCCACAATCCATCACCATACACTACCAAAGGTGGGAGGACAACACGAAACACATAGTGAAAGGTAGAAATGCAAACAATGTGATAGACAATGACCCTAACAAATCACTTACATCCCCACAGGTGCCCCAGCCAATGTCAGTGGCGAAAAGGTGCCATGGCAACCCAGTTCTCCACCAGAAGATGCCCTCAGTGATGACAGCAGTCCTGGAGGTCCTGAGCTGGATGAACTCCCTGACCCATCTGAGGCCACATGTTAGTCGGCTTCCACATCCCACAGTCAGTCCACCACAGGGCCCCTCTCCGACCCAACACCACAGCAGCGACTCAACGTTCCCAGACACCTGCCCCCAGGACACTTCGATCAATAGTGTGCCCACCTGTACAGGGACTCGAGTCGACACCACACACGCAAGACGGTGACAGTCCTGGTGTAAGTGGGAGCAGGCACACCGTTCAGGGGACACAGGCACAGGAGGTCAGGGACAGTGGGAAATCAGCTGTGCACCAGGAGTAGGTTAGGCCCAGGGATCTGTCTGCCCAGGAGGCATTCACACATGTCCTGGGGGCATACCCAAAATCCCAAGGACAGGATGGGCCAAGCGGTCACCATCATGCAGGAGAACCAAGCGGCTGCAGGGGGTACACCACCAGGAGGTCATGCAGCAGTTGCACGGCCTGAACGTCAACATGGCCTCCATTGTAGGGGTGCTTGGTGACATGGCCAACACCATGCAGGAGAACAGAGGAGACCAGCAGGCCCACTTCCACTAGCCAGTCCACTTACCAATTGTCAACATCTGCTGCAGCCATTGGACAGAAGGACCTGCCACAAGACCCACAGGCCACCAGCACCCCTCCCTCTGCAACAGAAAAACCACCCTGCAAACGTTTCCTGTGACCCATACAGACACCACAGACTGTTGCCAAAACCAAGACCACTGCCAGGAAATTAGCCCCTCCAGAATGTCCCCCTTGTGTGCCACTGAGTCACCTTGTTCACTTTGGACTGCCATTGCTCCTCTTCCTATGGCCCCATGGACACTGGACCTGTGCTACAAACCAACTGGGCCATTACACTGAAGTTTTCCTCAACCATCACCCCACTCTATTGCACTATCCCTTCATTATTGTCACTTCAATAAACACCCTTGAACACAACTGGGATAACAGTGCTTTATCAGGCAGAAATGTGAAATGATGAAAATATTCATCCGCCAAATTGGCTATCTCCACCCTCCACTGGCTCCCCATCAAAGAACGGATCCATTTTAAATCTCTCTGCATTGTCCATAGGGCCCTACATGGTAAAGGTCCCATCTCTCTAAGGAAACGCATTTCCTTGCATACTCCTCCTAGGACCTTACGTTCCTCCTCTCTTAGGTATGTACACATTTTTCGATCTAAGAGAGCCTGGGGCAACAATTCCTTTTCCAGTAAGGACTCCCACATTTGGAATACCCTTCCTTTGGAGCTCCGCTATGAACCCTCCGAGCACCTCTTTAGGAAAAAGCTCAAAACTTTTTTATTATGTAATTAGAATTCTTTCCCCCTCCTATTCGTGCTTTGTTGCTTTTAGCGCTGGGATGCCTTCGGGTCGCCATGCGCTTTATAAATCTTTAAAACTAACTAACTAACTAAATGTGCAATGTAGTGAACTGTATTATCCTGTGCAAATGTCCTGTAATGTGTGAATCCATCCAACAAATGTGTTTAAGCAGTCTGTAGGCATCACATTAGTACACAGTTGTGACCACACCAAATCTGCAAAAAGGCAAGGCCTAAGTGACAGTCAATTAAAATGTAGAGGCAGTGATTGGCAAAACACAGCTGACACACAGCGCTGAACTTAAATTGAGATATGATCAGATCTACAGTCTTACCTGAGTGTCATTGGAAGTACTGATGTATGAAATGTGTCCTGCTGTCCACATCCTCCTCCTCCTCACTGTCTTCAGTGTCCAGTGCTGCCACAGGTGCATCATCTCCCCCTCCTCCTGCAGGTAGGGCACATGGTGTCTGAGGACTAAATTGTACTGCATGCAGCAGGCCACCATAATGTGGCAGACCTTCTTAGGAGCGTAGCATAGGGGCCTACCTGGTAGATTGAAGGCACCTGAACCTGGCTTTCAATAAACCAAATATGCATTCTACAACCCTCCATGTATGGCCATGTCCCTCATTGTACTGATTTTCAGACCATGTTCTTGGATTCCTAACGGGTCAACAGCCAGGACAGCCGGTTTGGGTAGCCAGAGTCACCTGGAAGTAGTGAGGGACACACATTACCCATGTACAATGGCATGGAGTGCAATTCCAGTTATCACACTGACACACATTGTGTGAAGACTCAAGTTCACCTATGAGCCACACTCTGTGCCGCTGTAGTCGTGCCATCACCTCTGGGATGCTGTTATTCCTAAATATATAGGCATCATGCACAGATCCAGAAAACTTGGCAGCAACGTGTGAGATGTATTGATCAGCAGGGTACACCATCTGGGCATTTATGGAGTGGAAACTCTTCCTATTCCTGTAGACCTGCTCATTTGCCCTGGGAGGGACCAAGGCAATATGGGTTCCGTCAATGGCCCCCATCACATGAGGTGGTATGTGTCCTCTGGCATAGAATCCAGCCTTCACAGTGGGCAAATGTTCACTCTGGGGGAATGAGATGTAGCTGCTCATGTGTTTGAGCAAGGCAGCCAAAACCCTTCCAAGCACTATCGAAAACATTGTCTGTGACATTCCTGCAGCCAGGCCCACTGTCACCTGGAATGAGCCACTTGCCAGGAAGTGGAGCACAAGAGTACTCTCTCAGAGTTCATGTGGAGCACCGGGAGTACTCTCCCAGAGTTCACTCTGGGGGAATGAGATGTAGCTGCTAATGTGTTTGAGCAAGGCAGCCACAACCCTTCCAAGCACTATCGAAATGAGATGTAGCTGCTCATGTGTAGCTGGGAATGAGATGTAGCTGCTCATGTGTTTGAGCAAGGCAGCCAAAACCCTTCCAAGCACTATCGAAACCATTGGCTGTGACATTCCAGCAGCCAAGTCCACTGTCACCTGGAATGAACTGTTGAGACGGGCCACTCACCTAAAAAGCAGAATGTCTGCAGGGGCGATGGTATGCTCCCGGACCTCCTGGAACACCTCTCGGCACTTCCTGGTGGACACAGAAACCCCGGCAGGTGTCCCAAAAGGAAACGGGGAGTGGAAGAGAAAGAGACAAAACACTGCCACGTCTTGCCGGTCCAGCCAGGCACCCTGTATCTTCGGGGGGCAGGTTGTTGTTGACAGAGTGATAGTAGAGTTAGTGCACTCAACTTCCTTGAAACTGAATCTCTCTTTTTAATATGGGCACGTGAGCGGTAGAAGAACACCAGGATGCTCCAGCACTTTTTTTAAATAATAACTGTTCGCACAATTACTAACACTGCATTACCAAAAACCCAAACAATAAGTACTGCAACACTAGGGCTGGCTTCACAGAGATTCACTGTTGCACTCTACAATTAGAACTGTGGTTGCACTTATCATGCACAAGAAAGACAAAGAAGGACATTAATAATATCACATATAACTTTCATGCAGGCATAGGGTTAAACTAAAAGGAACAAAAACAATTCAAGAAATAGAAATGTCCACTCTGGGTTTAAACAGTTAGGGTGGCACAGTTTGGTTTGGTTTCACTGTGTGTGTGAAAAACCCTTCAAAAGCAAATTCCTCAAACCTGAAACACAGGCATGAATGACACAATTTAAATCCAAGAGTCATGCTATTAGAGAAAGAAAAGTGATGTAAGTGCTCTTTTAAAATTGCACTGTCACTTTTTGAGCTCAAGCAGATTCCCTGAAGCACATTTAGGCAAGTATCTACAATAATAATGTAGAATGTTCAGAAATGCATTTGTCTCTTCAAGATAAGGACTCTGCCAAAATATGAGGTCTGAAATACACCAGCTGTTCTAGAAAAGCACGGCGCTCAAAGAACAAACACCCTGGAGAATGCTAGTCACTGAGCTGCAGTCTTTTCCGGGGTGCTGGAGGAATGCCTGGTGTCAGCTGGTACAGGAACGAATAAAAGAATTGCCCAAAAGTCCTGAATATGATGATGACAGCAGGGGCTGGACTGCCAAATCAGATGCTGAGATCAGGAAGCAAAACCAAGCAGAGCAGGGAGGCATGCTTCACTCTGCTATTTATAGCCAATCAAGAAAGCAGTTGAGTCTCCACATGTGGATGAGTCACCACACCCAATTAGAAGCACACGTCTACACCACACCCAATTAAAAGCACATGTCTACACCTGCTCACATTAGCAAACAAGCATTGGTAAAACAAGAATTGATAAAACCAATTTTGTAACACAGCACATTATGTTTACTTAGAGACATGAAGATTTAACCAGGAACAAGATATTATTTAACCCTAATTCCTGGGGATGCTGACAGATAACGCAGGAGGCACCTTGGGGATTCCTGACATGAACCACTTACCAGGAAATGGAGCACCGAGAGTACATGTACTTCAGGGAGAATTGTGGTAGTGCTACGGATAGCAGGAATTAGATCTGGCTCTAATTGTTGACACAGCTCAGTAATTGTGACCCTGTCCAGACGATAGATGAGTATAATGTGCTGGTTCTCCAGTGTAGCCAAGTCCACTAGGGGTCTGTATAGGGGTGCTTGCCTTCTCCTCCTACTGATCCTCCTCCACAGTGGTTGGTATCTAAGTGAGCCAAAAATTAAATGTGTGTGACTATGGGAAGTATGGACACACAATATCACAGTACACAGAGCATGTATGTATGTAGAAGACTGGAATTGTCTACGTGTGTACAATGGATACCAATGATGCACATAAATTTGTCCAACATGAGTACTAGCATTAGGAAATGGCAACCGCCTGTCCTGTATGCAGGGACAGGTGGAAGTGACTGAACTCAGCCAGCGTTTGGCATCATGGCGGAAGGCGGTCTGCACCACTGTGAAACTCCTCATTGGCTAACATAGAGCTCTCTGGAGTACAGGAACCAATGATGATCAATCCCGGCAGTGACAGTGTTCACCACTGCGGATGTGACCGCCATTTTCTTTGTCCCACTTCACTTGATTCCTGACTCTCTACTGTTCAACATGTCCACTGCGTGTGCTGCTGTGACCTGTGTCTGGAACCTGCGATGGCCTGTGCTACAGGGGAAAGAGCCCCAGCCTTCACATCCGAAGAGTTGGAGAAGCTTGTGGATGGGGTCCCCTACCCGTATATGGCCAGTTCTATGGGCCTCCAGACCAACAGTTCAGAACATCATGGGTAAGTCGGAAGAGACATGGCTGCATGAAGATGTATGTGTGTGCTGGCAGTGTGTCTGTTGGGGGGGTTTGGGTACATGCAACGTGTATGCAGAGATATGGGTCATGTGTGTGCTTAATGTGGGTCATATGCAGTATGTAACCCATTTGTTTCACAGAATGGATTGCTGAGTTCATTGTGCCCTTCTGTCTGTGTCTCCTCTTCAGGTCAGCGCCCATCAAAAGAAAGTGTTGTGGTGTGCCATTGCCAAGGACGTGCCGACCCGGGGGGTCCATAGCCAGCAGAGCACCCACTGCAGGAAACGGTGGGAGGACATGAGATGCTGGGCCCGGAAGACCGCAGAGGCCCAGCTGGCGGCAGCCACCCATCAAGGGAGGGGTGCCCATTAGAGCCTGACCACCCCTAATGGCCCACATACTGGTGGTAGCCAATCCTGAGTTGGATGTTTGCTTGAGGGCAGCACAGCAGCCACAAAGGGGTGAGCACAGACTGTGTGGTATTCTTAATTTGTTTCATGCCATGGGGTTTGGGTACAAGGTTCTAGTCAGTGGATGCCCCAATATGCTGGTGTAGCTTTTCCTGTGTGGTCCTGCTTAGCTATGTAGGGTGGTATGTATATTTGGTATTGGTAAGTAGCTAGCATATCATGGTAGACGAGGCTTCAGGAGTCCCAATAGGTCTGCAGATGGAAGTGTTTGGATTATTTACTGCTGTTTTACCCAGGTAATGGTTTGTCATTGTGGTCCATACTGCACAGTGTTGGTTCCAGTGAGTGATTGTGATGTGTATGCCATATGTGCTGTTGTTGCTGTGATTGACCCTGTGTTCCCTTTCTTTCTTCTCCACCCTCTCTCCTTTTCTCATTCTGTCCTTGTGTGCATTAGCATTATCTGACGAAGGAGAAGGGGCACCGGCTATTGGGGGAGCTGCAGCCCCTGGGACCAGGATGCAGAGAGCACAGACGCCAAGGGGACTAGTGGGTTGGAAGATGGTAGGAGCACCACAGGGGAGACAGGATCTACTCTACAGACTCAGATCCTCCTCCTATGGAAGCTCCCTGGTGGTGGCGGACCTCTCTGAGACCACCCCAGCTACAAAATCTTCTGCCACCCCCGTAGGAGCAGTGCCCTCCCAGTAACCCCCCACCCAGTTGCCCGTGCCCACTCACCCACGTGGGTGGGCATCTCCTTCGCCCCAGACACCTCAGGCCCTGCCCCAGTCAGCCCTGCACACCCTCAGTGAGGAGGTTATTGATCTCTTGAGATCCATCTCTGTAGGGCAGTCAACCATAGCGAATGCCATCCAGGGGCTGGCATCCCAGATGCAGCAATGCAATGCCTACCTGGAGGGCATTCATGGTGGCTTGGCTGCCCTACAGAGATCGTTTCAGGCTCTGGCCCGCCCTCTGACGGCAGCCAGTGTCCCTCGTTCTTCTGTCCCCCCTCCAATTACCTGTTCCCAGTCCCAAAGCCCTCTCACAGAATCTGACAAGCATGCGCCCAAAACAACAGACAGGACTCGCACAAACACAGGCAGCACACTTCACTCCACAAGCACACACACAGCGAACACGCAGATGCACATACTACAACAGCCACTGCCACCACTGTCTCCCCCTCCTCCTCCTCCCTCACAGTCACATCAACACTCACACCTGCATGCACTGTATCGTCAGTCCCAGATCCTGCCACCTGTACAGGCTTGCCAACAGTCACCACAACAACGGACACACAGACATGCACCCCACACACTACATGTACAGTCACCACCAACACAACCTCATGCAGCACACCCACCTCACTTGCAGACACCACAATAAAATACATAGACACGTCCTGTTTGTCCTCTCCCACCCTGTCTGCCCCCCAATAACACATAAACGCTCACACTCAGACACTCAACAGCCATCCACCTCACACATGCACACTGTTCATGCACCTGCACCCAAGTCCAGCATACCTACTCCTCCTACAACCACTCCCTCTACCTCCACTCCCAAACCTCCTCCCACAACCCACCCCATGGGACCTAAGAAGCTTTTCCTTTCTCGCCTTGACCTCTTCCCTCCCCCTCCATCCTGCCCATAAGAGAAAGATCCCTTCCCACCAGCCCAGTACAACCAGCTCCAGTCAACTCCTGTTCCTTCCCCTAAAACTACACCTGCCACTAAGGGGCACAAGAGTGGCACTCCGCCCACCCCAAGCCCACTCCTCTGCCCCTAAACAGAAGAGTAAAGACCTGCCCTCTCCCAAACCCAAACCCAAGGACCACCCTCCCAAGAAGAAACCCCTCCAACCCTCTACCCCCTACCCCCTGAGGTGCCTGCCTCACATCATCATGATGCCCCTGCCCAGTGGAGTGACTGGGCTGTCAGGAGTCAAGTTGGGCCTTGGACGTTGCCCTGTGCTCATTAATTGAGTATGGCCCTTGCTGTATATTTGTACATATGTATCTATGTATTAATTTTAAATTGAGGTCGCTGTTCACACATTATTACAGTGGTTGGACCAGAGGTATGTTTCCTAGCTTTTTTTGCTCCTGGGTTATGTTGATTCACTCTGCAGATTATTCTGGGTGTGTGGTATGTGTGTTTGGTGTGTGTTGTGCATTTGGGTGTGTCACTCTCCCCTTCCTCCATTGTGTGCTAGGCAGCTGTACTCACTGTTGTCGTCTTCATCAGCGTTGGTGTTCCTGGACTACCATTGCGTGGTACAGTATTGGCAGGACAACCAGTTCGGGTTCCATGGCAGCCGCGGTCTCCTCTGTGTCCCTGGAGATGAGTGTCTCCTTTTATGTGATGTGTTTCTGCCAGGTTTTTGGTAGCGGTGGTCCCGGCCCAGAAATCTTGGCAGAATGCTATGTCATAATATGGTGGGTTGGTTGTTGTCTTCCGCCTGCTTAAAGATGGCTACCACCGTGATCAGTAGAGGGACCACACTGGCGGTTCGGGTGGTACATTGGCTGTCTATGGGAGGTATTACCGCCATGGTCATAATTTGGCGGTCCTCACCGCCAGCCTGGTGACGGTACTACCGCCGTTGCCGGGAAGGTGGTCTGCTGACCGCCAATGTAATAATGAGGGCCACAGTGTGATAAAATGATGTCAGCAATCGTTGCAACACTCCACTTTGACAGCTGTTAAGGAACACTTCTCTCTCCTATTCAAGGACATAGGGTGTCATTCTGACCCTGGCGGTCATGGACCGCCAGGGCCAACGACCGCGGGAGCACCGCCAATAGGCTGGCGGTGCTCCCATGGGCATTCTGACAGAAACGGGAAACCGGCGGTGTCCCGCCGGTTTCCCGCTGCCCAAGGGAATCCTCCATGGCGGTGCTGCAAGCAGCGCCGCCATGGGGATTCCGACCCCCTTACCGCCAGCCTGGTTCTGACGGTTTTGACCGCCAGAACCTGGCTGGCGGTAACGGGTGTCGTGGGGCCCCTGGGGGGCCCTGCAGTGCCCATGCCAATGGCATGGGCACTGCAGGGGCCCCCTAACAGGGCCCCACCAAGATTTTCAGTGTCTGCCAAGCACCCCTTCCACTCCGCCGGCTCCATTCGGAGCCGGCATCCTCATGGAAGGGGTTTCCCGCTGGGCTGGCGGGCGGCCTTCTGGCGGTCGCCAGCCAGCCCAGCGGGAAACTCAGAATTACCGCGGCGGTCTTTTGACCGCGCAGCGGTATTCTGCCGGCGGGACTTTGGCGGGCGGCCTCCGCCGCCCGTCAAAGTCAGAATGACCCCCATAGATTTGCAAGACATCTTGTTCCGTCCTAAGAAACCATGCTCCATAAGATTCTTGTATGCAATATACAATGAAATATAGAAGCTTTCACAAACGGAAGCTTCTTCTCGTTTAAGGAAAATAGTCCAGACAAATATTAGAGAAAGCATTAGCCGTTGTTGTTAATGGTATGAACACATTGTCCACTCTCATTTATAGAGTAAACAACATTGTGACATCTGCAATAGACAAAATGACAAATCACTATTACAACATGTACAGAGTAAGCTTAGGTCCAATATGCAGTTGAGTTGGACTTTACAGGTTCTCAAAGTGAACCGCATGCCTTGGATGCACATGAACATGAAAGAGTTATTTGCACGATTTAACCTAACAAAGAAACAACAGATAATGGCATAGAAGGAAGCCAGTAACACCATGATTATGACGGAGAAGAGAGAATATTTGCCTTTTACAGTGGCTATAACACTTTATCAGTGTGGTTAGTACAATAATGACCTTTCAATTCACTTCACTGCAGATTTAGGAAGGCCTAGCACCTCCTTGTGCCACATTAGCGTCATTTTTTTGCCCTAATGTGGCCCAATGAAGCCAAATTCTCCAAGCTATATTTACAAAGTGGTGCATTGCATGCATTTCACTTTGTCATTTTTTGTGGCTACTTTTAACGCCTGCACAGATCAGGTGGTAAAACGGGGCACACCATTACTTTCAATGGGCCTCTATGCACTGTGTAGGTTTAGCATCCACATTTTGGTACTAATCTTACAAAGTACATCAATAGCATCAAAACCTCCATTGCTATTGCCCCTACCCTGCACTATGGTGTGCCGGGTATCCAATATGGTGAACACAATGAGGCGGTAGGGGAGTGCTAAAGGGCACAAGAAAAGTGGTTCTGCATGGGATGCAGTGCCCCTTTTCTTAAATCAGGCACTTCATGTTTAAAACATTTCCAATAGGCAGTGGAGAGCTGTATTCACAAGGTGTGGGAACTGCCTTTTGATTGCAAGTGTATGAGTAGGGAAAAGGAAGGTTTTCTTAGCTGTATCACCTGTGAAACTTCTGAAAGCCATTCCATGATTTATAAAGAGGTGGCATTGCACAGCATATGTAATGCATCAGTGATAGAAAAAGGGCTTTTTGGTTGGCTAGGATGTACACCTAACCCAGGCAGAACCTACCACTCTAGTAGGGGCACGTCATAGACACACCAAGTTTACATGTGCTCACCCTCTGGTAGCCTGGAGTACATTAGTCAGGCTTATCATCAGAGACAATATGTAAAGTGTTTGTGCAACACACTCACAGTACACGAGTATACCGCAAAAAGACTCCACCCATGTTTATAAAAATAGTTCTTTATATTGTTAAGAAAACAATAGTGAAATGATATAAATGTGATCAATACTTTTCAGGATATATGCATTCAAAATATGCAGCCTTAAAATAATAACATAGTGCAATAATAAGCTCCGCTCCTGTGAGCTATGTGAGGATAACACTAGCAAGGAACCAATGTGAGGATAACACTAGCAAGGAAGGTGCAGGCGCGTTCCAGAGTTAGGAATACCAGCGTTGTACTCCTTCCAAATTTATATTGAGAAAAACCACTCCATCGTCCCTTGAGACATGAATGCAGGTAATTCACCCTCAGCTCCCAATAATGTTGTGTACACCGGCTGAAAAGACCTCAGGGGTCTCAGAGAATCACAGTACCTTTGTCATCAGTAAAAGCTGTCATGCAGCGAGCTGTGCTGTGGTTACTTTGCGGCTGGAGGCAGAGCAAGTTGTCTTCATGCATGCTCGGATCCAGGAAGCAGGCGCATCCTGAAGTTATAAGGACAATGTGGGATGTCAGGGGCACTGGACCATCTGCTGAGAGTTCTGCGTCTGTTGTCAGAGAGGAGTGCTCAGATGGGCACTGACTGCAACTCCCTTTCACGATCCCGAATGCAAGTCCTAATGTGGTAAGCTCCTTCCCAGAGTAGGAGTTTTAAAAAGGGGAAAATACAAAGGCCCATATTTATAGATTTTGCCGCAAAACTGCCCTAAAGCAGTTTTGCGGCAAAATCCATAACGCCTGCTAGCGCTATTCCATAGCACCAGCCTGGCGCCATATTAATGGAATGGTGCACGGTGGCACATAGGGCATGCTAGCGTCTAAAGAAAAGATGCTAGCGGGAGGATGGTCAGAGGGGAAAAGGTGTTAGTGGGCCAGGAATGACTCTAGGCTTTTTAGCTGCAATAAATATTCCGCTAACCAGCCTAATGTAATTTCCTGACACACTACTACCCAAACATGATTCCTGTCTAAGTAAAGACAGAAGTCATGCCCACCACCCCAATGGCCAGCCCTGGGGACCATTGCCCCCTGGGCATGGCCATCCTACCCACAGCCAGGAAAGAGGCCCCATGTAAGGGGCCCCCTATGGAACATATATTTATATATATATATTTTTTTATTTACTTACCTCTTCTTACCCAGGATGAGGTCCCCCATCCTATGGCATCCCTCTGGTGTGGGTAGTGGTGTTCCTGGGGATTGGGGTGGGCACATGTGGGCCCATTCCATGGTGTTTAGCAATTGAAATGGGTCTACAGGTCCCCTAATGCCTGGTCAGACCCAGGTGTTAAATAATGGTGCGCAGCAAGCTTAGCCCCATTATTTGTGTCCGCCTACTCCATGTGCATCATTTTTGCCCTGGTGTATAAATCCGCTGTTAAGGGGTTAGAGTCATATTGTGATTGGGAATGCCTACCTTGCATCTAATTAGCGCAAGGTAGTTTGCCGCATCCACAATAAGGCACTAAGCCCTATATTTTGACAATAGACGGGTCTAGAGTCAAAATATAAATATGGAGTTAATTTTGCTCTGTTTTAGCATTAAAATAAATTATGCTAAAAGCGCAGAGTATAAATATGCCCCAAAGTGCTCAATATCTTTTGACCAGTGGCTGGGTGCAGCGCTCATTCAGTGTATACCATGAGCGGGAAAACACAAAGCACTTGATCAGGTTCTTGTCAAGAGCCCACTGCCAAATGCACAAATAGTGAAGTCCCATGGCAGGGGTTAGTAGGTGAAGTTGTGCTGTCCCTGAGACTTCGGGAAACAGTGGAAAAGGCAACAAGCCCCTTGGAAAACACAGTGGTATACAAATGCAGAGGTAGCGGGTAGCAGGCCAGCACTGCAAGGCAGGAAGCAAAGAAGCAATCCCCCCTGCAGCTCAACAAGCAACAAGCCAACACAGTAGAGCCGTTAGCAAAGTGGCAACCCCTCCTGCCAGCACAGCAGACCCTCTGGCATTGTACAGATGTAGAGCCAGCAATATCTGGTTCCAGGTCCAAAATTGTCTATAAACATGGGGTCAGACACCAGGGACTTATTTTTTAAAATGCTTTAAATGAAGGGGATGACGTCAAAAGAATCCTCTGAAGTATGCAACAATCTTTTCAGCCCAGCCCTGGCTCCATACAGTCAGTAGGGGTAAATCAGCCATTTGTGTGAGGGCAGGACACAGCCTATACAAATGTTAAGTGTGAACCACCGCTTGTGGATCACATTGCTACTTCCAATGTCAACATTGACAAGCTGAGCAGGCTGAAAGCACTTCTGTTTCAAAAACAGTTGACACTTACATTTCACCATGAATCTATGATCTACTAGTACCAAGGTCATCAATAGAGATACAATCCCTTTTAAATACCAACTTTCCAAGGCACTTTGGTGAACATGTGAGTCGTATTTTTAATGATTTTAACACCGCAGGGTTTGTACACTTTTTCAAGGCAATAGGGTCTGAGTTTGTAAGTATATTCAAGAATGTTTGCAGAAATACCATTAACAATTCACTCACTTTTTTCAAGTGCTGTTAGAGGTATACCTCTAGTATTGGCATTTATTGGTGGTATCTTACTGCTGCTCTTTTTGCTCTGCAGTGGATGCCCGATCTCAAAACCAAAGAGTAATGGAGCTACCACTGATGCAACTATGTTGTGATGACATGATGCAGTACTTTGAGGTATCATTGTTGGAGGAATTTAACAAAGATTGGTCACTGTTATTGCACACAGTTTTCTGTTGTGTGAAGCCTGTTTTCCGTTGCTTGTGGTGCTCTGTCGAGAGTGCACTAGAAGGTACTTTCTACAGACATGAATCTCCTGATGTTTCTGTTGAGTGTTCATTCCCTGCGTTGCACTATGAGATTACAGTTGCTTCATGACACCTTCTATGATTAACCTTACAGGGACAAGGATGCCAATGCTATGGCTCCAGACATCCTTTCTTCAGGAGTGACACAGAACGCTACCTCCTCAGCTGCAACTGAGGCCTCAGATCATGTTTGTTCCTCTCGTCTTTTGGAGGAGGCATTTGAGGAAATATCGTCTACTAAAGCAGGGTTGGATTCCATTTAGACTGATGTTTTTGATGACCTTATGCAAACCTCAGATTACTTTTAATTCGGGTCTCTTTTAAATTGTGAACTTAATTTGGCCGCCTTTGTTTGGCATACTCTGCTTGTTGGTGTTGGAAATGGGGTCTTCGGTTGGCAGTCAGATTACCCCCTGTCCAAGCAAGGACCTTCACTCTAGTCAGGGTAAAGGAGAATCACCCTCAGTTAACCCCCGCTCACCCCTTTGGTAGCTTGGCACGAGCAGGCAAGCTTAACTTCAGAAGCAAGGGGTAAAGTATCTGTACCAACACGCACAGTAACTCAGTGAAAACACTACAAAATGACACAACACAGGTTTAGAAAAATAGTTAATATTCATCTAAGCAAAACAAGACCAAACGATAACCATCCAACATACACAAGTCAAGTTATGAATTTTAAAAAGAATAAAAGTCTTAAGCCCTCATTATGACATTGGCGGTTAATGCCACTTACCGGCTTGGTGATGGCCGCCAACATATTGCAGCGGTGGCGAATATCCGTTCCTCATATTATGACACACACACACCAATCCAACAGAATACTGCCACATCCACAAATCAGCTAGACTAAAGTTCAGTGCTAAAATGGGAGTACCAACACCCATACCGTTACACCAACAAAACAACGCCCACCACATTATGACCCGCGAATCACCACAGTGGACATTAAATGGCGGTAAACCATTGGTGGTACATACCGCTGCGCTCAGAATGGACACCCACATAGAAAACAACACTACATTGGCCAAAACCAAAATCACACACCTGACATTCATACACACACCACATTCACCCACCTACAGCACCATAAAACACACACACGCATTACCTACAATCCTTTACGAACAACAATTACTGCCAGGAAATTAACACGAACAGCACAGAGACAACTAGACACACACACCACATACAACCATACATCCCTCACGCACCCCACATCACACGCCCCACCACATTACACAACACACTCTCATCAACACACACCACACCACACCCATGTCCCCACAAAGGCACCCATGTTTCACTGATGAGAAGTTAAGGGTCAACTGAAATAGTCAGGGTAGAGCCACAGCTGTTTGGAGCACAGGTACAGCAAATATCCATTGCTAGGGAGATGGAGCTATGGTGGAGAATCGTGGAAAGGGTGAACGCCGTGGGACTGCATCAAAGAACGAGGGATGACATCAGGAAGAGGTGGAATGACCTATGGGGGAAGGTATGTTCTGTGGCAGCAAAGCACCAGCTCACCATACAGAGGACTGGCGGTGGGCCCCCACCTCCTCCCTCGCAGCTTGCGGCATGGGAGGAGCAAGTCTTGGCATTACTGCATCCTGAGGGACTCGCTGGAGTAGCCCGAGGACTGGACACTGGTGAGATAATATATACAACTTATCACCCCAATACCTGCATGCCATCACACCCCCTCATCCTCACCCCCATCACTCCACTCCATCCCACACACTACACCTACACATATGACTAAACCCAATGCCAAATCTTGTATGCCATACCAATGCATGGACAGCCTTCCCAGTCCTGCATGTACACCCATCACTAAAGCATGCACAGCATAGGGAAACTAACAATTCCACAATACATCACCATACGCAAATAAAGGTGGCAGGGCACCAGCAACGAGAGAGGGGAAGCCAGGGATGCACAATATATCCCAGACATGAAGCATAATACATCACTTACATCCCCACAGGTGCCCCAGCCAATCCCAGCAGAGAGGAGGTGCCACAACTATCCAGTCCCCAAATAGAAGATGCCCCCAGTGATGACAGTAACTCTGGACTTCAGGATCTGGACCAACAACCTGGCCCATCAGGGACCACTGGACAGTCAGTCACCCCAGCCCACTCACAGTCCACCACAGAGCCTCCCCCCTCAGTATCCAACACCACAGCACCCACCCAGTGTACTCACACCTCTGTCCCCAGGACACATCAATCAGCAGTGTCCCCGCCTGTACAGGAACCCCAGCCCACACCTCACCCCCAAGACAATCAGGGACCTGGCGTCAGTGGCAGGGGGCACACCATTCAGAGGACAGAGGCACAGAACAACAGGGACACTTGGAGGACCGCTGTGCACCAGGGGGAGGACAGGCCCAGGGACCCGACTCTCCAGGAGGCACTCACTGAGATCCTGGGAGCCTACCAACATTCCTAGGACACAATGGGCCAGATCCTTGACAACGTGCAGGAGAACAGGCGGCTGCAGGAGGAACAGTATCATGCGATCAGGGAGGACTTGTAGGCCATCAACACCACCTTGATCTCCATAGCAGTGGTGCTGGCAGACATGGCCAACATCATGAGGGAAAGGACAGCACACCAGTGTGCCCCTACCACTAGCCAGTCCATTTACCAGCCCTCCACTTCCACTGCTTACAAGCCATAGGTGACAGCAAGTTGAGATGCAATGGTAGTTAATGCCATCATGCTACAGCCACACAGAAAACATCAATAGTCAAAGGAATGGTCAGTTATACTGTCTCACCTGAGTTTCATTGGAAGTATTGAGGTATAACTGATGTTCGGTTGTCCTCATCCTCTAGCTCTTCATCCTCACTTTCCTCAGGGTCCACTACTGCCACAGGGGCATCTCCAGGCACCTCCTCCTGCAGAGAAGATACATGGTGTCTGAGGGCCAGGTTGTGCAACATGTGGCATGCCACTCCTATCTGGCAGACCTTCCTGGGTGAGTAGCACAGGAATCCATCTGTCAGATGGAGGCACCTGAACCTGGCCTTCAGGAGCCTGAAGGCCCTCCCAATGATCCTTCTGGTTCGCCCATGTGCCTCATTATCATGTTCCTCAGCCCCTGTCCTGGCATCCCTCACAGGGGTCAGCAGCTACAATAGGTTTGGGTAGCCAGAGTCACCTGCAAGTTTTAAGGGACAACATTTAACCACACACAATGCTAAGGGGATGACACCTGAAGGCATACACTAACATACAATGGTGGAAACCATGGCTCACCTTTTAGCCACACCCTGTGCCTCTGGAGTTTGGCCATCACATTTGAGATGCTGCTATTCCTCAGGACAAAGGCATCATGCACCGACCCAGGATACTTAGCATTGATGTGGGAGAGGTACTTGTCCACCAGGCACACCATTTGCACATTCAGTGAGTGGAAACTCTTTCGATTCCTGGACAACTGTTCATTCCGGCGGGGGGATTAACGCAATATGTCTCTCATCAATCGCCCCAACAATATAGGGTATATGTCCCATTGCATAGAATCGGGCCTTCTCAGTGGCCAGATCTTCCACATGGGGGAAAGCTAAGTAGCTGCACATGTGTTTCACCAGGGCAGACAAAACTCTTGCCAGCACGATTGAAAACATTGGCTGTGACATTCCTGCTGCCAAGCCCACTGTCACTTGGAAAGAACCAGTTGCCAGGAAATGAAGCACTGATAGCACTTGCACAAGAGGGGAGATCCCAGTGGGATGATGGATAGCTGATATTAGGTCAGGCTCCAATTGGGCACACAGCTCTGTGATTGTGGCCCTGTACAGTCTATAGGTCAATATTATGTGCCTGTCCTCCAGTGTAGCCAAGTTCACAAGGGGTCTGTACACGGGGGTTTGTCTCCTCCTCCTATTCATCCGCAGCGGTAGGTATCTAAGGGACACAAGAGTGAGTAGGCTGTCACAATTTGAACAATGAAACCACAACCTCAGTGTACATAGTGCATTTCTGTGATGGGACAGTGGGAATGGCAAGGTATGTGCTAATCTAAGCTGTGACGCATTTAAGGTTGATATGACCGTTGTCCACCAAAATGAAATGGCGACCGACTGTTCTGTATGTAGGGACAGGTGGAAGTGAGGTAACTCTGCCGACGTTCGGTGTCATGGCAGAAGGCGGTCTTGCACCGCTGTGCAATTCCTCATTGGATAATATGGGGTTCTATAGAGTACAGTGGCCAATGGGGGTCAACGCCAGCGGTGACGGTGTACACCGCTGCGGGCGTGAACACCATTTTCTATCTGATTTCTCACTTGTTTCCTGACTTTCAACAGGAGAACACCTACACTGCGTATGCTGCTGTACCTCTGTCTGCAACCTACTGTGGCCTGTGTGACTGGGGAAAGGGCCCCTGCCTTCACTTCGGAGGAGTTTGAGTGATTAGTGCATAGGGTCCTACACCAGTACGGACTGCTGTGTGGGCCTCCAGACCAACAAGTGAGTACACCTTGGGCACGATGCACGGGGGAAGGATGCATGGAGATGTGTGTGCAAGCATCGTGACGATGGGGGGTTTGTGAGAAATGTCTTGTAGTGGTGTACGTGGTGTGCGCCAGACGATGTGTATACCAATGATGAAAACGGGATTGGTGGGCCATATCTGTGACAGGCTGATTGTAGGTGTAATGGTGTCCTCCTGTCTGTATTACCTCTGCAGGTCAGCACCCATCAAAAGAAGCGATTGTGGCGTGCCATCGCCAAGGACGTGCGGACCCTGGGGATCTATGGCAGGCAGAGCACCCAGTGAAGGAAACGGTGGGAGGACCTGAGACGCAGGGCACGGAAGCCCGTGGAGGCTCAGCTGGGAATGGCCTCCCATCGAGGAAGGGGTGACCGTCAGAACCTGACCCCCCCTGATGGCCACATACTAGCGGTGGCCTACCCAGAGCTCGATGGGCACTTGAGGGCATCATAGCAGCCACAAGGGGGTGAGTACAGTGGGCATTACTATAATAATTGTCAGGTGGCATGGGATCCGGGTGGGGGGGTGAGTTAGTGGGTGCCCCTTAATGCCAGCCCAAACATTGCAGCGTGATCCAGCTCAAGGGTAAAGGGTGTATGGCAAAAGCAGGTAATCTAGCTTGTTAGCATTCCATGTCAGTCACAGCTTTCTGGGTACCAGGAGGGGTGCAGTTGGCAGTGTGTGGCCCTCATCTCATCTAGCCAATTCAATGCCAGTGCAATGCATAGTGCTCAATCCTGATCCCTGTGTGTGATGGTGCTGTATATGCCACCTGTGGTGTTGGTGCAGTAACTGACCCATTGTTTCCTTCCTCTCTCTCCCCTCTTTCTTCTTCTGTCATCCTGTCCATGTGTGCATTAGCATCATCTGGCAGAGGAGCAGGGGCACTGGCGACAGAGGGAGCTGCATCACACAGGACCCTGGAGGCATAGTCCACCGAAGCTGAGGGAACCAGTGGATGGAGGGTGATGGGAGCATCACAGCAGAGACAGGAGGCAACAACATAGACTCAGATACCTCCTCCGATGGAAGCTCCCTGGTGGTGGTGGACACCTCTGTGACCACCCCAGCTGCAGGTACAGCCGCCACCCCCATATGAGCACCGCCCTACCAGTAGCCCCTCGGCGAGTTGCCTGTGCCCGCTCACCCAGGTGGGTGGGCATCTCCTTTGCCCCAGGCACCTCAGGCCCTGCGCCAGTGAGCCCTGCTATCCTGAGTTATTGACCTCCTGAGATCCATCTCTGTAGAGCGGACAACCATTGTGAATGTCATCCAGGGGCTGGCATCCCAGATACAGCAATGCAATGCATTCCTGAAGGGCATTAACAGTGGATTGGCGGCCCAACAGAGATTGGGTCAGGCTCTGGCCTTCTCTCTGATGGCAGCCATTGTCCCTGTTTCTAACGGTCCCCCTCCAACTACCACTTCCCAGTCCCAGTCTCCTCAACCCCAACCCATCCCATGCACACTTACAGATGAGCATGCACACAAGACAACACACAAGTGTGGCACAGTCAAACACAGGCACCACACTTCATCCAACAAGCACTCACGCAAACACAACAACATCAACTGCCTCCACTGTCTTCCCCTCCTCCTCCTCCTCCTCCACCTCCCTCACAGTTGCGTCCACACTCACACCTGAATGCACTGCATTAACATCCACCACCAGCATCACCACACCAAGCAGCACACACACCTCACTAGCAGACACCTGCATAACAATCATGCACAAGTCCCCTGTGTCCTCTCCCACCCTGTCTGTCCCCCCTCCTAAAGGACACAAACAAAAGCACTCACACACCCAACAGCCATCCACCTCACATCATCACCCCTCCATGCACCTACACCCAAGTCCAGCAGACATACATCTCCAACAACCACTCCCTCAAGCTCCACTCCCATTCCTCCTCCCTCATCCTGCCCCACCGTTTCTAAGAAGCTTTTCCTTGCCCAACCAGACCTCTTCCCTCCCCCTCCCCAACCTGCCTGTAAGAGCAGGGTTTCCCCGATCCTGTCCAGAACCTCAGCCAAACAGTCCACGTGGACAGTGGTGGCACCACCTAGTCATGGTGGCAAGTCAGTGAAGGATCCCACTCCACCAGCCAGGAAGGTTAAGGATCCCACACCTCCTGCCATGAAGAGGAAGAAGCCCTCGACTCCTGCCAGGGAGGCAAAGAAGCCCGCACATCTTGCCATGAAGGGGAAGAAGCCCTCAACCCCTGCCAGGAAGGATAAGGATCCAACTCCTCCTGCCATGAAGAGGAAGAAGCCTGCACCTCCTGCCATGAGGAGAAAGAAGCCCTCAACTCCTTCCAAGAAGGCTAAGGAGTCCGCACATCCTGCCATGACAGGGAAGAAGCCTTTGACTCCAGCGGAGGCTGTCAGGGTGACACCACCACCACAACCAGTGGTCACGGGGCCCTCACAGACAGCTGAAGATGTGCAGCCTACTCCTCCTGCAAAGGCTTCACAGGAGGCACCTTTACCTGCTGGCACAGTGCAGCCTCACCTCCAGCAGAGGCTGCCCAGGAGGCACTTTCACCTGCTGTCAAAGTGCAGTCATGACTTCCAGATGACACAGTGCAGCCATCACCATCAGCAGAAGCCATGTAGGACACCATCCAGGGACTGCTGTACAAGGGGACCCCTCCAGAACTAGTGGACATATTCCCCACCTGTAACACTGTGACCTTGCAATCCCCAGCAGAGAGAAATGGGCATGGAGCCCCCTCCAGAACCAGTGGGAAAGTCACCCACCTGAGAGACTGTGGCCTTGCACTCCCCAGCAGAGAGAAATGGGCATGGGTGCCCCCTCCAGAACCAGTGGGAAAGTCACCCACCTGAGAGACTGTGGCCTTGCACTCCCCAGCAGAGAGAAATGGGCATGGAGCCCCCTCCAGAACCAGTGGGAAAGTCACTCACTCCAGAGCCTGTGGCCTTGCACTCCCCAGCAGAGAAAATGGGCATGGAGCCCCTTCCAGAACCAGTGGGAAAGTCACCTACCTGAGAGACTGTGGCCTTGCACTCCCCACCAAAGTGAAATGGGCATGGAGCCCCCTCCAGAACCAGTGGGAAAGTCACCCACTCCAGAGACTGTGGCCTTGCACTCCCCAGCAGAGGGAAATTGGCATGGAGCCCCCTCGAGAACCAGTGGGAAAGTCACCCACCTGAGACACTGTGGCCTTGCAATCCCCAGCAGAGAGAAATGGGAATGGAGCCCCCTCCGGAACCAGTGGGGAAGTCACCCACCTGAGAGACTGTGGCCTTGCACTCCCCAGCAAAGAGAAATGGGCATGGAGCCCCCTCCAGAACCAGTGGGCTTGTTCCCGTATTAGGCTGAGTTGTCCCCCATCCCCCATCCCCGTGAGGTGCATGCTCACTTGCAACTTAATGCCCCTGCAAAGTTCTATATGGATCAAGTCAGGATTCGAGCTGGGCCTTGGACTGTGCCCTGTGGCCATGTGGGCCCTTAGTACTTTAGACTGGGCACTGGCCCTTTGAGTACATTTGTACATATCTATTTTTGGAACAAATTGGTTCTTTTGGTAGCTGTTTACAATCAATACATTTTCATTAGTGCATTCTTGTTGTCCTTGCATTATTCTGCCGTGTATCCTGAGCTATTGTTTTTTGACAGTTGTGTGTATGGTGTGTGTGTTGAGTGTGTGTCATGCGTGTGTAAGTCACTCTCATAATCCCCCCTCCCTCCCTTGAGTTCTAGTTGCCTGTACTCACCATCATCGTCTGCGCGGCGTTGCTGTTCTAGGTGGAGCATGACGTAGATGAGTATCGGAAGGACTTGCAGTTCCGGTTCCATGGCGGCGTTGTTCTTCCCTGTGTCTCCAATGAGTCTTTGGATTTTGGACTTCTGTGTACTGTTTCCACCAGGATTTTGATGCCGGTGGTAGCGCCCCAGAGATCCTGGCGGATTGCAGGTTCATAGTATGGTGGGCGGTACTTTGTCTTCCAACTAGCTGTTGACAGCTACAGACGTTTTCAGTGGTGTGAACGCCCTGGCGGTTGGTGTGGTACATTGGATGTCTATGGGAGTTATCACTGCCATGGTCATAATTTGACAATAATTGATCATTATCGCCAGCCTGTTGGCGGTATTACCGCCACTTTATCACTCACCTCCAATGTCTTAATGAGGGCCTTAATCCTTAGAGAACAGTAAGAATGCTGTTATTGCATAAAAGTACCTGGATAGCGTCAAGATAAAGCCGCACGGGCGTGTGTGTGTGTCGAAAGAGGCCAGTGATTCGTTGATTTCTCACTCATAAGCGAGACCGTGTGTCGATCATCCTCCGGTCGGGTCTGCGTGCTTCGTTTCTTCTCTCCCTCATGAGAGCGATGTGTCGATCCAGATAGGCACCTCAGGTCTGGGCAGGCTTTGCGTTGATTTTCCACGCCCAGTGATGTTGCGTTGAAATCTGGTTGCACAGTATCAAGAAACCACGCTGCGTGGACTTTGCTTCATTAACAGCAGCCGCTGTGAGTGTTGCGCATCGTTTGCCCAGCCAGGTTGCGTCGATCTCCCAGCCACGTTGTTTATCAGCCGTGAGGCGGGTGGTTGTCGAAAGTTTCCCTGCCCAGCAGTCTTTGCATGGATTTCTGTCCTTTTCCACCAGCTTCACCTTTCCAGGGCCCAGAGACAGGTTAGGGCAGCCCTTGGCAGGCAGGACTCTCAGCAGAAAGCCTAGGTGCTGGCAGAGAGAAATCTTTGATGTCCCTGAGACTTCAACAACAGGAGGCAAGCTCACCTACTGCAGGCCAACCCAGCAAAGCACAGTCACAGGCAAGGAGGCAGTACTCCTCCTCCAGCTTCCAGCTTTTTTCCTTGGCAGAGGTTCTTCTTGGTTCCAGAAGTAATCTGATTTTCAGTGATTTTGGGTGCTCTTCTTATCCCCTTTTCTGCCTTTGAAGTAGGTCTATTTCAAAGAGAATTCCCTGATGTTTTCAAGATCCTGCCTTGCCCAGGCCAGGCCTCAGACACACACCAGGGGGTTGGAGACTGCATTGTGTGAGGACAGGCACAGCCCTTTTAGGTGTAAATGACCACTCCTCCCCTCCCCTCAGCCCAGATGGCCCATCAGGATATGCAGACTACACCACAGCTCCCTTTGTGGCACTGTCTAGAGGAGAGCTGCATCATCCCAACTGTCAAACCTACCCAGACAGGGAATCCACAAACAAGCGGAGCCACAGAATGGTTTAAGCAAGAAAATGCCTACTAAAACCAACTTCACTAAAAGATGTATTTTTAAATTGTGAGTTCAGAGACCCGAAACTCCACAGTCTATCTGCTCCCAGAGGGAATCTGTGTTTTAATAATATTTAAAGGCAGCCCCTTGTTAACCAAAAAATACATTTTTAAACCAAGGATGTGGTCCCCAGGGTCGAAATCGGCTGGGGGAGGGGGGCATGTAGACCTGCAGCCAACTACCTCTCTGCATGGCCAAAGGCCAAGTGCAGCATGGGGTTGGGCGGTTATAGGGCTTGCTGCAAGGCCTGGCTGCAGGCCAGACCCTGTGGCCAATCCCCGCTGCACACGTCCAAAGGCCATGCACAGCACAGGTGTTAGGTGGATATAGGGTTTGACCACAGGGTCTGCCTGAATGGCCGAAGGCCATGCACAGTGTGTGGTTGGGTGGATACAGTGGTTGGCCACAGGTCCTGCGACCAACTGCTGCCATGCATGGGCAAATGCCATGCACCATGGTGGTTTGATTAATGTATAGTAATGAAAATTACTTTATATGAAAAACACGTAGGAATTCACTGAAAACACCAAAGGCTAAAGGACCGTTATAGTTAAGAAATAGAAGTTTAAAAAAACATAGAAATTCACTCCAGTAACCTCCTGGTCAGCGTCTGTTGCCTTTTCCAGTCCCTCTGGCTGCTGCTGCCTCTGCCTTTACTTTACTGACTCTCAGATCGAGGCCCTCTTCCACCTGGAGTCTCCTGCCTGCACCTCATCCCTGGTGGCCTAGTGGGCACGTACAAGTAACTATCTCAGTCTGTCTCTCCTTTACTCCTGCTTTTATACATCTGCTTTTTTTCACTTTGTTTTTTCTTATTTATTTTTCTATTGTTTCTCTTCATTTTCTTCCTTGACCCTCTCCCTCTCATGCCATTGCTGCCCCTGCGGCCCCACCATCCTCCCCGCAAAGTGCTTACCCCACCCTCTCGCCTCCCAGCTGACCAGACCCCCCACCTCCCTCCCCTTCTTAATGGCGGCTGCACGAAGCGGCATACAAGCTGGCGCACCAAAGGCAAGTCCTTCTGCACCTGTCCACACCCGGACTGTGCCCAGCACCCTGAGCCCTGGATCTCCGACAAGCCATTCCCTGGCCACCCTCCAGTATGACGCCAAGACCCTCCACCTCCTTAACATCAGACCTCTCAGCACGTGCTACACCGCATCTCCTAAGGGCACCCACAGACCTTTTTCCTGTCAGAACTCCAACCTCAGGTTCAGCCACAACAAACACTCAGAGCACCCCAAACCTGAAACCACTGATGCCCGCCATGAGCTAATCAACTGCCTCCTTCTAAATCTATGCTCCCTCCATAGGCACACCACAGAATTTTGGGACCTGATTGACTCCACCCATCCAGACATCAAATTCGTAACCGAGACCTGGACCAACCTTAGCTCAGGACCAGCCATTGCAATCCCAGAATGATACAACATCCTAAGGAAGGACCGGCCCTCCCATCGTACACAAGCTTCAATCCGCATCACGGTCAACATGGAGGAACACTGCACCACAATTGAACACCTACACTTCCTGATCCACACCACTCACAACTCCTCCCTCTGCGGCACCCTGGTATACAGACTGCCCGGACCCCACACTGACTTCATCAATGCCATTTTAGTCATCACCACCCCCACACCCTGGGGTCCACTGACTACCTCCTCCTCAGTGACTTGAATTTCCACCGCAACAACCAAAACACAATTTCCCTCTCCACCATCTTGCCACCCTCTGACTCCAACAACTAATCACTGCACCGATACACGCTACAGGACACACACTAGACCCCATTTTCACCTCAAACAACCGGATTACCACCAAGAATATCTCCATCCCGGACTCGTCCGACCATCACTGCCTAGACTTCACCATAACCGCAAACCAACAGCCGCTCCTTGTCCCCAGGGCTCCCCAAAGGAAATGGAATGAAATCAGATGAGCAACTCACCACGACCCTTGCCAAATCACTGCCACCCCAACCGAGGACACCAACACCACAGCACGCAACCTCAACGCCTGGATCACCAAATGCCACAACTCCTTAGCCCCCCTCCGATCAAGTTCGGTCAAGCGCATCCCAAAAAGAGCCAGCTGGTTCACCTCTGAGCTCCAACAATCCAAGCGCACTTGCAGGCGCCTAGAGAAGAAATGGAGAAACAGCAAAACCAGCAAAGACCTCACCTCCTTCAGAGCTGCAATTGCCACCCATCACTGATGCATCAGGAATGCAAAAAAAGCCACACTCTGGGAACACCTCCCCGCACAACACAAGAGAACTCTTCATGGTAATTGTTAGAAATGGGGTCTTTGGTTGGCATTCAGGTTACACCCTGTCCAAACAAGGACACTCACTCTAGTCAGGGTAAAAGAGAATCACCCTCAGCTAACCCCGCTCACCCCCTTGGTAGCTTGGCACGAGCAGGCAGGCTGAACGTCAGTGTGCTAGGTGTAAAGTATCTGTACCAACACACACTGTAACTTAATGTAAACACCACAAAATGACATAACACAGGTTTAGAAAAATATAAAATATTTACCTAAACAAAACAAGACCAAAACGACAAAAATCCACAATACACAAGTCAAGTTATCAATTAAAAAAACAAAAAGAGTCTTCATGTCATTTTAAACACAATGCTAACACTGTTGGCGTGGAAATGTACCTGGGTGCGTCAAAAATAACGCCGCACCGGCAAGTAAGCGTCAAAAAGGGTTTGCTATGGATCGATATCACTCACAAGCGAGACCATGCGTCGTTTCTCCTTCAGTCGAGTCGGTGTGTGTCATTTCTTCTCTCTGCAGGAGAGCAATGCGTTAATTTGAACCGCCCTCTCCAGTCTGGGCAGGCCTTGCGTCGTTTTTACATGCCCAGTGATGTTTGCGTCGGAAATCCTGCCACACGATGATCTGAAAACCACGCAGCGCCGGTTGCGATCTCACCAGCCTCCGTCACCGATGCTGCGCGTTGTTTCTCCAGCCGTGTGCGTCAATCTTTCAGCCGTGCTGCAGGCGAGCATCGGTTTTTAGCCACAAAGCCGGCGGCGCGTCGATTTTTCAGCTGCGCCTCGGAGTTGCGTCGATCTTTTCCCCGCATGGCAGCCTGTGCGTGGATTTCTCACTCTTGTTCTGCCAGCTTCTCCTTTCAGGGTCCCAGGGACTGGATGGGCACCACTTGGCAGAGTAGGAGTCTCAGCAGAGGCTCCAGGTGCTGGCAGAGAGAAGTCTTTGCTCTCCCTGAGACTTCAACAACAGGAGGCAAGCCCTACTTCAAGCCCTTGGAGAGTTCTTCACAAGAAGGAAGGCAACACAAAGTCCAGTCTTTGTCCTCTTGCTCAGGCAGAAGCAGCAACTGCAGGATAGTGCCACAAAGCACAGTCACAGGCAGGGCAGCTCTTCTTCCTCAGCTCTTCTCCAGGCAGGGGTTCCTCTTGGTTTCCAGAAGTGGTCTAAAGTCTGTGGTTTTGGGTGCCCTTCTTATACCCATGTTGCCCTTTGAAGAAGGCTTACTTGAAAGAAAAGTTTCTCTTGTTTGTGAAATCCTGCCTTGCCCAGGCCAGGCCCCAGACACACACCAAAGGGTTGGAGACTGCATTGTGTGAGGGCAGGCACAGCCCTTCAGGTGTGAGTGACCACTCCTCCCTTCCCTCCTAGCACGGATGGGTCATCAGGATATGCAGGCTACACACAGCTCCCTTTGTGTCACTGTCTAGAGAGAGGTGCAAACAGCCCAACTGTCAAACTGACCCGACAGGGAATCCATAAACAGGCAGAGTCACAGAAATGGTTTAAGCAAGAAAATACTCACTTTCTAAAAGTGTCATTTTCAAACACACAATCTTAAAATCAACTTTACTAAAATATGTATTTTTAAATTGTGAGCTCAGAGACCCCAAACTCCACATGCCTATCCTCTCCCAAAGAGAACCTACACTTTAATCATTTTTAAAGGTAGCACCCATGTTAACCTATGAGAGGGATAGGCCTTGCAACAGTGAAAACCGAATTTAGCAGTATTTCACTGTCAGAACATATAAAAAACATTACTATATGTCCTATCTTAACCATACACTGCACACTGCCCATGGGGCTACCTAGGGCCCACCTTAGGGGTGTCTTACATGTAAGAAAGTGGAAGGTTTAGGCCTGGCAGGTGGGTACCCTTGCCAAGTTGAACTGCACACACAGACACTGCAGTGGCAGGTCTGAGACATGATTACAGGGCTACTTATGTGGGTGGCACAACCAGTGCTGCAGGCCCACTAGTAGCATTTGAGTTACAGGCCCTGGGCACCTCTAGTGCACGTTAACAGGGACTTACTAGTAAATCAAATATGCCAATCATGGATAAACCAATCAACTACACAATTTACACAGAGATCATATGCACTTTAGCACTGGTTAGGAGTGGTAAAGTGCTCAGAGTTCTAATGCCAACAAAAACAGGTCAGAAAAATAGGGGGAAGGAGGCAAAAAGACTGGGGATGACCCTGCAAAAGGGACAAATTCCAACAGTAATCAACAAATTAACCAGTCCTCCTTCCGAAGCCACCAGCATCCCTCCATCGCAAGACCTCCGCGACAAACTGACCACCTTCTTCCACCGCACAATTAAGGACATCCTTGACAGCTTCCTCCAGGAGAAAACCACCAGCATCAGAACCTACGACTGACCCAGCTGCACAGAACCTACCCAAACTGGCGACAGCTGGTCCACTCTCACCACAGAAGAGACTGAACTCATCATGAACAGCATTCACTATGGAGCTCCCGAAGACCCCTGTCCTCACCACATCTACAACAGAGCCAGTGCATCCATCGCCCCCGAACTCTGCAAGACACTGAATTGCTCTATCAAAACAGCCACCTTCTCCAATGATTGGAAACATGCCCTCTCCTAAAGAGACCCACAGCCGACCCACCAGAGCTAAAGAATTTCTGGCCCATCTTGCTACTACTCTACCCCACCAAAGTCCTGGAAAAAGCCATAAACTCACAGCTGTGACAATTCATCAAGGACAACAACTCTCTGGATACCTCCCAGTCTGGCTGCTGCAGCAACCACAGCATGGAGACATCTCTTCTTGCAGCCACCGATGACATCTGCAGACTCCTCGACCACGGCCACATCACAGCACTCATACTCTTCAACCTCAAAGCAGTCTTCGACACGGTCTTCCACAGCACCTTATGAACCAGACTCCATGACGCAGGAATCCATGTAAAAGCCCTGCAATGGATTCACTCCTTCCTCACTGGAAGAACAAGGAGAGTCAGGCTCCCACCCTTCATATCCAAACCAACAGAAGTCAGTTGCGGAGTCCCTCAGGGATCCTCCCTGAGCCCAATGCTCTTCAACATCTACAGGGCCCCACTTGCAGACATTGTCAGAGGCCACGGAATGAACATCGTGTCATACGCTGATGACACACAACTCATCATATCCCTCACTGAAGACCCGGACAAAGCTAAGAGGAACTTTCACAACACAATGAAAGCCGTCGCTGCCTGGATGAGGGAGAGCTGCCTCAAGCTCAACTCAGAGAAGACCGAGCTCTTCATCTTTGGAAACTCCACTTCAGCCTGGGATGACTCCTGGTGGCCCACATTGCTCAGCGTCCACCTGCTCCGACTGACCACGCCTGCAATCTGGGAATCATCGTCGTCTCCTCCCTAACAATGACCCGACCGGGAAACGTAGTCACCTCTTCCTGCTGGCACACCCTCGGCCAAGTCTGCTGCAAGATAGTCACTCATGCCCTAGTCACAAGCAAGCTCAACTACGGCAGCTCACTCTACACCTGCACCAGGACAAAGAAAATCAGGAAACTACAACTCATCCAAAACACCACCACCAGGCTTGTCCTGAACCTCCTCCGCCAGGAACACATCTCCCAACACCTGAGACTCCTCCAATGGCTCCCGGTGAAGAAGCAAATCAACTTCAAACTACTCACCCACACCTACAAGCTCTTCACAACATCAGACTGGCGTACCTGAATCATTGCATCTCTTTCCCTAATCCCTCGAGACCTCTTTGATCCGCCCAGCAGGCACTAGCCACCATTCCATGCATCTGGAAAACCACCGCCGGAGGAAGATCTTTCACCTACCTCGCAGCCAAGAGCTGCAACAAGCTACCCACACACCTCAGACAAATCCCATCACTCACCATCTTCGGGAAGAACCTCAAGACATGGCGCTTCATATGAGGCCCAGTCCCACCACCACCACTTTGAGACTCTCACAAGTGAGTAGTTGCACTTTATAAAAACTGATGGATTGATTTACTTGAAAAAACAGAGGTTACTGGGACGTTATAGTTAGGCTCACTTTTTAAATCACAGAAATTCACCAGTTATAGTTAGAGTTATCTCAAGTAACTATAACTTGTACCCTAAGGTAACTATAACTCACGCCCATGCCATGCACTGCTAATTACCCCACAAATTATGGCACTCATGACATCTTTGATGACATTACTGATAATATCAATTTAATAATTAACTATAACAGGTGCATTTCTATGGTTTCGTATGTTTAAAATTCAAGCCTAACTATAACGTCCCTGTAACCTTTATATATATATATATATGGCCATCCCACGGTAAATTGGAGGGACTGACTGCCACTATGGCCTGACGATCCCAAGGAGGTTGAGCCTTCAGGTCAAAATTTCCAGTCGGTAGAGGCAATGCAAGCTCCACAGTTCCAGTTTCTCCTGCCTTTAAATATAACATCGAAACCACAAGTATACGTGCCGGGAGCCCAGCTGATTTAGGGTTGTGCTTCTGGTCTAAACATCTCTAAATAATCTCTTTACTGCTAACTTTTCTTCTCTATTTGGCTTTGTGTTCCTTCCTGTAATCGCACAAAAACCTACGTTGGGTCCAAATGTATTGCCTTTAATTTATATACTAGGGCAGTGGTTCCCAACCTGTGGTCTTGGACCCCTGGGGGTCCGCGAAGCCTCCTCTGGGGGTCCGCGACTGCTTAGAAAATTAAATAATATTAAAAGATTAAGGGGGTCATTCTGACCTCGGCGGTAAAAGCCGCTTACCGCCGGTCAGAAGGCCGCCACAATACCGCCGCGGCTGCGGTCAGCCGCCACGGACATTCTGACCCACAACTGCAAAACCTCCAAAAATCCGCCCTCCACTGCAGTCCGCCACATCAGCGGCCAGCGGTAAACTGGAGAAGACCAAACCTCCACCGCCACGCCAACAGAAATACGCCCATCCCATTATGACCCGCAAATCCACGCGGCGGTCATTCAACCGCGGTATTCCATTGGCGGTACACACCGCCGCGGTCAAAATACACACACCTTTACAAAACACTACCACATTGGACAATTTGAAAGGCACACACCTGAAACACATACACACACCACTCCCACACATCCAATACCATATAAAACACACACCCACATCACCCACAAACCCCTACCAACAAAAAACAGAGACGAAGGAGAGAGAGACACATCAGAGAATAGAGAGCCAGACACACAGAGGCACACCACAACATCACACACACCACATAGAAGCACAAAGCACCACACACCAACACACACATCATCACATACACCACCCCACACCTCATACACACCACCCCATGGCACCACAAAGGCACCCACGCTTTTCGGACCAAGAACTCCGGGTCATGGTGGAGGAAATCATAAGAGTGGAACCCCAGCTCTTCGGCTCACAGGTTCAGCACACCACCATAGCAAGGAAGGCGGAGCTCTGGCAGCGGATCGTGGACAGGGTCAACGCAGTGGGACAGCATCCCAGAAATAGGGACGACATCCGCAAACGATGGAACGACCTACGGGGGAAGGTGCGATCGATGGTCTCGCAACACAACATCGCAGTGCAGAAGACTGGCGGGGGACCCCCACCCACTCCACCCGAATTCACAGCATGGGAGCAAGAGGTACTAAACATCCTGCATCCTGATGGCCTCGCTGGAGTACACGGAGGAATGGACTCTGGTAAGTACAAGCCCAACCACTTCACCCCCCCCAGCATGCTAACCCCCACCCTCACCCCCAAACCCCCAGCACACAACCTCCCTGAGAATGTCTCTCCAGCACAACCCACCCAACACCAACCCCTGCATGCCATCCCCAAACTATGGACACCCATCACCTAAGCATGACCACTGCACATACCCATCCACCCCCCCACAAAACACCCTCACAACACCTCCCCCAAGGGAATGCCAGCACTGGGGGACAAGGGCACCCATAAAACGCAAGCTAATGCACACACAGAAACAATAACCATACCCTCTTACCCCATGCAGGACCCGAACGACAACACACCGGTCAGGAGGGACCAGAAATGTCCATCCCACCCACGGAACAGGCCCCTAGTGATGACAGCAGCTCTGTCGACCTGGACCCTGATGACCAGCCCGGACCATCGGGGACCTCTGGGCAGTCGGTTCCCCTCACCCAGACACAGGCCACTGCAGACCCAACCCCCTCTGGGAACAACAGCACAGCTCCCACCCAGCGGGCCCATGCCTCTGTCTCTAGGACAGGTCAAGCAGCAGTGTGTCTACCACTACAGGGCACCCAGGGTAACCCACCAACCCAACAACAACAGGGACCTGGGGGCAGTGGGAGTGGGCACACCGTCCAGGGGACAGAGGCCCAGGGAAACAGGGCAACTCGGAGGGCTGCTGTGCGACAGAGGGGGGGAGGAGAGGCCCAGGGAACCCACTCTCCAAGAGGCCCTCACCACCATCATGGCAGCCTACCACCACTCACAAGAGACGATGGCAACGGTACTGGCCAGGTTCCAGGAGATCCAGGCACAGCAGGAGCAACGCTACATGGGGTTCAGTGACCAACTCACCAACATCTCAACCGCTATGGGGAGCATAGTCCAGGCCCTGAACCGTATAGAGGACACGTTTCGGGACCATGTGGCATCACACAGGGCCCCTGTCACTAGCCAGGAACAGGAACAGCCTACCACCTCCGCCGGCGCTAGTGGACAGGAGGCCCCACCCCAACGACAGCCCACCAGAACCCCACCTCCTGCTGAACAACAACCACCCCGCAAAAGGAGCCTGAGATCCAAAAAACCGACAGAGTAGGATGTCAAGACCCCCGCCAGCATCACATACCCCCTGAAGTCCTCCCACTGTTCAACATTGCCACCCTGTCAAACCTTGAACTGCCCCTGCTCCATCCTGCCACAGGCATATGGACAATGCACCTGTGAGACTGAGAACTGGACTCTGCCATGGACATTACTCCACCCCCACCCATCACTGTTTCACTGTCATGTACCAATATCTATGCACTAATAATAAATCACACATTGCACTGAAATCAATCAGGACTCAGCCTGTCTTATTTACAAATGTATGACACATTACATATCAATTACGTATTTTTAACATTGTGAATTACACATACCGAGGTAACTTAGCATTAGTCCATGGGCCAACCAAGCCGAGGTCACGCAGTGGCTCATACAGCACAGAAAAGGGAAGGGAAAATCAAACATCATGTTTATAGTTCTGGGGGGAAATCGACAAAGTTGAGATGCAGGAGGCTTTCAGGAAATGTAAAATGGCATGGGTGATTATTACCTGTGTGCTACTGAAAATACTGTTCGATTACTCTGTCCCTGTTGTCTGTGTCGTCCTCTGAGTCTTCCTCCTCTTCACTCTCCGCAGGCTCCACAGCTGCTTCAACACCACCATCTGCACCATCCTCCTGCAGGAAAGGAACCTGACGTCGCAATGCCAGATTGTGAAGCATACAGCAGGCCACGATGATATGGCACACCTTCTTTGGTGAGTACATCAGGGATCCCCCTGTCATATGCAGGCACCTAAACCTGGCCTTCAGGAGGCCAAAGGTCCTTTCGATGATCCTCCTAGTTCGCCCATGGGCCTCATTGTACCGTTCCTCTGCCCTGGTCCGGGGATTCCTCACTGGGGTCAGTAGCCAAGGCAGGTTGGGGTAACCAGAGTCACCAATTAGCCACACACGTTGTCTCTGTAGCTGCTCCATCACATAGGGGATGCTGCTATTTCGCATAACATACGCGTCATGCACTGACCCTGGGAACTTGGCATTTACATGGGAGATGTACTGGTCAGCCAAACAGACCACCTGGACATTCATCGAATGATAACTTTTTCTGTTTCTGTACACCTGCTCATCGTCTTTTGGGGGTACCAAAGCCACATGGGTCCCATCAATGGCACCAATGATGTTGGGGATATGTCCAAGGGCATAGAAATCACCCTTCACTGTAGGCAAGTCACCCTCCTCTGGGAAAATGATGTAGCTCCGCATGAGTTTCATCAGGGCAGACAACACTCTGCTCAAAATCTTTGAAAACATAGGCATTCCAGATGACATGGCCACTGTTGTCTGGAATGACCCACTTGCCAAAAAATGGAGGACTGACAAGACCTGCACCAGAGGGGGAATCCCTGTGGGTTGGCGGATGGGGGACATCAGGGCTGGCTCCAGCTGGGCACACAGTTCATGGATAGTGGCACGGTCAAGCCTGTATCGAAGTATTATATGGCGTTCTTCCATTGTCGACAGGTCCACCAGCGGTCGGTACACGCGAGGATTCCTCCTTCTCATCGCAAGTCCCAGCGGACGGTGCCTAGGAAGGACAACATGGAGCACAGAGTCAGGCAAACCACAGGTACGTACAGACAGCTTGCACAGTTAAAGAATGGCAATGGGTTGAAAGGCGTGTATGTGTGGCAATGCAAGGCCTAGGCCTGTGTGTCGCAGTCAAAATTAAGCCATGTAGGCCCTTGAAATGGCGGCTGCCTGACCTGTGAAGTGGGACAATGGGATGTGAGGTCAATGCGCTGGCGGGGCACACCGTGGCGGTAGGCGGGCGAAGACCGCAGCGCAAAGTTAACATTGAACCCTATGGGTTTCAGGAGCCAATGACGATGTGCACCGGCGGTCGCGGTACGCACCGCCGCGGTACGCACCGCCGCGGGCGTGACCGCCATTTCCTAGCTGATTGATCACTCGAGACCTGATCATCCACAGGAGAGGACCTATACTGCAAGTGCTGCTGTGACCTCGGTCTGGAAGTGACAATGGCTGCTGCGACTGGGGAAAAGGCCCCTGCCTTCACGTCTGAAGAGTTGGAGAAGCTCGTGGATGGGGTCCTCCCCCAGTATGCGCTACTCTACGGTCCTCCAGACCAACAAGTGAGTACACCGGGTGCACATGGAATGGGCTATGCCTGTGTGGATTGGGGTGGATGTAAATTGGTGGGGTGGGGGGCGAATGAGGAGTGCAACGCACAACAGATGAGAGCATGTGCCATATGGCAAAGTTGGTGGGGGGGGGCAATCACATCTAACATGCAGGGCATTGATGATTTCCTCCTTTCCACCCTGTACATGTCAAATAGGTCAGCGCCCATCAGAAGATCGAGATTTGGCGTGCCATCGCCAAGGAAGTCCGGAACTTGGGGGTCCACAACAGACGGGGCACCCACTGCCGCAAGAGGTGGGAGGACATCCGCCGCGGAACAAGGAAGACCGCAGAAACACTGCTGGGGATGGCCTCCCAACCTAGGAGGGGTGCCAGTCGCACCATGACCCCCCTGATATCCCGGATCCTGGCGGTGGCCTACCCTGAATTGGATGGGCGCTTTAAGACATCACAGCAGACACAAGGGGGTGAGTATCAGCACATTCTCATATCTTTCTGCGCAGTGGAGGCGTCTGGGTGGGGGAGGAGGGCTGTGGGTGACATTAGGCCAGGGCGCTTTCTGTAGTGTAGTCCTCTCCCTTAGGCATGGCCCTGTGCCCCCGGCCCCCACCTCTGTAGGGTGACAGGTACAGCCATTGATGGTCCAGCATCACCCATGTGCGCGTTTGACGTCTCTTGGCCTGTTGTCCTAGTCAGTAGTACTGAGTAGTGTACCCCGAATGCGCGGATTAGTGCATGAGGCTCCTGTGTCTGTCCTCTCCGCCAACGGTGTTGACATTGCATGCACTCAACCTGGTCTTCTTTTTTCTCCCCCCACCCTTTCTCTTCATCTTCTTGAGCATGTGTGCATTAGCATCATCAGGCGGAGGAGATTTGGCATCGGAGCACGAGGGAGCTGCAGGACACAAGGCCCCGGTGGGCCCAGGAACAGACACAGAGGGCACCAGTGATCCGGAGGGCGAGGGGAGCACCACAACGGGGACCGGTGGTGAGACCAGCGACTCAGACACGTCCTCGGATGGGTGCTCCCTAGCGGTGGCGGAAACATCCGGGACCCCCGCCTCTACAGGTACAGCCGCCACCCAGCGCACCAGCCCCGCCCTCCCAGCAGCCCCTCAGCCTACGCTCCGTGCCCGCTCGCCCAGGAAGGCGCGCGTCTCCTTCACCCCAGGCACCTCAGGCCTTGCCCCTGTTGCCCCTGCTGCCCTCAGTGCGGAGCTCATTGACCTGGTGAGGACGCTCATTGTTGGGCAGACTACCCTTTTGAATGCCATCCAGGGTGTGCAAAGGGAGGTGCAACAGAGCAATGCGTACCTGGAGGGCATTCATTCGGGTCCGGCTGCCCATCAACGAGCGTTCACTGCTCTGGCCTCAGCACTGACGGCAGCCATTGTCCCTGTTTCCAGCCTCCCTCTTCTGACTGCCTCCAGCTTGTCTCTGTCTCCTGTTCCTCAGCCTATCCCATCCACACCATCAGACCAGCCTGCACACACCTCAACACCCAAGAGCAGCTCATCCAGACACAAGCACCACAGATCCCACAAACACTCACCCAAGCAACACACAGATGCAGACATTCCAGCAGTCACAACCACCTCTGTGTCCCCCTCCTCCTCGTCTCCCTCCTCCCTCCCTGTGACGTCTACACTCACACCTGCATGCACCCCAACATCAGCCAGTGCTTCCATCACCACCTCACCCTCCAGTACAGTCCACACTCGTGCAGTCACCACCCCCACTGCCATTTACACGTCCCCTGTGTCCTCTCCCACTGTGTCTGTCACCCCCTCTTCCAAGACACACAAACGCAGGCAGCCACCCACCCAACAGCCATCCACCTCACGTCAGCCTACAGCACCAGCACCTTCACCCAATGACAGCACACCTGACTCTCCTACAACCACATCCTCTTCCTCCACTCCCATCACCACTACTCCCACCCTTTACCTTGGACCTAAAAAACTTTTCCTGGCTAATCTTAACCTCTTTCCCTCCGATGACCTACCCCCTCCATCTGCAAAGAGTCCCAAGAGCACCGCAGCCACCACCAGCCCAGCTTCGAGTGTCACTCTTGTGCATGGGTTCTGGAGTCCACCCTTTGCCGGCAGTGACACATCGATCGGCAGCAAGGACACGTCCAGCCCCTTCCCCCCGGCAAGAGGACCCGCAAAAACAAGGGCCGCCGTGCGAGGACTGACAGGGCTGCCCCCAAGGAGCAATGTGCGCCCACTTCACCAGCCACACCATCTAGGGGAGGCAAGGGCCCGAGAGCCCCATCAAAGGAGCGGAAGGGCAGCAGGAGCGCGGAGAAGGTGGACCCCACATGTCACATCCCAGCTGGGAAGGAGGACACTAAAGAGGCCAGGAGTCCGTCCCCGAAGGGTCCAGAAACGTCACGGTCCGAGGGCGACTGAGCAGGGAGTGCAGCACAGGTCTGGCTCCCTTGACCTGCTGGATGAGCACCGCTGAAGAGGGCCCGCGGTGCAGAAGAGCACCGCTGAACAGGGCCCGCCGTGCAGAAGAGCACCACTGAAGAGGGCCCCGCCGTAAAGATAGGCACCGCTGAACAGGGCCCGCCGTGCAGAAGAGCACCGCTGAACAGGGCCCGCCGTGCAGAAGAGCACCGCTGAAGAGGGCCCCGCCGTGAAGATAGGCACCGCTCCGCTGGGCCCTTCATCTCAAGCACCGCTCCGCTGGGCCCTTCTTCTCAAGCACCGCTCCGCTGGGCACCGCCGTCTCAAGCACCGCTCCGCTGGGCCCTTCTTCTCAAGCACCGCTCCGCTGGGCCCTTCATCTCAAGCACCGCTCCGCTGGGCCCTTCTCCTCAAGCACCGCTCCGCTGGGCCCCGCCGTCTCAAGCACCGCTCTGCTGGGCACCGCCGTCTCAAGCACCGCTCCGCTGGGCCCTTCATCTCAAGCACCGCTCCGCTGGGCCCTTCTTCTCAAGCACCGCTCCGCTGGGCACCGCCGTCTCAAGCACCGCTCCGCTGGGCCCTTCTTCTCAAGCACCGCTCCGCTGGGCCCTTCATCTCAAGCACCGCTCCGCTGGGCCCTTCATCTCAAGCACCGCTCCGCTGGGCCCTTCATCTCAAGCACCGCTCCGCTGGGCACCGCCGTCTCAAGCACCGCTCCGCTGGGCCCTTCATCTCAAGCACCGCTCCGCTGGGCCCTTCTTCTCAAGCACCGCTCCGCTGGGCACCGCCGTCTCAAGCACCGCTCCGCTGGGCCCTTCTTCTCAAGCACCGCTCCGCTGGGCCCTTCATCTCAAGCACCGCTCCGCTGAGCCCTTCTTCTCAAGCACCGCTCCGCTGGGCACCGCCGTCTCAAGCACAGCTCCACTGGGCCCTTCTTCTCAAGCACCGCTCCGCTGGGCCCTTCATCTCAAGCACCGCTCCGCTGGGCCCTTCTTCTCAAGCACCGCTCCGCTGGGCACCGCCGTCTCAAGCACCGCTCCGCTGGGCCCTTCATCTCAAGCACCGCTCCGCTGGGCCCTTCTTCTCAAGCACCGCTCCGCTGGGCACCGCCGTCTCAAGCACCGCTCCGCTGGGTCCTTCTTCTCAAGCACCGCTCCGCTGGGCACCGCCGTCTCAAGCACCGCTCCGCTGGGCCCTTCATCTCAAGCACCGCTCCGCTGGGCCCTTCTTCTCAAGCACCGCTCCGCTGGGCACCGCCGTCTCAAGCACCGCTCCGCTGGGCCCTTCTTCTCAAGCACCGCTCCGCTGGGCCCTTCATCTCAAGCACCGCTCCGCTGGGCACCGCCGTCTCAAGCACTGCTCCGCTGGGCCCTTCATCTCAAGCACCGCTCCGCTGGGCACTGCCGTCTCAAGCACCGCTCCGCTGGGCCCTTCATCTCAAGCACCGCTCCGCTGGGCCCTTCATCTCAAGCACCGCTCCGCTGGGCACCGCCGTCTCAAGCACCGCTCCGCTGGGCCCTTCTTCTCAAGCACCGCTACGCTGGGCCCTTCTTCTCAAGCCCCGCTCCGCTGGGCCCTTCATCTCAAGCACCGCTCCGCTGGGCACCGCCGTCTCAAGCACTGTTTATGGTTCACTGTGCCCACCATGCCTCCTCCTTGACCAGTGGAGACTGTCATCCACCTGATGGACTGTGGCTTTGCACTCCCCAGGATGGTCCAGTGGGCAGCCCACCCACTGTAGAGACATTGAGAGACTGTGGCTTTGCACTCCCCAGGATGGTCCAGTGGGCAGCCCACCCACTGCAGAGACATTGAGAGACTGTGGCTTTGCACTCCCCAGGATGGTCCAGTGGGCAGCCCACCCACTGTAGAGACATTGAGAGACTGTGGCTTTGCACTCCCCAGGATGGTCCAGTGGGCAGCCCACCCACTGTAGAGACATTGAGAGACTGTGGCTTTGCACTCCCCAGGATGGTCCAGTGGGCAGCCCACCCACTGTAGATACATTGAGAGACTGTGGCTTTGCACTCCCCAGGATGGTCCAGTGGGCATGGTGGCTCCTCGTGGATCTGGCGTCGTAGACTCATGTGGCTGTGGTGCCCCCCCCTTCCCTTCCCCCTGAGGTGCCTGTAGTTTTTACATCTGATGCCCCTGCAGTGTTCTCTCCAAAGGACTCAGGTCTCCTGTGTGGGCTTTGCCCTTGTTTCTCAGAACTTTGGCCCACGGACATGATGAATTCGTAGGATGTGCAGGACTTGTTACTTCAGTTATACACTGATGTGTATATCATTTGTTTGCTTGTAAATATCTTTCATGGTTGTACGATAATTTTCAGGAGCTTTTTTGTACGTAAATATTTATTCCAAATTTGATTATGTCATAGCATTTTTCAGGGGTGTTTGGGTGGTGTCACTGTGACTTTTTGCTCTGCATTGGTGTGTACATAGTTGGGGGTGGGGGGGGTCGCATATGTGTGGGGCCGTAACCTTTCGTCCTCCCCCTCCCGTGTGTCATAGGTGCAGTACTCACCGTTGTCGTCTGCGCCGGACTTCGTACTCGTGGTAGATGAGAAGGTAGACGAGAGCAGGTAGGATGTTTAATTCGGGTTCCATGCTGTCCTCCTTCCTCCTGGAGTGCGTAGTGGTGTGCGTTTTCCCGTTCGTAGTCTGTTTCCGCCGTGTTTTTATCGGCGGTGCTCCCGCCCCGGAAAAGGTGGCGGATTGGTGAGTTGTGATAGTGTGGGCGGTACATTGTCTGCCGCCTGCCTGTTGGCGGTGACCGCCGCGCTGTTTGTTTGTACCGCCGTGGCGGTCGGAGTGTTAAAGTGGCGGGCTGTGTTGGCGGTTCCCGCCAGGGTCAGAATTCCATTTTTTTGACCGCCAGCCTGTTGGCGGGGTGGCCGCCGCTTTATCACCAACCGCCAGGGTTAGAATCACCCCCTAAGTCCCAGCAGTCAGTGGAGGGGGTCCTCGGATTCTAATAATGATTCAATGGGGGTCCTTGGGTTACAGGAATGATAAAGTGGGGGTCCACAGAAGTCAAAAGGTTGGGAACCACTGGAATAGGGGATACAATTTTGATAGGAAAGTGGTCTGTGAATTGTATTTCAGTTTGGATGAAATATAATTTATTATGCTAACTATAATTCTCACTGTTGTGAATGAATAAGGAAACTTGTTAATTTTTCTTACAGAAAGGTTAATTTGTACGAATGTTCACCAGTACAAATGTTATCCTATTTTGGGTAATGCTATCAACCTTTTCGAAATGAAAGAACTGTGAAAACAAGATACGCAGGTATCTTCATGAATAAACATAAGCAATTTTCTTTCTGGATACATTTCTATCGCCATATGTAAACATTTGATTATGATTTTTATCCATTTGTTTTTTAATCTTTCTAAAGTACTACTTTACGTGTCTGGCAAAAACAGATTAAAAAACGACGAAACAATCGCGTTTTGTTTTTGTTACTAAAAAGAAGGTGCTTCCAGGTGTAATATTTGCTTGCCTAGAAGGAACTGATCTCTTTAAGAGCACTGTCGTTAGGATTCAGAGGCTGAAATTACCTCCGCTGCTTATAATGTCGTGCAATGCAGACAAGTGTAAAATTAGTTCCAGGCTGTGCATTCTAATCACAGCCCACTGGAGCTGTGTGTGTTCGAGCGCACTAAAAATAAAAAAGAGAACCAATAGTCTGAGGAAAGTAAAGATGTTTTATCAACTAGGCTCTGAGACTGCCTTTCTATGTATCAGAAATCCAACACAGGTGTGTTTATTGATACACAGATGTTCTTCCTGCCAGCATGTCCAGATCAAGTCTCATACATGCTTCAGGAAGATCATTTTCGAATCTAATTAGTGCCTGTGGGTACTACGTCAGTGTAGGTTGCTACCACAGGCATTGTTTGTGAAGGATTTTAATTAAATTACTTGGGAATTATAACTTGTTAAAAGTTGGTTAATTTTGGTCAAAACGCATCACCTGTACTGTTCTTGTTGGTCTACTAAAGTAACCGGAGTTATGCAACTGTCTGATGCTGCTGGGACTGATGTGGCACTGGTACTGTTGATTTAGATCCTTTTGTTGTTTTTATTCTGCTGTCAATTTCATCTACTCCAAAACCGATAAATAAAAATAAAGCTCCTCCTTTTAAAATACAATGAATGCAGGGCTGAACCTGGATGCAAAAACAGAAGTGGCTTTTCTCTTTCTCTCAATCATGCTGTCTCTCATTCTCTTTCTCTCTCTTATCCCTCTTCTTTCTGTGTGTCTCTATCCCTCTCGTGGTGTGTCATGTGTATCTGCTTCAAAAAGTCTCGGGAAGCTGGAGAGAGTGACAGAAGTGGCAGATGTTGACCTTCTTAAATGGATCTCCATTGGCTCCAAACCCCCAGAGAAATACCCAGTGGGCCTGATCTGCTTGGCCTTGAACATATCATTTATAGGAAAACCAAGCTACTGCTGTTGGTCCCTTACCTAAATTTCAAAACAAATAAAATATTAGTTTCAGAAAACAAAGAAAGGAAGATTACACAGTGACTAGCAAAGTGAGAAAATAGATGCTAAGATTTCTATCGGATGGGTCCAAAAGACATGAGGGTGACCAGGGACTATCTAGTATATGCTGCGGCTCCATTGAAAATGCAGAGGCTGGGTATTCCCAAGAATATAGGATAGGAAATTAACTACATGGAGGAAGGTGGGCACAATGAGGGTGGTCCATATCTTAAATTCATAGTTAATGTAACGTTATTTAAATACCACCAATCACACTAAAAAAACCTCAAAAACACATCAAGAATAAGGTTAAATTGACAGTGAAGCAGACAAACTCAATCTTCATTGGATCCAAAATGCTTTGCAGCTAATCAATCTTTATGTTATTGAATTCTTGGCATCTAGCCATTTGTCTTAAAGACCTATTCTCTCAAGGAACAGCTATGTAGGGGGTAGCTGTTCAGAGTATTGCTGCGCTAGTCATTCAAACGGGTTTCCTAAAAAACTTGCAGAATGTAGAAAGTAGATGCATGCAAAATGTCCCCGTGGATTATAATTTCGGTGGGACATGTTCCAGGCAGTTTAAGCAAAGTTCTCAGGGTGCCACATTACAAATGAGTTCTCCTTGCTTCTTTCGCCACCATCCCTGCAAGTAAGAGGACTTTCACTTCACTTTCGCAGGGTCAGGTGTTGATACTTATGTCCTACCTGAACAACAAACTACTGATAAAAGTTAAACAATGTTGGTAATTCAGATTCACTCACTAAGAGACTCAGGAAAACACAATCAGAGGTACAATCAAGAGAACTAACACAATGGATGAGACCTTCATTGCTATCTTTCAGACTAAACATTGCTTGCTTGAATCTATTACAAACTGCTTCAAACCACATGTACGGCTCTCGAAGATATTATAACTAGTAAAGGAAGAGCCTCCATAAATTAAAGCCAAAACAAGACCAGGAACGTTTGAGTAGATCTTGCCACCATTTCAAGGATACCCATCTGCACATCTGTCAGTATTTTTGAGAGAAAGCATCCAATCCTCCATAATTATCAATGTGGGTGTTTTAAGATCAATACTGTTCTTCATCTACTTGAAAGTAAGTGACTCAAAGATGACCTGACATGCCACACTATTAACGTGCTTTCACATAATAATCAGATGCCCCAAATCTGTGGGCCACTTGATCAAAAAGAACGCTATTTGTAAATGCTCATGTACTTAGGGCAGATTTAGAACTTGGCTGCTGGGCTAGTCCATCACAAACGTGACACATGTCCCATCCACCATATTGCTAGTGGCATACGCTATACTGCATTTGTAACAAGATGACTGGGATATCCATCATGTTAGTTACAGAGTATCTCATCCACAAAGCTCTAATTTAGGCCCTATTTCTTCACGTTTTATTGACAAGAGAACCAATATTTCACAGACCTGCCTGACACCAATATTGCCTAGAAATGTATTAGCTTATTTCAAAATTGCTGTTAAAAATAATACTTTTGGCTAAAATGCCATGTCAAGAATTGAATGGGCACAGAGGTGATATTCAATAGCCATCATCAACGTTATTGTTCATCACTTTTTTCTCAACCAAAATACTTAACTCACTAAGTAATAAGTGCCACAGACCATTTGCTTACAGTCGTCGTTCAGCAATGGGCAAAGTTGTGGTCACATCCTCCCCTAGCTTCCTTTCAGAACCTTGGTGCAACACAATGTTTTCTGCTATCTCCTCCTTTGGTGCTTGAAAATATATTTTTTAACATAAAAAGTTATGTCACCAAGTAACTGCTGCCAATAGGCCCAGCTCACATCAAGATTTAAGGTGTAATTAATCGTGAAGGTCAGATCTGCACAACGTCCAAGCACCATGAAGCTTCCTTGTGAATCTTATCTGTATAGCAGGTCTAAGGCTGATAATGAAAGTGTGTCTGTGTTTATGTCAGTGTTTGCGTGTGAGAGACAGAGCCTAATGCCTACAACACACCCCAGAAGAATCAGTGGAGACAAAGGATGAATAACAGCAGGAGACAGGTAAAAAAGAAAACAGTTGAATGCATAGGGGCGGCTATGGATATTCTTCATGGATATATTTGAGTGTGTATATGTGTGTGGGACAGTGTGGGGGTGCGCATTATAGTTACCTTAGGCCACGAGTTTTAGTTACTTGAGATAACTCTAACAGGTGAATTTCTATGGTTATGAACGTTTAAAATCTGAGCCTTACAATAACGCCATTGTAACCTTTGTTTTTTAAGTGAATATCTATGTTTTTTTAACATATAGTAATTTTTATTACTATACGTACATCAAACCACTGCCGTTGTCAGCGCCCACCAAGCAAAACAAACAGCTATGTCCCAGAGGTGGGCACCCCGTGTTATGGCAAAAGTAAGCATGGGGTGGTGGTCCCCAGGGCCATCATTGGATCCTCGAGGAAGGCCACAAGGCCCCCCTCCAATGAGCATTGCCCCAGGAGGTGGTATTCCCAGGGCTTGGTGGTCAGAAATCAACCCCCTTCTCTCTTTTATTGTAGTCCCGGGGAAGTGGTGGTCCCTGGGGCTGCGGGATGAAGTGCAGTCCCCTGCACTGTATTTATTTAAATCCCCAGGGAGGTTGTGGTCCTCGAGGCTGCAGGGGGTCTACTTTAGCCCTAGGGAGGTGGTGGTTTCCAGGGCTGTGGCAGGCCAAGCGCCCACGCAACAATTTTGATTGAAGCCCGTGGGAGGTGGTGGTCCCCAGGGCTGTGGAAAGTCAAAGAAGGGGCTCGTGCACCCCCCCTAACTTTCTTCTTATGCCCCCAGGACTTGGCCCACCTGGGGGCTTCACAGAAAGGGCAGAAAGCCACACTTTTTTAAAAACATGTCGGGAAAATCTGCGGATTCGGATCTGCATTTTTTTTACATAAAAAAATAATGCTTTTAAGTTCTGGTGGGGTTCCTCTGGGACCCCAACACCAGAGCTAAGGGGTCAGGGTGTCCCTACCCCGGCCCCCTTTTTAATTTTGTTCCTCTGTTTCTCTAGGACCCAGCTGAAGCAGAGACCCAAGATGGCTGCCAACACTTCCTTTTAGAAGTGTTGGCAGCCAATCACATATCTGCAAGGGGACGGTCAGATCCGCAAAGGATCAGTGTCCCTATATATCTATATTTTTTTACCTTAAATTACTCCAAAACTACTGAACAGATTTACACGAACCACAAAAAACATAATCTGTCGAACAGCATCTACTTTCCTGCATAATTTGGTGTAATTCAGTTCAGCAGTTTGGGGTGTAGGCATGTCTAAATACCCTATAGAAAAATGAATGGGGAAAGACGCCTTTTGAGACCCCTGTTTTTCTTGGTACCAGCTTGATAGATCACCCCAAAACTTCCAAGACAGCAGTTGAAATGACCAAAGGAAACATTTTGAAAATTTGGTGAAGAATCATCAAGTGGCACCAAAGTTATGAGCAAAACAAAAATCACTCAGTCTATGGAAAATAAGTCCTAGCTATAATTACCTAGTGGCGACTGCCACTAGGTAATGTATATATCTATATATGTACATATTTATATGTGTGTGTGTATATATATATATATATATATATATATATATATACAGACATATATATGTATATATATATGTCTGTACATATATATTACCTACTGGTGGTCTAGTTAGGTCCATGTGTCCACAGAAAAAAAACATTTTTTGTCTTGCCTAGATCTTTGGCAAGGTTTGAGGAATCGTCAAAATTTTATTTTTTAAAGAGCAATGGTTATTCTTGCTGCACACCAAATGGTTTGGGATTATCCGTCAAGTAGGGACCGAGAAAAAGAGTGGGTAAAAAATGTGTTTCCCATGTTAATTCCCATAAGAGTTTTGAACATGACTACAGCCCAAACTGCTGGACGGAATTACACCTAATTTGGCAGAAAGCTAGTTTTCGGTACGCAGATTGTGATTTGGGGTTATTTGGTGTAAATCCATTCAGTAGTTTTTGAGATATTAAAGGAAAATAAATTTGTATGTCTGCAGTTGCAATGACATCATGATTAATAACAAGCTTGTGCAGGGAAGTGCAGAGCATTTTAGTCAGGAAGTGTTGGCAGCATTTTAGGACTCCGCTTCATCCGAGTCCCAGAAAAAAAGTAAACAAATAAGACAAGGGGACAGGGTAAAGTCACCCTGGCCTCTTAGCTGTGGTGCTTGGGTCCCAGAGGGACCCCATCAGAGCTAAAAACCAAAAACACAAGTTTTGTGGCGTATTTGTGCTGATATCGCAAATTTGTGGGACAAATAAATTAAGAAAAACAAGTGCAGTGTCCCACAAATGTTTTTAAGAAGCCCCCAGGTGGGCAAGGTCCTGGGGGCATGTAAAAAAAGGAGTGGGTGCATGGGGCTTCCTCCTAGGGCAGTTTTTGCCACAGGGACCGCCACCTCCCCAGGGTTTAATTAAAATTCACTGCTGTGCAGACCGATCCGCAGTCCTGGGGACTGCCACCTCCCAGGGCTAAATTAAATATGATGTATCTGGGGGGCTGCTTGGCCCCCTCCAGCCCTAGGGACCACCACCTCCCTGGGGCAATTGTCACATGCTATGAGGAGGCCACACAGCCCACCCGCAGCCCTGGGGACTGGCACCTATGCAGGGCTAAACTAATTATGATGTGTGTGTGGGGGCTTCATGGCCCCCCTGCAGTCCCGGGCACTGCTACATCCCTGGGGCCATTGTCATATGCTATGCAGGGGGGCTGAGGATCCCCCTGTAGCCCCAGGGATCACCACCTTCCTGGGGCCAATGTGATATGCAACACAGGGTTGCATTGTTCCCCCATGGCCCAAGGGACTATGGTAATTTCCATATTACCATTTTTTTAACTTCAGATATTTAAGGTACATATCGAACGTTGATCTCACTCTACGTACTTGACAAGTGCTTTTTTAAAAATTTGTCTGAAAATATCTAATTCTCAGTATACCATTTATCAAAGCTTGAAAAAGCTCTCTTTCTCTCCCTCTCTCAATTTTATTCTGGTTGGTTATAGGGGCTTGGCTGAATGGGGCTTGGCTGCCTCTTAGCCATCCCCTGTGCACTACCAAAGGTGGTGCACAGTGCTCAGGTGGGTGCTTATAGGGGTTGGCCGCAGGGCCTGGCCACAAACGAGGCCCTGATGCCATCCCCTGACATACACAGCCGAAGGTCGTGTGCATCGTAGGGTTGGGTGGTTATAGGGGCTTGGCCGCAGAGTCTGCATGCAGCCAGGCCCCATAGCCAACCCCGCTGCACATGGCCGAAGCATGTGCGAAGCTCGGGTTTGGGTGATTCTAGGGGTTGGCTGTAGGGTTGGGCCGCAGGCCAGGCCCTGCAGCCAATCCCTGCTACGCATGGCCAAAGGCCGTGTGCTGCATGGGGTTGGGTGGTTATAGGGGTCGGCTGCAGAACCCAGCTGCAGGCCAGGCCCTGTAACCAACCACCACAGCACATGGCCAAAGGCCCTGTGAGAGGGTGGTTGGATTAACATATAGTAATGAAAATTACATTAAATAAACATAAAAATTCACTGAAAAAAACAAAGGTTACAGAGACATTATATATAGGATATTGAATGAAAAGAAACAGAGAAATTCACTTGAAAAACAAGGTTATAAGGACATTATAGTTAGGCTAACATTTTAAACATACAAAACCATAGAAATTAACTTCTGACATGGATGACTGCTGCTCAAGCCCTAACTCGAGTTATGGAGGACAACTCTGACATAGGATCAGAGGCTGAGACTTCAGATACTGAGACAGCATCTGAGGGAAAGGACAATGGAGCAGGCTCTGAAAGTGATTTTTCAGTCAGAGGAGTCCCATCCAACAATTCCTCTTCCAGTGATTCTGAGGGAGGTGATGAGGACAGTCCTGCTGTCCCTTCGCAAGCACAGTCTGTGCAGCGGGACAATAGCGGGTCAGCCCAACTCAGACACCAGGTGCATGTGGCAGCAAGCACAGAGAGAGTGCTCTCTTGAGAGCTCCCCAATTTAGTTCAGCCCCATATTCCACCTCCCAAATCGTGTTGTGGAGACTAGGCCTACCCAGACAAGTGAGGTACCATTTTTATTGGGAGACTTGGGGGAATGCTGGGTGAAGTTTGTGACTCCCCTCAGATTCCAGAACTTTCCATCACCGAAATGTGCAGCAAACGTGTTTTTTTTTAACCACATTTTGAGGTTTGCAAAGGATTCTGGGTGACAGAACCTGGTGTGAGCCCTACAGGTCACCCCATTCTGAATTGCATTAGTGTTTACCGTCCATAAATGTATAGGTTTGGTAGGTTTCCCTAGGTGACAGCTGAGCTAGAGGCGAAAATCCAGAGCTAGGTACTTGGCAAAAACCACAATTTTTCAATGAAAAAATGTGATGTGTCCATGTTGCGTTTTGGGGTGTTACCTGTCGCAGGCACTAGGCCTATCCACACAAGTGAGGTACCATTTTCATCAAGAGACTTGGAGAACACAGAATAGAAGAACAAGTGTTTGTTTCAATTGTCTTTCTCTACATTTTTGCCTTCCAAATGTAAGGCAGTGTGGAAGAAAGACGTCAGTTTCAGAAATGCCCTATAATTCACATGCTAGTATGAGGACCCCAAATTCAGAGATGTGCAAATACATAGATTTCCTTGATACTTATTTTTCACTCTTTATATTTTACCAAATGGATTGTCAAATGAATTGCTGTATACCCGGTATACAATGAAAACGCATTGCTAGATGCAGCTAATTGTTTGGCTCTGGGCAGCTTTGGATCTTGATGAACCCACAAGACCTGTATATCCCCACAGCCAGGAGGGTCCAGCAAACATAATGGTATATTGCTTTAAAAAATCTATCATAGTTGGAAAAAGTTACAGAAGAAAACATAATTAGAAAGGGCTGTTTTTTTAACTCAATTTCAATATTCTTTTATTTCAACTGTTACTTTCTGTGTAATACCCATAGACACTTAAGACACGCCTACCACCCGAACTGCTTGACAGAATTACACCAAATTAGGCAGATAGGTAGCTTTGGAACTGCAGATGAGCCTTGTTTAATTTGGTGCAAATTTGTATAGTTGTTTAGGAGAAATTAAAGGAAATCCAAATAGTTTGGGCGGAGCCTAAGCACACATCTCATGGTGAGACATGATTCGCTGTCAGCACTTTAACCAGAAGTGCTGGTGGCCATATTGGGACCAATATACATGATAGCACCCCATTGAAGTGCATTGTAGTGAATGGCAGGTTTTGAGGGTCACAAAAAGGAGCACATGAAAAGGGTGATAACAAATTGTAGTCATAACATAAATCATTTGTTGATGGTACCATTATAATTTTAGGAATTGTGGAGTGTTCTAAGGTGATTATACCCTGCTGGGATTTCATGAATCATGTTTGAGAGAAAATAGTTTTCTCATGATTTTCTATTAGAGGTGATCAAGGGCAACACTGATTGTGGGGTGTTTCACTAGAATAATCCTGACTGTAGAGTAGTTCACAAGGATAACATTAATTGCAGAGTATTGTATTAGGATAACCATGACTGTAGGGTTTTGCACTATAAACATTGAACCTCCAGAGCCACTCTCAGTCCACTCCTGGACATCTAGTCATTACAGAAGAATGACTTCCCTGCTGTCAGTGGACTGCACTGCTACTTGAGGACTGCCTTCCTGCCTATGAAGGATTGTACAGTATTTCACTAGGATAACCCTGATTGCAGGAAATGTCACTAGGATAACTCTCGTTGTAGGGTATTATACTAGAATAAACCTTATTGCAGGGTAGTTCAATAAGAAGGATTTCAGTAGAATAATCCTGGTTGCAGGGTCTTTCAATTATCCTGCCTTTGTGTTCGTTTCAATGAGAATGAACAACCATTGCCTGATTACAAAGTACTGGACAGTTTAACATTTCATATGAATTATCCTTGTTGTCAGACAACAGTAGAATATATGCAGAAAAGAAAAGTATTTTTAACTTGCATGACTAATAGCCTCATTACGAGTTTGGCGGATGGCTTAGACCATCCACCGAAGTTTTGACTGGTGGTTGCCGCCATAGTGGCTACCTCCCTACCTGGCCCATTAAGAGTTTCCTGCTAGCTCAGCGGGCGGAAAGCTCAGTTTCCGCCCACTGGCCTAGCAGGAAACAGCATACAGCATTCTCTCTAGCTCGTAATCGAGCCGGTGGCAATGCTGTAGGATGCAAGGTGCACCAGCACTCTCACACTGTTCACTGTCTGCAGAGCAGACAGTGAACATTGCAAAGGTGCTGGCCAGGGGGACCCCTGCACAGCCCATGCATAGTGCATGGCCTTTGCAGGGCCCCCCTGCACCTGTTCTCTGCCAGCCTTTTCATGGCAGTGCTACTGCCATGAAAAGGCTGGCGGAGAATGAGTTTGTAATTCCCAGGGCAGCCATGCTTGCAGCGCTGCCCTGGGGGATTAGGAGCGCTGCAACCACCAGACTGCAAAGATCCCTAATCCTGGTAGTACTGGCAGTCCCACCGTTGCACGACCACCATGGTCAAAATATGGTACTTGGACTGCCGCATTGGGGGTGGTCTGACCACCATCCACGAGTCTGGCGGTCTACTGACCACCAGACTCGTAATGGCGCCCTACGTGTTTCTCAACTGGTAAAATATCAGTACTCTATATTGTAAGTAAATATTAGCTTGAAACATCAACCTCCATGTAGGCCCATTGGAAATCCATTTGCTGATTAATTGAACAGCAATTTGTGTGATAAATCAGAGACTTAGCAGCAAGTGAATACTTTAAATGATGTGAGGTGTTATTTTTGCACAATAAATAGCACGTTATTCCTCTGTCTGACCTATTCCGTTATATTGGTTCAGTTGTCTGTTTGCTAGAATCAAATATTTACTCCTGTATATTTATGCCTAGCTTTAGAGAAAATGCCTGACTTACTGGAATTCACCAATCTAGGAATATGATAGGGAAGACGGTTCAGTAGGAGTGTCACCAGAGTAGAAGCAGAATTCATCTGGGAATTCCAAGGTATTGAAATGTAAAATCATATCCTTCTCATACATTCATGTAAAGATGTACTTATACATATTTGAAAAGGTACCATCCAAGTTCATTTGCAAAGGCTGACACCAGGTGTTGGGAGTGCCTCAATGGTTCTTAGGAATAAAGACCCTTAAAGGATGTTTGTGCATGATCAAGTTGACTGTGCATCCATTTCCCTACACTATGCAATGCCAGCACATGAGCAATGTATTATAGCACTTGCTACTTTATGCAATCCTTTAGTGAACATGGGATGTTCTTTGGGTGTCTGGATGTGGCTAGCTTGGGTGCAGTCGGTGTGGTTGGCAATCTGAGCTCCACCCAACCACAAGAGGGTGCTTACTATTCAGAACCTTACCTGAAGGAGGAAACTCTCGGAGTTCTGTCTCCTGCATCACAGCCTGTGATCTGTTTTCAGTATCCCAGCATCACTCTGCCTTCAGCACCACAGCAGTGCTTTGTTTTCCTGCATCTGGATCAAGTATAAACGACATCCAGGCAAGAAAACCAGAATCACATTTGGAACTTTCAAAGCTGTAATGCACTAGCGCTTGTATGTAAAAGACTTACTTGATTATCCTGGCCACTCCATGCGTTATGGCCTAACCGCACCTGCAAAAGAGACAAAAAGGGAAAACTCAGTTACAGGTAGCAAGTACAATCTCTAGATCCAACAAACTTGCTAAAATGCTTCAGCTTCTGCAAAGAAACTTTGTTATTAGTGTTTTTTCTGTACACTGGCAGAGTACACTGAGTTTTTGGTACTCTGCGTTCCAAGCAGAGTTTGGCAAAAAGAATTCCACCAGCCGGCGGCAAAGCGGAGTTCACTGGTGTGCCCTTCACCCACCCTTAGTTAGGTTGTAGTCTGGCCAACAAATGACAGCCTCAAAGCCGGTCTGTTGTTGGCTTGCACACTGCTTCCTTAACTACTTTCCAGGAAACCAGGAGGCAGACCTGCAGACAGAGGGGCAGACCTTGGCGGCTGAATACATAGATGAGGGTGCCTGGTTAGCACCTCAGAGTATTGCCTCCTGCCTCAAGAGCCAGTGTCTGAACTGCAGCTAGAGCCGAGTAGTGCACACAGGGCTGTCTCACACTCACGCACAGGGCTGCAGCACACACACACCGGCTGCATGGCTCCAGGAATTATATTGGCTCTGCACACAAGAACTCAACAACCTCCTCGAGTGGCTCTTTCAGAGAGATACAACAGCTGTGTGTTTTTCTCAGCCTGCTTCAGTGGTTCATGACTTTGGGATTACTTTGCAGAAACCTGTGGTGCCCTGGGCTGACAGGTAAGGGAGAGGAGTGCCTGAAGCTATCTATTATTGCGTTCTGAAGTCAGAAGTGGGAATTGGAGAGTGAGATACTACATTAAAAACCTATTCCTCTGGACAAGACTATTGCTCGCATGGGCAGTCCATGAGACTCTTGTGAATGTGCTTACCATCCTTCAAGCGTGAACTGGCTGAAAAGCGCCTTAGCAGTGAGCCAAGTGGGTGACGTGTTAAGGAGCCTTTATCATGCCACACACTGCCTCCTGGTGTCCACCCCCAGATGTCTACCTTGGGACACAACCACTTCCCAGAGCTTCAACTCCACCACCGTGTAGTGGATATGGCCCCTCAGACATCAGAACTACTTCTGCCCAGAAGCAACACCTTGAATCTCAGCAGACTCTTTATATGTTTAAGAGTAGGACAGGGTGGCATAAGCAATTAAGCATTCCACAACATGTGGAATTCTGTGGAATTTCACAGAGTTTTTAGATAACTGCACTGAATTCTTCAAAGTTGAACTCCTCAAGCTCCACCCATCCTTAAAAATAATGCTTGTAATACAGTAATATTTACAGACTTTTGGCATGTTAAGCAATCACGTTAATTGAAAACCTGTGTGCTATCATGCAGTTGTAAAGTAAAATGTGTCCTGCTTGAGAACCCTGAAGTAGGAGTGAGAAAGATTTATGTATAAGGCAGTATCTATGCACTTCTGAAGGAAGAAGTTTTGCAGCAGTTTTTTTCAAATCAAATGAAGAGAACATAGGTGGCTATCATCTGCATTTGAGTCCCATTGATTGGAAGGACTTGTGAGTAAGAGCAAGTCTAATGTATTTCTCATTTATACCGGAACACACCTTTTCAAGAATCATCATCAGAGAGAGTGAGGAAGCCCATTATCCAATAGATCTGGGAAGGGGCCATTCAAAGAAGAGGAAAGGTATCAGTGCAAATTAACAGTAGCTGTAGCAAGGCATACATTGTTTGAAGTAACTCAGAAGTAGTTCATTATACTTTCAGCCAACAGCAGACATAGAACGTCATCCATCTAATCCTCCGCTTCAAATTGGTCCCCGAAGATTTAATTTCGAAGTGACAAAGTCTGCTGGAGATTCTTCATTCTCTCTCTCTAATCCCAACCCCTTTCCCCTGTCGAACTTTTGAGGTTCTCAGAATGGCCACCTTCAGGGGGTGCTGGAGTTTGACAGTGGAATTTGGATATAGCATCTCAGTGACTCATCTTGCCTTTGCGGGATCAGCTGTAATTCAATTTAGTGCAAGTGATTTCCTGACACCAGCTATAAACAATGAACCTCCAGAGCCACTCTCAGACCACTCCTGGACATCTAGTCATTACAGAAGAATGAATTCCCTGCTGTTAGTGGACTGCACTGCTGCTTGAGGACTGCCTTGCTGCCTATGAAGGAAGGCTGGACCTGCTTACCTTCATCCCAGGATCGCCTGAGTGACTCCAACAGTCTTTTGGCTGGCATCCTGTTTGAGTTAGAGGGCCAAACAAGCATCAAAGATCTTACTGCAACTGGACCTGCCTGAACTCTGATGGCCTATGCTGTAGTGAGTTGCCTGATCCCCAAGTGGTGACGCCCAGGGCCTTGCATGGCATCAGTCTGAGCTCCTCCCAAGAAGAAAAGGTAAAATCCTGAAGTTTGAACTGTTAACACCCATCAATGAGCACTTTTGCCCTGAGACTCTGCCCCAGCAGTGACCGCCATCCCAAAGGTCCACTAAAGACCTGCTCTTTGCTTTAATTTCCTATGGGTCTTATTAGTCCCTACCTCCTTCATTTCCAGGAGGGTGTTGCAGTACCAGTGGTTAGCTATGTGTAGTGCTGGACACTGAGTTCACCACCATCAAAGGAGAGTGTATTGCCCTTCCAGTGACACTATTGAATTCAACGACTAGCCCACTTCTGGCAAAAATAAAGTGCTTGATATTGAGGAACTCCATCATGCATGTTTAAGGTCCTATCCCATTCTTTCAGCTTGCACTTAACTTCTGGTCAACCAGATTACAAGTAAGGTTTATGGAAGCTATAGATTAAATAATGATACACCCAAACTATTATGAATTCCATTGTTGCCATCAAAATTATTAACTGAAAGGAAATTAACAATTTATAGTGATTATTAAGTTGTGCATCCTCTTCAATCCTACACTGCAGGGAACAAAAACAGAAAAATTGAGTAAGCAAAAAAAAGCTATTAATTATGAAAATTAGTTTAGAGATATAATTGCAGAGACAAAAGAGTGTGGGGGTCATTACAACCCTGGTGGTCCAAGACCGCCAGGACTGTTCCGGAGGAAGCACCACCAACAGGCTGGCGGTGCTTCACAAGGTATTACACAAGGTTTCCTGCCACAATGGCCCCGGCTGTTGTAATCCGCCAGAGCAGCACTGCTTTCAGCGCTGCCCAGGGGATTACGAGTCCCCCTACCACCAGGAAAAGGCTGGCGGTACGGGGAGTCGCGGGCCCCCGGGGGCCCCTGCACTGCCCATGCCACAGGCATGGGCAGTGCAGGGGTCCCCCTGACAGGGCCCGTGCAGCTTTTCACTGTCTGCTATGCAGACAGTAAAAAGCGCGACGGGTGCAAATGCACCCGTCGCACAGCCGCAACACCGCCGGCTCCATTTGGAGCCGGTTCCTGTGTTGCGGCCGAGATCCCCTCTGGGCCGGGGGGCGGAAACTAGGTTTCCAAGCCCGGCCCAGCGGGGATCTCCAAATGGCCACGGCGGGAGTGCGGCCGCATTGGCGGCTGCCCGCCAAGGTCGTAATGAGGGCCTGTGTCCGATCTTTTCACATTAAATTATCACTAGGGAGAAAACGCCAGTGCATGATGGATAGGGGAGTAGAATATCGGCTATAATCTTTGCATATTGGGCTTCAAAGTTCTCAAACATGACCAAGTAAAGAGTAATGGAAATTCAGTGAGACAAGAAACTGCTTTATGGAGGCATGTGAATGTCACAGACAGTGTCTCTAGCTTACGCTATGCTGTAGTGCAGGTAATGCTGAGAAACATGAAATAAACAGACCTAAACAACTGTCACTCAATTTTCAGTTAGCAGCATTCATACAGAAGTATTTAGTTGGAGCTCCACCAGCCCAAAGTCCATGAGCACAGTAGAACAGTGGTGAGAATTTGAATAATGTGTTATAGGTTTCATGTAATCTAGTACCAACCATTGAAGATGATCAGATCCACAACTGGGATTCTGATGGACAAGGTGCCACAAAACTCTAAATGGTTCCGTTAATACTTTTAATAGGAAGACATGTCACTGAAACAGTCAGATGATGCCTCTTGTTGACAAAGTTTTCCCACATGGTCATATCCAGAAGAGGAATGGTTTGAGTATCTATCTAAAATTGTCTGCAATGTGGGGAGCACATCTGAGAGATTGTGTATGGCTATAGACAATCAAACCTACCTCTCTTTCTGAAAGCAGTGCTAAGGTGGTTTTCTGTCTCCAACCTGTCTCCAAAGGTTACTTCATCATCCTCAATGGAGGTAACATCCTCCAACTCCGGAAAGCCTTCGTAATGTTAAGTCAAATGGACTGCAAGATGATGACAAGCATTGATGTCCCTGCCCTGCTGGAAGGAGACCTCTGCAAATCAACCCTAGTTACCTGGGCAAAACGAGACAATGAAGAATATGCGTATTCACAGGTTTTTTTATACAATGGTGCATCAAAATGTTAAAGTTGAGCTCAGAACAATATCCAATAGTCCTGTACCATATCTGGACCAATTTCAGCAAAGAGTTTTCCAATTTATTGAACCCAGCTCTGAGAAATGTAGATGGACATACTGAATGTTTAGGACAAAGAGACTCTGTTGGCCAAATGGGAGTAAGGGGTTGTGTCATGTATAGGAGTGAAGCAAGAAGCACAGATTGGGCTTAGCTCGGTCCGACTCTAACTGACAGACAGGATGGTGTCAGCACCTAACCCAGTGTTCCTGGTCCTGTTTCAAATAGGTAAGCAAAGTAACAGGGTACTTAAGCATTTCTGGTAGACTGTGGCGTTCATATAATGTTGGTATGTAGGAAAGATTGTTGTCATTTCGTCATGAGACCTTCGATTTACTATATCGCTAAGAACTTGCTGTGATCTGCCTTAATTATTTTGAGTTTCTGAGCTATAGTGGCACCAACCCTTTGGTCTTCCGGGGCCTATCCAGCTCATAAAAATGTCTGAACTTAATATGTGGACAGACAAGAATCAATACTGTCTCATTATCTGGTATAGATATACAAGGCAATGAATAAATATTGCATAGACTGGCCACACACGCCCAGCAGAACTAATAGTGACAGAGTGAAGCGTCATATTTTTATCGACAATACCCCCATGCATTCTGTGTCCCAAAGTGGTCCAGGGATATCTGTCATGAATCATTAAACTCTTTATCTGCAATGACACTTTTAAACCTCACTCTGGGGAAAGTATGTCAAAGGTTAAGCATTTTGCAGAGTTTTGCAAAGCATAGTCATATAATTTTCATTTTGTAGCTATGTTCTTCTACTAAAGGTGACACATAGGGAGAGCATGGTTAGATGCAATTAAACATTGTCCCTCAGATTTGTGGAGAAACAACGAATTCCAAGGTGAGGCTATCATACATGGAACATTTTTTTCACATATATGTTGCTGTCCCCAATTGAAACTCTGAAACGATATAAAAATTCATGTTTAACTTTGTACGCGTGACATTGATATCACATATGTCCCGGCCAGGAAACTCACCTGTCTAAAATAGAAGGTGCAAGAGTGCAAAACAAATGCAGAGGGCAAAAGTATTACACTACATTTCACCTTATGAGAAAAGGACATTGATATAAATCAAATTCAGCAACTCTTTTTTTTGCTAATTTGTTTAAGATTTATCCACAGAGTAGAACTGTAATAAGAACCAGCTTGTTGAATGAAAACCATTAGCAGTGGTTTGTTCATTTGCACCTAATTGTTTTCAGATTTAAACATTTGATAGAGCTCTACAGACCCGCGCTCTCTCCTGCAGACGCCAACAGTGCGAGGGATGAGCTTAATTGTTTCCCAATTCTTCCCATAATTGCTAAATACTAGCACACCCATGACGTGTGGCGTCCGGTAATAAGTGGCTTAATACATGAAATCAAACTGACAAATGGTGTGTGTTACATCCCACTGAGTCTGCATTTCTTTCTCCTACATATGCCCTAATCTAGACTCGACATGGTACTGCACCCTAATCAACTAAAGGACTATCAGCACATGGAGACACCTATCCCTTACACTCTTTGATCATTGCCCCCTACTGATACAGCTGAACTGAAAAAGACATGGGACATGTATCCCTCTGAAAAGGCAGCAGGCTGCCTCCTAGAAAAGGAGGATCAGGGAGCATCCCAATAATACTTTAAAGAAAATTAGGACTCAGCTGGCGGTGCTTTTAGTCGAATCGGAGGCCTTCAAAGTCTTCATTCATGACACAATATTTACGACCATATATGAGGGTAAATGATCCCTTAAGAGGTAGAATACTAAACTAGAGAAAGAGCTGGGAAGCTTCAAAAGTGAAGCTGTTATAGATATTCAAGCAGTGGAGGATCTCTCAGAAATCTGATCTGAATACAGAGTACAGGTAGGACAAGTAAGATTATGTGATTATAAGAGGACATTACCAAATAACTGTGGGAGGGTTAGTTGGGACGCTTTGTGGCATGGCTGGCTGTTGAGAAATGTTGACACACATAACTACACTAAAGACTTAAGAAGGAATAATAATTAACTCACAAATAAAGATAAATTAAATATCAGCTTACTAAACAAATTATTTCACTGTTTGAAGGCAAATCTTTTAACTACATACATAACAGATGACTTAGTTAACTAACTTACAAAAAGGCAGAGAAGCTCAATGCCCTTTTAAAATTAGCTGAACTTTGATAAGTTGTAAAAGAATAAATGAGCTTCTTGTTGAGTTTTATTTAAGTTTGCACTTTGTTATGGCCTACAGTTAACGTCCACATGTGTTGAGGCATACAGGTGAAGTATTCTGCCCATGGCTTCAAGGGCAATGGCAATAACTGAAAGTCACTGTGATCCTTTGGGTTAGACCGGACATCCTTGGTGTAGCATTTCCCCAAACTATTTGCCTTCACTCCTCTTGTTTTGCTGAAATCGTTTTTGATGGCTTTAGGGCTCTACACTTTACAATTGCTAACTAGTGCTAAAGTGTTTGTGCTCTCTCCTTCAAACAGGGTACAACTGTCATAATCCCAACTGGCACATTATTTTCATTGCAATTCCCAAGCAAATGATAATTCAGGTGCTCAGGGCCTGTAAATTAACTGCTACTAGTGGGCATCCAGCACTTGTGTCACTGTATGTGGAGCTGTTTAAAATATGTCTTAGTCCTACTACTGCAGCCTGTTGCGCAGTGTTAACCTACCATTTCAACCTATCAAAATAAACTTTTTGCCAAGCCTAAATCATCTTTTTTATTACATATATGTCACCCCTAAGGTAGAGCAAAGTGCATTATATTACAAAAGTAGGACCTGTAGGTTTAAGCTTTACATGTGTTGGTACTGAAAAACTTCTGCAAGGCCTATCTTTCCCATTGAGTAACATGGGGTTAGTTTATTACATTTACTAGGTGCTAACTATAGATTGTGATTGTGAGCAGTTGGAGATATGGTGTTTACACTCAAATGAAATGTAATTTTAAATCCTCTTTAATGGTAAAGTCAAATGGCCAGTTACAATTCTGAAAATGCCACTTTTAGAAAGTTGCAGTTTCTTGTCCTAACCATCTGTATCTTCTGTCAGCATCCTGAAACAAATAACTCTGAATGCTGTTGTGGGTTTTTGTACTCCCTCCCAGACAGTGAGTCAAAGGGGACTAGGAGTGGGCAGGATGTGCCATCCCACAAGGATGGGTGCGAGCTGAACTATTCCATGCTCCACTTATATTTCAAAGGGCTTTGCTCCAATGCACACAGAGGATACTGACAGTAGTCTTGAGTCACTTCATATTTCTTGGTGCCTTTATAGGGGATGGAAAGAACTTTCCAGAACCAGATGTGTGGGTGGTGTAGGGAATCCCTCCCCTTTCAAAGGCTGGCTCCATGTATAAATATTGGATATCCAGAGATACTCTTTAGTACACTCCTGGATCTGTAGAAGACTTCAAAAGGACTGCCTTTGACCTCCAGAGAACTGCCCAGCTGTTTGAGGCCTGCCTTGTAACTCAGAAGACTGCCCTGCTGCTATCACATAACTGTCCTGCTGTTTGAAGCTAACCTTGCCCCATAGCAGAATGCCCTGCTACCTGAGACCTGCCTTGCTACTTGAACCTAGGATCACCAGAATGACTCCAAGCACTAGTTCACTTGCTTCCAGTGTAAACAACAGGGACATACCCAGCTTCAGAGACCTAGAACCTACCTGCTTGCCGGTTCCTGGTTGGCCCTGATTCCGTGGTAGGTTCCTGCTATGTTATTCTCTGCTGCAGCAAATCTTGTTCAGCCTGCTCTCTCAGCAAATGTATCTGAGCTCATAAAGCGCTCGCTGGCTAGAGCCTGCAACTTTGCCCCAACTGAGATTTTCATCTCCTTGCATGTCCGGAGGTTGTGCTGTTTCCCTCACATTACTTGTTTAAATGGGCATATCAGTGAGAATCTTTGGTACTATGTGATCTGCTAGGTTAACTGTAGTGTGTTTTGATGTAGTGATTTCTGGTTTCTCATTCTTATATTTCAGTATGCATGGGACACCCAAGTATAAGTAGTGTTGCTGTTTGTCAGGTTGACAGATACTACTTGGGGACCTAAACTGGTAAGAACCTACATAAATCTGCTATATGGGAGCGTCTTTGACTATGAGATCACTAAATAGTTTGAGGGCTTAAGACATGCAGTCATTTTTGTTTTTTATTGTCTCTCATGAGATGGTATGTGGTGTTTGTTTTAAAACATGGTGGTTGGTGGTGACCTTCTTCTGCTTTGTTGTTTTAAATGTTCCCTCTTTTACAAGTTTCTTTGGCGTGTGTTTATTTGGATTGTTGGTTTCTCCTGTAGCTTTGGTTTATGGAATGAGAAATGCTTTTTGGACTGAATTTATCGATTGTATATGGTGTATTGTTTTCATATTGTATAAATGTATGTGTAATTGTCTCTAGACAAACAATGATATGTTTGAGTAATTGGGGTCTGGATTGTTTACAATCTATGGAGTGCTTTATGTGTTTGGTTGTAATGTGTATAAAATGCGATGTTTACTGTTGTCTTTATTCACATAGGGAGGGATGTTTCTAATGTGGAAACAATGAAAATCCTCACAATACTTCTATTGTTCCTCTTTGTTTTTTAAATTATATATATATTGACTTTGGCATATGTATTTTGTTATAATCATGATTTTTGTATGTTTGCAGCCCTAGGAAGCCTTTGACAAGGCAACATGTGTTGGCTGCACTTCTGCTTTTGGATGAAGAATGTTAATAAAAATATAAACACAAGAAAAGGATCTACTAGTCCTATTTTTGATAAAGCTTTGATATCTACGCAATTATCTGTTGTCTCTCTTTTCAATGTTTAAATGAGATTTTCATCTTCCAAAAAAGTGACAAAGTCAAGTAGACATCTTTACCATAATATTATCCAGCGCCTCCATGACGATGACCCTGCACCCCAGACCTTGCCAGCTGCCCTGCTCCATTGAACTTTACCTTCTCAGGCACTTTTCTTAATTATTTTCTAAGTCTAAAGGTAAAAAGAGAGCGGGTCACTCCACCTTGTGCGTTTCGCCTGCTCTCTATTTCGTTGGCTTTAGCTTTTGACTTTGCCACGGTCTTACGTGACCGGATGACGCTCTGATGTTTTAGGTGCTCTTTTTCACTGAAGCCATTAAAAATTCATCACTCCAGTTCTATTGATGGATTTAATTTGTTTTGGTGTAATTTTATTTGTTAAAATTGACTGTACTTTCTTAAATTGGTTTGGGATTTTTCTTGTTTGTGTTTTCACTTTTTTACTGTTTGTGTGCTGCATAAATACTCTCCATACTGCCTCTAATTTAAGCCTGACTGTTTTGTGCAAGGCTGCTAGAGGGTTAGGCATGGGTTATTTTAGTGACTTTTGTGGTCACCATGAAAAGGATTGTGGTTGTTGCTTGGGTAGGGTCAACCCCTCAGCCAATATCCCCATTTATTACAATAGTCAATACATCAAGGCATGTGCCAGGGATGCTCTTTGTCTCTCCATTTGTTTGTCTTGGTCATGGATCCAATGGCAGCAATATTTCCTGAAAGGAGCACGAACTGGGGCTTTGGTATGGGGAATTGTAAGCATATGATTTCCATTTAAGCAGGCACTGGTTATACCTGAGTGATGGAGACAAGAACCTAGATTACGATTTAGTTATCCTTGAAGAGTTTAGAGATTTCTCACGCTTAAATGTGAAGAGATAAAATCTTATGCTTACCCACTGAAGTCATTTTTACTTCATACATCATCATTGGGCTTAACCCTCATGTGCAACCTACAATTTTGTCAGCATGAGCTGTATCATTCAGTCCAAACTCTTGATATTATATTTTTTGCTTGAGATTGTTATTCAAGAGAACAGACAAGTTAAACTGTCTAGGGCACAAACCAAACACATGTTTTATTCCTGGTTGCCTGAATAAAAATATATAGTAGGATAGTGAAGGATTGTGATCAGCAATATCAATCAGTCAACATGTTTCAGCTGATCACAAGTTCCCAACCTGGAGCAGAGGCCTTCATGAGGACTACAAGATTCCAGCCTATGGTCCTTTTCCCTACATTCAATCAGGTATATTAGTGGACAGCCAGACAGACACACTTAAAACATGCAATAGATATTTGCTTGTATCTTTTTTGTATCTTTATCACAGGAATTTTCTGCAAATGAGACATAATGTTAACACAGCTATAAAAATGTCACCTATTGTTTGGTGATGAGCTTCTCTCATGCACAACTAAGTGAATCAAAGCAAACAGTGAGGCACGAAACACACAACAATTGGAAGGTAATCACACCACTTGTTTGGTAACCAACCCAACATTTTTAGGAGTTTTATGAGATAGGGAAAGAAAAGGAACATCTCCCCATAGTCATACTCTGTAGGGTTATGGAAAATGTCAGCTCTATGCTTGATTGTTAACTATTAGTGGCCTTTACAACTGACGAGAAGTGTCTCAGTTGAACTTGATATTATAGATCATGAACAAAATGAACCTTGCAGGGTTGTGGGTGACCATGACCAAAAATCCTATGGCAGAACTGACTGAAAGGGAAGGGTAGACTGCAGTGCGAGATCTGAAATTGGTTCCAGGAATCTATGTTTCAGCTGATTTAATATAACACACTAAATCACACATACTTGACAACCAGCCAACACCATTAAATGTTAACTTTGATGCTGGACATATGCACAAAGTGCCATGCTGATGGTACTAGTTGGCTTCACATATTGTAGTTATACCCCTCAAAAGCACCGTATTAGGGCGACGCTCTAGCATTTATGGAAATGTTTATAAGCAGCACAATTCTTTTTATTTATCTACTAGGTTTGATTGTGAGAACCAAAATATATCAAATAATATATATATTTATTGATCTGACCAACAAACAGTTATATTATGGAAGAGTGACTGTGCACCTCAGGTATCACACTAGAAGAGAGAACATTAAAAGTAGGAAGAGACTGAAGGCAGTGCCCTGGCAACAGAGGGCATTAAGAGGACATCATCATGTGATGGAGTGTGACATGTTCCTCTTGAAACTGAGACAACAATATGATCACCTTGAGCAGTACTATAAACCATAAGACATACAGCACATGGGTCAACATGGGAGATCAAATGTGGTACTTTATTCATTAATCAAGCTGTAAATGGAGCTAAAAGAAGTACACTATCTTGAGATAGGAGGTGCATTTAAAGAAGCACGTAACCTAAAATGACAAAGTATTGACCACAGATTATTGCATGTTGGTTATCATAGACGTAAACCAATACTGATGTATGGTATTGACTATTATGTATAAAATTAAAAAGTTGTTGGTTTCATGCAGATAGATGATGCATCATTGCATTATGAAACACAATTACAAACATGACTTTGTACTTGTATTCTGTTAAGCCCCACCTGTTTTACCTTTAATGAAACAAGACATAAATCCTTTGGAATAGTTTTTGCCCCGAGATTATAATTTATGTTAATAAAATATTTGTAGAAAACTACGGGTGAGCATGATGTAATTGAGCTAAAAGCATGGGTGTCTACGGAATAGGCCATAAATGTAATAAAAGGATGGAAAGCAGATGATCCGCTGGGTCCCTTTTGCCTTTCTCAAGTAAGACCACTGTTCTGGGTCACTTGGCTACTATAGAGCTGTAGTACCTAATTCCAGCATAGGCTCAGTATTACACTCCATGCATAAGAAAGAGTCTTTTGATTAGCCCATTACAATGTGGAAGAAAAACAAAAAACAACTGCCATGATTTTAGGTGGGTTTAGGGCAGAAAGCTAGACTGCACCATTCTTGATCTGTCCAGGCTCATCCACGGCAGTCTGAACAATTCTGAAAGACTATGGCATCTACGATTTATTGAAGTTAAAAATGCTTTTAATAGATTTGATGCAGCACATCTATTGGAAAACTTGCCACTTGAATCATTTGACCGAATTGAATAAGGGGTTTACAGCTCATTTTAAGCTACAGTTGAAGCTGGGTAACATTACGTAAATTTCCAGTAAAATAAGTACAAACAGGGGAATAAAGTAGGGGGGCACATGCATGCGCCACTTAATTTTAACAACCAAGTTGCAGATCTTGCAAACAGCATACATAAGAATAGATCATGCGTACCCCAGAACACTTTATTTCAATGTGCTGATAGTACTGTCCTGATTGCCAAGACTGGAGTTGGCTTGTAATATTTTTATAGGGCATGCAATGGTATTGTAAGCAACACGCAGTGGTGGTAAGTGCAACCCAATTCAATGGATTGACAATCTTTTTTCCATTGCTGTTCAAATGTGCATACATATGTTCCAATGGATGGGCACGGATTGCCACCAACATTTCATTGTGGATTTATGAAAGAAAACCCATTCCAAGATTGCCCACGCTGCACATGCCATTATGCACTCACATTCATGCACAGCAGCGATTTTTTTATTTTTAAATTACCATTCTAATATGGTGAATGACCATAATGCTATAATAAACACATGAAAAACAAAGTACTAGCAGAAATGTGGGAGATGGGATGTGGGGAAGGTCGATTAACATCATGGAGGAAAATAAAAAGACAGCACACAGAGTGAACAGAGGAAAAGGACAAAGAAAAGTATAGGCAGAAAAGTCATTGAATTAAAACAGTCATGTGACATAAACAATAAAGTCCAGTCATGAGCAAGTTGCTGATGCAAACACCACGCTAAGGCACAGATTTGATCATTTCTCACACAATGTAGCACAACAACTACATTTTCTGAGCTGTGTTGTCCAAAGGGATAAACTTAGTGCAGAGCCAAATTTACTTAATTGGCCTCTGGTGCAGTCACCCCATGAACTGGCACACAGATAGACTATCACGCACTTGCACAACTTCATAACATGGTGCAGAGGGAAGTGTGCATTGTCTAGCAGAGGATTTGTACTGAAAGCATACACTTTAAAGGCTTGGGTAAGGTGTTCCACAGTTTGGGGCAGAGGAATGAAAAAAATGGCCGTCTATGTGAGCCTCTGGAAACCATACACAGGATGCTGCTGTGGCCCAGGAGGGACCAGGATGTCGCCACTTGGATGAGGAGACAGATGGGGCGCCCAGCAAGTCAGGGAGCCCTCACAGAAGCAGGCAGCACCCACAGAAGTACCAGATCAGGCACTTAGAAGAGGAGTGAACCGGAGTCCTCTCGAAGTCAGAAAAGGGAGTTCCACGATGCCGGAGGACAACTCAGAAGGTTGTGCACTGCAGGTTAGAGTGTCGGGGACCCAGGCTTGGCTGTGCACAAAGGAAATCCTGGAAGAGTGCACAGGAGCCGGAGCAGCTGCAAATCACGCGGTACCCAGCAATGCAGTCTAGCGTGGGGAGGCAAGGACTTACCTTCACCAAACTTGGACTGAAGAGTCACTGGACTGTGGGAGTCACTTGGACAGAGTTGCTGAGTTCCAGGGACCACGCTCGTCGTGCTGAGAGGGGATCCTTAGGACCGGTGATGCAGTCTTTTGTTGCCTGCGATTGCAGGGGGAAGATTCCGTCAACCCACGGGAGATTTCTTCAGAGCTCCTGGTGCAAGAAGGAGGCAGGCTACCCCCAGAGCATGCACCACCAGGAAACAGTAGAGAAAGCCGGTAGGATGAGCGATACAAGGTTGCTGGTAGTCGTCTTTGCTACTTTGTTGCGGTTTTGCAGGCATCCTGAGCAGTCAGCGGTCGATCCTTTGGCAGAAGGTGAAGAGGGAGATGCAAAGGAACTCTGGTGAGCTCTTGCATTTGGTATCTAAAGAATTCCCCAAAGCAGAGACCCTAAATAGCCAGAAAAGGAGGTTTGGCTACCTAGGAAGGAGGATTGGCTACTAAGAGAGGTAAGAGCCTATCAGAAGGAGTCTCTGATGTCACCTGCTGGCACTGGCCACTCAGAGCAGTCCAGTGTGCCAGCAACACCTGTGTTTCCAAGATGGCAGAGGTCTGGGGCACACTGGAGGAGCTCTGGGCACCTCCCCTGGGAGGTGCAGGTCAGGGGAGTGGTCACTCCCCTTTCCTTTGTCCAGTTACGCGCCAGAGCAGGGCTGGGGGATCCCTAAAACAGTGTAGACTGGCTTATGCAGAGATGGGCAGCATCTGTGCCCATCAAAGCATTTCCAGAGGCTGGGGGAGGCTACTCCTCCCCAGCCATCACACCTATTTCCAAAGGGAGAGTGTGTCACACCCTCTCTCAGAGGAAATCCTTTGTTCTGCCTTCCTGGGCCAGGGCTGCCTGGACCCCAGGAGGGCAGAAACCTGTCTGAAGGGTTGGCAGTAGGAGCAGCTGCAGTGAAGACCCCGGAAAGGCAGTTTGGCAGTACCCGGGTTCTGTGCTAGAGACCCGGGGGATCATGGAATTGTCTCCCCAATGCCAGAATGGCATTGGGGTGACAATTCCATGATGTTAGACATGTTACATGGCCATGTTCGGAGTTACCATTGTGACGCTATACATAGGTGGTGACGTATGTATAGTGCACACGTGTAATGGTGTCCCCGCACTCACAAAGTCCGGGGAATTTGCCCTGAACCATGTGGGGGCATCTTGGCTAGTGCCAGGGTGCCCACACACTAAGTAACTTTGCACCCAACCTTCACCAGGTGAAGGTTAGACATATAGGTGACTTATAAGTTACTCAAGTGCAGTGGTAAATGGCTGTGAAATAACTTGTACGTTATTTCACTTAGGCTGCACTGGCAGGCCTGTGTAAGAATTGTCAGATCTCCCTGTGGGTGGCAAAAGAAATGCTGCAGCCCATAGGGATCTCCTGGAACCCCAATACCCTTGGTACCTCAGTACCATATACTAGGGAATTATATGGGTGTTCCAGTATGCCAATGTGAATTGGTGAAATTGGTCACTAGCATGTTAGTGACAATTTGGAAAGCAGAGAGAGCATAACCACTGAGGTTCTGGTTAGCAGAGCCTCAGTGAGACAGTTAGTTATCACACAGGGAACACATACAGGCCACATACTTATGAGCACTGAGGCCCTGCCTGCCTGGGTCCCAGTGACACATAGACTAAAACAACATATATACAGTGAAATATGGGGGTAACATGCCAGGCAAGATGGTACTTTCCTACAAAGACAGAATAGAGAGGCATATTTAGGGAATTGGTAGAGAAGCCTCAAGTCAGAGTTCTGGACTTCTTGTAGGTGTCTAATAGACACCTTGTCTGCCCCTAAATAAAGGATGTTTCCATAGTCCAGTGTTGATAACATCAGGGAATGAATAGCCATTCTTTTGGCTAAAAAAGTAATGATCCAAATATTTTTTTTCAAATGTTTCTGCACTGTGAAACAGGTGGAAGCTATCTTAACCACCCAAGGTTTAATCAACAGATTTCTATCTAGCCAAAACTCTTCACTTTCAAAATGGTTTAGGGAGAGCACCTAGTGTCTCAGGCTGGTGCTGTAGACCCCAGAACAGGGGATTCTTGCCTAAAACCATGACCTTGCATACAAAAACAGGGTGAGGCCGCAACTTTCCACCATGTCCGCCAGCGGACGGACTTAAATATTAATAATGACTTAGAACTGATGCCTGGGGGACTCCTGAAATAAGGGCATGAGGCTTAGACATACAGGTGGCCAAATACACTTGAAAGGTGTGATCTCTCAGAAAAGAGGACATCCAGGGTAAGGCTGTCCCGTCCCTTGGAAACCCAAATGACCAGCCTTTTCAGAAGAGTTGTATTTGACAAAGTGTTGAAGGCCATGCTAAGGTCAAGTCAAATCAGCATGGCTGTTCCACGCTCATCCGGAAGTCGTCTCAGATGTTCTATGGCTCCCAGACAGGCAGATTTAATACTGTACCCTGCTCTAAAACCTGATTGAGATCAGTGCAGGAGGTTTTGAGATTCCACAAAAAGGTGGTCAGTTGCGTGTTCACATGTTTCTCCAAGATTTTGGAAAGAATGAGAAGCATTGAGATCAGCTTAAAATTAGACTAGTTACAGGGGTCCAAGTTAGACTTCCAGAAAAGAGTTTAAGTTTGAAGGTAAAATTTTGCACTGGGCCCGACGCAAAGCAGCAACCGATTGCTGTTGATGAGTTCCTTGGTGTAAACTCTAGACTTTTCCTGCTTTGAGTGTTTCCCTCCTTTGTCAACAGCTTCACTGAGACCTCATTTTTCATCAATCTAACATCAACGAGCGCCCCTCTTGAAAGCCACGCAGGCTCTGCATCCTGCCTTGTTATAATTTTCTACATGCGAGGTAAGTTTCTGACCTGTGCATCTGACCCATGCTCTATCACAGTCGACCTTCCACCTTACCCTTGGCCTGGTGTAGCACAACCTGTCATCCATGGCTGGCACTTTGTGCTTTTTTTTGTACTATTTTTGTTTAGAACTTTAAAATGTTTAGCTCTGGTTCCTCTTAGTGAATTTTTGTTGTTTTGGTATCATATTGTTCATTCAATCATTCTATATTTTTTATAAATTGAAGTGCCATTTTTGTTGTGCTGTGTTTTCAGCTTTTTAACTCTCTTTTAAAAAAATTCTAAATACTGCTCAAATTTTCTTAATTTAAGCCTGTTTGTTTGGGTTTAGATTCCTGAAACCTTTACTGGATCTGACAGGAATAGTTCCATTATTGCTTATATTGGGCTACCACCCACCCCAAATAATAATCCATTTTCTCATAGCAGCATTAACGTATATTAAATCTTATGCTTGACAGGATGTGTAGAATGTGCATACCTGAGCTGAATTCTTTCAAGGTGCTGTCAAATGTGATTAACATGGAAAAGTAGGCAGACTGAAGCAAGGTAGTTGCCCAGGGTCACAAAATGTAGTCATGCAGGGATGCCAGGATTGAAGCTAGGAGTCAGATTTATTAAAAAGTCATGCAGCACAGCAACTCACTGTCCTGCACTGTGGAATAGGGAAAGGGTAGGAATGTGCTGTAATTAACATTGTATGGTGCACTCCTGGATTCCTCCTGCACCACGGTGCAAGGGTGACTTCATTGAAAGTAGGACTGTTTTGGTGCAGGAAGGGGCACTTTCCTGCACAAAAACAATCCCCTGGGGCATTTTCCTCTATGTGTGCTGCAAACACATAGAAAGAGGAAAAATGAGGAGAAGAAAACATGTTTCTCCTCGTTACACCTTACCTGGGGAGGCGTAACAGTTTTGGCACATTCCCAGTCTACCACTTATGGTAAATCTAGGAATGCATCAAAATTCATGGATATTGCATGGGAACACCCACACACGATGCAAAGATTTGTCCAGCGTTGCATTACTCTGGATTTATCAAGCCACTCAGGGTCATGCAGGGTGGCTTTGCACAATTTAATAAGACACACTTAAGGGTTGCGCCAAACTTGCGTCCCGTTGCACGGTGCATAAATGGCACAACCTTTCATAAATCTGGCCCTAGGGTCTTAAGGTCAGGGATCTTGAACTATTTTTTGATTCAGGCACTCACAGAAATTTCTGACTGGTTTGCTTTAATGATAAGTCAGCTCTTTAGACTTTCACAATAAAAATATGATTTTTTAAGAGAAGAGAAACATTCTAACTTTGTATTCTTGTATCTTACTCCTATATGTTTTAAAATGTATGCAACATTTTATGCACTTTCAGATGAAAGTTTGTTTGCTCTTTTTTACATTGTTCGATTCATTCCAGGCAGCCACAATTCATTTGCAATATGTAAATCCCCAATTAGCTGGCTAACACATGTTGCATCACAGTTTGCTTCAGGGTCTGTTTATAAAGCCACATTAATTGCCATAGCCCTGGCCATGGGCTTAATTTTTTATTTTTTTATTTAGTTATGCATCATTTAACCAGAAAAATACTATACATTTCAATATTTAAATCATAATAAAAGCCACAGAAGAATAGACACATGAGTACAGTCTATTAGTATTTTTTTAAAGAGAATTAATTTCACTAAATAATCACAAATATTTCCCCAACTCTGTTGAAAGTTGGCCATTGAGCCTCGTATTTTAGCCATCTGATGTTCCAGTTCACAACGCTTGTGTGGCTTCCCTCCATCATTCATCATAAGTAGATGCGCTCACAGATTTTCCTTTTTTGCAATAATCAGCCTAAATGATAATGCATTGCATAGAAAACCCAGTCTTCTGCCTTACTCCCTAAAAGAATAATTACTGGAGTATGATTGAATGTAAAGAGTTCTATAACTTCACGTCTACATTATATTGAGGTCCAAAATGTATTTAGTCTGGGACAGTTAAATATATATATGGTATCTGCAGTCTCAGTTGAACATCGTGGGCAATGGTAGTCGAAGAAAGTGTGACATATTTTCCCAGGCAGTTGGATTCATAATTTAGCTAAAACGTGCAAGACTATGAATAAACTCCTGAATTGTTATTTTGTCTCCTAATTCTCTTAGATCACTTTTTTACCCATAATAATAAATCATGATTTTTGTATTTCATTTGACAAGAATATCTTTCACAAACAGATAATTGGCTAGGACTAAAGATCATTTTAGCAAAATCATGTTGAATAAGATGTTATGTAACCTCTCCTTCACTATTAAATACAAAAATCTCTTATTCGTTTAAGAATCCATTGCATTGTAAGCAGAACTCACTTTGTGAATTTTAAAAGAAAAAAGATTTAAGTCCATCATTATTGTTAGACCTGGCATCCTTGGCATGGTCTCCCCTGTCTTCTTTGCCTCTGCTTTCCATTTCTTGACTGTGTGACGGACTCTATTTTTGGTACTCAGGACACTGCTGACCAGTGCTAAAGTGCAAGTGCTTCATTTGTAAAATTGTATTGGTGATTGGTTTATCCATGACTGGCATATCTGAATTACTAGTAAGTCCCTAGTAAAGTGCACTAGAGGTACCCACGGCCTGTAAATCAAATGCTGCTAGTGGGCCTGCAGCACTGATTGTGTCACCCACATGAGTAGTCCTGTAATCATGGCTCAGACCATGCACTGCAGTGTCTGTGTGTGCAGTTTGAACCTGCCAATTTGACCTGGCAAGTGTAACCATTTGCCAGGCATAAACCTTCCCTTTTTATATATGTAAGGCACCCCCAAGGTATGCCGAAGGTAGTCATGTGGGCAGGGTGCGGTGTATGTTAAAGGTGGGTCATGTACTGATGTGTTTTACATGTCCCAACAGTGAAATCCAACCAAATTCGGTTTCACCTGTCACGTAGGCTCTCATTATTCTAATGAGACTACTGGATTTGAGCGGGAGAATTGCCTGCGGTGTGGGAGACTGAGTCTTAACCGACTACAGGTGACACCTGTCACACCAATCCGGCTTTTTTGCTCCGGCTAACTAGCAGTGACTCATCTCCACCCAAAAGAAGGGATGATTGGGCAACTTAGTGCATGACACAATTGACTCCTCAGGGAAATCGTGGTCACTCAGATCTTACCCGTTTCTCTCGGTTACATTAGTCTCACGTATACAAGGACAAGCAGAGGCAGTATAAGTTTCAATAAGGTTTTAATGAAACAACTGAATCTTAGATAATAAAGCATGTACTGCAATTCAACAGGACGATAAAGCTTGACAGGATCAAAATTGTGACAAGGAGAGTAATGCATAGAAATAACGCTACCATAGTGTCACTTGCGTCAATGGACTAATTCCTACCTAGGCTATAACAAAGCACAGCATGTTAAGCTCTACTTCTGCCCTTCAGGTTCCCCTGGGAAGACATCATCCACCATACCTGAGCATGAGGCTTGAAGTCTGCAAAAGCAGCTGCAGCGAAGTGTTCAGCAATCAGCATACAGTTGTGGTCATCTGGCTGGAATTTCTCTGTGTATGGGACAGGGAAGTGTTTTCATAATAAAACAGCTGATGTTCTGAGAAAATGTTCCTACGTAAGGATGTGTATATTTCTATGAATGAATACCAGAAACAAAGCGTTACTATATTTACCGGCAACTTATCTTACTGCAGCCTTGAGAAAAGCACAGAGTGAACAAAAATGTCTTGTTTAAGAACACAGTGCTGGCCTAGGCAAAGAACAGCTAGGTAGAGAGAAATAAAACAAGACCACAAATGTGGCTATTGTTAAAATAATAAACGAGGTATAAAATATATCTACGTTAAAGTGCACAGCAGCAGGCCCAGTTTTACCAAAATGTGTATGGAGCTATAGCTAAAATGCCTACACAACACCCTCCCCTTGCCGGTTTAGAGGTGGTTCAAAGCCTAATTATATATAAAGATACTAAAATTCAACCTATGATATATATAAAAAACGTCAATAATGACAAGTCAAAGAAGACACTTGAGCAATTTAAAAATGTTAACTTGTGGCGTAAAGGGCTGGATTTCAAAGTCAGAGTCATTTTGGAATTCGCCAATCGAATCTGGGATAATTGAAGTCAGAAATCTTCCACTTCGGCAGGTGATGAAGTAGGAAACTCATCGCCAAGAAGAAGCATATGTGTTCCAAAGCCTGAGCCTCAGTCAAGTTAGCAGCATTCAGTGGTGTGCCCAATAATGAGTTCAGAGCTGCATCCTCCATGAAGGGCAACTCATAAGCAGCTTCCCGTAGAAAACGTACCCTCAACGCGCATGTCCAGTAATGAACCCTCAGCATGAACATCAACAGATCAGCGTCCAATGAAAGAAAGCGCTGCGTAGAAAGACAAACTTTCAGTGCATGTTTCAACGAGCACCAGAGGCATCGAAACACGGGCTGCACATAATGCAAAACCAGTCTGAATGAAAGAGACCAGTCACACTCGAATTGCTCCAGGAGTGTTGCTCCGAAGTACTGCATCATGCGTTCATGACACAGTTGCGCTGGTGGGAGCGCTTTCAGTCCTCCTTGTTGCGGTGGGACAGCCATTGCACAGAGAAGGTAGCAATAGCAAAATGCAATCTATTATAGCCAAAGTTATTGGAAATCCCCTGAAAATACTGGAGAATACTGAGTGGATGGCTGATGGTAGTAAACTGAATATAGAGGGGAAGGTGTGAACAAAACCAGAACCAACAGCCTTAAAGAAATTTGGGATTCCAGTAGTACTGGACGCATTAAACATTCATCCTACAAGCTCACCAAAGTGTCTTGGAAAGTTAGTACTTAAAAGGGACTGTATCTCTGCTGATGACCTTGCCACCTGTAGTGCTTAGGTCTCGCGTGCAGATGTGAGTGCCACATGTTTTTGAAACAATAAAGCCTTTAGTCTGCTCAACTTGCCAAAATTCATATTAGAAGTAGCAATATGGCGCCAAATCTCAGCTACTTCTCTTTGTTTTGTGGGAGGAAAAAGTATGTTCCCGCAGCATGTAACAATCTTAGAGCCTGAAACAACATAAACTATTCCGGCTCCCATCCCACAACTGTTTTCACTATTCAGGAAAACATAGCTGCCATTTGAAAGCATCTGGAATGCAGGTCTAATTAAAGGGAGTGGAACTCACTTCAGATAATAAGCCAAGTTCGCTGCCGAAGCATTACATGCCCCGTGCAAGGACAGCTGTTTACAAACCATTGAATGGCTGACAGAAGTCGTGCCTTCACTACTGCTAAGAAAGACCTCTTTCATGCCACTGAGACATTTGTATGAGAAGGACAGCTCCCACACCTCAAGGATGTAAATATCTCCCAGACTTTAATATCTGCCTACTGGAATGTGTTTTAAACCGGATGTGAATTGGAGTGTTGAAATAGGCAGATTTATGACCCCGTGTATTAACCACTCAGCAGATGGTATTTCAGCCATAGTAAAAGGCAACTTTTCTAACTTTTAAATATTTAACATGACGTTAGTCGCTTCTTTCTTAGCCATTAGTTGTTGTTGTCGCGTTAAATTAAATGTGGAAAATATGTCCCTTGCGCTAACGTGTTGCCAGGGAAAGTGACCTGCTTTCATTGTTTGAAGCGTCCAACGCAACTGCATAATGGACCGTAGTTGATTCTGTCCATGGTGTAAAGAAGACATGTCACGTTGTATTATGTCTATTGCACAGGAAACTATGGGGGTTATTCTAACTTTGGAGGAGTGTTAATCCGTCCCAAAAGTGACGGTAAAGTGACGGATATACCACCAGCCGTATTACGAGTTCCATAGGATATAATGGACTCGTAATACGGCTGGTGGTAAATCCGTCACTTTTCCGTCACTTTTGGGACGGATTAACACCTCCTCCAAAGTTAGAATAACCCCCTATGTTGTTTAGGGTGTATATCCAGTCGTACAGGGTATTAATCCCATTATCTACAACAGGTAATGCCTTCTGTAAGCTTTCCTTGTCTATTTGCCTTAACTGGGCAGCAGCTTCCTGTTTGGTAAGCTTCCAAATGTCATTATACACTGCGTATAAGAAGCACTTTCTGCGTTGCTTTCTTAGGCCTAGTAGGAAGTCCTGTAAGTCAGTGTTTTTAGACAGGAGACTGAGATGTTCTCTAAAAGCATCAAGTGAGGAGCTCTTCAACCATTGTTTGCATAGTTTCCCTACACTGTATGTTGTTACTATACCTGCATGTTTGGAAGATACATAGCGAGGGTCCGGCCTACTAGTTCTAAACCCCCGTGGAGTTTATAAAACATTTATGACACCCATTGGTATCTATTGGCCACAATAACTACCCGCCATGACGTGACAATGAAGCATTAAACATGCCATTCTGGACCCATTCATCAAGCTGATCCTCTGGTACATTTACATAGTTTTGCCATTTGTGAAATTTTGTAGGGGCAGGAATACTGAGTGCATTCAATTCCTTAATCTTTGCTAAGTCTAAACAACGTGTTTGTTGTACAATTTCATTTAAAAATATTATTTGAACAGGTATCAGGCATTCTCTAAGTAAAGCTTCCTTCCCCCTTATTTGCCAAGTTCTTGTTCCCCACACACTTTTTAAGTCAATCGAGTTCAGCCAATAATCATAGCCTTCTATAGCCAACCAGGAAACAAAGGAATCTGAATAAATAAGTTTCTTATTTGACAATAATACTGTATATGTACATTTTCCATTGATGGCAATTTAAAATAATATGACTCAGCATTTTCACTGTTGTGCCCAGAGAAGTATGCAAACTTTTCAGAATACATTTTAGAACTCATTTGTAGTGGAGCTGGACAATGTTCCCATTGTGTGTAGTTAAAAATAGTCTTTGGGGTACTTGCTCTGTAAAATGGTGCCCGTAATAACTATTGCAAAACACACTTTCAAATACTGTATAATACTTTAATTCAGTCATCATAGAATCAACTGTTTTCACATCCCAGTCATCCGCAACAACTCCTGGTATTATTACATTGTTCATCGAAAGTTTGAACACATATGGTATTTGAATGACCTCTGTCAGGCCATCGATATCAAATATTAATTTATCCCATGCAATCCTGTCAAGAATTTGTATAGTGGAAATGCTCACAAAACACAAGTCTCTGCGGACCTTGTGAGAATAAAAATGGGTTTTTAGGATCTCATCTACTAGTTGAACTGTTGATCTTTCAGGAAGAAAATGACCGTGTATTAATATGAAGAATGTTATGACAAAACCAATCCAAAGGAGGAAAGCTTATATAGTCAAGGAAAGCCACAGATAGTTCCATGGGAAAATAAAGTAATTTGTTTTAAGACAGTTTATCATCTTATGTGTTTTTGACAGTTCTGATGTAGAAGAGGCAAATGAATCCAAAAAGTTGTTGTTGACATACGCAAATTATCCAGAAGCAGTTTGTTCAAAAGCTGGATCCTAATTGGTAGGAGGAGAACCGGTAGGGATCTCCCGTGGTGTTTCACAATAAATGACGCAATCCATCTGTGTTGAAGTTGTGTCAAATTGATCAGTGCTTTCAATATTATTTGTTGTAACATGTTAGTGGAACTAATGCAAGATCATTTTCCACCCTCCCCAAGCTCGGAGAGGTGTCAGCGTTGCTGCTCACAACTTGTAGAGGGACTTCTTGACCATTAGTGAGAGGGATTCAGGAACTACTGGCTGTTCCTCTTGGTCTGCTGTGCAGGATCGGCCACATGGTGTAACTTGACATTGTCAATAGATACAAAGCGGTTTTCTTTAGCACCAGCCAACGGGGGTAGGATGACAGTTTTGGTACTGTGTATTCCCAAGACTGGGAGCGGTGCACGATAGGAAGGACCGAAACTCCTTTTTCACAGCAACCTTTTCACATACCAGATCCCCAACTTTAGGAATCCAGCCGTTAGGTGTTATTGGTACATCCTTAATTCCTGTGAAGGCAGCACTGGCAGAAGCATCACAGAACTGTTGTAATTCCTGCAAGACAGTGATATGTTCATTTATTTCAAAGGGTGTTTCTGCCGGCTCCACACCAGGGCCATCAAGATCTGGAACATACATTTGAGTTCCGGACAGGCACTCATATGAAGAACGACCCCCCAGGGACCTTTTAGGCAGATTTTTGAGTGCTCTCTGGACTCCATACAGGTGGTTTAGCCAACTATGACCCGTACCTAAGACTTTTGGATTTGGACCCCTAGCAAAGCCATGGTGTCCCTAAATTTCTTTGAGGCGAAAGCAGGGCCCTGGTCCAAGTGGAAAGCCGCAACTGCATATGTACCAATAAAGACTCACAAATCTTTAATATCTTAAATAACATGCTGAGCGTCAGCGGAGCGCTGTGAACACACCCACAGAAATCTGGAGCAAGAGTCAACAGCAACTAAAATATATTTGTATGCACTATCCAGTGTTAGGGGACCACAATGGTCCAAGTACACACATTGTAACAGTTTGTTGGAAATTAGGGGGGGGTGTCTGCAGTGGGCGTTTGGTGGAGGAACCCTTAATTTTTTGACAGATGTCACAACAAAGGACATACTGCTTGGCCTGTTTATATAGACCTGGCCCCCAATCATGTGCTTGCAACAATGATATATTAGCCGCTACACCAGCATTGGCAGATGCTACCCCCTCATGTGCTGCTTTAATCAACTCTGATCTTATGTCTATTTTAGGAATCACTCTAACCCCACCCCTGGTATCTTTACTTCGGTGTCTAGGCAGCCTCCCATTCAGTAGTAATATTTAGCAGGAAATGCTTTTGGAAAGAGTGTGCCTTCAGCCGTGGCTTTCACGGCAGGCATATGTCATAGTGTGGCTTCACTCCTGAGTGGGTTACTGCAGCAACAGCAGCCGTAGCTACTGCTGATTTCATAGCTTCATCAGCCAGTGTATTTCCAGCAACGTTTATTCCAACGCACTGGTGTCAAGTGTATGTACAAATGTACATTAGGTAGCGTTTCCTTTAGAACCGCTACTTTCCCCCACAAAAGTCTGTGTTTAATGGTGTTGCCTTTGGACTCTCTGAACCCATTCTGCGCAGTAATGCAGGTGTTAATTGAAGGACTGGACACAGTAGTATGAATCACAATCAATCGGTCTTAACTGTGCAGGATCCGTATGTTCCAGTGCCATCACCAGAGCCTTTAGCTCTGCTACCTGTGCTGTGCAATCACCTAGGGTTTGCGTGAATGTGTTTTGGGGACAAAATGTATTGTCCTCCATAAAGCCCCTTACGACTACACAAGCAGCGGAGTATTGATGTTTTGTGCCAATTGCAGGTTGCGCTGAGCCATCGTTGTACATAACTCTTTGATATTGATCAATAGGCAGTGTATTTGCTGGAACTGGGCATTCTAGTTCATATTGCAAAAATTCTTGAGTTTGCAATTTTGGATCAAAAATGTAGTCTACATCAGTGGCTGTCAAAGAAGTTGCCCATTAAATCCAACGTGGATGTAATCCTTTAGCGTTTGGATCACTGGCTTTGGTAACATCCTCAAGGGCTGGAATTGGAGATACGACAATAATGCATTTCCCTTGGGCTAGTGGTCTTTCCTTAATGATGGCCATCTGAACAGCAATGAGAATTTTCTCAGTGGGAGCAAAGCGTTGTTCTGCTGCTCAATACAAATGTAATTTGCATGCTATTGGGACTGTCTCACCCTCATTGAAAGTTACATAGATGAAACCAATGGCACCAACAATTACTCTGATGTCTAAATGTGTTTTGTTGTCCCTTGTGTGTAGGTGTTGTGCTGCAAGCATGTCTGTTTGCAAAGCTCTAAGAATGCGAGTGTGTTCGACTGTCCAAAATTTACTTGAAAAGTTAGGGCGTATTAAGTCGTATAACGGTTTTATGCGTGATGCATAATCGGGAATGCAATAGGGATTGGAGTTATTTAATGGTATTTGGAGGTTGTAACTGTTTGCATTTTTCCAAGAATTGTGGCACTAGGCTCTTTCCTTCACCTTCACTTGATAGCTCATATCCTAAAAACAGGACGCCAAGGAAGGCTATTTTGGTTTTCTTGAAATTGAATTTGTAGCCGAACTCGGCAAATCCCACAACAATGCGGGCTACTCATTTAAAATTTTGCAGCAATTCAGCATCCGTGAGATAGATATCATCTACATAGGACAATGCTTCAGGGTCAATGTCGTGCAATATTGAAGTCGCACAAGCCACAAACAGTCCTGGACTGTTCTTTTACCCCTTGGGTAAACAACATAATTTTTTCTGGGAGCCTAGTGCGCTGAAACTTGTTCAGTCTCTACTCTCAGGCGCTATATTTTAGCAGAAAAAAACACTAGAAATGTCCAATGTTGTTTTGTATTTTTCATGTACTATGTTGTTCATGAGTGCTGTGCTATGTGAGTTTTGTTTTGCATTTGTGCATGACTGTTTAAATGTCTGTAGTCTAAGACTATTCTGTACGAATGGTCCGGTTTAGCTACTGGTAATAAGGGATTATTCATTGGTGAGACACAGGGTTCGATTACGCCCGGTACTCCAGTTGTGTGAGTATTTCCCTCACAGGTGCTTTAGCATCATGTTTTATTGGAAATTGGGGTTGAGGTTGGGGTTGATTTTTAATAGGGACTACATGATAGGGGGAGTCTTTATCCCACCATACGTGGTTGCGATATAACGCCCAATCCCCAATCAGTGACGTAAGATTCTGCGAGCTCCTCGGGAACAGGGGGCGAGAAAGAATGTTTAATAACATCTTCCCCATATGGGCAAGTATGGACAAATTCAGGTGGCCAATTCCTTTCGGCCAGTAGAATATCATATATATTTACGAAGTGGTCCCAAAAGATTGAGTCAATTGTGCACTCAGTGCCTCCTTCTAACTGTCTTGTTACTTTGTGCACCCTAGCAGGCCTGGAGACACACATGTCCGCAGTTTCTACTTGTAAGAAGTCATCAGTTGCTTTCACCTCCAGATACGTTGGAAGATTCCAGCGAACTATTGTGACCTCTGCCACGCTGGCTAATAGCGCTAGTACCCCATTCTTGTTCTTCAAGAGAGCCCTCTTCTTGAGTGGCATTTTGGACTGCAACTGCTGCCACCTTGTTCTTTTTGAATTGGGATTTTTATTGGGGAAGTATCTCTTCTTTTTAAACTTCTGTTGAGCGTTGTGATTCCTGTCTCGGTTTCACATACTCAGTTCTTCGCTCTGACCGCCCACCTCTCTCACTGCATTTTTCCGATGAGTCCTGAAAGGAATGAGATTGGCGTGTATCAGTATATTGATATCTGTGAGGCGTTTTTATATTATCTCTATTTCTGAGATTATACCTATTCTGTGGGGTCTCCATATGCGTAGATTCTCCCTTTTCATTTTTAGGTGTTTGTTGTTTTTTATCTAAGCGTTTCTTAGTACCTTCAGGAACTTGCTTGGTAGAATCTTTATTAGATTTACCCTGAAATTGTGTTTTTGTTGGTCTGACCCCCAGACTATCTCGACCAATGCTAGAGTAGGTCTCTGCGATAATCTTTGGCAGCTCACGTTCTTGATCCGGTGGAGGAATGTCCCGGATCCACATGCGCACCGCTAGTGCGACCGCTTCCCCTTTAAGGTTACTTAATATAATGGAGGATACTGTGGCGAAATTGCCCATTAATTGCATCCCCAAGTCCAGGGCCGGGGCAGCCTTGTATTCATCTTGAATTTGTCTCAACACTTTCGGTAAATTGGCAAGTGTCAGTGTACCATGTGCAGTAGCATAGAGTGTGGCAAATAACGTGTCCCATGTATTACAATTATCTACAGTGGGAACCATCCCAAATGGCAAGCACATAGTTAGTATTCTGTGTTTTTCCTGAGGTCACATATGGGAAAATACTGCTTCCAGAGTGTATCTTTCTTGTGCTAACCAAAACAGAAATTCGTGATTGAATGTACAGTTGCAGGATTAATACCTGGGTTTACTGCATGTGGTTGCGCTGGGGCAGCACATGCTGGGTTTGTGTTTAATGTTTGCATTACAAACTGTACTAAATATTGCTGTCAACTCAGCATATAAGCGACAGACTTCAGCTACCGTCAGGTTCCATGCAGCAGGGTGAGGTGTATAAGTGGCCAATAAAGCCCAGGTCGGACCATCATTACTAGATGACCTAACCTAACATGTAAAATTGTGTGGGGTTGGGCGCCCTCAAGCCAAATAATATTTTCTTGATAAGATAGAGGTATCTCTAACTATGCATATGCTCTGTATTGTTCAGGTACGTTTTCAGGTATATAATGTGAAATGTATTTGTGTTCCCATCAACTACTGGAAATGTGACCCAAGAATAAAAAAGTTCTGTTCTATTGACTGGGTGAGCGTCAACAACAAATGTGACAGGACCCCCCTGGGCAGTTAGGACATGTGCCAGTAAATGTGCACTAAGGGGTGGTCTCATATTGACTGCAATTGCTACCCGTTGTGGATTTGCCATAATGAATTGTAAATTTGTTTCAGAGATAAGCACACCAAATGGGGGTTATCCTTTTAGAGTTCAAGCTTGAACAACCGACAGTGTTAGTTAGGTTCTCCCTACTTAGCTGAGGAGGAAATCCTCAATACCACAGACGTCTCCATATATAGTACTGAGGTCTCTTTGTATGTAGTGAGACAGAGATACTCAGGAGGACCCGAAAATGAGAGCCTGACCAAACGTTGGCAGCACCATGTCGCGTGGGCTCTCATTATTCTAATGAGACTACTGGATTTGAGCTGCAGAATCACTGCGGTGTGAGAGACTGAGTCTTAACCCACAGTCTTAACCTGTCGCCTCAATCTTGCTCCAGCTAACTAGCCCTGCCTCATTTCCACCCAAAAGCATGGATGATTGGGCAGCCGAATGCATGACACAATTGACGCCTCAGGGAAATCGTGGTCACTCAGATCTCATCAGTTTCTCTCAGTTACATTAGTCTCACATATACAAGGACAAGCAGAGGCAGTATAAGTGTCAATAAAGTTTTAATGAAGTAACTGCATCTTAGATAATAAAGCATGTACTGCAATAGCCAGGACGATAAAGCTTGACAGGATTAAAATTGTGACAAGGAGATTAAAGCATAGAAATAACGCTACTATATTGTCACTAGAGGCAATGGACTATTTCCTACCTAGGCTATATTAGAGCACATGGTGTAGTAGGCAGAATTGTTTTTTGTGCAGGAAAGGACACATTACTGCTCAGAAACAATTCTCAGAGGCATTTTCTTCTTTGTATCTGTGCTGCAGAATGCATCTCATGAAGAAAGAGGAAAAATTAGGAGAAACAAGGCTATTTCTCCTCATTACACCTCCCGAGGAAGGAGTAGCATTTCAACACATTCCCCGGGATGCCACTTCTGGTAAATATGTGCCAAAGTCCATGGGTGGATGATTAGGAACACCCACACTCCACCCATGAAACACCTCTCTGGGGCAAATTAATGCAAGGTAGCAAGTTGTGCTTCCTTGCGTTACTACAGATTTATCAAGCCATGCAGGGTGACACAAGGTGGCCTTGCGTGGCTTGATAAATCTGACTTTAGTGTTATGTCACCATTGCACCCCCTTGTGTGGCTCAAAGGCCACAGAGCACTGTAATGAATCTGAACCTAAGTATCTCCACTGTTGCCCATCTGCCAGCAAGGTTGATCTTGAGTGTTTAAAATTTTAAATGATTTCTCAAACATTGTTATAGCAATTCCTGAGAGGAGTGTGAAGAACCACATAAATCATTCTATATCTTTTGCAACATTTGCATATGTTATTAATAATAACATTGGGTTTAGTGAGATACGTTTCCTGGAGATCTAATAATCTTGCAAATTGCCAGTCTGAGCGAAAAACGGATGCAGAATAGTGTCTCAGACACCTTCTGCGACTCGCTATGGGGTCGCAAAGACCCTCCTCATCAATATTCATGAGGTGGGTCGCATTTTGCGACCCCATAGTGCGTCCCTGCACTCACAGGGATGGTGGCCTGCTGAAGTCAGCAGACCTCCATGTCTGTGACTGCTTTTTAAATAAAGCAGTTTTTTTTTTCATTTTGCAGCCCGTTTTCCTTAAAGGAAAACGAGTTGCAAAATGAAAAACATACCGAAACCATTTGGTTTCGTTTTTTCAGAGTATTGCTCTGAAACAATATTTTTCTCGACATTCACAAAGGGGAAGGGGTCCCTACCCTTTTGCGCATGAGTTACCACCAGTGTGCATTCGTGGTCACAAAGCAAGTCTGAATTGCGATGCGAGTCGCAAATAGGAAGGGAACACCCCTTCCTATTTGCGAGTCGCATTCACAAATTGAGAGTCAGTACTGACTCGCAATTTGTGAATGTGCATCGCGTTCGACCGTTTGCATGCCGCAAACTGTGATTTTTGCAGTTTGCGACATGCAAACAGCTTACTACATCTGGCCCTAAGCTTTGAAGGACACTTTAGCATTTTTCTTTCCGATCTTAATACCTTCGACATTCCATGAGAGAATGTTTACCATTTCCTTTCTGTTCATCGTAAAATTGAAGTCTTGGAAGTAAAAAGTTATGGCTTAAGTCTTACTCCCTGGCTTAGGGGGCCTCATAGCATATCCGCTCTTGCAATAGACAAGGAAGCATTTATTCCCTGCATAGCTTCTGCCTTATTCTTGAGAACAGAAAAAGAGATTAGCTTGGCAACCCAATCAATTATATTTGTGTATGTGCCCTCAGCCGCTTTGGATACTCCAACAATCCTGAGATTGTATCGACATGATCGTTTTTCTAAATCTTCACATTTGTATAAGAGAGGTTTTGTTTGAGTTTCAAATGACTCAAGATCAAGATTTTGACAAAGATTCCCTTCACTGAGGCAATATGACAGCTTGCACTAGGAGCACTCAGTGAGCACTGAAGGGGGACGATGCCCTCTCCAGTACCCTGCACTATTTGTGTTTGGCCTAGATTTCTCTCTTGCTTAGTGCTTACAGTAGGCATCTTATTGGTTTATTCTCCCAGACGATAGGTGAAACAGGGTGGCATGGTGCAGAGACACAGCGGTGTTTGCAAATTGGTAGGCACTGCAGATGTTACATTCCTGCTGAGCTGGGTGGACTGGCTTCACTCCTGATGTTGTCGGATCAGGTTAGAGTGGTGCCCGGGGGAGAGGAGTGAGCAAGGAAGCAGGGGCCAAATGATATATGTTGTGAATTGAGGGAATTATTTTTCCTGGTTATCGTTTCCTCTTTGCCTCTCTGCCTCTCTGCTGGGGTGTGATTAGATTTGCGGCTTTCCGTGCATGCACTGGGTGTGGCATTGAATGCAGTGATCAGAGGAAACCCCAGGCTAGCACGTTTCTGGACAACCACAGCTTAGCATTATAGAAAGGTATTGTGTTTACATATTGGCACTTGTCAGCTTAGCCTAAGAGTACGTTATTGTGTGTACTGTACATATTGGCACTGGTGCCTCTCCGAAACTGAACTGCCACAAACTCTAATTTAAATTGTTACTATTGAAATGGTTACTGATACAAAAGTATCATGCCAGACAGAAGTAACAACTGCTGAAAGGCTATTAGAGCCATGGTGGGGAAACATGTTATAACATGGATGGCATTACCCACAGAGGTAAAGGGTATGGTTGGTGCAAAATCTGAAAAAAGCAGGGCTTATGAGTGCTTCAGAATTGAATCTCACAGTCTTGGGAATGGCAGAGGGATGAGACTCCATTATAAGTCTAAAATTGTACATAGCGGATTAACAGAAGCAATCCAATGCCAACTGGAATGCCTATGTGGCACTCATTCCTTCCAAGCGCTAAAGACAAACCTCTTGAAAATGTTTCGACCCATAAGTCTTTAATTTACTTTTTAATCTCACTCCATATGCTCCCTCTCCTCTTGATTCCCTGCTCTCTCCCTGCCACTGTCCTTCCTGCCCTTTTCCTCTCTGTCTCTTCCAGCAGCAGACATTCTCCCCTAGCGCTCCTCATAATTTGAGTTCTTCCATGTTTGCAGTAAGCTTATGTTATGTTGACCGTCTCTCTCCTGCTTTTCTCCTGCACCCCCTCATGAGATTGTGTTGCTGCATCTACCTTCGTTCTTGTGATTCTACTCATTTAAACTGCTATCATTATTTGGGATAAGATGAAAGTGTCCCTTCTGATACTATATTGAAAAGGGTCCTAATACTGCACAATGTGTGAGTGCTATAAGACCATTGAATACATAAATTCATAAAACAGTAGACACTGCAGGGCATCAAGTATTCCATCTGGCAGCCCTTGTCGTTGTAAAGTGTGCCATAGCTAATTCTCTTTACAGAGACAAAGGCTGCCTTCATTTTAATAAAGGTAATAAATAAAGATGAATTATTTACTAGGAGATATTTTACACAGGTGAGGTACATTTTCAAGTTTTCCTCAATCCTTTCCTCAGTCTAGCCTGAACACAGCTATATACATTGTTGCTGTCTACCCGGTCCTGGGTGTAATTGAGTTGCAGTCTGCCTTAAACTTTCCTAATTCCATCCACCATTGAGATGAGACAGTAATTGGCTGGATCGTGCTGATTCACTTTTTAAATATAGGGCCAGTTCTTGCTGATTACCAGGACCTGGGTAAATAACCACTTTTAATTACAGCATTTACTACAGTACATACTACATGGGACCACAGCTGAAAATCAGAACATTAAACATATATGTGAGCATTGCATGAAGCTAAAGCATGTTTACACATTTTTGCTTCCTCCTCTGCAACAGAGACTTCTAGAGCAGTGCATGTTACATTTCCACAGCTGGTAAGGAATAAAAGCCTTCTTCTTCTGCTGCTGAGCACAGTTAACTAAAATGCCTTTAACAAGCTGTAAGCCCAACCCTACCGCTAAACAAGTGTACTTGCACTTAAATCCCCACATAATAAACCTTCAGAACATATTAGTGTTTTTGTCTTGCACTGCAGTTTCCGGGGATCACCATGCCCATTGTCAAGTCTCTTCTTTTTAATTTCTAGAAGTTTCTAAATTTCAATTTTGTGCAGCTATGTGGTCTCGTCGCCTTTAAGCCTGGCATGACATGCTAACATAGCTTTATTCAGCTCCTGTTTTTAAATGAGCAAAACTTATCAATTCAATCTAGACTGTTATGCCTCTTTGTGGCATATTTATCCGAATTAAATATGGCCATAATCAACTCCTAAGCCACCTGTAACCACCATGGCTAGAAATTGGTTTCCGTTTCTGGTTGACCCTCTCCAGGGGATGTTCTAATCAGGTGGCAACTTTACACTTTGTTCTTCAGTTACCCGTTGCTCCGTCACTCCTTAAACAGGATTCACATTGAAAGATCCACAGACAGTATTATATGGCTATCATTTGGCATACAGTCACTCATCCCTTATTTGATTTACCACATTCTCAGGGCACCTCATCACAGAACTTCCTTTAGTAGTTTCTCGGGTGTGATGTACACATTAACTCGAACCATAGTATTGACATAGCCTTATAACCTAATAATATATATGTTGGCAGCAATGCACAGGAACGTTTCAGCCAAAACATTCAGAGCTGTTGAAATCCAGGTTACTAGGCTGTTCTTTTGACTACCTTTTTTTTATTTTTTTCCTGGTTCAGACTATATAGCAAATGGATAGTTTATTATCCCTTCAACCATTGTGATTTCTTGGAACCAGCTTTTGTTTGTTGTGCTTACCTCTCCTAGCCAGCCATCTTCCTCAAATTTACGGTCAAAATCGTCAATATTACAACTTAGGCCCAGATTTAAGAGGGTGTAGCGCCTACTTTCATTACATTAGTGGCATTTTTTAATGACGCTAATGTGGCCCAACGAGGCTAAATTTGCTGCACCATATTTACATAGTGGCACAATGCAGTCATTGTGCCACTTTGTAACCTCTTGCGCCACATTATGCCTGCGCCAGGCAAAATGTATACATGGGGGCATACCCCCATTAGGGGGACTGCAAAAATGATGTCATTTTTAGCAGCTATCTGTGCAGGCGTTAATAGGGGAATTCCATTGTTTTTAATAGGCCCCTTTGTACTCTGCAAGATTAGCACTAACTTTTTGGCGCTAATCCTGCACAGTACATCAACAGCATCAAAAATGTTGACGCTATTGCCACTACCCTGCGCCATGGAGCACTGTATTTTCAATACGGGGAACACATGGTGGCGGTAGGAGGGGTGCTAAAGAGAGCAAGAAAAGTGGTGCTGCATTGGATGCAGCAACACTTTTCTTAAATAAGGGCCTCAGTATGTGAGTATCTTAGTACCCTGCATAGGAAGTGGATTTCGATTCTTTCAGTGATTACTTGTTTCTTTGACGTACATTTACCTGTAATTCCTATGCCATGCTGTAACATATTCCGACTAATGATACACTAATCCATCCTCATTCATCCTTATTACAATGCTTCTGCACACAGGATCCAACATGGAGGTTTGACATTTTTTCCATACAATTCGAGCTAGGACCCAACAATGACTTCAAAGTACTTTCCTCATGCTTAAGGACAGGTTATTCTCTTAGTATATCGCCAATGTATTCAAGAAATTCCTGCTGTGGTGGAGAAATTGCTATACCCCAGTTATAAAAGCTATCTGTGTGACTCAAACAATACTTGCTGTTGTTGGTCCTTAAAAATGAAATGCATCATAATTCAATAACACCTGATAAACACAGCTTTGAAGGTCCTGAGATGTACAAGATAGACAGTTTTCATAATGGTAACTTGCCACGAGGGAAGAGTTGAATAAGGACATCATTGGTCCAATATTACTGGGAATATCATTGACTGACAACATGATAATGGCCATATATCGGATGACAACCATGTATTGGCAAAGGAATTCTGTTAAAAAGACGTTTTTAATATTCACATGAATAAACAGTTTGAAAATATGAAGTAACATGCAGTAGCTATTTGTGAAAGGAATCCTGGAAATCCAAGATTTTGGGATCGCTTAGAGTGGACTCGGATAGAGTGTGTAAGAATTATGCTTTATGTCGGTCAGCATGGGCCAAGATTTTAGGAAAACCAGCAATTCACTTTCCCTCTTTCATGCAGCATGATTGATTTTGTATATGTAAATATTGTATTGGAATGTTTAGCCATATCCTGATGGGTTGAATTTTGGATTTTTTAGAATAATGAGGAGCTTGTAGTCCTGTCATCGATCAAAGTTGAGGCCTCTGGTAGCTTCCAGTTCTCATCCATCAGCCACACACCCAAGGTATTTTGCTTGGGCATGCTCACCTTCTGACCCTGCCTACTCTGCTGGGCCACAGAGGCTTCTTCATTCACACACTCACTCCCTGGTGAATCTGTATTGTTTATCACGATCCCCCTGAGCAAGACTCCCAAATAATTCATGGCTCACGAATTGTTTACATTACACATGTCACATCTCCATGTTGCTTAACTTCAACTCCTGTCCCATTGGCAAACAAGGAGCAATGACCAAGCGTGTATGAGAAATGGACGTGGTAGAAATCTGGAAGGGAGACTTCTTTGCCCAGTACTACTCAGCTTAATGTTGGCTTCAGAACATGGAGCCTTTCCTAGTCTCCACCGACAACCGCTAATGCAGCCTGAACACTTACACAAAGAAGCAAAATCAAATTTTGAAGCTCTAACTATAATCCTTTATTCCACAATGGAGTTCCATTAGTAACATTTGAAAATGGTGAGACTGAAATTTGGTATGATAAGTTCTGCACTTACTCCAAACACTGGCCAATAGGTTACTGTTTGCCTCTACAGGCCCCACAGATGTTCTAGGAACACAGTGCAAAATCCCAGAAACCTGCTGGGGTAGCATATACATATAGGAGCAGGCAATACCTTTCCAAGTACCCTGTGCATAGGGTACTTTACCAAAAGCAGAACATCAAGAAAGGGTAGCTTTCAGTATGGCCTTTCTTTCCTTTAGAAACGAAAATTGTGGTGGCCTCAATGAGAGTCAATGAGGTAGAGCCTTGAGCACCGTTACTTATAGTCAAAGGCTCTCTCTTGCACCAACAAAATTTGCAGTTGACTAATTAAGGGCATCCTCTGCATTACAGGATTAAGTTAACTCATGTAACAAAAGAGAACTATTTCTTATTTTTTATTTTCTTCATGGTGCTTGGTGCTTGCTCTGTGAGATCCCTGCAGGCTGCCCCGGATTATATTACTCAGGGTGTGGGTTGTGTCCATATGTAGTGTTAAAGCATATCACTAAATGCCTCTTATCTGTTCCTCAGGTTGGCAGGCCTGCATGAGCCTGAAAGGCCCAAGTTGATATGTAGCACATAGCGTAACAATAAAAGTGCTCCTAGTGCAGGTTTTGCATACACTAAACCTTAGCCCTGGAGCTAGCGTTATCAACCGCCACCTGATTTATACACCATACGGAGGCATGATATTTGCTGCCGTATGTTGTAGTAGGGTGAGTGTGGTGTGTCCTAGTAGTAGTGAGGGCTAATGCTTCGTGTTACGTCATTTGGGCCACTCAAGCTGAGGCTGTCATGCCACTTCACTTCATTTCCTGAAACCTGCTTGCTTCTTCTCTGCAAGCGCTGTTTAGGGCTTCGAGGGAGTAATGCCTCAACCGTATCTTGCCTGGATTATCCTGGATGCAGAGGAGTCTCCTGTCTTCCTCCAAGCAGATTCCTGTTGCTCAGGGACCCCACCATTGTGTGATGCTGGCTTCCATCTTGGAACGCCCTCCACCTTTCCGGAAACCTGCCTTAGTCACAGGGCATGATGAGAGCACTCGCTATATGGCAGCCTAGAGGGCTCAATAAGGACCTTTCCAGGTACAGGTGAGCTCAGGTAGGTGCGGAAGTGGTTTGCGTAGTCATGGATATTGTTTATTGCCTCCTGAGCTATGATCTCTCGTCTCTCTTGCCATACTATTCCATTACTTCATTATAACCTTCACTCTTGTGAATAGGTGAGCTGTTTTTCAGACAGAAACGGAAGCAGTGATGAAAAGGGTCTCACAGGATACTTCGCTGTTAGCCTGTGGTACCGGCAAACCATCTAAGACCTATAAGTATCGGGGGACACAATGATTCCAATACCCCCAAAATAATGTCAAGGCATAAAATTATGGACGTCTCAAATAGTCCAGCGGTCTTACCATAATTGGTCTCATCTGAGGGAGCACAGGTGGCCACCAATGATATTGAGCTAACTGAAACACCAGCATTGTTGGGGCCCACAGCTAATAGGACATCCGCAACATCTGTTTCAGAAATGCTGCATGCCAAAGTAGAGAAAGCCCCATTAGAATCTGTAGACATGGAGAGAATGGGGCAAACAAGGATTATTGACATGAGCTATCGGGTTGTAGCAGTGCTCGAACGAATGCAAGTGTCAGAAAGTGTAGGCACTGGCGATCTCCCAATTAAAGGAGAAGACATACCAAAGGCCGTACCTACCTATCCCACATTCAACATTACAAATACAAAGGGCCTGCAGGCTCAGCAAGATGAGCTAAGAGATAAATAAGCCACAGGGGATGAGGTGAGAGATGGAACCACCCTTTCACAATGAATAGATGGGATAGGAGACACAGATGTAATTCACTCATCAACAACTCCCTACAAAGAACATGTACCACCCAGTATGGCAAGGGGGGCAAGGGGGTTCCTTGATCAGATTCACAAGGAGAGCGAATGATGACTGATCTTTCAAAGGACCCCCTTGTATATGCCTCTCGGGCCACTAGGGCAAGAAATATTCTCAACTCCGCCACTCACACTCTCAGTAGAGACTCTTCTGCATCAGATATAGGGAAAAAATCCATGAGATGAAGATCTCTCAGGAAGAGGCCAAGAACAAACGAGTGAACAACTCAGTCAACCTCAATACCAATATGCAGCTCCTGAGTTCCCAGGTGTCCCAGGTGGAACAAAGAATCTCAGATTTGGAAGAATTCAAACAGAAGATGGATCCAGGAACTTTAAAACTACAGTCTGAACTTGCTGATCTGCAGTGGAAACATGAAGATTTGGAGAATCAATCCAGTCTGTCCAATCTGCCCTTCATTGGCATTCTGGAAGGATGACACAATGGGACCACCGTTATGGCAGTTGTAACTGAGCTCGTAAATAAATATATCTGCCCTGACATGGTATCCAAAGAAGTGGATTTTATTATTTCTCGATCACATATGTACCATCTAATCAAAACCCTAATTACCAGCATCCACTAACTATTTTGGAAACCTTTGGGGCTTATCAGGTAAAAGAGCTGTGAGAAAAAAGGGCTGATTGCAGAGGCCCCCTAATTTTTTTCCCCCATTTTTCACTTTTTGCTGGTGTTTTCCTGACTCTGATGGTGCCCTGGGTACTGCTAACCAGTCCCAGGGCCTTTGATCTGTATAAAATGAGTATGCAAATTAGGCTAATTATAATTGGCTGTTTCAACCTACCTATAAGTCCCTAGTATATGATAGGGAATGTAGGTTTAGGGAACCCAGCATAGGTAGTGCCCCCATAGGTGCACTGCTGAGGTGTCCATTGTCATTTTAAAGGCAGACCTGCCGTGCTGGCTGCTTTTAAACTAAAGTTATATGCAAATTCGACTTTGGAATTAAAAGTGCTTCCAAAGTCTTAAACTATCTTATTTTTACATATAAGCCACCCCTAAGGTGTTTCCTATGTGCCCCTGGGATTGGGTGCCTTGTACCTATAAGGAGGGACCTTATAAAAATTGTTTTATAAGCCCTGGTGAGGTAAAACAGCCAAATTCATAGTTCCCTCCCTGTAGTGATTGACTTCCATAAGCTAACATCAGGATACTTTATTTTAATTAACAAAGTCCCCATAAGAGACAGATACCTTGAGTTAAATATCAAATCAATTGTTATAATAAATCCCACAACTTGCCATTGTTGGATTTAATACAACTAGTGCAGGTAAAGAGTTTTAGAACTCTAATTAAAAGTTGCCAACTTCAGCTCTGTAGTGCTCTTCTCAGATTGGCCAGGCTGCCTTGATGAGGTGTGAAGTGGCCTGGGCTGAACACAAAGGATGTGCCTGGGGGAGGAGATCTGCCTCAGCAGATGGTGAAGCAGGAGGGGGAGAGAAGCCAAACTAGTCTTGAAAGGCAGGGAAGGACATTTGGAGCAGCTGAGGACCTCCCACATTTCCTGCAACCCCAGACAATTAGGTGCCCTCTTGATAAGATTGGACAAGGGCAGGAGAGAGGTGTGTTTGGGATTTTTAGCCACACCAGTGTGTGGGCTCAGCCAGATCTAACTTCCAAAAATCACTTGCAGCCATGCTGGATTTTTGAAGAGCATTGCTCCCTGGGATAGAGTTGTGCCACACTTCCCAGGAAGTGGGTATCAAAGGGGGAAGAAGCCTGCCTGTGATTGGACAACCAGAACCCCCCTGCTTTCCACCCAAGAGCAAGGATAAATATGACAGAGCTGCACCCACACCTCAGTTCCCTACAAGGAAGAAGACAAAGAAGAAGAAGGACTGCCCTACTGGACCCCTGACCTGCACATGGACACTGCACTCTGAAGGACTGCACCAGCTGCACACTTGGGCTTCACCACTAAAAGGACTTTGCTTGTCTCCTCCAGGTTCAAGTAGGGACTCCTTGTTCGCTGCAGGAACAAAGGAGCTGCCAAGAGTCCCCTGCATCAAGTCCTGCAAGCAGAGCCCAGCTGACTAGCATCCAGTGGCCATTTGAGGATTCTGACCAGGTGCATTCGGGGAATTGTAGTCCCAACTCCCAAGGAGCAACTCAGAGCTTCTGGAACCTTAGATCAAGTTATGGTCACTTAAAGGACCCAAAAGAACCTCTGGAAGAAGATCCTGAAGTTTAGAGATGATTGGAGCAACTCCATAAGTTGAAGATGCGTATTGTGGGAGTTGTAGTCCCAGACCGTAAGAGGCAAAGCAGAGCCTCTGAAACCTTGGCAGGTGCTGTGGACCACTTTACTGGATCAAGGAACACTTCTGAAAGTAAGTGTAACAGTGTAACCTTGTGGGTGCCCTGAGCTCTGGACTTTGTCCCTGTCCAGTGTGACCTTTTTTAACCCTTTGAGCGCTAGTTGCTTCTATGCGCTAGAAAAAAATACGTTTTTTTAAACATTCATATCCCTGTTTCCCCTTTTCTGATTTTAATCATTTTGGTATCATTTTAAAGATACAAATATAATCTATTTGTATAAATTGGTGTTGGATTGTTATTGTGTTTTGTGTTTTACTTATTTACTGTTTTGTGATTTTTAAATGCTTTTCATATCTGTTTCCTAACTTAAGCCTTGTCACTTGTTGCTAAACTATCAAGGGTTGAGCTAGGTTTAATTTATTGAGACCTCACTGGATCTAAGTGGGGGTTAGTGCCCTATTGCTAGGTGAAGATACTTACCTGCCCAATAATTCACTTGCCAACAAGAGCGGATACTGTCTAGCACCTTCAAAGACAGGGTGTACCACACAACCAATAACTTCACATTTAGAGTGTTCCCTGAAGTATCACTTATGGCACCCGATGTTGAAAAGAAGGACATGATTGATACTTTCGAAACTTTTGGAGCACCCGCTGCAATAGTCCCACAGTCAAAACGGAAAGTTTTATATAAAGGGCATGCACATATCTTCCAGTCAGTAGAGCAAGCCAAGATCTTTCTGAATCGAATTTGTCAGAACTGATCAGCTGTATATTTGGTGGTTCATTTCTATGTTTCAGTTTTCCATTGTTGTAGGCAGGGTGGTGGTTTATACACAGCAGATCAGTTTTATGGCCAGGACCCAAATGTCACGAAAATAGGAATCATAAAGGAAGAATTATCTGTTGATGGTTAGGAATTGTGGATCATCCTCTAACCACTCTTCTCCTAGAATCCTTCCTCAGATGCCATGTTAATGCGCCATATTCAAGGGTGATGGGCGGGGGGAGGGATGGGGAGTGCAGGAATTGCACAGAGCGGAATGGGGTGAGCTCTCCTTGAGGCCCCTGGCAGGGAGGGTTTCAGGGACAAGGAGAGTTGAAGGGGCTTAAGGGGTTTGGTGGGGCACAGTGTGTGGAAGTACAAGGGGTAAAAAAGGATAATCAGGAGAAGGTATGTAACATAATCAAGGCCCCTTTGAGGCTAGAAGGCGCATCTAAAAAGCAGCAGGAGGAGGGCAGGGCAATGCTGGCAACGAGGGCCTCTTACCTTCTCACCAGGGCAAATGAGGGGGAGCAAGATGGGAAATGGTCAGTATGGCTAATCAAGGTTTAACAGAGAAAATATTTAGGACCATTTCATGTAAAATGAATGGTATTGATAACCCAAATAAATGTATCCATTTCATCTTGGATTAAATCTACAGAAGCACAATCAATCTTTTCTTCAAGAAATGCATCTGGAGGTAGCCGCAAAACAACCAGCTTTGCCAAAGTACCTATCACAGGCTTTTTTTGCATCCATAAATTTAGCTGTCAGGGCAGTTTCTATTTTGTTCACTCAAATGTTCATGGGTGAAGTGTTGCAGGTAGTGCGTGATCCGAAAGCTCAATGGATTTTACTGTGTGCAAGAACTAACAGCACTACAATTCATGTAGCTAATTTCTATGGTCCTATAGAAGATGATGTGACACCTTTCCAGGAACTCTATGATATTTTATCCCTTCTGAGGGGGTCAGTCCTAATTGGATGTGATTTCAATCTTATTAAAGATACTACTCCAGATTGTCCCGGTTGTGGCCAGGAGTCCACTTTGGCTCCACCAGCCTGCCTCCGTGCCCCTGACCCCACCGTCTGCCGCTTGTAGCAGTTCGAGGCCCTCCACCAGCCGCAGGCACCCGCCTGCGCCTCATCCCTGGTGCCTAGTGGTAGGCTTACGGTATCTTTGCTTTGTTCCCTGCTTTTTCGTTTTTGTAAATCTGTTTTTCTGTGCCTGTATTTCGTTCCCGATCCGCTCAGCCAGCTCTCCCTGCTCTCCCGGCCCTGCCACTGCATCCCCTGCTGCCCCACTCCCTCGTGCACCCATTGGTCCCTCGCCTCCTACCTCCCAGCTGCTCCTCCATCCCACATTCCCTCTGAATGGCGGCCACGTGCAGCGGGCGCGCCGGAGGTGCGCCAGAGTCAAGCCCGTTTGCGCCCGTACGCGCCTGGACCGCGCCCAGCGCTGGTCCTCCTGGTCCTCGCAACCCTAACCCACCCAACACTACTCAGCCACCACACTACATGCCCTCAACCCAGGTCTACAACCCACCTGTGCCCAAGCTAGCCCCAGGCACACACATGGACCCTTTACATGCTAAGCCTGCTGGTTCTCCAGCAGCCCCACAAACATCTTAAACACCCACACGCCCCACGCCAACCCCTAAACGCCTCACAACAACGCCAGCACGCTCACCAACAACAATACACAACCCACAACACCAACATCCCCCACAGCAATGCCATCATGCACCACAACAACACCAAAAACACCCACATGCCCCACACCACCCCCAACAAGCCCCACAACAACGCTAACATGCTCTACAACAACACTACCACAACACACATCAACACCCACACCCCCCCCAACAATACCATCACACACCACCACAACATCAGCCCCTGCAACCACCTTAACTGCATACTCCTAAACATCCGCTCCATACACAAACATGCCATTGAACTCTTTGACCTGATCACGTCACACTCCACGGACATTGCCTTCCTCACAGAAACTTTGATGAATCCCTCATCCGAGCCCGACATAGCTTTAGCCATCCCAGAAGGCTACAAAATCCATCGTCGAGATCGTCTAAACAAACCAGGAGGTGGCATTGCCATTGCACATAAAAACACCATAAAGATCACCACCAACACACTTGACACCCTTGACAGCGCAGAACACCTGCACTTCCTCATTCACATAAACGCCAACACCACCCTCAGAGGAACCCTCATTTACAGACCACCATGACCTCCCCCTCCTTCTGTTACACTATCGCTGACACCATCAGCCCCCCCACCCTCACCTCCACAGACTACATCCTCCTTGGTGACATCAACTTCCACCTGGAGAACCACCACGACCACAACTCCACCTCCCTTCTAGACAACCTAACAAACCTAGGACTCAAGTAAATAGTAACATCACCCACCCACTCAGCAGGACACACGCTAGAAGCGATCTTCACTTCCAGCAACCACATAACCTTCACACACACCACCAAACTCCACTGGACCGACCACCACTGCATCCACTTCTCCTTCTCAAAACCCCCCACACACCACCACACCACATCCTACCGGATGTGGGACAAGATCCCCACAGAACACCTAAACGCCCAGCTCGCACAAAACGCTCGCCCAAACACCAACGACCCCATCATTGCTGCCCATAACCTCACACAATGGATAACAACCTGCGCAGACTCCCTCGCCCCTCTTAGAGGAAACATCACCACCCGCACCATCAAGTACGCCCCTTGGTTCACTACTGAACTCCAAGTCTCCAAGCGTGAATGCCGCAAAACAGAAAAAGCTTGGCGCCAGGAACCCTCTATGAACAACTTCTCCACCCTCAAAACCACCATGCGCAAACACCACCAACTCATAAGGACCACCAAAAGGTCTTACTATAAGGAACGCATAGACAGTAATTCACATAACAGCAAAGAACTCTTTACCATCATCAAAGACTCCCCCAAACCTAAATCCTGCAACATCGACCCCACTCACACACAGAACCTCTGCAACTCCCTCTCCAACCACTTCCAAGCCAAAATCCTAGACATACACAACAGCTTCACGCTCCAGCACCCACACATCCAACACTGACACGGCCAACAACAACACACCTCCCCTCTTCAACATACTACACACCTGGGTCCCCACCAGCGATGAAGAAACCGAAGCAACAATGAACTCCATCCACTCAGGCTCCCCCTCGGACCCCTGCCCTCACCGCATTTTCAGCAAGGCCAGCCCAGCCATCGCTCCCAAACTCCGTGCCATAATCAACAGCTTCTTCAACGCCGCCACCTTCCCTGACTCATGGAAGCACGCAGAAGTAATCGCTCTCCTGAAACAACCCAAAGCAAACCCTGATGGCCTCACGAATTACTGCCCTATCTCCCTTCTCCCCTTCCCCACCAAGGTTGTTGAGAAGTTAGTGAACGCCCACCTGTCTCACTTCCTAGAGGAAAACAACGCACTTGACGCCTCCCAGTCTGGGTTCCGCAAGAACCACAGCACTGAGACCGCCCTCATGGCCTACACCGACGACATCAGAACCAGAGTCGACAAAGGCGAGACTTTCGCACTCATCCTCCTGGACCTCTCCGCAGCCTTCAACACTGTCTGCCACCAAATACTCTGCACACGCCTCTACAACGCAGGAATCCAACACAAGGCCCTGGACTGGCTCGCCTCCTACCTCGCCGAAAGGACCCAGAGAGTCCACCTCCCTCCCTTCCAATCTCCAGCAACCAAGATCATCTGTGGAGTTCCCCAATGGTCCTCCCTAAGCCCCACCCTCTTTTACATGGCCCTGCTCGCCAACATCCTCCACCCACACGGAATCACCATCATATCCTACCCAGCTCGTCATCTCACTCACCAGGAACCCCACCACCGCCAAGACCAACTTCATGCCGGACTCCTAGACGCCGCCAACTGGATGACAGCAAGTCACCTCAAACAAAACTCCAACAAGACCGAAATCATCATCTTCGGCCCCAACAAAACAATATGGGATGACTCCTGGTGGTCCACCACCCTAGGACCTCCTCCAACACCCGCTACCCACTCACACAACCTGAGAGTCATCTTAGATTCTTCTCTCTCCATGACCCTGCAAATCAACTCGATCACCTCCTCCTGCTTCGATACCCTCTGCATACTGCGAAAAACCTTCAAATGGATACCCATAGAAACTAGAAAGACAGTCACCCAGGCACCACAGTCAAGCTTCAGCAGAAACTCCAGAGGATCCAAAACACGGCTGCACGCCTCATCCTGAACCTCCCACGCCATGAACACATTTCTGCACACCTCAGATCCCTCCACTGGCTTCCTATCGACAAAAGGGTCATCTTCAAAGTCCTCATCCATGCACACAAATCCCTCCACAACACTGGACCAGCCTACCTCAACGAAAGAGTGAACTTCCACATTCCCATCCGCCAACGCCGCTCCGCCGACCTCGCCACAGTTCCTCGCATCCAACGCACCACCTCAGGAGGCAGATCCTTCTCCCACCTCGCCCCCAAAACCTGGAACTACCTCCCCACCGACCTCCGCAAGACCCAGGACCTCATGTCTTTCTGAAAGCTCCTCAAGACATGGCTCTTTGAACAGTAAAACGGCTGCCCCCTCCGACCCCTGCAGCGCCTTGAGACCCTCACGGGTGAGTAGCTCGCTTTATAATTTTTTTGATTGATTTGATTGTTGCCACCAAAGTAAAACACAGGATATTTTAAAATATGCAAGGGTTTTGGCACAGATCAAAAGGGACTTCGCTCTGATATATTCCTGGAGAGCATATTCCCCCACAGAGGAGAAATTTACCTGTTTTTCCAAACATTTTCATACTTCGTCTCACATAGATTACTTTTTGGTATCGCTCAGTTGGGGAAGGGTAGAATCCAGTATTCTGTAGAATTCTTTCTGTGATCAATCCGCTCCATATGTAGATTTAAAAATTAGTAGATAGGGGAAACGAATGATACGGGGCTCTGGATAGGCCTTTGCTGACTCAAGATGATTGGGTAGCCAATATGTGGGTGACAGAAACTAATTTTTACAAATAAACCAAGGCACAGCTTCAAACTATTTAGTATGGGAGGAATGTAAGATCTTTATACAAGGAGAGAATATCGCTTATATAGCTTGTCTAAATAGAGTGCAGTAAATCAATGCATTGCAACATTATTTTAATCATGTTAGGAGGATGCCGGCTGAAAGACAGCCCAATCTAATGCCAGACTCGTAAGAGCCAGAAAAGAGCTTAAAGATTATTTTGTTTCATGCAAGATCATTAATCAAAAATCCTGTTTCCGGAAAGTATATGAAGAGAATGAACATTCTGGGCATTTGGGGATTATCAAAGATGCATTTGTTCCTAAGTATACGTTGACAACAACTGATCGTGAGCAAATAGCAGAATGTTTTAGAGCAACATGCCTATTTGTGTTCTTACAGTGATTCCCCTACACTCAACCTGGTCAACGCATTTCTTAACCTAGTCAAACTTTCTATGTTGGACAATGGAAAGTACAGTAACTCCCATTATATGGGCTGAGGTGGTGGATGCCAACAAAATCCTCCTAATGCCAAAGCATACTGCACTGATGGTATACTGTCAAATTTTACAAGATATTCACTGCAAAAATAGTGGACCCTTCGCTTACTTTATTTAACAAATTCTTGAATGTGAGTTTCCTTAAGAAAGATAAGCCTCCTGAGCTATCCAGCTCTTATCAGTCAATAAGTCTTCTAGACGCAGACTACGAGATTTTTTTAAGATCATGGCACTATGACTTTCCCCTGCTGCTGCATCAGTGGTGCACGGGGAACAAAATGGGTTTTTGCCAGGCAGGTCTATCTTGAGTAATACAAACTATATGTTTCAGGCTACTTCTCAGTTAACGACTTTAAAGCTGCTATAATGATGCTGAATGCTGAAAAGGCATTCAACTGTGTTCAGTGGGAGGTCCTGTGTACTATCCTTGCATGCTTCAGCTTTCCCACTTAATTAACCAGGCTGCTAAGCAACTTATATAAAAAACCAGAGGCCAAGATCATGATCAACTCGCAGATAATTGGATCTATCCCAATACGCAGGGGGACGCACCAGGATTGTCCGATGTCAGTGGTCCCTTTTTACTTGTTTATGGAATCACTAGCATCGGCTATTAGACAGGACCTGGCAATTCTGCCACCTTCAGATGGAGTTCCGAAACTTAAACAGTTTGCAGATGATATTGTACTTTATACAGTGAGACTCACCCAGAATATTCAGAACACTTCAGTCCTTTTCAGATATAGGGGCTTATAAAATCAACCAGCCTAAAATCAAAGCACTGTTGTTTCATTGTTTACCTGGAGTATCGCCTAGAGAGATGCAAGTACATTATTCAGAAACTCACCCTATCAGGTATTTAGAAATGTTTGCTACGCATGAGTTTTTAGAGCTTTATAAATTGAATTATATAGCCACTCTGAAAAAGGCATCTTTCAACATGTTTAATTGCCATCGTCTACTATTATCTATAGTAGGAGGGATCGCGGTAATCAAAATGTCTATTTTGCCTTTGTTTACTTTCATTTTCTCAAATGTTAAGATCGCTGTCAAACATACGTCTTTCCCAGAAATTAATCAGATTATAGGAAGTTCTTATGGCAAGGCAACAAAACGCGCACATAAATGGCCATCCTTCAGCTCTCTATTGAAAATGGAGGATTAGCACTTCCGCATGCGTTAATATTATCAAGTAGCATGCTTGGACTGGTTAAATCAGGTTGCGAACTAAAGTGTTGCATCAAACGTTTTTTACCTGCAGAAAATGCTCATTGAGGTGAAGTCGCAGCTACCAGTATTTTTTAAAATACCGAAGTTGCTCAAAGAATCTTGTTATAAGTTCCCCAATGCACTTGTTAACTTTTTTTCACACATTCAAGAGAGCTATCAGTTTCCCTTGATGCATCTTCAGATTCCTCTGAAGGAATCTGGATTAATAGGCCTATGCAGCAAAATATCATCAAAAAAACGAGCCAGGCTGGTTTATCACAGATATAAAAATGTTGTATTAGTTGGCCAGATTAAAACATGGTGACAGATAGTGACAGACCAAGCTAACATTAGAATCAAATAAGAGACAGATTCACAAGAAACTGGTGCAGCGGGGTGCTGCGCCAAAAATTAGCAGCGTAGCGCTGCACCAGTTTTGAAACACAGGGATGCACCATATTTACAAGAATATGGCGCACCCCTGCTTTTCCCCCTGCACCAGCGCTAAATTAAGCAGCCTGCACCAACGCAGGCATCCTTGCACCATAATGTGTCTGCTTTGAGGGTTGCGATTGTTTATGTGCAGGAAGATGCCCCTTCCTGCACAAACAATCATCCATGGCATTTTGCTTCTTCTGTGTGAGCTGTAGAATGCAGCACACATAGGTAAAGCAAAAAACGAGGAGAAATTAAAGTATTCTTCCTCGTTGTGCCATGCAACGTCGCCCCTGGAGTGGCGTTAGATTTGGGCACTGCCTCAGATTTACGAATCCTTGTAAATCTGGGGCAGCGTCAGAAGCAATGGGTGTTGCGGTGAAATACCTACTGCAACATCCATTACACTCCCCTCTGATGCAGAAAATGGGATCAGAGGGGTCCATATTTAGAAGGAGGTGTGAAGCCACAAAAAGTGTCATTAGACCTACTTGTAAATATGGAGAAGTGGTTAGCGCAACCAGAGTGTCGCAAAAACTGACACTCCAGGGTGTTAGGGCCTTGTAAATCTGGCCCTTAGTGTTCTCTTACCTTCGGGCCTGTATAGTGGCATCAGGTTGGGTGAAAGAGCACATTAACAAGGCTTATTTTGTTTAAAAAAAACTTAAAGGTCTGGGAAACTGGTATCGGGTATTGTACTTGTATTCACATGATACTATTGCTCAATCAGCATTTCACTCCATTTCCCAATACATTGAGGGGAAGCTCGATTTAGTCGACTGGATTAGGTGCAGCCTTATGTCTTATAAAGTCCTGCGTGGAGCTAACTTCAAACGCAATACATTTTATTCTACATGAGCTCTGTATTTCACCCAGTACTGCTTACAGCAAATGTTTCCAGCCGTCTCTGCCATGTGCCACAGGTGTAATCATCCCCGAAGCGATTGGGCTGTTATGGGCTTTTGTTGTCCTAAATTGTTTGAATTTGAAACAAGATCTTTAGCTTTATGAGCGACAAATTGAAGGTATATATTAAACCAGACATATGGGGAGCTGTGTTCGGAATTGCCCTAATTCATTGTCAACCGGGTCTGCAAAAACAACAATTTAATTTCAGTGGATCACTAGTAGTCAAGTCTCTGATCTTGCAAAAATGGAGGTCCCCACGTCCTTCCATATTTGAGACATTGATTACCAAAATGAATCAGGTTTGGAGGCTAGAAGAGGCATATGTGCAGAAATTTGGGGCAAGGAAAAAAACTAAAGGTATTTTAAATCTTATTGGTGAAATTGATCGGGAGGCTGTGATTGAGTAGGATGAAGCACGTTATTATCTCATAATATTTTATTTCCACTAATGAGTGAAATTTCAACATCACGTTTTTTAGCTTTGATATTATTTACGCTCAAACTTATCCATTTGGATACCTGAATATCTAATAAAATAAAAAATATTTTTTTAATAGAGAATCAATGAGGTAGAACATAAATTACGAGGGTAAGTAAATCGTGGGCCTTCACCATTTCTTGCTTGTGCTTGGCTGTAGATGCTATTATTAAGTATAAACTCCCCAAGGGACTTAGGGGGTCATTCTGACCGCCGGGGCCAGGGTCGGCGGGAGCACTGCCAACAGGCTGGCGGTGCTCCGCAGGGCATTCTGACCGCGGCGGTATGGCCGCGGTCAGAACAGGAAAACCGGCGGTCTCCCGCAGGTTTTCCGCTGACCTGCAGAATCCTCCATGGCGGCGCAGCTTGCTGCGCCGCCATGGGGATTCCGACACCCCATACCGCCATCCTGTTCCTGGCGGTTTGCCCGCCAGGAACAGGATGGCGGTATGGGGTGTCGTGGGGCCCCTGGGGGCCCCTGCAGTGCCCACGCCAATGGCATGGGCACTGCAGGGGCCCCCGTAAGAGGGCCCCACAAAGAATTTCAGTGTCTGCTTAGCAGACACTGAAATTCGCGACGGGTGCAAATGCACCCGTCGCACCTTACCCACTCCGCCGGCTCCATTCGGAGCCGGCTTCCTTGTGGGAAGGGGTTTCCCGCTGGGCTGGCGGGCGGCCTTCTGGCAGTCGCCTGCCAACCCAGCGGGAAAGCCAGAATGGCCTCCGCGGTCTTTCGACCGCGGAGCGGCCATATGGCGGTCCCCGCCAGGCGGGCGGTGACCGCCGCCCGCCGGCCTCGGAATGAGGCCCTTAGTGAATTACAATTATTAGGTCTGGGAAAGCAAGGTCTCAGCCTGAGCTTTTTCTTGAAAACTAGTGAAGCACTTTTGTTCAGCCCCCTTCAGTCACTAGTATTCAATGGGCAAGCCTCTTTTAGCCAACGCTTGAATAAAGTGTCTTTCATATTTTGGATCCTCCAAGAAGACATAAAGGCAGTGTTCTCATTGAAGTGGTCCTATGGACTACTGTCTACTCTTACAAAATAAAATTTTCCATTTTTTTTATGTATCCAATTTTCCTTTAAGGAAAAGTGGCTGCATTATAAAAGATGATTGCTTTATTTAAAAGCAATAAAAGAGTCGATGGCCTGTTGACCCCAGCAGGTCACCAATCCTGTAATGGCTATCACTTCTTATGACTCACAAACTGTGCCTACCTCACTAATATTCATGAGGTATGTCGATCTGCCACCCACTAGCAATCATAAATTTAAGCTTAAAAGTATAATAGCAGTCTTCTGTGATTCAGAGAACATGACAACTTGGAACTCACTATTACCAATGTTAACATATCTGGCCCTTAATGCATTATAATATTTTTCAGGTGTTTTTCACAAATCATTTGTTCTGTTTTCTATAAAAGAATAGCAATCAGAGAACAAAGTACTAACTGATAATTGTCTTTACTAATAAGATCTATCAAGTATTAGAGTGTATTTACATATTTACGTGGATGATGCTTGAAGTAAGGATTTCTTTCTTAAATTTCGTAGTTTTATTGAGGTAAGACACATTTCTATTACAGCTTCCACTTTTAAACAAGTGAGAAATATATGGTTGCTATTCCCCCATTATTACCGAATCTGTACTAAATTGTGTCCATTCTTGCCCTGCAGAGCACCATCAAATATGTTTGTATTGTTAACTAGAAGCTCAGATGCAAGCAGGGTGATAAAGACTGATGCATGTTGAGCTCTACCTCAGATCTCAGATCCATGCATACTAAAATAGAAATCCAGACCCACATGTATCTCCTCTTCTGGTATCCTTCTGGATAGCATTGCAAAAGAATGCTGAGTAAAATCCCTTAAATAATTCCAAGTGGTACAGTCGAGAATTTAAACTTGTGAACTTAGGATAACTAGTTTGATTGGCAAGGCATTTCATCACTGTACCACTCACCAGGCACCATGCATCGTGACAACATTCGACCTGACGAATCTGCAAATACAACACAGTTTAGAAATTCTGGGTGCTCTGTTGTTCCATCAAAGGGTTCAGGGTCTAAAGTGTAAGTGGTACATCTGCGATAAATATATTAGAACCAGCATTGAAAAAAGACAAATCTAGGAGAACAATATTATTTCAGATAGTCAGAAGGTTGAGTGAGAAATGTTGGGGTTTAACCTGTTCGCCTTCACTTTATTAGATGTTTGAGTAGAGCGGGCTTAATTCAATGAGCCGTGTAGCTAGAAACTGTCCCTTGCCCAGTTGAAATACACCTTATGCAAATTATCATTTTGTTTTAGCCTTATGAGTTGCAACTTTCATGAGGATTTTTTCAACATGATTATTTTGATTTCATTTTTACTTTGAGCCACTCTAAAGTTTTCTCTATCGTCATCAAACACTTCACATTTTCTGCTTCTCACTCTTATTAACATTTTTCTCTTTGCTCCATAATTTCTCTTCTCCTCCCAGTCTCTTCTGCACACAATCCAAACTCTTATTCTGTCGCCTAAGCTCCTTCGTAGATGGCATTTTCTCTTCTGCTTTTGCTCTCCCCTACTCCTACTCTCCAAAACCCTTTCGCCCTCTTTTTTTCCCGTCAATTCCTGATCCGTTCTAATCTTGCTTTAGTTGCTTTCATTATCAGAGAGGGTGTATTATTTCCTCATCCAAACTCCCTTTACCGTCTGAAAGGTTTCCTGCTCACTTGCCTGCTATAACTGAGCATGGACTATCAGTGGTGCCAATGAGACAATTCGATATCCCTACATTAGGCCTGGTAATTACATAATCTGTCATAGCAAGATTTGCAACAAAGAGCACAGACCTCAAGTACTCCAAAATTATGGACTTTGCAAATGCGTCTTTATAAACTGCGGGTGCAGGTCGCATGTACTATACTGCATTGTCGAAATAGGCTTTGTGAATGAGGTCTGTGAAATATAGAACACCGGTACACTCTGCCAACATCTGCCATAATGAAAAATAACCTTATTCTTCGATATCAGAATGACTCTTTCAATCCATATAAAATGCAGGCAGGTTAGGGAAGATTGACAAGATCCGTAGACTTTCAGATTTGGCACAGAATGATTTATAAAAGGCTTCAGTCCTAGAATTTCACATTTTAATTTAAGTTCTAAGCTGGGCCGTAGGTACCAATGGTGCAGCCGGTACAGTAGCACCAGGGATCAGAGGGGTATGAGGCCAGTATACTCGGCACAGGCTGCATTCAACTTTTTAAGTCTTTTGAACTTGCCTGAGGCACAGCAGCTCGGTGTTTATTTTTGGCGGGGCAGAGGGAACGTGGGAGGTAGGGGTTACAGGGCACCGTAATAGAGAAGACAGGTCCCTGGCATATAGCGATGCCCAGGGACATGGAAACTTTCCTCCTTTCTTTATAACTAAATCTCTCTGCAACTGTCTATATTTTTAGACTCCGTCATTCTCTCTGCACCTATCCTTCTTTTATCTCTATCTCTGTACTGCTATCCACACTAAACTTATCTACCTACAGCTGCCCATGTATATCTATCTATCTATCTATCTATCTATCTATCTATCTATCTATCTATCTATCTATCTATCTATCTATCTATCTATCCATCCCTGTCTACCAGTCTCTGTGCCTCTTGCCATCTCTTTCTGTACCCCGTTTCTTTTTCTGCCCTTCTCTGTCCCTTCCTCTGTTTCTCCACTTTTCTCCCCCCTCTCCCGGTTTCTGTCCGTCTTGGTGCCTCTTTTTCCCACCACTCTGTGCACCCTGCCTTTCTTGAGATTCTGGCTGAACCGAGGGAAAGGATTAGAGCAGAGAAATATTTGGGTGGATTGAGAAAATACTGAGAAACAGAACTGAAGAGAGGGATAAAGGGCAGAATACAGCAATATGTTGGAGAGTACTGAGCAAATTAAAGGAGGTGGGAAGATATATGAGAGAAAGTGAAATCATAGAGCATAGTCAAAAGGGAAAATTGAGCGATTCAGTGAAGAGCAAATGGAAGGATGTAAGGACAAGATAAGGTGGAGAACTACGATGGAGAACAGAAAAGTACACTGTAGAGACAGGATGAGGCGAGAACGTAGGGGTGGAGTAGAGAAGTGTAGGGTAAGGGCAGAGGCAAGAATGGAGAGAAATAACAGAATAGACAGATGAGAGAAAGTAAGAGAGAACAAAATAGGAGAGGCACAGGGGATAGTGGAGGGAGGATGAAAGGTGGAAAGTAGCTATATACAGAGGAACCTAGAAGAATGGAGCATGGGGGTATACAAGGAAGAACAAGAGCTTAGAGATATAGTAAGCGAGAGAAAGGTGAAAGGTTACTAGATGTGGACACATGCAGAGATATAGGAGAGAATCGAGAGATGGTGATGAGAGTGGGGAAAAAAGGAGAATAAAAATGACAAGTGATGAAGGTGAAAAAAGAGAGTTGAGGGTTAAATACAGGGTAGAATCGGAACTTCAGTGGAGAATGGAGCGAGGGAAGGGAAAGTGGAGAGATATAGGCCCGAATTTCATCCAATGCAGCGCCACTTTTCTTGTGTCCCCCCTCCACCATGTGTGTGAAGTATTTAATATACAGTGCACCATGGTGCAGGGTAGGGGCAATAGCATCAACATTGTTGACATTGTTGATGTACTGTGCAGGATTAGTGCCAAAATGTTGCCGCTAATCCTGTAGAGTACATAGGGGCCAATTGAAAACAATGGCATGCCCCCTTTTAGCCGCAAAGATGATGCAGTGGAATCTCTTAGATTCAACTGCACCATTTTTGTGGTCCCACTAACGGGGGAAGCCCCACCTTGCATACATTAGGTCTGGCGCAGGCATAATGTGGCGTAAGGGGTTATAAAGTGGCACAAAGCCTGCATTGCTGCACTTTGTAAATATGGTGTGGTGAATTAGGCCTCGTTGGGCTACAATAGCATCAAAAAAATGATGCTAATGTGATGCAAGGAGGCGCTAGGGGCTCTTTATTCTGGGCCATAGCTTGGAGGTTGGGGAGAGAGAGAGCAGGGCTGGGCCCACTATCGGGCGTTTCACAGGGCTATCAGGGTGAGGACTGGTTGCACTACCGTAGAGGCCAGTTTTGTTGCTAGGGACTTGCCGGCAACATTCCTCCTTTAACGAGACACTGCAAAAACAAGTGTGCTTAAGGCGTACTTTAAGACCATTTATTTTTGCATTGTTTATTTAGAAGCGCTATGAGTATGTTGAAGCAGATATGTTAGTTAGAAATTATTAACAAGTGTTTATGCGTTTTGATTAACAAGAAAATTATAGAAAAATTAAACATGGGGAAATTGTGCACGTTTGAAAATGTGCCCATGAAGAGTGACAGCCAACTTATACGAACTGGTACTAAAATGATTAAAAATGCATGAAATATTGAAAATGTGCAAGAACAATGTAGTAGTATGTCATATTAAGATGTATAACGTATGTTTTGCATTATATTGTAGAGTTAACTTAGCTGAGGTTGTGGCCTAGTTTTGCCAGACCTGGTGCAGCAGCAGAATAACCACGTACTGTAGAAAAGCAAATGTGAACTGTCCCTGAACTGCTTATAAAGTCTGCTTAGCTAGAATTGTCTGCAATGTACAGACGGAGAGGAGATGACGAAACTAAGCATGAAACAATATTTGGTGTAAGACAGACTCGATGTACTTTCCCAGGACTCTAACAATAGAGACACTGACTGGAGAAGAAGATGCTACATTTTTGATACCTGATGAGCCAGATGATGAGGACATCGTACAGTGAACACATCAACGAACTGAGAACAGCATAATATTAGAATTCATAGATTTGTAAAATTAATTTTATTGGGGAGAGTCATATCTGGAGACTAATTGACCAATTAGGAATTAGTGGGATGGACTGGGTAACTTTAATAAAAAGTCATGACAGTGGGCAAAAACTTCAGATGTGAGGGGAGAACTGATTTTGTTTTCATGAATCTGTTTATTAGTATTTTATCATAACATTACATTACATACGTAAGTCACTGATATTTGAACATAATGCATAGTGTGGTCTCACTATCACTAAATGCCAGTCAGCTAGATGATAACATAATGGTGCAGTATACTATACAAACGTAATCAATAATAGCACAGACTTGTCGACTCGCCATTTGAACCATTTACAGAGTGGGCCTAACAGCACAATCTCATCCGGGATATCCCACTGATGCCAGTATTGTTGACAGCAGCGGCCTGAAAGAATAATGAGCAGACAAGAACCGTTTGGTGAGTGCGTCACTTGACAGCACCCATCAGTGCACCATTACTCTCATCACAGAGTGTGCGGTTCAAGTTTCATTGCAGAATAGGCAGCTGCTATAAACCTTTTATAAACTAACCGTATAAACAAAACAAAACAACTGCTGGTTACTTACATCCATACAATTATTTCCTATACAATCACTTCCCAATCGGACTGAGTGCTAGTCTGCATCTGTCCGGCATGTCAGTAGAGGGGCTGGACCGGGCGTCAAGTCCAGCAAACTGTGCCCTTCCGTCCTCCAGCACTACTTCAAATCCCGCTGGCTCATACACACACTCTCCCAACGCAGCACACCACACCTTTAATGGACTCTCATTCTTACTAGTCCGAACTTCCCTCCTCTAGGTCCCCGCTCATGTTCCACAATCGCAACAGCAGCTCCTCCCAACCGGCCGACAGCAGAAACTGGCACAGCACAAAACAACTCCTCCCTTTTCAGTGCTGTGCCCTGTGCCCCCGCCCATGCCTCAAGGGAGAGTCTCCAAGCCTGCACCGGCGGGGGATCAGGTGATTTCCATCTACGAGTCACCAGTCGCTTTGCCACAATGAGGCCCAGATCTGTAAAATGTACCTCCACTCTGTTTACTTCTAGGAAATAGCCCCAGTATACACACCTCCCAGGTGAAAGGAACTCACCGCGCCGTGCAGTCGGACAAATGATCAATTACCACCCTCCAGTAGGAGCACAAACTAGGACAGGACCACACCATGTGCAGAAAATCTACACCTACTCCTTGTACACGCTAAGCAACCTGGGAGCCAATTGCAGCACGAAGGCCTTATAGAAGTCAAATGGCAAACCATCCGGGCCCGGCGTTCTGCCAGATGCAAGCTCACGAATACTGGACCTTATCTCCTCAAGTTCAAGAGGCACCTCAAGTGCCTCCATCTGTTCTTCCTCTAAAGACGGAAGCTCCACCTCGGTGAGAAATTCAGTGCAAGAATCGCCCATGGGGGGCGCCTCCGAAGCGTAGAGCTCCCTGTAGTGCCTCGTGAACTCAGCCTGTATCTCCCCTGGCGCGTGTACTAGTCCCCCCGTCCGTGAGCGGATCTCCACTATCGGTGTCCTCTCCCAGTAACGATGAATCAACCAGGCCAGCAGTTTACCCGCTTTATCGGCCGAAGCGTGAGTTCTCGCAGAGTGTGCAGCATAGTTCAAACATCGCAAGCGCTCAAGCAGCGACAGGTGTTCAGCGCGTACCGCTGACTACATAGAATTTTCAGACTGATTGCTAGCCACCTCCCCCTCCGGCCACAGCAAAATGCGCTCCACCCAAGTCAGGTCGCGTTCAACGGAACGGCGCAAGCTACATTGAGTTTCCAAGCAGTGCTCCCGGATGAAAACTTTGAATGCATCCCACTCTATCAAACCCAACTAAGCCGTGCCATCATTGTGCTCGAAATATTCTAGGATCGCAGTGCTCAGTGACACCCTAAAAGCAGCGTCTTCTACCAGTTCTGGCCTCAACCTCCAAGTAGGAACATCCGGGTGGGAGGACTCCCAACTCAGGCTCACAAGCAGCGGGTTATGATCCGAGTGTGTGCGCCCCAAAAAATCTGTATTCACTATTACTGAGGCCATGTTCGAGGTTCAGAGCATTCTATCTAAACGCACATGGAGGGAGTGTGGGGCAGAGTAAAAGGAATAGACCCTATCTTCCGCATGCCGCTGCCGCCATATATCTACCAGTTGCCATTGCTGAGTCCAGGTCACTAAACCACGCGCGGCAGCCACCACCGGGGACGTGGGCAACGGAGGAAAGGAGCGGTCCAGGTCAACATCAAGCACACTATTGAAATCTCCGCCCAACAGCCATGGAATCTCGCTCCAGCCCGCCAAATGTTGAGACAGGCCATGCAGAAAAGAAGTCTGGTCTACGTTTGGGGTGTATATAGAACCTAGCACTACAGTGTGACCCGCCAGTCTCCCCCAAACCAGCACAAATCTGCCCTGAGGATCCACGATCTGCTCCTCTGCCGCAAAGGGAGTGCCATCTCTGATCCAAATCAATGCGCCTCTAGCATACGCTGAGTGACCGGCCACATACAATTGCCCTCTCCAGCGACGGCGCAACCGGGGGATTTCCAGCCCCACCAGGTGTGTCTCCTGCAGAAACGCCAAGTGGACTGAGTGCCTTCTAAGATAGGAATAGATAGCATAGCGGCGCCTGGGGGTATGTATGCCTCTCACGTTCCAAGTAATAGACATGTCATTAGTAGCAAACCACCTCTCATCCCCCACCACACCGCCCCTCCACGCAGCGCCACATCAACATTAACCTGCTCCCAACCATCGATCGGGTGCCCAGTAGATGCCCTCCAGCAGAACCAAAACATAACTAATACCATCAGAGCAGATAGACAACAGGTCACCGCCCAAACCCAGCAACAAGAACAGAAGCGTGCAACCACACATTATGTGTCTCCACTAGTAGGAGTATGGGGTGGGCCAATCCCACAGAAAAGCTATCCGAACACAAGTCATTCTGTCTTGCTATACCAGATATCTAGTAAAAAGAGGGGGACATAAGAGGAAGCTCACACCTGTCAATCGCAATGGCGCGCAGCTCGCAAGAGCGGGCACCGCGCCAGCAGCCATACACACAGCCATACAGGGTTGGACGCCCATATTCAACAACCAGATCCAACACCGGCTCATACCCTGAATCGTGCTAATGTAAGTCCAGTGCACACTGCTAGCCAGAGGGATAGTTCCAGCACTGTACAGTCTCCCAACACAGTTTAAGGATCCCTTAAAAGAGCTCGTAGGCAGTGGCCGGTGTCACTGGCGGGCCCCCAACGAGACCCAACTCCGAGAAGCAGTCTGGCGTAGCAGGTCGGTCGCTGGGCGGCTGCGAAAGATCAGTGTCCAACTCAGACGCCAACGGGGACGCACTAATGGCCGCAGAAGAGTGAATCGCTTCCCTTCTCTCTTGTATTAATTGCTCCAAGTCTGGTGCATGCATCACAGGACCAGCGCGGACTTCACCTCTCCCTCAGACACGTCTGGCTCGGCTACGCTTGCCTCGAGGCACCGGCACAGTCCCCTCTGCAGTGCCGCCCGAGGCCAGTCCAGTTGACTCAAGCCACTCCCACGCTGTCTCAGGTGTAGCAAAGAAATGCAACTTGTTCTCCGCCACGACGAGCAGCTTGGCAGGGAATAGCAAAGAGTAATTTAAGCCAAGGGATCTGAGCTTACGTTTAACAGGCAGGTAGGAGGCCCGGTCTCTCTGTACCGCTAGGGTATAGTCCGGGAACAGTAAGATCTGCGCACCGTCCACCCGAGGAGGTGAAGCAGCCCTCACAATTCGCAGTATAGCGTCCCGGTCTGCATAGTGGAGGAGGCGGATGTTAAATGGATGAGGAGTACTCCCCGGTGGCTTCGGCCACACAGGAATCCGATGAGCACGTTCTACAGAGAAGAAAGGAGTAAGCCCGCCCGCCGGCACCAGTCCCCTCAGCCAATTCTCCAAGTAGGTCACTGGGTCCTGACCCTTGGTGCCCTCTGGCAAGCCAACCACTCGTATATTGTTCCTCCTGGAGCGTCCCTCCGCATCTTCCACCCGATTTCAGACGGGAGGCCTTTGGCGTCAGCTTGTCCACTTTCACCTCCATCTCGCCGGTTTTGTCTACCAACTTGCGATGGTCGGCGTGCAGCAGGACAAGGTCGCTTGCCACCTTGTCTATCTTGGCTTCCAGCGATGTACGGGCACACTCCAACGAATCTCCAATGCGCTCCACTGCAGCGAGGACCGCATCCAGTTTCTGGCTGTCCTGTACCACCGAGTCCGGTGATCTCCCGGCTCCAGCACCAGAGCGCAAGCGCCCCGTCCCCACCATGCTCCAGGCCTGAGGAATTTCCACCTGATTCCAAGTCTCCACTTACCGCCTCATCGCCTGCTGTATCTGATCTGTACCTTTAGTCAGCCTCAGTTGAGGCAAAAGGACCAAGCGAGTAGCCCGTCACCAAGGCCGCACAACCTGACGTCAGTCTGGACAGCCAACGACCGCTCCCAGCTTTGCACCACCGGCCCCTAACTGCAGCCGGCTCCGCAGGGGTCAGCCCCAAGCACGGCCCTCCACGTGGCATCCTCCTCGTTACAGGCAAGCAACTGGCCAAGACGGTCCCCCACGGATCCTCTGCTCACATAGACACTCAGGATAATGGGACAGGCCTAGCCCGCTTGCCGGGGCCACCAGCCCATCACCACACGGCAGCACGAGCAGCCCGGTCCACTGTCCCCTCACCTCCAGACTCCCACCTCTTCTTACAGCCACATGGGTTCCACCATCAGCCAATGAAGTCCCAGCAGGCCAATCAGGTCCAGCGTGGGCACAGTTGTAAGTCGGCGCTTCTACCCCGGGGCCCGGCACGGCTCCGATCACCTCTCTACAGTAACTCCCTCAGTACGCCCCAAGACAGGGCTCCAGTCCTCTGTGGGTTGCCTTCACCCCACCATCGCCACAATTAGGCATTGTCGAGGCGGCACGGGGCCCCGCCAGTTCTCAGGAGGGCCCCGCAGGCCCAGCTCGGGTCCACCACCGGCCCCCAGGAGGCACCCGCAGACCGCTTGTGTGCTCCGCGTCCCTCGTCCCTCAGCGCATCTCTTCACCCCCCCGGGGGGCGGCGACCATAATAGGATCGCGCTGCAAGGGCACCCTGGTTCGGGGGCCCGGCCCCAGCCGAGCACGCCACTCCGCTTTGCACGGCAGCACCGTTCCCCGAAACAGGCCGGCAGGCCAGACCCACGCGGTTGCGGCCCAGCTCCACCGCGGGCCACCGCAGGAGGACCGCCCTCGGCCCGACAGGTTTCGAGGCTGCACGGGCCCTGGTCTGACTGCCTGTAGGGCAACAGAGCTCCTCTGCCCCCTCAAACAGTGGCGGATAAGCCGGGCGCGGTGCTCTAGCAGCTCGCATCCGCCATGCTCGATGGCTTGGCCACCCCCGTGAGGGGAGAACTGATGCAGATGTTAGATGTCGGAAGACGAGATTCAAGACTCTGTCATTGAGCTCATGATCTTGAGAGCCTGGTGCGTTGCTGATCGATTGATGACCTGAAGATGAAGACTGACTTTGTTGGTGATCCATTCCATGGATAGGTACCTATGACAATGTGACTGATTAACTTTTGTGCCTTCCTTTCTAGGTACCAACTGCACTGTTTAATAGTTTTTCTCTTAGATGTTTTTCTAAATTCATAATCTAAATTGTTTTCACATGAATTCCCACATGCTGATGCTAATCTGAGTTAGGTAGGATTCCTTTGGGTGATGTTGACAGTGACAAATGATTGACGAACTGATTGCTGAACTTAGCTATTAATGGTGATATATTAATCTTTGTTGGCTTATGCTGAAGCATTACATGTTTTGTCAAGTTCTGATTAGATTATGTTATTGGTGGTCACTAATGAACTAATTCTGAGCTGATTTAATAAAGTTGATTAACCAAATGGATTAGTATTGTAACTAATGGGGAAATAAAAATTGAGTTGTGGTTATTCATGAAATGTTGCTATAATGGACTAATGATTAATGATTCTCTTAGTGGCTATTGATTGGTTATATTGAATATTAATGACATTGATCACTGCATGGCTAGGATACTCCATGCGATCCAAAAGGTTAATTGACCTATATGTGTCCCCTTGTAAGTTTACTTACTAAGGACCAGGCACACTAGCAAGTAGGAACGTGGCTGGCTGTTCCCCTGCAACAAAACCTACTCCCATGGCAGTGAAACCAGTCCCCCACCCTGCCAGCCCTCTCAAATGCCTGGTGCCTGGTAGGGCAGACGGCAATGAGAGAGAGGTGAAATGGGCCGAGATAGAGAGTAAGGGGGAGGACGGAACAGTGGAGATATCAAGGGACAAATGTAAACATAGAAGGAGAATGAAGACGAATGGGGAAGTAAAGGAGGCAGTGTGAAAGACAAGAAACAGGAGAGAAGGCTATGGAGAGCAGGGCCGTAGCTATCAATTGTGCAGTGACACCGGAGAACAGAGGTCTGAGGGGCCTCCTGATTACTGCTGTATTTGGGAAGTAAGGGGGCTCTTGTCCCTGCTTGCACTGGACCCCTAGGCACACTTACTACACCACCGAGTCTAAGTTTAGTTGTCATATAAGCTACTATCAGACTGCAAAGTACATTTTGTTCCCTGAAGTGTTGCACATACTGTTCATACTCCGCTCAGTCTGTAAAACCTCTTGCACATACATACATACCTGCCTTAGTGGCTTTACTCTTAAGTGAGTGGGTTCTAATGAGGAGCAGGGCACCAGAACATAGGTCGAAGATTCGCATTTTACATTTCTTTCATGTTCAGTAAAACGCGTGCAGCATAATTATTCTCTCACTTGGCCCAAATGTTGGTTTTAGTATGCAATTATTGCCACCTTTAAATATTTTTTACTGTAAAATGTATATAAGGAAAGTTTTCTACAGCATATGAAATCTGAGGTAAGTGTACTGAAACAAAATCTCATGTGGACACGAAATGTAAAAACAAATGTATTATTGGCTGCAGTTCTTCGTTTCGTCTCCCATATTGCTCTGCTGAATCAAATCTGAAAAGGACGTACCATGGCTTCAAAAATAATATAATGGCAACTGATGTAGCACTGGCTTCCCATATTCACGGCAACAACGTTCATGTACAGGTTATAGTCAAGAGACCAGTTTACTCAAAAGCAGATTAAAAGGATAAATTTCGCACAAGGAAAATGGTCCAGAGACACAGGTGAGAGAAATAAAATGCAGAGTAAAAAGAAAAGAAATAACCAGCAACTGCACTTCCCATAACTCAAATAAATTTCCCTTAGTAACAATATAACACATGCCAAGATGAGTATGTTACATTTGTATATTAAGATGTCCCATGGTACCATGATGCTCATTACTTTTTTTAAACTAAATAATTAAAGCTCTCCTTTCAAAGCCCATACCCACGAAAGAAAAATCATGCTCCTGTAAGGACCTGTTACCTCTACCATGTACATCCCGCTATTTCTGTTAGGGATATTCATAAAGTAGAAAGGGTTTCATTATGCCAGCACAAAGGCCCTGCATACCACAGACATGTGGCTGGACGGGCCCACTGTATTCCTTGGTAGACCATGCAACCCTGCCTTGAGTTTTCTTTGCCGAATGTCTCTATAGCTTTTTTGATTTTTCACACTGGATACTCACAGATGTTCCGTGAGGGACCTTCTGTGAAATGGTTTTAGACCTAGAACAGGGCTCTGTAGTCCAGATGAACACACCATGTGCACCCCTCGTTTTATGGTTTCCACACAACTATGATCATTTTGTTTATTTATCCAGCTGCCTGAGGTTGAACTTCCAGGGACAGAAGATGACATTGTAATGCCATTAAAGGGTACAGATAACTAGATACCTTATGATGTTTTTTTCTGGAGCAGCATCGATGGGAGTAGGGCAGTCAGTAACTTGAATAGGTGTTTAGGTCTGGCATTTTAACCTACACAAATATTATTCCACAGTTATTTGCTTCCACACAAGTACATATTCATTACTGTGCTATTTTCTCGTAATGCTACACATTACCATTCAAACATATTGGCATTGACAGTGCTTGTTCTGAGTATGACTGCTGTCATCTCACTGGGCTGGGACTGTTACTTGTGGAAACAAATTATTATGGAAGAAGGACTAGATATTTTTATCTGTCACTTTCAGTTAGAGAGTTGCTCACAAGCTCTAAAAATCTGCAAGCTCCTCTAAAGTAAGGCCCCGATTTAGTAAAGTTCTGCTTTGGGCTTGTGGCACTTTTATGGCACAGCCGCATCACAAAATCCTTTTTGGCTTGACCTTTCCATTGAAAGTCACTTTGTTTGGCTTTCATTGTTTAGTAAATACAAAGTAATGAAAGGCAGGTCATAGCATAACTTTGCATTGGGGGGCATTCCAGGGGTGGATCATGGACATTCCCATGCACCCACCCATAGATCTTAATGCAATCCTAGATTTACTAGGGTGGGTGAGTGCGGGTTAGCTGTGGGCGATTCTCCTTTACTCTGACTAGAGTGAGGGTCCTTGCTTGGACTTGACTGCCAACCAAAGACCCAATTTCTAACACCAGGGGATCCCTAAAAGTGTGGACAGGGTCCCCAACAGAAGAAAGAGGAGGAGAAAAAAATAAAAGTAGGGAACTCTCCGAAGGCCCCCAAAATAGTTCTCACAAAAAAGATACCCCATCCCAACCAGACAACAAAAAGAGTAGGTTCTCTGAAAAAGCAGTCAGGCTTACCTGAGTGAGTGCTTCCAACTACGACCGCAAGGTCCATGGCTGCCTGAGAGTTTAGCCAAGGAGTACTGGGGCCTGGTGAAATTGTCCCTTGTAGCTGCCAAGAAGAGGAAGGGAAAGGGGCATGGGAAAGTCCCACGGTCCAGAAGGAGGCTGAACCTGGGGGTGATGCCCTGAAACCTACAGAAGAGGACATTGTTCCCCTGCGAGAGCTACCTCAGCAGGCTGGTTGGCAATTAGGTGGGCCATCCAGGGAGGAGTTCTATGGTGCTGAAAAGGAGTGCCCTACTCTTGAAGGTCTGAGGCAGCAACCTAAAGCCGCCCAGGCAGCTGGTGGCACCTCTGGACATATTGAGGGAATGACCTCCTACATAGAGATCCTAAGGTTTCTGAACCTGAGGCAACCCATGTGTTGGTGCTCCCCCTGTGCCTTCTAACTGGGCTCGGTTCATGATATCTCCCTGGCAGTAAATCTGGGCCAGGAGAAGACCTTTGCCAGGCTTGTCATACACTTTTCTTGATCCCAGATTAAGGTGACTTCAGATGCGTTCTGCAGGCCATGTGTTACATGCCAGGCCATGGGGAGGTCAGGGAAAAAGGCCAGAGGCCATACATGTGAGGGCTGTGACTCCACCTGCAGTGGCTAGGACCTTGATGGGCGATGGGTTTCAACAAAGTAGTAGCGACTGACAGCACTGCAAACATCATGTCTGCCTAAATGAAGTCAATGTGTGATGACTGTGGAATAACCTATAGGTTTACCACATCCTATTACCTGTAGACCAATGGGCTTATTGAGAGGTTCAACAAGACACCTAAGGGGCATGATTATGGACTTATCAGAGCCCATGAGTGGAAGTGGGACATCCTGTTGCCATGCCTTATTTTTACCATCAGGGAGGTGCCACAGAAAGGAGTTTGGTTTAGTTCCTTTGAGCTCCTGTATGGCCAACCCGTTGACACGTCTCTCAATCTTGTGAAAGAGGTGTGAGAGTAAGCTCCCAAGAAGCCCTCCCTCAGGATGTAGTTAGCAACATTTTAGCTCACAGGACTCAGAGGCAGTATTTCTGGAAGAAGGGCTCTGTGACATTGGAAGCAGCTCTGGCATGACCAAAAGGCCACTCTGGTTGAGGTTCTACCTGGCCAAAACGTGTGGGTGATGGAGCCAGTAGAGTCCATGTCCTTACACAACTGCAGGTTTAGGCCTTATGAGGTAGAGGAGAGAGAGGGAGAAGTCACCTACCTGGTGGACCTCAAGACCCCAAGGGTCCACTTGGGGGTCTTTCATATCAATCACCTCAAGCACCACTATGAGAGGTCCAAAGTCACCATGCTCCTAGTAACAGGTGGAGCGGTGGAAGAAGAGAGTGAACTTCTCTCCAGCCTCTTATCTTCTAAGGGGCAGAAGGTGTCAGTGGAAGATGTCATCCTCTCCCCTACTGTGACTCCGGAGCAGCAGAGGATGCCAGATCCCTTTGGCAGTAAACTGCACATGCAGGACATGCGCTAGTAGGCCTGAGACAGGTTTGAGAGGCTACTTCTGTGGGTGGCGCAAGCAGCGCTGCAGGCCCACTAGTAGTATTTAATTTACAAGCCCTAGGTATAGAGATACCATTGTACAAGGGACTTACAGGTAAATTAAATGTGCCAATTAGGTGTAAGCCAATCATAACAACTTTAGAAGGGAGAGCACCTGCACTGTGGCACTGATCAGCAGTGATAAAGTGCTCAGAGTCCTAGAGTCAACAACAGTACGTCAGAAAACATAGGAGGAAGAAGGCAAAATGTTTAGGGATGATCCTGCAAAAAGGGCAAGGTCCAACAACATAGTTGAGGCAAGCCTCTACTTCCTTGAATCTCAACCCTCTCCTTCTGAACAAGAAACACTTTTATACGCGATGGTGGTTTGAATCCTTTACCATCTTAGTGAAGCATGTTTCTTGTTTCACCTTTGAGAAACACAGAGCAGTAGGCTATCATGCCTGCATTTCACCAGATTTCTGTTGCCATATTCTTTTAGCAACCTGCTGCTCTTTGTCTTGAAATTTTTTGTGACTTCATTGCACTTTTAAGAATTTTGATTCTGTATATATTTTTACAGCATGTTTACAATCACGATGTATATCCATAACTACAAAACAAGCATGAATGCCTCTTTCTAAATCAGGGGTTTTCTCTGCAATGAAACACAAGTGTGATACTACAGTTTGAAATGGTTCTACTCATCAGGCTAAAGTACAACTTTTGACATGGCATTTAACAAACGTCAACCCAAAATTAGCAGTGTGAAAACTGTAAACAAATGACATGTATAAGCAGTATATATACACACTGGACTACCAACAGTATGTCAATCTTCTTAAAGGAATGAAACATCCTATTAACTCGAGTATATGAAATTAGGAGCACATTGCTAACTGCACAATCTCTTATTAATTCAGCATGACTAGAATATTACAAATTGCACTGCACCGAATGGAAACAGCATGACTAATTACGATCCCTGTAGGTGACTAATCAGTAACAATGGGCTGCCACGCAGAAACATGTTATCCATCCGCAAAGCGCATCAGAGCTTCATCAGGGATAGGGAGTCCTGTATAAATACACATATCTTGATTCACCATTCTTAACATTTTAGGTATTATTACTTTTCCTTTTAGTTTCTTCATATTTCGTACCCCATTCATCTCTTATTCCAGCTATTTTTAATTTAACTCTAATCATATCTTCATAATTTGACATGGATCCATTGCAGTGTGATACTTCCTGACTACAAGAAGGTTTCTCAGAAACAGGAACGAAATGTAGAATATGGGAATATAGACCTAATTACGTCCTGCTCTGTGGGAGTGAGTCAAAACTTTCAACCCGATCTGCTACCAAAACGTGCAGTGGCCACCTGTACCCTGATTTATTTCTCCTTCACGCATTTTCACACCCTTTCTTTTGCACTTCACTTACAGTGCATTGTGTCAATGTCCACTGTTCACAATATTTGGAAATGTCCTTGTATTCTACTGTGCTGTAGCAATTATATAGAGCCCACCCACAGTGCAGAACAGTTGTATTTGTAATAGGTTGCTGTGCACAGTTTCAGAATGCACAGTTGAAAATTGTGTTGGTTGTAGTTTACTTAACATATGGGGCGTTTGGTGAGTTTCATTAGGGTCAGGGGCATGTTCTAAATATTGTCTATCATCGTCTGCACATAAGCATGATGCGCTGAAGAATAATGTGAGAATAGATATAGAAATATATGCATATTACCACTCTCTTATTTTAGGACATAACTATATTATGCACATTGGGAAGGGACAGGTTATTGATGCTTATTGGAATTTGAGATCATTGTAAATTGCTGTTTTCCATCAGTGAATTGGTACCATATATTCATAATTTTAACCAAGAAGTTTTCACCTCTGCAAAAGTTTCTGAACGAAGGGGTGGCTAAGACTAGAGCCAGCCTAGATGTGAATTCTAAGTGGGCATGTTGTTTGAAGTGAAAAAAGAGAGGTCCAGAACCATGACTTGCAAGAAGCGCTACACACTTTGCCTTGAACATGATAGGCCTGGCCACAGGCTGCCAGTGTAGAGAATGATTGACTAGTGAAATTCATGTCTGAAAATTGACGGTAAGAATTTGTCTCACCATATCATTATGGATTATCTGTAGCTTCCCAATCACATGTAGGTATATACAATTTGTACATTCTACATAGAGGAGTAGAAGATTGCTGATGGCTCTAACCCTCAATGGGATATGTAGGGAAAAAAAACAGATAGTCATTACTATGGGTGTGAAGTGAACTACGCTCTGCTGGCAGTGTTCACAGTTTTTGCACTCCACGCTCCAAGCATAGTGTGGAGTTTGGAAAAGAAAACCTCTCCCAGCCGATGGTGGAGCAGAGGTCACTAGCACACCAGTGGCACCACCCGGTTTATTCTCTGTACTAGGAGCAAATGCTCACATGCTCTGTTTCCTTTAACTGCTGGGCTTATCCGCGCATGCATGAGCCTTCCGATCAGTCTTTCCAGAGGTCGAGCTCACCATTCTCCCTCCTCCTGCTGCTGTTACCACCGCTCCCGCTCCAGGGCCGTCTTGCAGACTTGCCTAGCCAGTGAGTGATGGAAGGGGATTAGGGGAACTCTAGGTAAGGTTTTTCTTTCTGATGGTCGGCGTGGAGCTGCTGCAAGCTGCTGCTGAGAGGCTACACCAGCACTAACTCCAGTTGCAGGCCTCCCTCCTTTTACTGTCCTGAGCAGCCCGGGAGCAGGAGAAAGGCAGAGGTATGCAGAGAGCCAGGTCGCTGGCAAAGGGACCCAGACAGCATTCAAACCCTTGTGTTGCTTTCTCTTCTAAGTGCACATGGGGGCAGGCACTGGGCATGTGCATATGAGGGGGTGTAGGGGTATGTGCTTGGTAAAAAGGGAAACTTGCAGTCACAGCTCTACTTGAAAAATATGTGTCCCCACAGTCCCTGAGAAAGGAAGTGGTGTTATGGCGTACGCTGCTGAGGCCAGTAGAGAGATCTGGACACCGGGAGAGAATCAGCTGCTCAGGAAAGTGCAGCATTCCGCTGCATGAGGAACTCAGCTGAATTTCATGGAATTTTTATATAACTCCACAGAATTCTGTGGAGTAGAACTCCGTGAGCTCTCCCCACCCCTAGTCATTACCTGACGTAAAATGCCCTTCTTTTCATTTCATTCACTGGAGTAGTCACTGGAATACTGGAGTCCATACTCGCACTTATATTCCTAATTCAGTATGATGGTTTGGGGAGGGCCAAACAATTTTAGCAAGAGAGTGAACCCAAGGAATATGCCTGATTTTAACATGTTTGGCATTATACCGGTAAGCCATAGAGTGGTCATCCCCAAACTTTTGCCTCTCCTCCATTTTGCTGAAATTATTTTTGTTGGCCTTAGTTCTCTGTGCACTTTACCAGTGCTAAAGTTCTTGTGCTCACTCCCCTAAAACATAGTCAGATTGGCTTATACCCAATTTGCATATTTAATGTACCTGTATGTCCTTGCAGAGTACTACACTGTATACACAGGGCTCCTAAATAAAATGCTGCTAGTGGGCCTGCAGCACTTATTGTGCCACCAACCTAATTGCACCTTAATACATGTCCCAGGTCTGCCACTGAAGCCTGGATGTACTTTTAAACTGCCATGTGAACTTTAAACTCCCCTTTTACGACATATAAATTATAACTAAGGTAGGCTCTGGGTAGACTATAGACTTGGCTGTCTTGTATTCCAATGGTTCGATATGTACTTTTTAGTTTTACATGTCCTGGTAGTGCAAAAAGCCTAAATTTGTTTTGCACCACTGTGAAGCTTACCCCTCCCTTAGGATTCATTATTACGTTTAATAAGCTGTAATTTGCAATTGGGAGCAGGTAGCAATTTCATGTTTGGTGTCTTTCTGAGTTTCTCCCAGACAGACACATGCAGGGCCCCTAAATTAAATGCTGCTAGTGGGCCTGCAGCACTTATTGTGCCACCAACTTAATTGCACCTTATTACATGTCCCACGTCTGCCACTGCAACCTGGATGTAGTTTTAAACTGCATGTCAACTTTAAACTCCCCTTTAATGACACATAAATCATAACTAAGGTAGGCTCTAGGTAGACTATAGACTTGGCTGTCTTGTATTTCAAAGGTTCGATATGTACTTTTCAGTTTTACATGTCCTGGTAGTGAAAAACACCTACATTTATTTTTCACCACTGCGAAGCCTACCCCTCCCATAGGATTCCTTGTTACATTTGATAAGCTGTAATTTGTAATTGGGAGCAGGTATCTATTTCATGTTTAGTGTCTTTGTGAATTTCCCCCAGACAGACACACACAAAGGACCTAACAACTCCACATTGTCACTGCAGCCAGCTTGGAGCCACGGCAGGGGAGTCAGGAAATTCCATGTACTTCAAACCAGTATTTAGAAGCTTCTCCCAACTCTCAGAAGGAAGGCATCAGGGTACAAAAATAAGACCTCAGGCACCATTCCTTCAGTTCATGCCTGGACCTGCAGAACAACCCTCAATCAATCAATCAATCAATCAAACATTTATAGAGCGCGCTACTCACCCGCTACGGTCTCAAGGCGCTGAGGGAGAGGGGAGGGAAGGACTGCTACTTCTCGACTAACCAGGTCTTGAGGCATTTGCTGAAGGTCAGGAGGTCCTGGGTCTGTCGAGGGTGGGGGGTGGTTGTTCCAGGTCTTGGCGGCGAGGTGGGAGAAGGATCTGCCACTGGCTGTAGTTCAATGGATGCAAGGGACTGCAGCGAGGGCAAGGTTGGAGGAGCGGAGTTGGCGGGTGGGAGTGTGGGTGGTGAGTCGCTCGTTGAGGTAGGCCAGGCCTGTGTTGTGAAGGGCTTTGTGAGCGTGTATGAGGAGTTTGAAGGTGATCCGCTTGGTGACAGGGAGCCAGTGCAGGCCTCTGAAGTGGGCTGAGATGTGGTCGCGGCGGGGAATGTTGAGGATGAGGCATGCGGAGGCATTCTGTATGTGTAGTAGTTTGTTCCGGAGCTTGGCTGTTGTTCCTGCGTAGAGCACGTTGCCGTAGTCCAGTCTGCTGATGATGAGAGCGTGGGTGACTGTCCTTCTGGTTTTGATAGGGATCCATCTGAAGATCTTGCGAAGCATGTGGAGGGTGTTAAAGCAGGAAGATGAGACGGCGATTGACTTGCTGGGTCATGGTGAGTGATGAGTCTAGGTTGAAGCCTAGATTGCATGTGTGTGTGGTGGGTGTTGGTGCGGTTCCTAGGGCGGCTGGCCACCAGGAGTCGTCCCATGTAGAGCAGTTGGAGCCGAAGATGAGGATCTCTGTCTTGTCCGAGCTAAGTTTGAGGCGGCTCTTCTCCATCCAGGTGGCAATGACGTGCAGTCCGTCGTGGAGCTTGGTTTTGGCGGTGAGTGAGAGGATCAGCTGGGTATCGTCGGCATAAGAGAGGATGTTGAGGTTGTGGGATCGGACGATGTCAGCGAGCGGTGCCATGTAAATGTTAAAAAGAGTTGGGCTGAGAAAAGATCCTTGGGGTACGCCGCAGATGGTTTTGGTGGCCCCGACAGGAAGGGAGGAAGGAGGACTCTCTGAGTTCAGCCAGAGAGGAAGGAGGTGATCCAGTCAAGAGCTTTGTGGTGGATCCCTGTGTCGTAGAGGTGAGTGCAGTGGGTGTGGTGGCAGACAGTGTCAAAAGCAGCTGAGAGGTCCAAGAGGATGAGGGCCGTGGTTTCGCCCTTGTCGAGCATGGTCCTGATGTCGTCGGTTTGCGGCGATGAGGGCGGTCTCGGTGCTGTGGTTCCTACGGAATCCTGATTGGGAGATGTCCATCGTGTTGTTGTCTTCCAGGAAGTGGGTCAGTTGGCCGTTGACGATCTTCTCGATGACCTTCACTGGGAAGGAGAGGAGGGAGATGGGTCGATAATTCTTGAGGTCTTCGGGCCCGCTTTGGGTTTCTTCAGAAGGGCGTTGACTTCAGCGTGCTTCCAGCTCTCTGGGAAGGTGGCAGTCTTGAAGGAGCTATTGATGATAATACGGAGTTGGGGGGGCGATGAAGTGGTTTGCTTTGTTGAAGACATGTTGGGGGCAGGGGTCGGAGGGAGAGCCGGAGTTGATGGTGCTCATGGTTTTGATGGTGTCCTCGTCATTGGTGTGGGTCCAGGAGAGCAAGAGGACTTATTGCTGCTGACACCTGCTGTGCACTCTGCAAGACTGCTTTGCTGTACCTGGAAGGTCTGCTTTGCTGTGTAGAGGCCAGCCCTGTTGCTAAGCCCTATTGTGAAGCACTGCTACTTCTTTTGAACCCAGGACTCCCAGAGGGACTCCAAGGATCAGTTTGCTGGCCTCCTGTTCAGAGCTACAGAAACACAAAAGTCTCCCACTCTCTTGAACCTGCACTTGGACGTAGCAAGTGGGGTCTCACCAGCCTGCACGCTTGGTTGTTGTAGTAACGGTGCCCAGATGACCAAATCCCAAACCTGAGGACTTAAACAGTTTTTGGGCAAAAGCATGCTCTGAGAACAAGGAGGAGACCAGGACCATCCTGATTGCCTATCCGCCTGAAGTACATTGCCAGTCAGATTGACTTCACAGCTTCTCCCACTATGCTCTTCTCCAGAGCAGCAAATCCTTTTCAGCAGTCCTTCTACAAAGGGTGTCCAGCCTTGTGGAATTGTCTTAAGCTATTGTTCTCCGCCTCATCCTGTTGGAGATTTTCGATGTTCAAAAAAAAACTAAGTTCAAACATTAGAAATCTTCACAGTGCCTTCGATTCAAGGCTCTTTGATGATGATTCTCCCTCCTTGGACACCGTCTGCAGCCTACCTTCTTAGAACATTCTTCTAAAATTTTCTTCTAAGTTTAAAAGTAAGCACTGACTGGTCCCATTCCACTTCCTGTGGGTACAAGAAGTGGATTGGGCCCAGTCAGCCCTTACTTTCAGAACTATGCTCCATTGTGGTCTGCTGTATTTCTCAATTTCGACCTGGTTTCGTGTGACTAGGTGTCCGCGGTTGGCGCTTTGATCTTTTAGACACTAGTTTTTACTAAAAACCTAAACAATTCATAACTCCACTTATACTGATTTGATTTTTGTTTTTTTGGTGTTAAAAAATTTACTCTATTTCTCCAAATTTGTGTGGGATTTTTCTTTTGTTATATTTTCACTTTGTTACTGTTTGTGTGCTACATAAATAATTTACACATTACTCCTAAGTTAAGCATGACTGCTTTTGTGTGAACTTACCCTGGGTTAAGCACAGGTTAATTTAGTAAGTTTGTGTGGTTCACCTGCAAGGGACTGTGGCTGTTACTTGACCAGGAATCATACCCCAGTCAACCAACAACACAATTTCTCACATTTGACTATAGGTGATTCAATAGCATCCAGTGTTCTTAGGTTCTAGATTAATGTGAATTTGATCAGCTTGAAAATTATGTTTTAGATTGAAAGAAGAGATGAACTCCAATGGTCTGAGGTAGACATTTAAGAAAGTGATTAGTTTCTTTTTGGAGAATGACAGTTACTGAGAAAAAAATGTAGGGCAGACAGGGGACAATCAAACATGAGAGATCTGTTAAAGAGGCAATCAATTTAAATAATTTGCGTTGATTTCCTATAGAACTGTGGCCTGATTTAGAATTTTGTTGATGGTATACTCTTTCACAAACATGACAGATGTCCCTCCTGCCATATTGCAAGTGCATTATATCTTATGAGGCTTGTAGGATGGTGAAGATGACATCCATCACATTTGTGATGGAGTATCCCATCTGCAAATCTCTTTTAACGAGGTCCTGAGTCTCTAGATCAATGTATTCCTGTAGAAAAACATCTCCTTAGCAAAGTTTGATGATAGACTATCAAAGGAAGCAGAAATGTCCAAAAGCAGAAGTGCAGCTACTTAATTTTAAGCCACATCAATCTTATGCCATCTCATATCACAATCAGTGAAGATTCTGTGCTCCGACCAAGGTAGACTGCTGTTTGGATGTTTTTAGAAATGGGGTCTTTGGTTGGCAGTCAGGTTACTCCTTGTCCAAGCAAGGACCCTCACTCTAGTCAGGGTAAAAGAGAATTACCCTCAGCTAACCCCTGCTTACCCCCTTGGTAGCTTGGCACAAGCAGTAGGCTTAACTTCAGAGTGCTAGGTGTAAAGTATTTATACCAAAACACAGTAACGTAATGAAAACACTGCAAAATGACACATCACAGGTTTAGAGAAATAGAAAATATTTATCTAAACAAAACAAGACCAAAATGACAAAAAAACACAATACACAGGTCAAGTTATCAATTAAAAAGCAAAAAGAGTCTTCATGTAGTTTTAAACACACACTAACACTGTTAGCATGAAAATGTACCATGGGTGCATCAAAAATAACCCAGCACCGGTGAGTGTGGGTCAAAAAGGGCTTGCGATGCTTCGATTTCACTCACTCACGAGACCTTGCGCCGTTGCTCCTTTTGTCGGGTCGGGCACGTCATTTCTTCTATCCACAGGAGAGCGATGCGTTGATCCGGTCAGCACTCTCGGGTCCGGGCAGGCCTTGGGTTGTTTTTACATGCCTAGTGGTACTTGCGTCAGAAATCCAGCCGCACGATGATCCGAAAACCACGCATGGCGGGTTGCGATCTCACCAGCCTCCGTCAGCAATGCTGTGCGTCATTTCTCCAGCTCCAGGTGTCGATCTTCAGGTCGCCTTGCAGGTGAGCATCGATTTTCAGCCACAAAGCCGGCGGAGCGTTGATTTTTCAGCCGCAGATCGGAGTCACGTTGGTCTTTTCCCCGCACTGCGTTCTGTGAGTGGATTTCTTCCTCTTAGGCTGCCAGCTTCTCCTTTCAGGGTCCCAGGAACTGGATGGGCACCACATGGCAGAGTAGGAGTCTCTCCAGAGACTCCAGGTGCTGGCAGTGAAAAGTTTTTGCTGTCCCTGAGACTTCAAACAACAGGAGGCAAGCTCTAAATCAAGCCCTTGGAGATCTTCACAAGATGGAAGACACACAAAGTCCAGTCTTTGTCCTCTTAGCACAGGCAGAAGCAGCAACTTCAGGATAGCTCCACAAAGCACAGTCACAGGCAAGGCAGCTCTTCTTACTCAGCTCTTCTCCAGGCAGGGATTCCTCTTGGTTACCAGAAGTGTTCTAAAGTCTGTGGTTTTGGGTGCCCTTCTTATACCCATTTTCTCCTTTGCAGTAGGCCTACTTCAAAGCAAAAGTTTCTCTTGAATGTGAAATCCTGCCTTGCCCAGGCCAGGCCCCATACACTCACCAGGGGGTTGGAGACTGCATTGTGTGAGGGCTGGCACAGCCCTTTCAGGTGTGAGTGACCACTCCTGCTCTCCCTCCTAGCACAGATGTCTCATCAGGAAATGCAGACTACACCCCAGCTCTCTTTCGTCACTGTCTAGTGTAAGGTGCAACCAGCCCAACTGTCAAACTGACCCAGACAGGGAATCCACAAACAGGCAGAGTCACAAAAGTGGTATAAGCAAGAAAATGCTCACTTTCTAAAAGTGGCATTTTCAAACACACAATCTTAAAATCAACTTTACTAAAAGATGTATTTTTAAATTGTGAGCTCAGAGACCCCAAACTCCACATGTCCATCCGCTCCCAAAAGGAATCTACACTTTAATCAAATTTAAAGGTAGCCCCCATGTTAACCTATGAGAGGGACAGGCCTTGCAACAGTGAAAAGCAAATCTAGCAATATTTCACTGTCAGGACATATAAAACACATTTCTGTATGTCCTACCTTAACCATACACTGCACCCTTCCCTTGGGGCTACCTAGGGCCTACCTTAGGGGTGCCTTACATGTAAGAAAAGGGAAGGTTTAGGCGTGGCAAGTGGGTACACTTACCAAGTCGAATTTACAGTTTAAACTGCACACACAGACACTGCAGTGGCAGGTCTGAGACATGATTACAGAGCTACTTATATGGGTGGCACAACCAGTGCTGCAGGCTCACTAGTAGCATTTGATTTACCTGCCCTGGGCACCACTAGTGCACAGTACTAGGGACTTAATAATTTTGTAGAGGAGCACTTGCACTTTAGCACTGGTTAGCAGTGGTAAAGTGCCCAGAGTAACAAAGACAGCAAAATCCAAAGTCCAACATACATCAACAACCTGGGAAACAGAGGGAAAACATTAAGGGAGCCAAAAGAAAATACAGGGTCCCTGCAGGGAAATCTACAATAGGTAAAAAGTACATCACTCTCCTATTAATTCAATGAAACAAACCATTCTCAGAAAAAGCCTAAATAATATTCGAAAATGTATTGATCCAAACACAAGTACATGTGTGTATATATATACATCATTATTTCAAACTATACAATTTCTAAAATAAATTATCACCCCCATCCACTCAATAATCTCACACAAAAGGCCTTCACACATAAACATATAAATCAACACACAAAGACCATAAACAAATGACTACAGATAAAAGTCTACATAAAAACGATGTTCAAACAATTACATACACAATAACATTCTACAACAAATGAATATCAATAATCTCAAATTTAAATGTAAAATAAATGATGAATTAAGACATCACACCCATGTATATACAATTTACAATTTCTCTCCAATAATAAACTTTAAATAAGTCCATTCCACAAATGTAGTAATTAATATCACAAGGGTCAATGCTCATAATAAGAACATACATTCTAGCTCTTATGGCTAAATCCGGTAAGTCTTTAGATGCAAGTTCTCATCAGCAAGATTTCTTAGTCAATTGGTAAATCCTCCTTGCTGCCAATTGATGGATGATCCTTTCAGCCTCAGTGGATCAACAAAAATGCCAGAACTGCCGATGCGCGTTTCGGTGGACTTATACTTTCAAATATGTTCATGATACTCACGGCCACCTTCATGTGGGCACTAAGGGCCAGATGTAGCAAATCGGCAATTTGCGACTTGCAAATTGCGAGTCCCTGCGACTCGCAATTTGCAAGTCGCAAATTGCTATGCAGTACGGTGTCTCAGACACCGACTGCGACTCGCTATGGGGTCGCAATGACCCACCTCATGAATATTCATGAGGTGGGTCGCAAATTGCGGCCCCATAGCGAGTATAGGCACTCGCTAACATGGAGGCCTGCTGACGTCAGCAGACCTCCATGTTCGTGACCTGCTTTTAAATAAAGCAGTTTTTTTTTTTTTAAGTGTGGCCCGTTTTCCTTACAGGAAAACGAGCTGCACTTAAAAAAAAAACGAAACCTTTTGTTTCGGTATTTTTTCAGGGCAGGGAGTGGCCCCTTGGACCACTCCCTGCCCTGAAAAAATATTTTTAGGTCCAGTCACAAACTGGAAGGGGTCCCATGGGGACCCCTTCCAATTTGCGAGTGGGTTACCATCCACTTGAAGTGGATGGTAACTGCGATGCCATTTGCGACCGCGTACGCGGTCGCAAATGGTATTGCATCCCACTGCGACTCGCAAATAGGAAGGGAACACCCCTTCCTATTTGCGAGTCGGAAATGCATATTGCGAGTCGGTAACGACTCGCAATATGCATTTCTGCATGGCAAACCCACGTTTGCGACTCGCAAACGACGATTTTCGCCGTTTGCGACTCGCAAATGGTTTGCTACATCTGGCCCTAAATCCCATATTGCACACTGCGTCATCTTTTTAAATCTATATATGAGTTAAGACATAGGGGGTCATTACAACATTGGCGGTAAAAGGCGCTTACCTCCGTGCAGACGACCGCCAATACACAGCCGCGGCCACGGAATTCCACCACAGCTATTATGACCCACAGCACGGAATCCGCCGAAATGCAGACACCCACACAAGTCCGCCACACCAAAGGTCAGTGATAAACTGGCGAAAACAAAACCCCCACCGTCACGCCAACAGAAACACGCCCATGCTATCACGACCCACGAATCCAAGCGGCGGTCTTTCAACCGCGGTATTCCATTGGCGGTACACACCGCCGCGCTCAAAATATACACACATCTCCAAAACACCGCCACATTGGACAATTCAAAATATACACACCTGATACACATACAAACAACACTCCCACACACCCAACACAATATAAAACACACACCCACATCACCCACAAACCCCTACGACAAAAAACTGAAGATGAAGGCGACAGACAGAGACTACAGCAATAGACAACCCCACCACACAGAGGCACACAACACCATCACCCATACAACATCCACGCTCAAAACACCCCACACCACCACACATCACCACACTCATCAACACATACACCACGCCACACATCACCTAGACCACCCCATGTCACGCCAAAGACACCCAAGGTTTTCCGAGGAGGAGCTCAGGGTCATGGTGGAGGAAATCCTACGGGTAGAGCCACAGCTATTTGGATCACAGGTGCAGCACACCTCCATAGCCAGGAAGATGGAGCTATAGCGAAGAATCGTCGACAGGGTCAATGCTGTGGGACAGCATCCAAGAAATTGGGAGGACATCAGGAAGAGGTGGAACGACCTATGAGGGAAGGTGCGTTCAGTGGTCTCCAGGCACAACATGCGATTCAGCGGACTGGCGGCGGACCCCCACCTCCTCCCCCACAACTAACAACATGGGAGGAGCAGGTCTTGACCATCATGCATCCAGAGGTCCTCGGAGGAGTCGGTGGAGGAATGGACACTGGTAAGTCAAATCTTAACTATCATATCCCCCACCCTACCTGCATGCTATCACACACCCCCACCCTCACCCCCTCCCCTATCACTCCAACTCCTCACTAATGTACTAATAACACAAACCACACATCCCAACACCAAGCCCAGCATGACACAACTAAGCATGGACACCCAGCACTAAAGCATGCTCACTGCACATACCCATAACAACCCCCCAACCATCATCATACAAGCCCCCACACAGGAATGCTTGCACTGGGGCACACGCACACCCACCCATTGCACACCATGACACACACACATGCAATAATCATGCTCTTACACCCCTGCAGTACCACTACGTAACGTCACCACACAGGAGGGTCCAGACATCTCCACTCCACCCACAGCCTCGGGACAGTCGGTTCGCCTTGCACAGGCACAGCCCAACACTGACCTTCCACCCTCTGGTAACAACAGCACAGCACCCACCCAGCGGGCCCATACCTCTGTACCCAGGACACGTCAATCAGCGGTGTGTCCACCACTACAGGGAACCCAGGATAACCCACCACCCTAACAACAACAGGGAAATTGGGGCAGTGGTAGTGGGCACACGGTCCAGGGGACGGAGGCACAGGAACACAGGGGAACTGGGAGGGCTACTGTGCGACAGGGGGCGGACAGGCCTAGGGAACCCACCCTCCACAAGGCCCTCTCCTCCATCATGGGAGCATGCCACCACTCCCAGGAGACGATGGCGACGGTCCTGGCCAAGTTTCAGGAGACCCAGCGCCTGCAGGAGGAACAGTATTTGGGGTTCAGGAAGGAGCTGAGGACCATCAGCTCCGCCTTGGGCACCATCGTAGGGGTGCTGAAGGACATACAAAAGACCATGAGGGACACCGTGGCACTCCAAGGGGCCCCTGACACTAGCATGGACGATGGATTGCCCACCACCTCCGCCGGCGCTAGTGGCAGGACGCCCGCCACAGGACCACCACACCAGCACCCCACCCCCTGCAGACGGACAACCACCACGCAAGCGGGCCCTGAGATCCAGGAACAGGACAGAGCAAGATGGCAAGACCCCTGCCAGGAAATGAGACCTCCCTGATTGTCCCCCCACCGTCCCACTTTGTTACCCTGTCCATACTTTAACTGCCCCAGCTCCACTTCCTATGCCCAGATGGGCAGTGCACCTGTGAGACTAATAGACCGGACTCTGCCATGGACATTCCTCCACCATCACCCATCACCATTTTACAACCCCCCTCCATTTTTGAGCACTTAAATAAACACCCTTGAACCACAAAACATTCTGGAGTCAGTCTATGATTTTGTACAAATGTATTATCAATGACAATGTCAAAATGCTTTTTTAGTTGTTAAGGTAACATACCAATGTCACACATCACAAGTCCTTGAAGGATGCATGCAGATGGCACACGTTGGTAACCACACCTGTGAAACCGTAATGGAAAGGAACAACTCTGTTACCAAATAATCCCATTACATTACACACAGGATAGAGTAAGACGTGTGACAGTGAATGTAATGTTAAAAAAGAAAATGTTCTCACCTGTGTGTCACTGGAAATATTGCTGTATGACTTACTCCCTGTTGTCGTTGTCTTCTTCCTCAGCTTCCTCCTCATCACTGTCCACAGGCTCCACAGCTGCCACAACACCGTTATCTGGACCATCCTCCTGCAGAAAAGGCACCTGGTGTCGCAAAGCAAGATTGTGAAGCATCGAGCAGGCGATGATGATCTGGCACACCTTCTTCGGTGAGTAGAATAGGGAACCACCTGTCATATGGAGGCACCTGAACCTAGCCTTCAGGAGGCAGAAGGTGCGTTTGATCACCCTCCTAGTCCGCCCATGGGCCTCACTGTAGCGTTCCTCTGCCCTGGTCCTCGGATTCCTCACTGGGGTCAATAGCCAGGACAGGTTGGGGTAACCAGAGTCCCCTAATAGCCACACCCGGTGCCTCTTGAGTTGACCCATCATATCAGGGATGCTGCTATTCCACAGGATGTAGGCGTCATGCACTGAGCCAGGGAACATAGCATTTACCTGGGAGATGTACTGGTCTGCCAAACAGACCATCTGTACATTCATGGAATTATAACTCTTCTGGTTCCTGTACACCTGTTCACTCCTGTGGGGGGGGGACCAGAGCTACATGGGTCCCATCAATAGTACCTTTGACGTTGGGGATATGTCCAAGGGCATAGAAGTCACCTTTCACTGTAGCCAAATCTTCCACCTCAGGGAAAATGATGTATCTCCTTAAGTGTTTCAGCAGGGCAGACAACACTCTGGACAGCACGTTGGAAAACATAGGCTGGGACATCCCTAATGCCATGGCCACTGTTGTCTGAAAAGACCCACTAGCAAGAAAATGGAGCACTGACAGCACCTGCACGTCAGGGGGGATTCCAGTGGGATGGCGGATTGGTGACATCAGGTCTGGCTCCAACTGGGAACATAGTTCCAGGATTGTGGCACTGTCAAACCTGTAGGTGACGATTAAATGTCGCTCCTCCATTGTCAACAGGTCCACCAGCGGTCGGTACACCGGAGGATTCCGCCATCTTCTCAAATGTCCCAGCTGACGACGCCTAGGAAGAACAACAGCGAGGATCGAGTCAACTTTTTTCCAGGTATGTACCCACAGTTACACAGAACACGACAACAAACACAAAACCCTTCCTGTATGTGTGTTGAGTGTAGGCCTAGCTATGTGTGATGCAGAAGTAAATGAAGCCATGTGGGCCCCTGAAATGGCGGCTGCCTGACCTCTAAACTGGGACAATGGGATTGTGGGGTAACTGCGCTTGCGTTGCACACCGTCGCGGTAGGCGGTCGTAGACCGCGGCGCAATGCTGCATTGATTAACATTGGACCCTATGGGTCCCAGGAGCCAATGAGGAAGTGCGCCGGCGGTGATGATACGCACCGCCGTGGACGTCACTGCCATTTTCTATCTGTTCAATCACTAGATACCTGATCTTCGACAAGAGAGTACCTACACTGCAAGTGCTGCTGTGACCTCGGTCTGGAAGCGACGATGGCTGCTGCATCTGGGGAAAGGGCCCCTGCCTTCACTGCTCAGGAGTTGGAGAAACTGGTAGACGGGGTCCTCCCCCAGTACACGCTACTCTACGGTCCTCCAGACCAACAGGTTAGTACACAGGTAGCACGTTGTATGTGAATGAATGTGCCCAATGGCTAGGGTAGGGAGGGGTGGCACGCACATCGACGGTGAGGTTCTCAAATACTTCTCTTCTTCCCTTGTGCATGTCAAGTAGGTCAGCGCCCACCAGAAGAAGGACATTTGGCATGCCATAGCCAAGGAAGTCCGGACCCTGGGGGTCCACCAGAGACGGGGCACCCACTGCCGTAAAAGATGGGAGGACATTCGCCGCTGGAGCAAGAAGATGGCGAGGCTCAGCTGGGGATGGCCTCCCAATGTGGGAGGGGTGCCCATCGCACCATGACCCCCCTGATGTTCCGGATCCTGGTGGTGGCCTACCCGGAGTTGGATGGGCGCTTGAGGGCATCACAGCAGACACAAGGGGGTGAGTACACATCATTCTGCGGACTTTGCGCGCAGTGGAGGGGTCTGGGTGGGGGAGGAGGCCTGTGGGTGTTCCTAGGCCAGGCAGAAATAGGTAGACTAGGCCCCTCCGTAATGCAGGCCATGTGGCACTCTACCCCACCGCAGTAGAGTGCCAAGTACAGGTATAGATGCCCCTGTGGCATCCATGTGTGCAGATGTCCGCCATAGCCATGTAGGCCAGATCCCAGGAATTGCATCTGTAGAGGCCAAGAGCACGGCGTAGTGCAGGGGGCTGATGTGTCTGTAGTGTCCGCCAACGGTCGCGGTATGCCATGCACTCAACCTGTCTTTCTTCTGTCTCCCCCCCCCCCATTTTGTGCTCTCCCTGTTCTTTTGTGCATCAGCATCATCAGGCGGAGGTACAGTGGCACCGGAGCACGAGGGAGCTGCATCCCACATGGCCATGGAGGGCCACACCACGGACTCAGAATGCACCAGTGGGACGGAGGGCGAGGGGAGCTTCACGTCGGCCACCGGATCACCAACCAGCGACACAGACTCGTCCGCCGATGGGAGCTCCCTTGTGGTGGTGGCACATCTGTGCGCCGCCACCTCCCCTACCAGCACCGCCCTCCCAGCAGCCCCTCAGCATTCGCCCCGTGCCCGCTCACCCAGGAGGGTGGGCATCACCTTCGCCCCAGGCACCTCAGGCCCTGCCCCAGTCACCCCTGCTGCCCTCAGTGAGGAGGCCATTGACCTCCTCAGGTCACTCACTGTTGGGCAGTCTACCATTGTGAATGCCATCCAGGGTGTAGAAAGGGAGTTGCAACACGGTAATGCATTCCTGGAGGGCATTCATTCTGGTCAGGCTGTCCTTCAGCGAACCCTGCAATCTCTGGCCTCAGCACTGATGGCAGCCATTGTCCCTGTGTCTAGCCTCCCCCCTCCAACCTCCTCCCCCCAGACCCAATCCCCTGTACCCCAGCCCATCCCAAGCACACCTACAGACCAGCATGCACACACGTCAACACACAAGGGAAGCTCAGGCAAACATAGGCACCACACAACGCACAGGCACACACACAAGCATCACCCACGTGCAGACACAGCAACATCCACTGCCTCCACTGTGTCCCCCTCCTTGTCATCTCCCTCCTCCGTCCCAGTGTTGTCTACACTCTCACCTGCATGCACTACATCTACAGGCACTAGGACTCGCACCAGAACACCCAGCACCACACCCCGCTCACCTGCAATCACCACCTCCACTCCCATTTACACGTCCCCTGTGTCCTCTCCCAGTGTGTCTGTGACGCCCCCTCCCAAAGTACACAAACGCGGGCACCCACACACCCAACATCCATCCACCTCACAACAGCCTCCAGTACCTGCACCCAAAACACCTAAAGTTACACCTCCTACAACCACCTCCTCTTGCTCCACTCCCAGACTCCCTCCAACTACCCACCCCAGTGTTCGTGAGAAACTGCCCGTGTGTAAAGTTGACCTTTTTGCCCCCACCCCCCCCTCCAATTCATCAGTCCCGTCATAGTGCCTCAGCCAAAAAGCCTCCAATACCAGTGGTGCCTGTTCAAGGTGTGTGGAGTGCACCGGCCACCAGGGCAGGCAGTGTGACCCGGAGCCAAGGCACTGGCAGCCCACCCCCTGTAAAGGCTCTGAAATTGGAAAGTGGCCGAAGGGACCCTGTGAAGACTCCTGGAGGCAAAGCAACTCACAGGGGTTCCAGGGGGATTGCAGAGTCAGCTGTGACTCCTCCAAAGGTGGGGAAGGGCCAGAGAAAGTCTGCACAGCCTAGTGTGAGCAGCACGGCAGAGAAGGGCGGCATCCTTCCCAGCGGTCGGGACGCCACCGCCAGCACCGTCGTCACTGGTCAGGAGACCACCGCCAGAGTCAGTGCCCAGGAGGGCCCACGTATCCTCACTGGTCAGGAGACCACCACCACCGCCGGAGTCAGTGCCCAGGAGGGCCCAAGTATCGTCACGGGTCAGGAGACCACCGCCACCGCCGGAGTCAGTGCCCAGGAGGGCCCAAGTATCTTCACTGGTCAGGAGACCACTGCCGGAGTCAGTGCCCAGGAGGGCCCAAGTATCGTCTCTGGTCAGGGGACCACCGCCGGAGTCAGTGCCCAGGAGGGCCCAAGTATCGTCACTGGTCAGGAGACCACCGCCACCGCCGGAGTCAGTGCCCAAGAGGGCCCAAGTATCGTCACTGGTCAGGAGACCACCGCCGGAGTCAGTGCCCAGGAGGGCACAAGTATCGTCACTGGTCAGGAGACCACCGCCGGAGTCAGTGCCCAGGAGGGCCCCGGCTGCCACAGCCCCGCTGGGCAATGAGGGAACGTCATGCCACACACCAATGCCCAGTCCAGAGAACGTCATGCCACACACCAATGCCCAGTCCAGAGAACGTCATGCCACACACCATGCATGGCAAAGCACCGCTGAACAGTCCAGAACCGCCATGGCAAAGCATCGCTGAACAGTCCAGAACCGGCATGGCAAGGCATCGCTGAACAGTCCAGAGATCGCCATGGCAAAGCACCGCTGAACAGTGCAGACATCGCCATGGCAAAGCACTGCTGAACAGTCCAGAACCGCCATGGCAAAGCATCGCTGAACAGTCCAGAATCGGCATTGCAAGGCACTGCTGAACAGTCTAGAGACCGCCATGGCAAAGCACCGCTGAACAGTCCAGAACCACCATGGCAAAGCACCACTGAACAGTCCAGATCCGGCATGGCAAGGCACCGCTGAACAGTCCAGAGACCGCCATGGCAAAGCACCGCTGAACAGTCCAGAGACCGCCATGGCAAAGCACCGCTGAACAGTCCAGAACCGCCATGGCAAGGCACCGCTGAACAGTCCAGAGACCGCCATGGCAAAGCACTGCTGAACAGTCCAGACACCGCCATGGCAAAGCATCGCTGAACAAGGCATGCACCGGGGAAGAATGAAAAGGCCGCCACATCAAGCATCGTAATCCCATGTGCAGGTGGGACAGTGACAGGACAGGAACTTCCACGGGGAGACTAAGTCCCCCTCCAGAACCAGTGGAGGCTGTTATCTACTTTGGAAACTGTGGCTTTGCACTCCCCAGGATGGAACAGTAGGCAAGCCACCCACTGTAGAGACTTGATAGACAGTGGCTTTGCACTCCCCAGGATGGAACAGTGGGCAAGCCACCCACTGTAGAGACTTGAGAGACTGTGGCTTTGCACTCCCCAGGATGGAACAGTGGGCAAGCCACCCACTGTAGAGACTTGAGAGACTGTGGCTTTGCACTCCCCAGGATACATCAATGGGCACGGAGCCCCATCGTGGATCTGGCTTTGCACTCCTCCGGCTGAGGTGCCCCCCCTTCCCTTCCCCCTGAGGTGCCTGTAGTATTTCTATCTGAGGCCCCGGCAGTGTTCTCTCCGTGTGTGGACAGGTATCTTTTGTGGGCCTCGCCCATGCATTTTTGGACTAGTGGTGCACGGACATTTATATGTGCATATCTGCACTACTTCTCGGAATGTATATACTTTTGTATTATTTTCTAATATATCTGTATATTTTTGAGACATTAAAATGTTTGAACTGATTTTGTTTTGTCTTTGCATTCTTCCGGGGGGGTTGTTGGTTGTTACTGTGATTTTTGTGAATGAATTGGTGTGTGTGTTGTAATATGCGAGGGTGGGTGTGTTGCGTGTGTGTCCCCCTAACTTTTGCCTCCCCCCTCCCCTATGTCATAGGTGCAGTACTCACCGTTGTCGTCGCCGGTGCAGGCGTTGCTCTTCGTAGATGAGTAGGAATTCAAGGGGCGGTAGGATTTAGAGTTCCGGCTCCATGGATCCTCCTTCCTCGTGGGATGTCTTCAGGTGAGCGTTTTCCCATTGCAGTAACTGTTTCTGCAGTGTTTTTATCCACGGTGAATCCGCCCCGGAAAAGGTGGCAGATTGGTAGGTTGTGATACTATGGGCGGTACATTGTCTTCCGCCTGTCTGTTGGCGGTGACCGCCGCGCTGCTTGTCTGTACCGCCGTGGCAGGCGGTGTGTTAAAGTGGCTGTCTTTGTTGGCGGTTTCCGCCAGGGTCATGATTCCTTTTTTTTGTCCGCCGGCCTGTTTGCGGTATTACCGCACCTTTAACACCGTCCGCCAGGGTTGTAATGACCCCCTATGTGTTTGAAAATGCCACTTTTAGAAAGTGAGCATTTTTCTTGCTTATACCATTACTGTGACTCTGCCTGTTTGTGGATTCCCTCTCTGGGTCAGTTTAACAGTTGGGCTGGTTGCACCTCACACTAGATAGTGACCCAAAGGGAGCTGGGGTGTAGTCTGCATATCCTGATGAGCCATCTGTGCTAGGAGGGAGAGGAAAGATACTTTATTTTGAAGTAGGCCTACTTCAAAGGAGAAATTGGGTACAAGAAGGGAACCCAAAACCACAGACTTTACAAACACTTCTGGAAACAGGAGGAACCCCTGCCTGGAGAAGAGATGAAGAGCTGAGGAAGAAGAGCTGCCCTGCCTGTGACTGTGCTTTGTGGAGCTATCCTGCATTTGCTGCTTATGCCAGAGTAAGAGGTGAGAAGAACTCTTCAAGGGCTTGATTTAGAGCTTGCCTCCTGTTGTTTGAAGTCCCATGGACAGCACAGACTTGTCTCTGCCAGCACCTGGAGTCTCTGGAGAGACTCCTACTCTGCCAAGTGGTGCCCATCCAATTCCTGGGAGCCTGAAAGGAGAAGCTGGCAGCCTAAAGAAAAGAAAATCCACACACAGAGTGCCGTGCGGGGAAAAGATCGACGGAACTCCAATCTGTGGCTGAAGAAAAGACGCGCCGCCAGCTCCGCGGCTGAAAATCGACGCTCGCTGGAAATGCGACCAAAGAATCGACGCACGGAGCAGGATAAAGGACGTGCAGCATCGCTGATGGAGTCTGGGAGATCGCAACCCGCGCTGCGTGGTGTTCGGATCATCGTGCGGCTGGATATCCGACACAAGTACTGCTGGCCATGTAAAAACAATGCAAGGCCTGCCCGGACCGGAGAGTGCTGACGCGATCGACGCATCGCTCTCCTGCGGAGAGAAGAAACGACGCGCCCTGACCCAACAAAAGGAGAAACGACGTAAGGCCTCGCTCATGAGTGAAATCGATGCATTACAAGCCCTTTTTGATGCGCACTTGCCCGTGCGGGGTTATTTTTGACGCACCCAAGGTATTTTTTCATGCTAACAGTGTTAGGGTGTGTTTTAAACTACATAAAGACTCTTTTTGCTTTTTAATTGATAACTTGACTTGTGTGTTGTGGATTTTTGTAATTTAGGTCTTGATTTGTTTAGATAAATATTTCCTATTTTTCTAAACTGGTGTTGTGTCATTTTGTAGTGTTTTCATTAAGTTACTGTGTGTGTTGGTACAAATACTTTACACCTAGCACTCTGAAGTTAAGCTTATTGCTCTTCCAAGCCACCAAGGGGGTTAGCAGGGTTAGCTGAGGGTGATTTTCTTTTACCCTGACTAAAGTGAGGGCCCTTGCTTGAACAGGGGGTAACCTAACTGTCAACCAAAGACCCCACATGGTGCAAATGTAGATCAGCATTTAATTTGCACAAATATTGCAGTGTGTAAGTGACAATGCAGTGAGATAGATCTCCAAGGAATGTGTGATAGTAGCATCTTACCAGGAATATGTGTGGAATTCTTTGTAAATTTCTTAGAAATATTCCTACATGAGTAAACGTGCTACTATGTTACCTATCACTATTACAATGAGTGTGGCATATGGCAGCAAAGTTAATTTAACCTTTCATGATTCATTCCCAATAAAACTGTAGTTTAATTTGTAACACACGTACATGAGCCTAGACTGCATTTATATGGTGTAACATTTTACATCACTTCAATATACAGGATCACAGATATTAGACAATCTTTGAATACCCCAGCCTCCACCTGGATACAACCACAGGGTTTTATAATAATGTACAAATCCCTGCGGCAAAAATAACCAGGGGCTAATAATATTTGTGTAGATAGCCAGGACTCATAAACTGGTTTTATGCACAGACTTATAACAGAGATGTGAGTTTTCAAAAAATCATGCCATCTACAGTGCATGAACTACCTCTGACACCTCAGGGTCTAATTACGATCGCCCTGTATTGGGCCTTTTATTTCCTCCTTTCCACAGTTATTGACAAAGGGGGTATACCGGGATTGCATGGTCCTACCCCAGATACTCTCAGAAGCAAGGCAAAGTCAGTAATTCATAACCTGATCCTCTGTGAATTCCACATTTCTCTATGGAATTTCTGAAACCAAAATGATTACATTAACCCCTTTGTTGCAGGCCTTTCTCCCCTCAAGTGCCAGGCCTTTTTTTGGCTATTTGGGGCAGTTCGCGCTTAGGCCCTCATAACTTTTTGTCCACATAAGCTACTCACGCCAAGTTTGCGTCTTTTTTTCCAACATCCTAGGGATTTTAGAGGTACTTAGAGTTTGTGGGTTCCCCTGAAGGAGACCAAAAAATTAGCCAAAATACAGCCATTTTTTTCGTTTTTTTTAAATGGGAGAAAGGGCTGCAGATGAAAGCTTGTGGTTTTTTTCCCTGAAAATGGCATCAACAAAGGATTTGTGGTGCTAAAATCACCATCTTCCAAGCTTTCAGGAACAGGCAGACTTGAATCAGAAAACCACATATTTCAACACAATTTTGGCATTTTACTGGGAGATACCACATTTTTAATTCTTTTTGTGCTTTCAGCGTCCTTCCAGTTAGTGACAGAAATGGGTTTGAAAACAATGCTGGATCCCAGACAGCTAAACATGTCTGAGAAGTAGACAACATTCTGAATTCAGAAAGGGGTCATTGTGTAGATCATTCAAGGTTTTCCTACAGAAAATAACAGCTAAAATAAAATAATATTGAAATTGAGGTAAAACATGAGCCATTACTTTTCACATTTTCTTATATAACTTTTCCCAGCTAAGGCAGATTTTGAAAAGCAATATAACGTTACAGCTGCTGGACTCTTCTGGTTGTGGGCATATATAGGGCTTGTAGGTTCATCAAGAACCCTTAGTACCCAGAGCCAATAAAGGAGCTGCATCTTGCAATGGCTTTTCATTTTATACCGGGTATAAAGCAAATAATTTGGTGAAATATAAAGAGAGAAAACCAGGTATCAGGGAAACGTTTGTACTTCCAAAATGGGCACAAAATAACGTGATGAGAAGCAGTGGTTATTTGGACATCTATGAATTCTGGGGTCCCCATAGTAGCATGTGAATTACAGGGCATTTCTCAAATAGTCATCTTTTCTACACAGTGTCTTACATTTGGAAGGAAAATATGTAGATAAAGAAAAGGGGCAATAATACTTGTTCTTCTATTCTGTGTTCCCCCAAGTCTCCCTATAAAAATGGTACCTCACTTGCGTGGGTAGGCATAATGCCCGCGACAGGAAACACAACATGGATTCATCACATTTTTATATGGAAATCTGAAATGTTTCTTGGAAAGTTCCTAACTGTGGATTTTGGCCTCTAGCTCATCCGGTACCTAGAGAAACCTACCAAACCTGTGCATTTCTTAAAACTAGACACGTAGGGAAATCCAGGATGGGGTGACTTGTGGGGCTCTCACCAGGTTCTGTTACCCAGAATCCTTTGAAAACATAAAAATCTGCCAAATAAAACGCTTTTTCCTCACATTTCGGTGCTGAAATGTTGTGGCATCTGAGGGTAGCCACAAACTTCTACCCAGCATTCCCCCAGGTCTCCCGATGAAAATGGTACCTCACTTGTGTGGGTTGGCCCAGTGCCCGCAACAGGGAATGCCCCAAAACACTACATGGACACATCAAAATTATCAAATACAAAACTACCTGTTTTGCGGGGGCACCTGCGTTTTTAGTCCTGGGCTCAGCAGCCATCTACGGAAACCTACCAAACCCAGACATTTCTGAAAACTAGACACCTGAGGGAGTCCAGGGAGGTGTGACTTGTGTGGATCCCCCAAGGTCTTCTTACCCAGAATCCTCAGCAAACCTAAAGTTTAGCTTACAAAGTCTAATTTTTCCCACATTTCTGTGTGGGATCACCGCACCAGCACAAATTTCCTACCACCCAACATTCCCCTCAGTCTCCCAATAAAAATAATACTGCACTTGCGTAGGTAGGCCACTTGCCTGTGACAGGGAAGAGCCAAAAACATGTAGAAATGAGGGGGAGCCAAAGAGGGCCCAAAGGGGCAGTTTAGAAAAAAATGTTTTTAGGCTGACAACTGGTGCAGAGTTTTTATTGGTATAGATGCGACAATGCTGGGTGGCAGGAATTTTGTGGATTCCTGCCGATTCCGGAAGATTCCATCACAAAAACCTGGGGAAGATGTGCGATTTCAAACAAAGTTGGAAGTTTGAAGGGCATTGTGGGTAAGAAAATGGTGCAGGGGGCATGTGAAGCAAAACACACTGGACTCACCCAGATCTTTAGTTTTCAGATGTGTCTAGATCTCGTAGATTTTTCTACATGGCAGCATCCCAATGTCCAAAAAGTGCAGCCCTCACCATTCCAAATGGAATGATTTTGAGAGTTAGACAAGCTCTCATGGCCCAAATGCAAAACCAAGACTTAAACTAATCAAATGTCCTCTTGCTTGCTGTTGGGATAAGATCTTTTAGTGTGCGGGGAGAGCTGAAAGACTGTTACCCCCTTCAGTTGGGCTGGGGGCATGGCCATGCCCATACTGGTTGGTAGCCACCACTCCACAATTGTTTTCTAATTCCCTGGCATCTAGAAGGCATGCTGCCCCCCTCCAGGGAGTGGATTTGGGGCTATTGCCCCATCTGCCCACCGCTGGGCAGAACAACTTTGTCCCCATTTATTTGGGGTGAGGGTATGGCCATACCCGCACCCTCTGTTTAAAAAGAAAATTCTTCCCTGGTGTCTGGTGGGCTTTCTGCCCCCCCTCGGATGCAGATGGCCCTTCCAAAAATAGTATGATCTACTGCCTAGGGGGGCAGAAATGGCCACCAGTAATGTGCCCCTATGGGGAGTGACCCTTTCCCCTTTCCCAAGGGGCTACTCCCCAAACATAACACATACACATACCTATCCCAGGTACCTCAGTGGTTTGTGCCCCCCTGGTGGCAGATTTGCCCAATAGAAATAGGTTAATCTGCCCCCAAGAAATGGCCTAAAATTAATTTGACCCACAGTGGAGCAACCTTTGCCTAGGGGGTCGCTCCCTATCCGTAAAAAAAAAAAGGAAAAATCCCTGGTGCCTAGTGGTTTCTGCCTCCTTTGGGGTCAGATCAGCCTAATTAAAATAATCCTATCTGCCCCCAAGGTAGACAGAAATGGCCTAAATTATATTTGCTCCCCCTCATGGGAGCGGCCCTTGCCTAAAGGGTAACCCCCCTTGCGTGAAATTGTTGAAAAAAAAATCCCTGGTGTCAAGTAGTTTCTGCCCCCCCTCCCCCTTGGGGGCAGATTGGACAAAGAAAAATAGGCCGATCTACCCCCAGGGTGGACAGAAATGGCATAAAAAATATTGCCCCCCAGGGGAGAGACCCTTTCCTAAAAAAGATCTCTGGTGTCTAGAGGTTTTTGCCCCAAGGGGCAGATCGGCATAATTACAATAGGCCGTTCTGACCTGGAGGGCAGACAAGGCCTTAAAAAGTGCCCCCCAGGGAAGCGACTCTTGCTCAAGGGGTTGCTCCCCGTCATTGTAAACATAAGAAAAAAACATCCCTGGTGTCTAGTGGGCATTTCTGCAGCCTGTTCACATTACGACTGGGCTGCAGAAATGCTCAGACAGACATGAAAGGAAAGAAAAGGCCTTTCCTTTCATATGTCTCTGCATGTTCCCCTCCCCCGAGATTGGAAGAGAAATGCTTTTATTTTTCTTCTGATTGCATGGGGGCGGCCTCTGATGAGGCTAAGGTCACCAGAAGTAATTCAGGGGAGGCAGGGTAGCTGGGGGGTGCAAGGAGAAGTGATTCCCCTTCCATCCCTGCCCCACTTGGCCTAAGAGGGGAGCGCTAGCACTCCCCCCATGAGCCTGGTGCAGGGCGAACTGGTTACGTCCACGGTATCCAAGTGCAGTGGCTGAGGATGTAACCAGCTCATTCCAGGCACCCGAGGGGTTAAACACAACAGATCCATGAGTTACCACACGTTAGCCCGCATTATGAAAATGGCGGCTGAAGCCACCAGCCGGCATGGTGGGCCGAACTGCCATATAATAAACATGGTGAAGGCCGCCAGCGGCAGCCGTCACCCACCGCCAGGCTCCCGCCGTCAGGCAGCCTGGCGGTGGGATGAAACATCATCCACCAGGGTAGCGGCGATACCCCGGGGATAATGTTTCATTTTCCACCAGCAAAAGGCTTGCAGAGGGGGTGCCCCGGTGCAACCCTGGGGGCCCCTGCACTGCCCATGCACTTTGCATGGGCAGTGCAGGGGCCCGGTGCTGAGCCCCATCGCGCAGGTCACTGGACCTGCCACACAGAGGCATTGACAGCGGCTCCATGTGCCGAAACAAGGTTTCCACACGCTGGATCACGGAAAAGTTCATAATGTGGCCGGCGGGGTTCCGGTGTCTCTGGCGGTCAGTGTTTGGACCACCAGCATGAACACGGCGGTTGTTTCCGCCGTGTTCATAATGACCGCCTTTGTGTAATATGGATGAGCCTAATCTGAATTACAAGGACACTTGTAATGAGGCCCAAAACGTTTGTGCATGAGCTGCAGACACTAGGGCTTAGTAATAAAGATAGGTGGTTGCTGTTATGTGTCCCTGAGTTTTGCCATGTGCAGTTTATGCACTAAATCACAGATGTGCTTTTCACTATATTTTGCCTTGGAAAGTGTTGCTGTACTACAAAAAATGTTGTACTGGTGTAAAAATTGGGCTTCTTGGGCATTGGCAGTATAAAAGTAATTTCCTGAAGGCAAAAATGTACCTGGGGAAATACCACCTTTTTAGAAAAAACATGCCACCCGAGGGGGATTGGCTGGTTCCCCACAATAGCCAACCCCCAACCATGCATCCCTGGAGGCCTATAAGGTTTACTGGTTGTGGATCATGGAGTGACTGCGATCCACAACCTGGAAACCATTTAGGGAAGGCATCAGTGCAAAGAGGAGACACTCCATTTTCCTAAGAAGACTCCATGAAACTTAGAGAGGCACCTGATGGTGGAGACTGCCAGCAGACTCCTACACCTCTGGTGGCAATCTGTGGCATCAGTGTACCTGGACGAGAAGGGAAATGGTGGAAAATGTCGAAATTATTCTGCTTTGCCCCACCCTTAAAAAAGAGACTCCTCTAGCTCCTTTTAGTGCCTCCCCAGTTTGGGGTAATGGCTGACAGTGGCAATGGGGAGATAACATTATTGTCAACATTTTTGTCACATTCTTGCCACCTCCAAAACAATAGTTTGTGTAATACAGGGGTAAGAGATGTATGAAGCAAGAACTCTTTAAACTTAGCACAAAGGACATGAAATAGCAGCAGTGAAATCTCTAAAAGTGTGATCTGGCCCTAGATAGGAGATGTGCTCTAGCGTCTAGAACTGTTGACTTTGAATCTCAGCCTCAACTCAAAATTATGTGATTCTGGGTGAATCACTCAACCTCCCCCATGATTAAAGACAAAAAAATGTGCAACGTCTGGTTGTCATGTAAAGCACTCTAATGTCCTTGGACAAGGTTCAAACTGAAAAAATACAGTATGTTGGGCAACGCTATCAATGATGCTCTCTTCTTTAATATTTATCCAAAATGGAGTTCATAGAAGATTTCCGATTTAATAGTTGAGCATTCTTCACTTTCATTTGCCAGTCAGGAAAAAAGTGAATAAAAACAACGATGTTTGAATTTTCAATTCGCAAGTGAGGTTCTTATCACAATGCCAAACATGTTTAGATTGATGGTTTTTGGCTTTGTTTTCTGTAACCGTTTTCACTCGGGCATAACTGAGAATACCAGCATTTGCAAATAAAAAGTCGAGAGCAAAACGTCCTCTTTCAATATGTGAGTAAATCGAAGTAAGTTCAATAATTATACACTCAATCATTCACTTACCTTCTGCAATTCCATGTGCGTATTGCGCAACCCTGGAGTTCTAGCATATTGCATCCCTTTATTTCTGTTGCTTTTCATACTGTTGCTAGGAAACAAATCAGTAGGTCCCTAGTAATACATAATGACGCTGACTCAAAAGGTGAACAGAAGACCATGGAAAAAAGCTGCACTCCGTGGATTAAAAAAAGCAAAAATAGATTTTTCATTACATTTGGAGGTAGTGAATAAATAGGAGATAATGTTTTATTAATGGTGTATTTCTAAATAATCACATAAAAAGGTATAAACCAGAAGATTTGTTTTTAAATCAACACTGTATGAAGATAAATATTTAGAATAATTGTTGTATAACATGTAGTGGAAGTTGGCTAAACTTCCTGCAAATGTGTATTTTAAGTCTCTTTTGTTGTAGGTAAACTGCTAAATATTTTCATGTACATACTCGCTACTGGTCCGCTTACACAAGAATCCTGCATTCTTGGTCTGTGAATACACAATAAGAATTTTTATATATATATATATATATATATATATATATATATATATATATATATATATTCACTGAAAAAAACTTTAAAAAACTAAGGTTTCAAGAATATTATAGCTAGGTTCTAAATGTACTCGTACAAAACTATAGAACTTCACCTGTTATATTTAGAGTTATCTAAAGTAACTATAACTCGTGCCCTAAGTTAACTATGTAACTATACCTCACACAATGAGTCTGAGTCGGTCTGTAAGTGGGTGCATAAGGGTCTGAGTGGGTTTGTGAGTGGGAGAAAGAGGGAGAGAGAGAAAGAGTGAGAGGGAGATTGACAGTTTTTTAGGCTTTGATGGATGATATACTTAGAATTAGATATTTCTGCACAAATTGAAAAGTAAAATGTATTTGTCAATTAAAAACAGTAAGATCACCTTTCGATATGGGCCTTAAACATTTCCAGTTGAAAACAAAGGAGGGAAATGATCAGGGATACACCTGGACTCGAACCTTCAATGTTCAGTATAAAGGTCTGTGAACTTCATACTTAAGCTATCCTTTTTATATAATGTAGATTTTTAGCCCTTTATTGGCTATCTGGGAGCATGGGGAGGAGGGGTGGAGGATCCCCAAGGCCTCCCCAAAGTGCCTCACCAGTTATTTATTTATTTATTTTGTTATGTGCCCTTTACAGGCTATCTGGGACCTCTGGGGAGCCTCAATGCCTCTTCCACGTTCCCATTGCTCCAGCAAGCAGGCAGCTGCTTTTAAAAGCAGCTCCCTGGAGCAATGCTTTTTTTTCTGTTCCCTGCATGCATACATGTGTTCAAAGAACAGAGATGAAAACTTCACTTCCTGACAGCAGGACCTGTTTGACAGGTCTCGCTGTCAGTAAGCAGAGGGTTAGCTGTGACTTGGCTGCAACTGTCAAAGCTGCAGCCAAGCCACAGCAAACAGCTATGTCCCCGGGGTGGGCTTCCGGACATAGCAGAAGCCATGGCCTGCGGAGTGGCGGTCCCCAGGGCCATCAATGCCTCCCCGAGGGAGGCCAAGAGCCCCCCTCAAATGTGAATCGCCCTGGAGAGGTGGTGGTCCCCAGGGTTAAGAAGGTCCATAACGGCCCCTATATTTTCTTCAGGTTGCCTCAAGGAGGTGGTCGACCCCTATGCTGTGGAGGGAGGCTGACAGGCCTTCCCCACACAATTAAAGCATTTTGCCACGGGCCACCTCATATATCACAAAAACTGCCCCAGGGAGGTGGTGGTCCCCAGGGCTGTGGCGGAGCTGGGAGGCCCTCCCACATTCAAAATTATGAATGCCCCCGGAACCTGGCCACCCTGGGGCTTATTAAAAACCAAGCACTGAAGGCCACACTTTTTTGTTTAATTTTTTGCCGCAAATTCATGAATATCATAATTCCACAGCCAAAATAAAAAAAAAAAATGCTTTTTTGCTCTGGGCGATTCCTCTGGAACCCTACCACCAGAGCTCATAGGTCAGGGTGTCTATACCCTGGCCCCTTTTCTTTTTTTACACATTTTATTCAAGGACTCAGCTGAAGCAGAGTACCAGGATGGCTGCCAGCACTTCCTGGTTTGAAGTGTTGGCAGCCAATCAGAGCTGTGAATTTCATTGCACAAGCTCATCTTTTTTTTACTACTACTTTGCGATGAGCAGGTATGGAAATTTGGATTTCCCTTAATTTCTCAAAAACTACTGAACGGATTTACACCAAAAGCAAAAGCACAATCTGCATACCAAAAGCTAGCTGTTTGCCAAATTTGGTGTAATTCTGCCCAGTTGTTTGGGAAGTAGACCTGTCTAAAGGTCCCACAGGAAACACAACTTTTATCACCCTCTTCCCCTTTCTCGGTCCCCCTTGATGGATCATCCCAAAGCTTTCCACGTGTAATAAGAATCATGCAACATTTTTTGGGGAAAATTTTGTTTAAATTTGCCAAAAGGTGCCAAAGATATAGGCAAGTCAAAAAACGCTTTTTCAATGGAAACATAGTCATAACTATAACTACCTAGTTGCGACTGCCACTAGGTAATAGATATATAGATATTCACCTTGAGTGCCTGTTTTAGCTTTAGAATAATTAAGTTAAACTGATGCATTCTAAATCATGACATTTTACATTTCAATTAATCTATTAAGAAAATGTACTTAAATCAATATTTAGCATACAAATATTTGTACTAATTTTTTCATGTACTTTTGCCACTTTTTCAGAGCTCAGAACTATTCACTCATACAGGCCTGGAGGCCTGGAGTCTGTAGTTGGGTAAGTCACACCAAAGCCAGAGTCCTTAGTTGCTAGGGTCCACTGAAATCTTCTTTTTGTCAGCAATAAGCTCTGAGTGGGACTAACCCATTTTTTTAGCCTGCTGAAGTTGCAACTTCAATAGAGAGCCTTACATGGTTAGTCCTAGTCCACTGGAGGTTGATTTTTTTGTCAAGTCCTAACTGTAAGAAATTGGAGTATTAGTTTAGGAGAGTAAATACCCACCTGTAATAATAATCACAATTTATGTCATACTGAACCACTAAAGCACCTAAAATACCCTGAGCTCTACCCCCTGGTAGATATGCCATAGAGCAGATTGGCTTACCTTAAATGCAATGTGTAAAATATTTAAGCAGTGATTAAACAGTAGTAAACCCAAAATACAAAACAATTAAAAGCTCAAAACAAATTAGAGAAATAGAGTAAACTTCATAAACAATATGGTATTACAATGAAAAAAATCCAGTAAGAGGAACCAGAGACCTGCATCTTTAAAGATTTAGGTAGAAATTGTGGCAGGAAGCATAAAGTTTCAATGATAGTCAATGGTCAGGCTAGAACAGGATTTAGGTGCAATATAATGCTGACCCCGATGGGGTGCAGGTGAAATGCACTAACCAGGTTCGTTCTGGTAAAAGATTTTACCTTCTGACTTTAGTCATTTAAGTCCCAATCACCACAGAAAAAACACTTCTAAAGCCCCAAGGGCATCAGGAGGGTTCAAACCAGTTTCCACTGCTCAGTTCAACAGTTGCAAAAAAAGGCCTACAGTTTGTTGTGTTAACAGAGGTCAGCTTTATGACCATTGGAGTCTACATCTTTGTTTGTCTTGAGTACGAGAGAGAGAGAGAGACATAGTGAACAAGCTCAGTTTTCAGGTTGCAGACAGCAGTCCCAGCCATCTTCTGTTTCTCCTCAGGTTCAGGAGTGTTCTGAAATGGATGCCTGGAGGTGTCACTATTTTGCCTCGCACAATCTACTGTTTGCGAATGGCCCCTGAGGACACCCTCACCAATGGGGGGAAAGGTTCCTGGGATAACCCTACAAACTTTGGCCATTTTCAAGTGGCTTAAGTATTCTGATATTTAACACTAAAATCCAGTTTAGGCAGTCCCCCAACAAACTCAGAGACAGAAGTTCAGTAAACTCAAAGCTTCGATTTCAGCAATCAGGCAGCAGACACACTCAAAAGGTGTTTTATCATTCTCTTTCTCTCCTTTGAAGTGTGTCTTAAATGTTATACGTAAACCCAGCAGACCTGTCAAATGAGGTTTGACACTGTAATGTTAAAGAAAGTCACACTGTGGCTGGGGCCTGAATGGCTAGAAGGACAAAAGGGGAAGCAGGCTCAGGCGTGAGTTGCATCTACCTGTGACAGGTAATGCCCTTTGAAGTGAACTAAGGAGAGCTGGGCACAGCCCCCAGGCCACCCTGTCAAGGAGAGGATAACTTCTCACTGCACCTAAAGCCTATTGTCTCTGCCTTGAAGCAGTTCACACCACACCACAGCAGAGCCATCAAGGGAACAGGTGACAGTTGAATATGTACAAATTGGGGTCCAGAGGTTTTAGCCAGGCAAAAGGTTATTTTTGTAATAGTTCATCAAAATTGGAGTCGGCCATTGAATTACATTTTGTTTAACTATTAAAAAGAGTTCTTGAAATATGTCTCTATCAGTCACCTAGACGGAGAAAACATTTATTAAACACATGTTTATGACTCAATGCTTTAGTTTGGAGCAGCAAACCTTGCTATAGTAAAAATAGGTTTTAAGGCATTTTCCTGTAAGGACAAGTTTAACATTAAATCTTTCCTCCTTTTAGATACCATGCACCATGTCTTACTGGGCAGTAAGCCTTACTTAGGGGTGACCTAAAAATATTTGTTAGACCTGAGATCCTTGGTGTGGTGTTCCACCAAACATTTTGCTTTCATTCCCTTCCTTTGCTGAACTCCTTTGTGTCACATTTGGACTGTGTGTACTTTACCTCTGCTAACCAGTGCTAAAGTCTCTGTACTCTTGCTTAAAACATGCTAAAATTAGACTAAGAGTGAAGCCAGATCTTAAGTTGCAATTTTAAAAATGTTGCTTTTAGAAAGTGCAATTTTTCTGCCTAAGCCAAATGTGCCTTTCTGCCATTGTCCTAGGACACATGATTGTCAATGGTTTAACTGTTGTGGATTGTTTGTTGTTTCCAGACAGTGAAACAGAGGAAACGTTGTGAGGTGTGAGAGTCTTACTGACAGGATGACTGTGGGTGAGCTGTATCCTGCCCTGATCACATTTCAAAGGGCTCTACCTGCAGGAACACATAAAGGAACCCCACACAAGGACTGCCCTTACCTTTGCCATTCTAGACAGTCTTTGGGGAAGACCAGAGAGAATTCCCCCACACACTGGCTGGCACCAGGCATAAAAGTGGGTTCTTTTGAACCTCAGAATACTCCTGCACATGCCGAAGATTCATAAGGAGGACTGCCACTCTGTCTGAGAAAAAGAGACTGCCCTGCCCACTGAAGAAGGAATGGACCTGCTTGCTTTGAACCTAGGAAACCCAGGGTGACTCCAAGGCTCAGTTGACTGACCTCCTGTATGAGCTTCAGGGACAAAAGAAGCTTCCAGAGGCCTCACTGCAAATGCTCACAGACCAAAACCAACTTGACCTGCCTGAGCCCTGCTACTGGCCTCTGCAGAAGTGAGTCCTGATTCCTAAGAGCTGCACCCTAGGTCCTGGCCCCATGGCTGGCATCCATGAAAGCCTCACCTGAAGGAATATGAGGAGAGGTGAAGTTGCAGAAGTTTTGGGCTCCTTGCAACTGCAAACTGACCTCTTCTTGCCGAGAATCAACTCCCTGCAACAACCTCCAATGTGAAGCTCCAGTGGGACCTGCTCTTTGTTCCCACATCGATTATTTGTGACAACCAGCAATGCTAGACCTGCACTTCATGCCAGCAGCACCATCTGTGGTGATCAGCAACAACAAGCTCCAGGGATGACCGGCTCTTTATGTTACAGCAATGAATGTCCATGATGCTTTACCTGCTCCTCATACTGACAGCCCCCTCCTTGTGGCAAACACAAATGGCCCTATTCATGCAGGACTTTCTAAGGTAAATCCTCTGTAGGACTAATCTGGGTCCTGTATCCGACTAGCACTTTATCAATGTTCACCTGAACTTGTGACTTTCCACAGTCAGGGTGACCAGATACAGTGATTGGAGGTTTGTGCTTTTTGGTTCTATTTTTACCAAAAACTTTGAAAACTTATATCTCCGGTACTACTGCTTAGATAGTTGTCAATTTGGTGTCATTTTATTTATTCAAATTTACTCCAATACTTAAATCAGTTTAGAATTTGTTGTTAGGCTTTCACTTTACTACTATTTTTGTGCTTCAAATATATTGCACAATGCCTCAGAGATAAGCCTAACTGCATTGTGCCTAGCTGCCTGAGGGTTAAGCACAGGTTAACTTTGTGACTTTTGTGGTTCAGGCTGGCAGGGATTGTGTTTGAGTGGCACTTCTACCCCTCTCAACTAATAACCCAATGTCTTAGAATATTTTAAAAGAAGGATTTCAGTCCTGCCAGAAGGAGATATCTATACAGGTTGAATTTACAGTTTGTAACCCTTAGAATCTATTAGTGCCTAGCATAAGTCTAAAGATGTAAGGCAGACTATAAATACTTTCAAATGTGAATACAAATACTCCCCTGGCTTAGATGTTCACCGCCGCTAGTGGCACTCTGCTAACCCTCAAGGAGGCCCCATTAGCCTAGAGAGGAAGAAATGCAGAAAAGGAGAAACAGAAAGTTACAGGGCTTCTCCACTTTTGCACCTTTAAAATTACTTCCCTCTAATCTAAAGGACTACCACAACCCTGTG